>NC_091976.1:6250000-6875000 GCF_036711975.1 Onthophagus taurus | reverse complement strand
GTATGAGAGTCATTACACAAGGAAACACAACCCAAACAAAAAATATTTATGCCAATCATTGAGCCTGCGAAAACTGTATGCGCTGTACGCCGAAAAATGCTATGAAAACCAGAGGCAGCCAGTCAAGGAACATTTTTATCGGTATATCTTCAATACGAAATTCAACTTACACTTCTATAGCCCAAAAAAGGATACATGTAAAAGGTGTGATATTTACAAAATTAAAATATCTAACCCAGATTTGAATCAAGAAGATAAGACGGTACTCGATAGAGATCATGAATTTCATCTGAAGAAAGCTGAGTTAGCTAGAAGTTGTATGAAAGATGACGCTGAAATTGTTAAAATCAACCATTCCCAGTTTTAACGGTTTCTGATGCTTATTACAAAAGAAGTCTTTACTGCTACAATTTTGGGGTTCATGATTTTGCAAAGGATTCCGGGTTTTTCTACATATGGAATGAGACAGTTGCCCGAAGAGGCTCACAAGAAATATCGTCATGCCTATTAAAGCACTTAAAAGTTTATGCTAACAATAAAAAGAAAGTCACTGTTTACAGCGACACATGCGGAGGACAAAATCGAAACATTAATATGTGTTTGGCATTAATGAGATTTATTCAAAGTGATGAAACTAACATCGAGGTCATAGACCAGAAGTTTTTGTTACCGGGCCATTCGTTTTTGCCTAACGATTCTGATTTTGGCAGTGTAGAACTTGCAGCAAAAGGAAAAGTCATCTACGTTCCAGAAAACTGGTATGAAATTATGACAAATTGTAAAATGTGGGGCAAAAGCCTACAGCTGCCAGCTTCAAGCAGGTGTTGGAAGGTAAAAAGATGGGTATTGCAGATTCCCTATTTCCAGAGGTGAACCTCACAACAGCCCAAATGCAGGCTATTCAAGAGGTCATCATCTCAAGAATTGTGGACCTTAGCGAGGGACATGAAGGCGACATCAAGCCTAAGTTCCTCGGCACCACATTTAAGGCAGGATGGCTGGTAGTCAACTGCGAAAACCAGGAAACAGCGGACTGGATAAAGTCCGTAACTCCAACCCTACAACCATGGGAGGGCGCATCCCTAATGGCTATCGATGAAAAGGAGCTACCTAGAGCGACTATTATGAACGCCTATTTCCCCAACAGTGCGGATGAGAAATCAGACCGCATTTTAAAAATTGTTAAAGGCCAAAACGAAGGCCTGAACACCAACGAATGGAGGGTGCTCAAAAGGACGACCGAAGGCAGCAGTGCCTTTCTTACGTTGTCCGTTGACCATCCCTCCGTAGAGAACCTTAAAAGAACAAACTATAAGGTTAGCTACAAGTTCGGGCAAATCACCCTGAGGCAAAAGAGCGGCAAGCCTACGCCACAGAAGGAAGAACCCGAACCAACACCTGGAACTTCCGGAACCGCCAAGGACCCCAAGAAGGGTAAAGGTAAGGTTAGTTCCGAAAAGAAGGGTAAGGGCAAAACTGCCGCTCCCAAAATTGCACCCGCCAAACAATAATGGCGGGAGTAGGCTTCATCCAGGCCAACATCCAGCACTGTAAAAGCGCCTCCGACGTGCTGGTCAAGGGCTTCCACAGCCCCAATATACATGTTGCGTTGATTCAGGAACCATATGTATATGGAGGAATAGTCAGAAGACTATCAACAAAAGCAGGTAAGTTATTTTATCACAGAGGAGAATGCCCTGCGCGAGCAGCGATACTCGCTAAATCCTCTTTAAACTGCCTACCTTTAACCCAGTTTATCTCTAGGGACTTGGTTGCAATGTCAGCGGTATTGCCGACGCCGGGAGGTAAGCAAGAGGCGATTATAGCCTCGGCATACTTCCCCGGTGAATCGGACGATCCACCGCCACAAGAGGTGAAAGACCTCATCGAATATTGCAATAAGAGGGGGAAACAACTCCTCCTGGGCTGCGATGTGAACACACATCATCTCGCATGGAACAGCTCAGACACAAACAAAAGGGGTGAGTATCTTTACCAATACCTTCAAACTACAAATTTAGATATCCTCAACAGAGGTAACGTACCGACTTTTGTTACCAAGAGTCGACAAGAGGTGCTAGACATAAGCCTAGCCACGCCTCGCCTTAGTTCGCAAATCGCAAACTGGCATGTTTCACGTGAAATCACTTTAGCGGATCACAAGCATATTCGCTTTGTCATTGTAGCAGACATGACAAAACAAACAGAATTCAGAATCTCCTCACTCACTGATTGGTGCTCTTTTTGTAGACACATCGGCGAAGAGGTTGATGAAATCAAAACAAAGATTGAAAGCAGAGAGGATCTCGAAATAGCCTCTTTTCAACTAAACAATCTCATACATAGTGCGTATGAAAAGTCTGCCCCCATGCAGATGCCGACCCTGAAGTAATGGACATAACCCGTCCATCAGGTAGGGTTCGCAGCACAGCTGGGAATATTTTCACACCCAACAGAGTAAGGTGGGCTATCTCGAATTTCAAGCCCCTAAAATCACCTGGAGGAGATGGAATTCTGCCTATCTTTCTGCAAAAAGGCTTAGAAGAACTTCTCCCAATAATAATATCCCTATATATAGCTAGCTACAGCTTTAGCTATATACCCACTCTATGGAGGAAAGTAAAGGTGGTCTTCATACCTAAAGGTGGTAGGCGTTCAAACGCGGACCCCAAGGCGTACAGATCAATTAGCCTAACTTCATTTCTCCTCAAAGGGATGGAAAAGGTAATCGATCAATACCTAAGGAATGGAGTGCTTCTCACAAATCCACTCCACCCTAGCCAACATGCTTACCAGAAAGCAAAATCAACAATTACCGCTCTCCATGCTTTGACTAGCACCTTAGAGAAGGCAATTGCAACCAAAGAGATAGCCCTTTGTGCTTTCATAGATATAGAGGGTGCGTTTGATAACACCTCATATGAATCCATAGAGAAGGCTTTAAACGTAAAAGACATACATCCGTCGACAATCAAGTGGTGTATAGCCATGTTGAAAAGTCGGCAGATCACAGCCAGTCTGGGAGGCGAGTCGCTGACTATAAAGGCGCTAAGAGGATGTCCCCAAGGGGGAGTGCTATCACCTCTATTATGGTGCCTGGTAGTTGATGACTTGATGAACACCCTAACTAAAAACGGATTTAAGATACAAGGGTATGCTGATGACCTGGTAATCACAATCCGAGGTAAATATGATTCAATCATAACTCAGCTAATGCAGAAAGCCCTACTACTCACCAATACTTGGTGCAGAAGCAATGGGCTCAGCATCAATCCCAATAAAATCGAAATAGTCCCTTTCACTCGGAGAAGGAAGCTACAAATAAAAGCACCCTCCATTGAAAGCAGAACTATTTACCTCAAAACAGAAACTAAATACCTAGGGGTAATACTTGACAGTAAACTAAACTGGAACTCACACTTAGATAAGTTGAGGAAAAAGGCCATCATGGCAAACCAGATCTGCCGCGGGCTCCTAGGAAGGAACTGGGGTCTCAAACCACGAATGGCTCATTGGGCCTACGTAGCAATAATCAGACCCATGGTCGCCTACGCCTCATTAGTTTGATGGCCAAAAACAAAACATAAGACAGCTCAACAACAGCTGGCACAAATCCAGCGGTTAGCATGTCTTAACATAACGGGTGCAATGAGATCCTGTCCGACGGCTGCTTTGGAAGCCCTACTCGGTCTCACACCGCTCCACATATATATACAAAAGGAGGCAGCCTTAAGTGCTTTATCACTGAAAACAGTTTCTTCACTCAAGTTTATGCAGGGTAATCTCAGAGGACACCTCGAGATCCTCAAAGACCCATGTCTAAATCACCTGATTGAAATTAAAACGGACCTTATACCGACGGAATACAATTTCAACCAACCGTATAAGGTCATATTTAGTAGCAGGGATGATTGGGCGAAAGGAGGGCCTCAACTAAAAAGAGGAGCCCTAGCCTGCTACACCGATGCTTCAAAGACAGTAAGATTTGGAATAGGCATGGGCATCAGTGGACCAAATAGCCACATCAAATTGCCCCTCAGCTCGGACTTAACAATTTTCCAAGCAGAAGTTCTTGCTATAAACTTCTGCACCGCTTTGAACCTACAGAAGGGACAAAAAGGTGCATCCATAAACATTTTCACAGACAGTCGGGCCGCCTTAAAGGCAATTCAGGCCTACACGTGTGGCTCCGCACTGATCAGAGAGTGCACCAACAACTTGAGAGAACTCGCTAGGGGCAATGATGTTACCCTATGGTGGGTTCCAGGTCACAGCAACATTGAGGGCAATGAGAAGGCCGACAAGCTGGCCAAAGAGGCAGCAAACACGCCCTTCATTGGACCCCAACCTGGATGTGGACTACAAAAAAGCCACCTAAAACAAATAATCAACAACTGGGAGGCTTCAAAGATAGCCTTACGCTGGAAAGAACTTCCAGGTCACAGACAAGCGAAGAGTATGATAACTCCGTCGCAAAACAAAACCAAAGAGGTTTTATGCCTCAGCAAAGGGGATCTAAGAACGCTCTCAGGCTCCCTAACTGGCCATGTGCCCCTAAAATACCACCTCTTCCACATTGGACAAGCTGAGGATCAAACTTGTCGACTATGCAACGACGAGTCAGAAACTGCTGAACATATACTGTGCAATTGCGTCGCCAGAGGACGTCTAAGGCACAACGTCTTCGGTAAAACTCCCCTGTTACCTACCGACATAAAGGTTCAAGACCTCAGGACAATACTAAGGTTCATTAAGGACCTACATTTGCCCTAAACCTTTGGAGGGCTAAAGTTACAATAGATCTTATAGGTCGCGGTAACGAGAGGGGCCGCCCTCCTCAGCCCGGCAGCAATAATAATAAATAATAATGACAAATTGTAGAAATAAAAAAAAATTTATAATAAGTACAATGAATAAAAATGATTTTTTTTCTACTGAAAATTTAAAGAGGAATGTTAGTAACAGAAAAATCAATATTGAAAATAAACGTATAAACTGGTATAAACGTATAAACACGAAAGGGAGTCCTTATAAAATAATGTATAAGGAAACATTAGAGGACATGATAGAGTTTGATGTCCTAAACATAAAGCCAACTGGCAGAAAGGGAAGGCCTATTTCTTTAAAGAACATACCGTACGTTAAACTTTATACTAACATAAGACCTATAGGGGAGTTTAAAAAACAGGATATGATGGCTTTGTTGCCGTTTATTCCTCCGGTGCATCACAATTTTTTTTTAAATCTATGTACATCCAATGCTATAGAAGGCGATATTGGACCTCTATCTTTCCATGTAGATGAAAGTGATGAACTTAATAATAAAGAGGAAGGTGATGACGAACTGCAGGTTATAAGCCAGTAGTGGACACCTTTTGAAAAATTTTCGAAAATTGAATAATATAGGACGCATTTGTATTAGAATGTTGACATTTTTAATATTTTGTTTGTTCTTTAGTTGCACATTTCATTGTTCCTTAGGCTTTAATTTTAATTTTATTTTATATTTGTGTTAAATACATTAAAAATGTGAAGTAAAATAGGAAATGTTATTTAATTGAAATTGACTCAAGTAATAAGAGCCTTGAAAATGTATAAAATAACAACAACTTTTTTTCGATGTATGTCCAGAAATTATCATATTACCTTGCACGTATTTAGGATGAAAGTGGCATAAGTCACTTAACTCCTACTTTTTATAGTATATACAAAAGATGCAGAATATAATGTTTATAAATCGGGTTAATCATTTAATTTCAAACAGCAATCAGTTTTCAGTATTGCGATCTTTTTTTATTTGATTTTTCAATAATAATTTTAACATACAATTAAATTTCTCCAATTTGTCAAAATGTGACTTATGCCACTTTCATTCTCACCGGCTCAAATGTTTTTAATAAACTATACAGGATGGTTCAGATTTTAATCGGGAAACTTAGATATACAAAATTTCAAATTTTACGGTTTACTTATAATTGAAATAAAAAATAAAATGTAAATTTTTGGCTCAACTTTGATCGCTTAAGGCTCCTCTAACGCGTTAACGAGGATCAGCGGTGCATATTTCACTATCGACCTGCAGATGGTCTTGTAAATATGAGTGGCGCATTTTGTTGATATGCCGCGTCCCTGGTATATTAAGAATTTGAAGTGCTTTGCTCGAATTGTCGCTTTCATTAGTTGTAGACTATATCGAGACCAAAAGAAACCGTATATTTCCGGTCATCAGTGATGAAGACAACGAAATAAATATTTTTTGTAATTCGCTACGATAATGGAAGCTATAACAGTACTCAAACGGGTGCTGTAATGAGACTCCTTACAGCATCCGATACTGTAATGAGATTTTAGTAACATTTTATAGAACCAGTTCAAGTTGGTGACATTGGGTCATTAATTTTTCTGGTTGTCAATGTGACATTTTTTGTCTATGGATGTTTAAACACGTTCTTAGCATCGAATACAAAGTCCACAATGATGAGGACATTGACTCTGAGCAATTTCTCTTATTTTGGGACGTGTACATCAAACATTTTTTTCAGGTGAATATATTTTGTGTTTTGACAGTTTCTAATTGTCAATTCAAAGTTTCTATTTTCAAGTGTTCCGGTGTTACCAACTGCTACATACCTATTTCCCTACATTGCCAAAATTTACTTTTTGTTAAAAAAAAGTATAAAAACGCGAATTACAAAAAATAGCATAAAAAACACGTTTCATAAGACTTAAAGCACTCATTCATTAAAAAACTCGTGGCTTCGCCACCCGTTTTTCAACTTGAATTCGTGCATTTCAACCGTGTCTTACGAAACTTGTTTTTTAATATACTATTTTGTAATTCGCAACGGTAATGAAAGCTATTACAGTACTCAAACGGGTGCTGTAATGAGACTCCTTACAGCATTCAATGCGGTAATGAGATTTTAGTAACATTTTATGGAACCAGTTCAAGTTGGTGACATTGGGTCATTTTCTGAAATATCTTTAATCTTCTTCTCTTCGCACCACGTCTTAAATTTAGCGTACTATTGTTCCTACCTTTCGTGGGCCTTCTCTGGAAGTAGTATTTTAATAGAACTCTGAGTAATTTCTCTTATTTCAGGAGGTTTACATAAAACATTTTTTTCAGATGAATATATTTTGCGTTTTGGCAATTTCTAATTGTCAATTCAAATTTCTATTTTCAAGTGTTACGGTTTTACCAACTGCTACATACCTATTTCCCTACATTGTCAAAACTTATTTTATTTCTGTTAAAAAAAAGGATAAAAACACGTTTCATAAGACTTAAAGCACTCATTCATTAAACTGGTTTTTTAATATACTATTATCGTATTTTATTGCATTTGAATGAACCTCCAATATAAACTAAATTTCAGAAATTTAGATGCAATGAAACAAAAAAAAGAAAGGGTGTTGCTGATTTCTTGACGAACACTGTGGATTATGATTATACTACTTATTATAAACAATTTATTTTTGTGTTGCTGTCGACCTGAAGGGAAAGGCCCCTCTCGCCACTTCGACCTATAAGACCTATTGTAACTTAAGCCCTCAAAAGATTTAGAGCAAATGTAAGTTTCCTTGATGAAGCTGAGTATTGCTCCAAGGTCTTGTTCCTTTATGTACGGTATGTGTCAGGCGAACTTTACCGAAAATTTGGTGTCTTAGGCGGCCTCTGGCGACGCATTCACACAGTATATATTATGTTTAGCAGTTTCCGACTCGTCGTTGCAAATTCGATAAGTTTGATGCTCTGCTTGTCCAATGTAGAAAAAGTGGTATTTTAGGGGCGCATGGCCGGTTAGGAAGCCTGAGAACGACCTTAGATCCCGTGTGCTGAGGCATAAAACCTCTTGTGCAGAAGTTTATAGCAAGAACTTCAGCTTGAAAAAGGGGCTTGAGGGGCAATTTAATCCACACTTACTCTGGATCAACTGTCGTTAAAGCATCGGTGTACCAGGTACAAGGCAAGGTCTCCTCTTTAGAGTTGAGAATCACGATCTGGGTGCTAACTTCTGAACATTGTTTTAAAAATAAGTTTCAACATAAGTTTCCATGCAGAATGGAGAGGAACCAGGGAATCACCTATTTATAATAGAAGTAGTTACTACTTTTTATTATAATTAATAGCTTTTAAATTGCTAGAAAATTATTAGAGCAAGGATGGATGTGGATGGATTATGATTATATCGTTTATTATAAACAATTTATAATTAATAATAACGTTTCTCATGGCTTTCAGTTTTCGAGTTATACACTGACCGGCAAAAAAAAACGGCCACTAAAATGTAGCCACAATTTCAAAGCTGGCTTTCTCGCGAACCACTCATTCGATTTTAATGATTCTTTTTTTGATCGAAAGGTTGATTCTTCTGTAATAATCCTGCGATAGAAATTTTTATTCGGGTATTAATTCGAAATTTGTAATACCCTGTGGGGTGCAGCTGCTACAGTAGAGGATGTTAACTGAAATCAAACAGTAGCCCAATCTTTTCTGAGCATTTTGTTTTTTTATTCACTTTATTATCTGTGTTACTAACGAAGATGCAGTATTTTAAAGCGATCGCCTGTGAAAAGAAGACGATTGACAATAGTAGCTGATGACCGTTTTATTGTTCTAAAGGGTCGATTACACGGAGATAGTTTACACGCCACTAGCGCACTTTTTTACTATCCGGCTAGTCAGATAGTTGGCGACTAAAAAGCGCGCATGATTACACGCAACACGTAAACAAGCTTGATCTTGTTCACTCGCAACCACCTGATTGTTGTGTTTATGTGTACAAAGCCTCAACATGAAGTGGAATAGTAATATCAGCAAGTTTTTGGAAATTTACGAAAATTTTCCAATATTATGGAATATAAAACTAAAAAATTATCACGATACAAAATTGAGGGACGCGGTTTTCGAAAAATTAACTGAAGAATTAAAAGCTGAAGGTTTAGTTGAGGATATGACACCAAAGCAGCTAAAATCAAAAATAAAAAGTATTAAAGATGCCTACCGCCAAGAATTGGCCAAAATTGAAAAGTCAAAAAAAAGTGGTATGGGAACCGATGATATCTACACTCCTAAATTGATTTGGTTTGGTAAAGCTGATTTTCTACGGAAATTACATCAACAGGAGAGTCAAAATCAAATTTAGTAAGTATATATTTATTCAATCCCAGAACAGAACAGATCCTTCTGTCATAAAATATTGGGCATAAGAACTTCGTACATTCTCCGCTTGTCGTTTGTAATTATTGCTGCCCAAGTGGCTCACCGGCCGTAGTCCATTAGTATGATTTCGCCACGTTCCCGATGACACCTCCAAAGTATTTAAATCCTCACTGTCAACTGATTGTGGGGTAAGGTAAGTATTAGAAGTCATTATGAAGCATAGAAGCAATTATGTAAACTACAAGCAGCCCAGATTACATTATCAATAGTATCTGATTTTAATTGTATTGGTCTCTGAAATACTCGAAATAATACGGCTTCATTAAATTTGCTCTTAAGGGAAATGCATCGTCACCAATAATAACTGATTTGTCAGGGAAGCCTAACAACTTATTCTGAATGGCTATGTTTAAAGTTGAGTCTCTGAATATTGCACTATCGCTTGCACATCCATTTCCTCCTATATCTATGTATCTGACGCTGTAAGTTGCATCCACCATGGCGAATAAAATTATGCTGTATGTGCCCTTATAATTATAAAATGATGAACCGCTGTTTGGTGGGCATTTAATTTGAACGTGTTTGCCATCAATTGCACCGCAACATCTAGGAAAATTCCAATATGCCATGAATTTTTTTTCTATTTCTTTCCATTCATCACTTGCTGAGGGCACCTGAAAATATAATAAAAACCCTGATACTTGTTTCTTATTTCAAAGCATTATCTATTATTTTTAGGATATACAACCCACAGTGGACGGAAACAAAACGGATACAGAAGAAGGAGAATCAGATTTGAACACTGACAGGACAACATCGGGTGAACAATCCTATCCATCACAGAAAAGAGTTCTTCATGCACCGATCACGAAACCTCTTCCTGCCAAAAGAACCCAAGCCAAAGAAAAACGATCATGCGTACAGGGTGCCCTTGAAGAATTTAATGATATTGTTTCAAAAGTGAACAAACAGGATGCATTTGATGTTTTTGGACAGTATGTTGCCATAGAGCTTCGAGAATTACCTAGTAGGGGGGCAATAATACTACAACAACAAATACAGAATTTGATTACTAATACAAAACTTTCTAATCTGCCGTCTTCATCATGTATGCCATCATGTTCACCCTCTACATATGCTCAATCTGTAGTTTGCTCCACTCCACAATCATCACCCGATCCTGATAGTGTTATTACTGAAAATTGTACATCTACTACAAATACCAAGAAAAGTACTGACTACGCCAACGTCCTTCCAAATACTGTTTGGAACAAAAAGAGTTCTGATGTGTTAGAGGAAGCCATGCAGAATAGTTTCCTTGATAGTACAGACAATGCAATTTATATGTCATTGTAATTGTTTTAAAAAAGAAGAGAAAAATAAACTTATTTACTGTTCATGACTAGTTTTATTTATCTCCTATTTCTTTAGGTAATAACTTTATTAGATTAACTAACCTTTAGGTAGGGTTTGAGAACATCTGATATTGCAGTTAGAACTTCCGGTAAAAATTTCGAAATTGTACATTCCGGGACTCGAAATAGATACTCCAAAGATTTAAAGCTGTCTCCAGTGGCTAAATAGCGTAGCGTTATTTCAAGTTTTACTCTTGTGGGAAAGCCAATCTCATTACCGTATTAGTTTTTTGGATTGAATCTTCTACCATTTGCAGCAAATTATTAAAATTTGTAGTACTTATTCTTAGGCTATTTCTATAAGCTGTCGGATCTTCTTCAGCTAATTCTTTTAAAAGGGTGAGAAGAAGCACCTAACTTATCTCTGCAAGAAATCCATTCCCTCGTGTTTTTTAATTCTTCTTGTAAAACGGCTCCAAGAACCAAGGCACATCCACGTAATACTTCTTTTGATATTTTAGGTGTCATTTTCACTATATATAACTGAACCAACCTTGACATTACAACCGTCAGTGTTATAAAATCTCTTCTACTCCGTACCTACTTTGCTCGCCGATATAATTACACGATACTTTTTTACTATCTAGATAGTAAAAATGTGAGCTAGTAGCTAGTAAAGTTGACCGGTCTCCAACTTTACTCGCATACATATTTGCTAGCTAACTATCTGGATAGTTTACACGCCACCATAATTACACACAACTACTTTACTAGCAGCTAGTAAAAAAGTGCGCTAGTGGCGTGTAAACTATCTCCGTGTAATCGACCCTTAAGTAATTGTAGAACGACAGTTGTAGAACCTCGGCGTCATTTACAAATGGTGCATGTTGTTGATGTCAGTGAGAGAACCATTCGCTGAAAACTTGCTAGATGTGGTCTGGCTGCAAGAAGGCTGCCAAAGGACCGAGGCTGCTTCCAAGATATCGACGAGCGCGTCTTCAATCTGCGTGCTTACATGTGAATTGGGTATCGACGAATTGCTAGTCGACGCGGCATCGAACTGATTAGGTTCGTAATTGATTCCTGAGGAATTGCGGCAAACTCTTCTTCAAGAGCAATTCATAACTCTTGGAGGTTGTCCGGTAGGACAGGACGACGACGAACGCGTCTCTGAAGTTGGTTCCAAAGATATTCGATAGGGTTAAGGTCCGGGCTGCACGCTAGCCACTCTATCCATTCAATACCATACCTCATCAAGATATTCGCTAACCACACGCGCAACATCAGTTACTGATAACGGGATTGCTGTTATGTAAAAGACTGTGAAAATCTTTAACAACTGTCAATTTACTATTCGAAACAACTGGCATATGCTACCTAGCACGCCACCTTAGATTTTTTAAGTTTAGGCTAATTTATTATAGTGGCCGGTTTTTTTTGCCGGTCACTTTACTATAATATTATACCAAATAAAAATGCAAATTTTGAATTTATGAAGCAATACAATAGTAATGAATAGCAATAAATGCATTCAAATCATTGATACATTATCTTTTATGACATACAATTAATCTTAATAGAATTTTCCTTCTTCGCTTTTACTTTTCAAGCTACAAATTATTTTATTATCGAAATGTTAATTTTCGATGTTTAGTATTATTTTGGAAAATATATAGAGAGTTATCAGAGCAAGGATGGATTATGATAATATCATTTATTATAAACAATATTTTTATACTTTATATTTTATTTATTCAATAAGGTACAAAAGAGCGTACAAAATAGTGTCACAAAAAAGAAGAAAATAAAAAATTACAATTAAAAATTTATAAATTCATTTATAGAATAAAATTCTCCTTCCAGTAGGATTTTCTTCACTGTGCTTTTAAACCTTTTGGGATTAATTTCCTTTACTTCTGTTGGCAGAAGTATAATTTTATTGCTATATAATTGAAAGATTTTAACGTTCTGGTTACCCAATGATACGGGATCGTTAAGTCTTCTCCGTGACGTGGGCAGTAACTATGTTTCTCCGAATTTACGGAGAGTTCTCATCGATTTTTGTGAATGTGTTCTACACAGGTAAGTATAAAACACGATGGTAAGGTCAAAAACTTTAATTCTTTAAAATGTGTTTTACAACTATCTCGTTGAGGTATCCCCAGTAAGATTCGTATGGCCTTCCTTTGCTGTTTGAAGATTTTCTCCATGTCAGTTGAGACACCCCATGCCATTATACCATAGGTCGCGATGCTGTGGAAATACGAAAAGTACACATTCCTTGCTTCCTCTAAAGGTAAGTTCTTTGCTATAACTTTTAGACAGTACATTGAGCCAGCCAATCGTTGTTTTAGTTTTGTTATATGGTCCGACCAAGTGAGAGTTTCATTCAGAGTAACACCCAGAAATTTTACTGTTTGATTTATTACCTCGCCTCTTCGTTTGGTATAAAAGGTGAGTATTTTACTTTTATCCATATTCAGTTTTAATTTATTGCAGTTAAACCAGTCTTCTGCTTTATTGTCTGTTCCGTTTTTAGTTTTAGGATTTCTACATTTGTATCTCTATTCATAAGCGAAGTATCGTCGGCATATAAGCACATTAAGTTTGTTGGGATATTTTCTGGTAAGTCGTTTATGTACAAAAGAAAAAGTCCCAGGTCCCAGTACCGAGTCTTGCGGAACACCCGTCGTTATATCTTTCCATTCTGATTGGCGATCTTTCCAGTATACACATTGTTTTCTTTCACATAGGTAAGATTTAATTTGTCTCAGAGCTCCATACTGAAACCCGTATCTCTCCAGTTTATATAACAGTATCCCATGATCAACGCTATCAAAAGCTTTACTAAGATCACGGAAAGCCACCTGTGTGTATTGCTGAAGATCAAAGCCCTGAATAATTTCTTTTAGCCAGCTTAGGAGTGCTGTAGTGGTAGATTTATCTCTCTGATAACCGTTCTGGAATTTCGTTATAATATCCGTATAATATCCGTCCTCTAGATAACTCACCATTTTTTCCTTTAGTATAATTTCAAAAACTTTTGATAGGCTTGGTAATATTGATATGGGCCTATAGTTTTTACAATCATTTATATCACCATTTTGTAAATCGGTATTGCTTTACGGATCTTTAATTCTGAGGGAAAGACCCCCTCCTTTAGACATTTGTTTAGTATTTTACACAGTTGTTTGAAAATTGTTGTATCTATGGACTTTAACCGTCATAATACCAGGTTCTTTTTGTGACACGTAATACCAATGGGGTCATTAAAGACCCCAGACTCTTTTATAAATAAAGCAACTATATTTGTTTAAAAAGGAACATATATTTGTTTAAATAACCAAAGAAGTGTAGTGAATGTATATCATACAACTATATAACAAATATAAACTTCATTTTGTATCTGATTTACACTTAGAACAAACAATTATGTGATGATTGTTGCAAAGGAACTGTTTGCAGTTATGACATCGCTTCGTATACTTCCTGTCAAGATTTCTAGGACATTTGTAGCATCTCCCACGTTTTGATGTTCGAATGTCTTCTGTAGGGCCTTGTGATGTCGAAGCTTCATCTGTGCTGGTTCCAATACCTACTAATTCTTTTCCTAGCTGTTTGAGAAATTCTCGTCGTTTGTACCCTTTTTTGGCTTTCCAATCGTCGTTTTGATGAATCCATATAATGTATGCGTTCAGTGCACTAACATCAATCATGTTATAAAAAATTTTTACAGGCCATCTTCTTGTTTGTCTCTGTACCGTGTAAGTTCGCAGTAGTTTATCCATAATGTCCACGCCTGATTTTGTTTTATTGTAATCTAAAATTATCTGCGGTTTTTTCTTTTCATCATTAGAAATTTTACCAATGTCATGCATAGTCGAGAGCAAGGTAACGACATTTCTCTTTTTTGGACAGTAGGCGGCTAACATAGCTTTCTTCTGATAACCAAAAATTGTAGAATATAGTTCTCGATGGCGCGGTGTTACCAATTCCTGTGGTAGTTCTGGTTTATTTTTTCGTATAGTACCAAGTAGTGTTAATTTTTTTTTCCATTTCCCGTGCAAGATCAAGGATGGTAAAAAAATTGTCCATAGTGACATTTCTTCCCGACTGTTCCAAGCCCCTTACCATATCTAAAACAACTCGTTTGCCTTGATTGCGTTCACGTTGGTCAGCAGTTTTCCCTATATATATCTGACAAATTGTAAACATAAGAAGTTTTGCTATCGCATGCCGCCGAAATTTTTATTCCGTACTTTCCCGGTTTAGAAGGTATGTATTGTTTGAAAGGGCACCTACCGCGGAATGTTAGCAGTTGTTCGTCAACAGTCAAATTTTCATAGGGTATATATGCATCTTGTAGTGTTGGTAGCCATAACTCAAACAAAGCTCTTATCGGTGCTAACTTATCGAGACTTCCATGTATTCTTGTATCTTGAGCATTGTCAAAACATAAACATTGTGATATTGTGGTAAATCTGTTTCTACTCATCGTCTTGTTGAATAAAGGGCGTCCATCCTCCTCATTCCACAAATTTGTAATTCCTTCATTATGAGATTTGTAAACTCCTGCTAATACCAACAATAAAACAAAACGTAAAAATTCTTTGGCATCGAGTTTTTTCCATGAATCTCCATGCTTTAGGCAACCCTCGGCATTAGTCCATTGAACTACGTGGTTTACTACACTATCTCTAAAAAATAACCGAAAGGAAGTGGAAATTGTATCTACGTTTCGATTGGCATATCTTGTGGGTCCTCCTTCTTGGTGCATAATATTTCGCCGTGAATACCGTCCTGTATTTTGTGTTTGCGGATCAAAATACCATTTTTCAAGTTTATTTTTGGAACTATTAAATCATATAAGAAATAACTACCGTACTTAGAAAACATACAATAAACTTACATATAAAAATTATACCGTTGCTCATTGTTGTCGCTGGATGTCGAATCAACGTCAGAACTATTTTCTGAATTGTATACTTCGTTCACTTCAGTAAAATCTTCTTCGTCGCTATTTTCATTGATAGCAATTTCATCGCTAGTATTACTATCACTATCACGTTCTTCAAACCACTGTCGTAAAGTATCTTCTGTATTTGTTTTACCAGGTCGAAGCGCACTACGTCGAGCCATGATAACAACGTGAATGACCAGATACAGGATAAATTGTGGCGACGAGGACTATTCATAATTTAGAACTAGGGGAAGTACCGAATAGACAGGGATATGTAGGAAGTGATTCCCCGGTAAACAAAATAAAATGTAACAGCATGCGTAGAAAACGGGGAAGCACAGCACGTATGAACAGCTGGGGTGACTTATGACCCCAATGGTATTACGTGTGATTTTGTACTTTTTTTATAAAAACTATAAAAGTTACAAAATTGTACTTCAACTAGTGCTTAGAAAAAAATGTTTTAGGAAGTCATTTTTTTCAGAATTTTCAGCATGCAAATATTATTAGAAAATTACATTTACATCACCCGTGGGGTCTCCAGTGACCCCATGGTATTATGAGGGTTAATAGCGTTACTGATACACCATATATGTCTTTCGTGTATTTATTGTTCAAAGCTCGTATAACATTTATGATTTCTTGCTCATCAATTTGTTTAAAATTCTCTATTTTTGAGGCAGTTATGAGTGGCATTGTGGTTTCCTCAATGTTAGAAGAGGAGTATATTTGTGCGATTCCAATATTTACAAAGAAATCGTTCAGCTTATCCGCGTTAGATTAGAATTATTTGTATATTTCGGTTAGTTTTTTGATTTACTTGTTTCCTCTTTTATCAATCTTCACGCAGCAGATATTCTATTCCCAGAGAAATGTATGTATTTTACGTATGCATCTCTTTTTGCTTTGTCCATTTTTGTTATATGCGTAACTTCAATGATCGTACTTAGCGCATCTAAACGATTTTTGATTTTCTCAAGTTCTTCTGTTTGCCATTGCACATGAAATCTAGAGAATTTATAATTAATTTGAAATTCATAACATTTCTTCTCATGGCTTTTTGTTTTCGAGTTATACTAGATTATATTAAATAAAAGTGTAAATTTTGAAATTTATGGAGGTTTTTGGTTTTTAGCTAATAAATAGCAACGAATGGATTTAAATCGCGATATCGTGTTTTTATGGTTCTTTGCGATCAATTAATATTCATAGCGTTTTCCTTCATCCCTTTTACTTTTCAAGTTACAAAATATTTTGTTATCTAAATTGTACTGCTAGATATTTAGAGATATTTGGAAACTACCTCAGGAATTATCAGAGCAAGAATGGATGTCGATACGAATTATGATTATATTGTTTGTTATAAACAATTTATAATTAATAACATTTCTTCTCACGTCTTTTACTTTTCGACTTATACTTAATTAAGTATATTAAACAAAAGTAAATCTCTGTTACTTGTGAAACTTTCTGTTTTTCTGGTAAAAAAGAATCAAGAATGGATTCAAATCGTTGATCGTTGTTGTTCTGTACGAACAATTAATCCTAATGGAATTCTACTTTTCAAGCTATAAAATATTTTACTATTGAAATTGTGAATATCGATATTTAGGGATTCTCTGGGAAATAACTTGAGAATTATCAGAGCAAGGATGGATGTCGATGTAGATTATGGTAATATAGTTTATTGTAAACAATTTAAATTAATAAAATTTTTCCTCATGGCTTTTAGTTTTCGAGTTATACTAAATTATACTACCTCCGTTCCAAAATAAGTGTCCGATTTTTAGATTTTTTATAGGATTATTGAATAAACAAAAAAAACTCAATTACTAAATCTTGGTAAAAAAAAAGTTAATTTTATATATTCTCCGCCAAGTATAAAAATTGTTGAAAATGTCAGAAAATATGCGAAATTATAAAGAAGCGTTGAAAAACCTAATTTATCTACAACTATTGAATTATCTATTCGTTATACAATTGATTTTTGACGGGTAATGACACTCATTACCCATGACAGACAAAGTGTTGAATAATGAGGCCATTATTCCACACTTCTGACACTGCCTACTAATCAAAAAATAAAATATTAACAGAAATGACAGCTTTCTTATATTGAGGTTATGTCTGAAATGTCTATCAAGTTTATTTTTTTTTCGTTTTTTTGATTTTTTTTTCAAAATTAAATAGTTGTAGATAAAGTATAGTATTCAACTTGCGTATAATGGATGTTACCCACTCAGATTACAACACTCGCTCGCTTCGCTCGCTCGTGTTGCAACTTCTTCTTCGTGGGTAACAGCCGCCATTATACGCTTGTTGAATAATATACTATTAAGCAACGAGCAAAAAAAACTGCTGAAAAACGTAAGCAATGAAAAGTTGAAACACAGTGCAATTAAACAGTGCAGCACTAAATTCAACGTTTGTACGCGGATAATACACCGAATTTGGAATACAGCAAAACAGGATTCTAATGTCGGATCTTGTACAGCTAACGTCGACCCAAAGAAAAAAGGAAATTCTGGAAGGAAACGTAAAGACAGAAGGTATAAAAAAGAAAATCTCGGAAATTTCCATAGCACAAAGATCAACCATCCGCAGTCTTTGTAACAATATTAACGAGTCGTTGGGAACAGTACACAGAATTTTGAAGGAAGGAGTCATAAAGAGAGTTTCAAGTACATTGAAACCTGTTTTGACCGACGACAATCAGAAGCGTCGATTAGAATTTGCACTTTGTATGTTACAAGAACCTAGCCTATATTTTCAAGAAATGTTAGAGTTTGTTCGTATAGATGAAAAATGGTTTTACATAACCAAAACTAAGACAAACCTTCTTCCCGAACAAGAAACACCTTATCGAACATGAAAGAGTAAAAGATAAGAATCTTTTACTCTTTCATATTTGAACAAAGGTCATGTTTCTACCTGCAGTGGCTCGTCCAAGATATGATTTCAACAAAAAGTCTGAATTGAATGGTAAAATAGGCTTATGGCCTATTGTAACTCAAGAACCAGCAAAACGAAATTCTAAAAATCGTGTACGTGGGACATTAGTGACAACACCTGTTGAAGTTACTCGTCAAATGTGTGTGGACATGATTACCAAAAAAGTTATTCCAGCTATAAAAGAAAAGTGGCCGAAGGGTAGCAAAAAGATGCTCATCAAAATTCAACAAGATAATGCCCGACCACATTGTAGTATAGATGATGGTGAAATAATTCGGGCCGAAACAGCTGATGGATGGAATATTAGTTTGATTTGTCAGCCACCAAACAGCCCTGACTTTAATGTTCTGGATTTAGATTTTTTTAATGCACTTAAGTCTATACAACATAAAAGTTCGATGCATAATATAGATGAATTAATTGCTGCTGTTTTGAAGGCATGGGATGATACACCAAATGTATGGAATTTTCCATGCTTCATAAAGGAGGTAACAATTACAAAATCCCTCACACAGAGAAAGAAAAATTACGGTCTCCTGAACAATTACAAAGAAATGTAATTTGTTTATACTATAAAAAATTTGGTTCAATTAATTATAATTTAATACAGTTCTGTTAATAAATTAAAATATTATATTTCAGTTTTTTAAAAGTTGACACTTATTTTGGAACAAATAAAATATACAAATCGGACACTTATTTTGGAACGGAGGTAGTATTAAATAAAAGTGTGTCTTGAAATGTATGGAGCTTTTTAATTTTTAACTAATAAAATGAATGAATTCAAATCTTCGATACAATATCTTTTTAATCTTTACGTGTAATTAATTTTAACAAAATCTTCCTTCAGTGCTTTTACCTTTCAGGTAACAAAATGTTTTGTTATCGAAATAACCATATTTTTCGATATTTTATACATTATATTATAAAGTTTCGTTAGTAATTTAGGTTGCCTATACGAACGACATTTTATTTTCTAAGAAAATTGACTCACTTATTTATTATTTTTGGTCTACATAAAGTTCTAGCAAACAACTCCACATGTTATATTCGAAAGATCTCGTTTTTTACAATGAATCATTACAACGTGAATAAGCAAGCTTGCTTATACAGGATACTTAATAGGTTGTTATATGACGTGACCTTTTTTACTTCATCCTGTTTTTATTTCACAATATTAAATAGTAATTTTTGAAAAATTAAAATTTATTGCACCCTAATTTCAACTTTTGAATTATAATGAGTTACAATTTTAATTAAAAAATACTTCCCGAACGATACCGATCTTCCGTAACAATTTACTTAGCCTGAGGCGAAAGAACAAGAAGTGAAGAAGTGCTTTAGCCCCTTTAACCGCTTTAGCGTGAGAGCATTCCAAAAGCATGACTAAACCTTTACAAGTTAAAGATTCGCTCCGTTACATTCTTTACTAATATATCAAAATATGCAAATTATAAAAGATATTATTTATTTTAGTTTTATTTATTGGCGATTAAGAAAAAATAATAACTCAAATTCTAAACAAGGTAAAATGAGAAGAAATCGAGAAGATAACAAGAGGAGAAAAAGGTTTTGAGATATACTAAAATGTTTAACGGCTTTACCAGTGCCATAAAATCATTTTAGCTAACCACAAGAATCCAATAAAAGAGTTATTCTGGGTGGTCAACAACTGAGAGATAAAAATATTTTCACACTCCACAAAAAAAAAATTTAACACCCCTTTTTTACCATCCTTACAGTAATATTTTTAATCCTTGACCCAAAATTTTGCTTCTAAGAAGGACATCCTATTAATAACTGTACTTGGGTCGCAATTTGTAATCCGATTTCCCAGTTTAAAAAGGGAGCCAACTCGACCAACCGCCAACGATACGATTCGACGAAATGACTATTATTTATCGTGTGGCGTACGGCGGCGTCAGAGAGTTGTAATTAAGCCGCCAGAACAATTCTTTTTTGCTCAGTTTTCCAAGAAGGAATGGAGACGACGGCGGCGGCTACAGCGTATCTTGGCAATGAAATGGGTACACGACGCCGATTATTGCGCCAAGTTGTGTGCGGTTTTAACCGTCAAAGATGTTCTAGTAGGAAGTCGTGCGGTTTAAAAGCGTTTGTCACCATCTCAATTTACTTACAAAAGGAATTTTGGCGCCCAATAATCAACATGTGCTAAGAAAATACTTAGAAAGCGTGATTAATTTTATATTATAGTTTTGTTTGCTGAAATAATTGGAATTCACAGAAATGCTTCTATATATAATTTCAAACAAATAAGATCTTTTTCTGAATGGTAATTCCTGAATGAATCTTTATTTAGCAATACTTATTTTAGTTTCTTATTAAATGCTCTACGTAATTTCTCCAAAACATTAAAGTTGATTGTTTCCGATTAAATGCATTAGAAATAAATTGGTTGTAATGAACTAAGAAGTCATAATACATAACTAGATTCTAGTTAGTTATAACAGTATTGTAGTTACTCAGCGGAAATACTCACAAAAATTGATGGTTTTCGTTATTACGCTAGATCATAACTCAAAAACTGAAGGCGACAGAGAATAATACTTCAGAAGTAAATTGTTCATAATAAGCCGAAAAGACATAATCCATGATCACTTGCAGCTTATTTATAATCATATTGCGTTAGAATGCGTAAGTCTCCAAACTACCAAAATTAACGTTTTCGGTTATAAAAAGGGTCATTCAAAAACTGAAGGCGATGGAGCAAAATATTTTAGACATAAAATGGTTATAATGAACTAAGAAGTCATAATCTACCATTATATTCCAGTTAATTATAACTGCATTGTAGTTATTCAGTTATTCAACTCCTCACAAAATAGCAAAATTGATGGTTTTAGTTACTAAAGCAGATCATAACTCAAAAACTAAAGGCGACAGAGAAAAATATTTCAAAAGCAAATTATTTCTACTGAGTCAAGAAGACATAATCCATAATCATACACAGCCTATTTATAATCATATAGCGTTAGAATGCGTAAATCATCAAACTACCAAAATTAACGTTTTCGGTTATAAAACGGTTCATCCAAAAACTGAAGGCGATGGAGCAAAATATTTTCGACATTAATTGGTTATAATGAACTAAGAAGTCATAGTCTATCATTATATTCCAGTTAATTATAACTGTATTGTAGTTATTCAGTAGAACTCCTCACAAAATAGCAAAATTGATGGTTTTAGTTACTAAAGCAGATCATAACTCAAAAACTAAAGGCGACAGAGAAAAATATTTTAAAAGTAAATTGTTTCTACTGAGTCAAAAAGATATAATCCATAATCATACTTAGCTTATTTATAATCATATTGCGTTAGAATGCGTAAGTCTCCAAACTACCAAAATTAACGTTTTCGGTTATAAAAAGGGTCATTCAAAAACTGAAGGCGATGGAGCAAAATATTTTAGACATCAATTGGTTATAATGAACTAAGAAGTTATATTCTACCATTACATTCCAGTTAATTATAACTGTATTGTAGTTATTCAGTAGAAGTACTCACAAAATATGAAAATTGATGATTTTCGTTACTAAAGCAGATCATAACTCAAAAACTAAAGGCGATAGAGAAAAATATTTCAAAAGTAAATTGTTTCTACTGAGCCAAAAAGACATAGTCCATAATCATACTCAGCTTATTTATACTCATATTGCGTTAGAATGCGTAAGTCTCCAAACTACCAAAATTAACGTTTTCAGTTATAAAAAGGGTCATTCAAAAACTGAAGGCGATGGAGCAACATATTTTAAACATAAATTGGTTATAATGAACTAAGAAGTCATAATCTACTATTATATTCCAGTTAATTATAACTGTATTGTAGTTACTCGGTAGAAGTTCTTACAAAATATCAAAATTGATTGTTTTCGTTAATAAAGCAGGTTATAACTCAAAAACTAAAGGCGACAGAGAAAAAAATTTCAAAAGTAAATTGTTTCTACTGCGTCAAAAAGACATAATCCATAATCATAGTCAGCTTAATTATGATCATGTTGCGTTAGAATGCGTACATTTTTAAAATATCTAAATTGAATGTTTTCGATTATAAACAAGGTCATTATTCAAAAATTAAAAGCGATGGAGCAAAATATTTTATAAATTAAATGGTTATAATGAACCAAGAAGTCATAATCCATAATTAGATTCTGGTTAATTATGACCGTATTGTAGTTACTCAGTGGAAATCCTCACAAAATATCAAAATTAATGGTTTTTGTTATTAAAGCAGACCATAACTCAAAAATTAAAGACAACACAGACAAATATTTGAAATGTGAATTTTTTTATAAAAGGTCAAAAAGACATAATTCATAATTATATTCAGCGAATTTATAATCATATTTTGTTAAAATGCGTAAATCTCCAAAATATGAAAATTGAACGTTTTCAATTATAAAAAAGGTAATTACTCAAAAACTAAAGGCAATAGAGCAAAATATTTTAGAAATAAATTGGTTATAAGAAACTAAGAAGTCATAATCCATAACTAGATTCTAGTTAGTTACTCAGTGGAAATACTGACAAAATATAAAGATTAATGGTTTTCGTTATTAAAGTAGACCGTAACTCACAAACTGATGGTGACAGAGAAAAATGTTTATAAGTTAATTCTTTATAACGACCCAAAAAGGCATAATCCACAATGAGGCCGTTACTCTCAATCGAATAGAAAGACCGTCTTTCAAAAAAAATCGATAAACTATGTAAAAATAGAAGGATAGGTAACATTTTTAGATCCTAAAATTGTTTAATTTTTGCAATAATTAATATTAAAATTTAAAATCCCCTCTATAACAGCTACAAGTTATAACCATATTGTAGTTATAAAGTGAGGATCCCCAAAATATCAATATAAAATTTTTGTAGTTACTAAAGTCCATCACCACTTAAAAACGAAGGGTAATAGGAAATCAACGGATGACATCATACAAAGTTTGATCATACCCTTTGCTTAATATCTTCGAAATCGTTGATGAATTATAAGTATCTTTGAGTTATTGACCTTGCTAGTGGATTTCATAAGATATTTCTTCATGAATATAGCAAGGCTCTTACCAGTTTTAACACTGGCTATGTTGATTGTAACCAAGTATAACCGCATGAAAACCAGGTTCATCTAAAATCTCATCAATGATTGATTCTCCAACTTCTTTATCTACAAAAGAATTAAAGTTCTTCCAAAGTTTTACATCCTATTACCATAAGTTTATTTCTCGGTAAAAAATTATACTCTTTCTTAACAGAAAAGTTATTTGTAAACCCATTTCATTTGCTTGGTCCACTATATGTTGCTAAAAGCAACAGCTTCCAACCTTTCTAGCTCGAATATGCGGATTTTACCAGTGACCTTAATCCAACATCAAATGCCAGTAGGATAACTATAGGTTAAGTTCTGTGGCATGGCGATTCTAATGGATTTTCCAATAGCGTGTAGAGTTGTGTACTCAATAAATCGGAGAAAATGCTTTTCTCCAATGCGGCTTAGAATGAATAAATCGAAATTTTTAGATTGGGCAGTTTTAAGGTTAAAAGAATTAAGAATTTAAAAATAATTTAAATAAAGTACTAATAGAGCTTTCGAAACAATAAGATATCATCTCTCATCATATTGCGATACTAGTATATATGATATTCTCAAAAGATATTCTTTTTTATATTTTTTTTCTGCTTTTTGTTCAGAACCCTAGGTTACTTCATCATCTTCCATCATCGCACTCTGCACAATAGTCAATAGTCATCACAGTATCTGGTAGTCTGCTAGTAAGCTGCTCTTGTTATAATTCAGCCCTTAAATCAGCCGTAATACTATGCATCCGCCTCAAGGATTGCGTAATATTGTCCAACATGACTCTACTGCGCATCTACATAAAGTTGAAATCTGTTATACAAAGCAAGAGGAGTTTTATATAATAAAAGTCAGTAAAAAACCATGTTGTGTGATATAAAGTTAAATCGTGATTGTTAGTCACGCAGCACATTAAACGTACCTATTGAGATGTGTCCTTGAAACCAGTACCTTCTCAAAAACTTTCGACAATATCGAAAAAGAAGTCTTCGTCCTGAGAGGTTCTTGATTTTTAGTAGAAGTGTTATTTATAGGGATGAGTTGTATATGTTAAGAAAAACGAAATTCTCCATACAATAATTAATTAAGCGATATGTGTAAGTGATAATAACTAAACAACATCACTACCATCAATACAACAGTATTGAGGCTAAAGAAAGGATTAACCGATTGATGTTGATTGAAGTGATAACATTTCATGAGATTCCATAGAACCCTGAGATCATTTCTTGAAAATAAGTGATCAATGTAGACGTTTCTTTACGCGTTAAATGTAAAGTAGGAAATTGACGTCCAACGGGCAGAAATACTTATAAATTGTAACCTTTTGAACAGGAATCAAACTTTTTATCAATACTTTGCAATTCGATGACAACAAATCTGTTCAAGAAACACTCTTAAATCTTGATTAAAGTCTTCTGATTCAAAGTGCTTAATCACGGTACGTAATTTCTTCCATCAGTTCAATTTTGTATTCAAACATCAAAGTGGCAGAAATTATGGAGTGATATGAAACATAATACACTTCAGTGACACATGAAGTTTAAATGAAGATGCATTAATAATCATTAATAGACTCATTAATATTGAAAGTCATACTGTATGTAATAATCATAGAGGACGCAAAGTTAGTTGATTCAATTCATTCATGCTCGAAATGCTGAGACCACCCGTATCCGTTACCCGTTCTTTATTTACTGTGGAAAGAGGATAACTAAAGAGTCTATTAATGAAAAATCTAAAGCTTGCCATTTTATTCGAAAAAGGATGATTTGAATCGAATGGGATTATTGTAGAAATTGAAGATGGGTTTCTATAAACATTGAAATGTATTGTGTTATCGATTTTGATTATAGCTAAATCCAGTAAGTTCAAAAAGTTATCTCTTTCTAATTCCATAGTAAATTTTAGGTGGTCGTGAAGTTGATTAATATATTTATGAAAATCATTTAACGTGGTTAGAGCTCCTTCCCAAACACCGAAAATATCATCAACATATCTTATCCATTTGACTATACGTTTTTTATATGGGTTCAAGTTGTTTAGTATATATTCACTTTCATAATGATCGAGGAATATATCTGCTAGTATACCAGATAAGGGCATACCCATAGGTAAATCTTCATTTGTTTTGTAGTTTTTATTATTGAAAGAGCAATAGTTCTGAGTGATAATGTGTTTAAGAATTTTATTCAGATTATTGACATTTATTATAATCTATTTGATTTTCACAAATTTTAGTTATTAAGTTTAAAGTTAGCTGTATAGGAATGTTTGAATAAAGATTAACTATATCAAATTAAACCAAATATCTTCCTTTAGGATCTATATCTCGTATTTCTTTAATAAATTGTTTGGTATTATGAATTGTATAGTTTGGTTGAAAATTTAAATTTTTGAAAAATTGAAACATGAAATTGGCTAGTTTTGCAATAGGTGAATTGTTAAAAGAAGTTATTGGCTTGATGAGCGTATTTTGTTTATGTAATTTAGGAAGAGCTTAGAGTTTCGGAATTTTGGAATTCATGTGTATAAATAGAGTACTGGAAAAAGAAGAGGAGACTATGTTACTATTGGGATCAATATGCGAGGAATATTCGATTAAGGTACTTCTGCATGTGTTTATAATTTCGCGGGTCTTTCTAATACCTGTGTCTAAGGGATTCTTTTCAAGTTCAATATAATGGTTTTCTGACATAAATTGTTCAGTTTTGTTGATATATGTTTCTTTATTTAATATTACAATGCCAGCTTTAGTGAATATGGCATTATTTTCTTTTAATTTACGTTTGATGTTTTTCAGACTTTGCCATTGTTGAACCTGAGATAAATTATATTTTTTAATACTTTTTTCTGCCTTTTTAATGTGTGGTATTAGGTCGTTCTTCATTTTGTTATATTCAGGCTGTTTTCTAATTATGTTATGTAATTCAACAGTTAAGATAGGTAAGTTAATTTTTGGGGTCAAAGAAAATTTGTAACCTTTATTTAAAAGATTTGTTTCTTCCTCCGTGAAGTTAATGTCAGTTAAGTTCTGGAACTGCACATTGTTCTTTGGTTGGTCTGTTGGATTAGTTTTTCTTTTGGTCATTGTGTTTTGATTTTTCTTCAAAATCTGCAGTTTTAGATTTTTACGTCTTTTATCTTCTCGTTTTATGTGTAGTGTTTGTGTTGTTGTAAAATTTAAAACTTCCTCAATTTTCAAGAAGTCCATTCGTTCTCTTAAACAACGCTTGATTTTAGCAAGTTTATCATAGCAAAAATTAAGTGTCTTAAAATGTTTCCATTTTTCTTCACGTAAAATCTTTCTATGTATGAAGTTCAAACTTGACATTTTGAAAATTTTGAAAATTTGGATATTCTCTTTGATGCAGTAATTAATGAAATTTATATGATTCTTTGTAGTTTTCAATTTGACGTAGATTTTTCTGAGTCCATGGATTAATGATGAAGTGGTATTCTGATTATAACTGTTGATATTCATGTTGCAAGTTTCGTTTAAATATTGAAATAATAAACAAATAAATATAACTTCTTATCTTGCAAAATTCTAAGAAATATTTGATTTTATTTTTCATAAGCGCCGCTTTTTCATTTCGTTTACCTGTTTCTATCTTGGCATGTGTCTTTCATACAAGTTTTAAAGGTCATCCATTTTAGTGTTATTTTATATATCGTTTGTGAAGAAACTTGTGTAGTTTTTGTCTTTTTACAGTTTATTTATATATATATTGTATTTTAAAGTGTAATTTCATATTTTTTAAAATGTTTTTTATATGTCTGCTCTTTGTGATGTTAATTTTATTTTATTCTATAAGTTCTATAAGAATTTTAATTTTTAATTATTAAAAATAATTAAAATATAATTGTAGATTCGGCTGAAGATGACTAAGTAAAAAGAAAAAAATTGAAAAAACGATGAAAATATATTTATTAAAAAATATTTAAAATCAGTGCGACTAGTTTCGGAAGTAACTTCTCCCTTCTTCTAGCACGACTGAAATGTACAAATTATTTGTTAGTATTAAAATTAACTAGATAATAAGATGTTAATAGTTACCGTCAAATGTCGAGATAGTAGTCGGAGAGTAGAATTTAATTAACATCTCAAACGATCCACGAGAAAAAGTATAGAAAATACGACACATTGAACAACCTCTAAAGTTTAAATTCCAAAAATTCCAAATTATTAACAAAGTTAAAAGCCTGATGGGCAAGATATAACGAAAGAATTTAAGAATTAAATCTTAAAAACATGATTTTCATCGTTAAAGAAAAGCCAAAAAATATTTGAACGTTCTAAAATTAAAGCTGAAAAGATAAGATTATAAGAATTTATGATGGAAGCATAGAAAAAGTTAACTTGCTAATATAAAATTCTGAAATTGTTGAAAAACTAAAAAATTATTGAGAGTCCATCTGGTGCGTAAAAACATCTATCGAGGACTGAATGTGAAGAACCGCATGACGTACGAGTACAGTTTAGCACATGATCGGGAGATAAGATAAGAAACAACACTCATGTTCTTTAATAGTTTACAATTATCGAACTTAATGTTATGATTAAATTTACTAATATGTTTATGGTCTGCAGAGGTATTTTTGGAAATATGTTCCTTAAATCTGGTGTTGATATTACGTCCTGTTTGGCCGACGTAGGTTCTATCACAGTCCGGACAATCAATTCTGTAAACACCACTAAGTTCCTCGCTCTTAAATACGTGTTTGTTATTAATTAAACGACTATGAATTTTATTTCGGGAGACAAAACCAGGGGTGATGCCAAATTTTCCAAGATTACGTGAAAGGGGGTTAGTAATCGAGGGAACGTAAGGTAACACAACAAATCTGGTTTTCAATTTGTGGTGAGGATATATAATTTTATTTAGTTGTGAATTATGTACTTTGTAAAAAATGTTTTGGATGCCAGCTAGGGAAAAGTCATTGTTGAAACCAATTTTAATTATTTTTTTAACTACTGAAACAAGATTAATGTAGTTTAGGGGGACATTATATAAACGATTAAAGAAGAACTTAAAGGCTGCTAATTTGTGTTGATCACATGTAAAGGAGTTCTTTTGAATAATATGTACTATCAGTAGTGGTGGATTTTCTAAATATGTTGAATTGTAATTTATTTAGGATGACATTTCTGTGTATTTGTAGATCTAAGAAGATTTCGATTATTTTCCAATTCTATTGTAAAGTTTAAGTTATTGATATTATTGAAAATGTTAAAAAGTGCTGATAACTTTGCTGAGTTACCCTCGTAAATAATGAAGATATCATCAACATACCTTGCATAAAATTTCATGTCTCTAATGAAAAGGTTTTATTTGGTTGAAAAAAGTTCTATTTCGAATTCGTTCACAAAGATGTCTGAAAGTATACCAGAGATGGGTGAACCCATAGGCAAACCGTCCATCATTTTATAAAACTTATTATTGATTGTGAAAAAATTCTGATTACAAATTATCTCAAGAAGATCAATGAAGCATGAAATTTCTAAAATGTTAAGGTTATTCAAATCTTGTGATTTTATAAGATGTTTTTTGACAAAATCTAAAGTTTGTGATATAGGAACATTTGAGTAGAGATTTTTTATATTATAAGAAATTAATTTACAATTTTTGTTAAGGATGAAATCTTTGAGTTTCTTAATCAAATCTGAAGAGTTTTTTATGGTGTTAAAAAATAGAGGGTTAAAATGGTGATAAAGAAAGGTTTGAGCGATTTTTGAAATTTTACCAGTAGGAGTATTAATATTACCTATGATAGGACGGATGCTTTTCTCAGGTTTTAAAATTCACACTTGCTGAATCATTGAATTTTTTTGGAGTTTAATTAAGAAAAAAAAACTTATCAATATTGCCTTGAGTTTTTAGCTATCAACTCAAAACATGTTGAGTGTACACCACCTAAACTTTCATTTAAATTGGTTAGTATACAACGGAATTAAAAGCAGTTAAAGTCGAACTAAGGGATTTCGCGGTCACATTTGCCCCAGTGTACCATATTACACATTTTTTATGGTGTCATTTCCATTACTATTTGTGATGTAACCCGAAACCCTCCTTTGTGAAACCTTGAGGTGGTGCGAAACCCTGGTTGAGAAACACTGAGTTCTAAATTCTGTCTTAATAGTTTCATATCTCTTATGATGTCAAATTTTGGAATTTTAACCTTGACGTCTTATAGGTTGTTCACAATGAATAAGGAAATTGTTTCATAGAAGCACTTTTCGGATTAATGTGATTTATTTCGCGTTCCTACGTTTATTTTCCATAACCTTTCATTTATAAGTTCATGATTTTCACATATTAAATCTCGTATGTTCGCAAGAACTAGTTATGCAATAAAGGTGTAATATGGGATATGCTTTTAGTGTTAATTTATATCGTTTTTTGTACAAAAAGTTTCTTCTATTTATTTTTAGCCCTTTATAAAAAAATGTTTCAAACACCAAACTTAGGAATCTCCTTAAGTATTTCATAATTCATAACTACAGCTTCGTGACCGTTCGAGATTTTTTCTTATATTTTCAAATTGGTGCCGACCCATATTAATTTTAGATAAAGGTTTTAGAAAAATAAAAAAAAATTTGAACCAATCACATAGAAGATGAAACCGGATCCAAATCGAGAGGGAGTTTACAATTCGCCAAAGATTTGCTTTTGTTAGACTTTTCCATCACACCAGACGCCAGTTCAGGCTCCATTCACTTCATTCATATTTGCGAATCTTCCGTTTCAGTAAGCGCCAGGCACTTGGCGTTTGCGTTACTGACTCATCTCATTCACTAAAACTCCTATGCTCCATTCATTCATTTTTCTTCCCGGAAACGCGTCCGCCGCCGGATAGAAACAACATCGACTATCATTTAGAAATCAACCTTTCGTAGTTGGGATTTCCAAAACTGACTCAATCATGGTTTCGAAGAACTACAACTCGGCGTTGGCCGACATCTGAACGGCGGTGACTCATCCATTGAAAACTAAAAACGAAATATAAATAAAAGTGGTTTAGAGATGTCCAGAAGGTATTCTGATCCGGAGAAGTTCAGTTCCTCGGTTATTACAAACGGCGTATTTAAACAGTTAAAATCGGATGAGTTGTTACGAAGACTTTTGTATCGAACTCCGTCGGAAGAAGTTAACGCGAGTGATTCATCCGGGTCGAAAGAATTCTTTAACGCGGAGAATTGTGGAGAAGGAGACGATACAAAAAGCCCTTCGAATCTTAATACTCAACCAGTTGGTTTGGTTGAGTTACTTTTAAAAGGGACAGAACGTGATAAAGATGATATTAATATGGACTACAATGAACAATCTACAAATGTTAACTGTGAATGCAAAGACGGTGCGGTTGTGGAAAATGAACTCAGTGACTTATTTAAAAGTGATTTTGAAAGTGGTTTTGAAAAAGATTGGGAATTTATTTTGTCAAAAGCTGAAAATTTTAACATTCAATCATCACCCTCGAACGATAGTTGTGATTTCTTGGAATTACTATCCATCCCTGTTAGTGAAATTCTTAAATCATCGGATGATTGTGAACAAATAGAGGAAGAAAATGTAAAAAGTTTTGAAGAAATAAATGGATCTAAAGAAAACGATGGAAAAGAAAAAACTATTTCTAATGAAAGTGATAATAATCCTATGGTTTTTGTTCCTTCTGGTAAATTATTTTATTTTTAAACATTAATTTGGTGCAATTTGTTTTTAATATTCATAAATAAGCTATGCATGAAATGTTTTAATTAATATTCAATTGATGTTACGAGAATTTCCTTAGAAAATTTTTAAAGTGTAAGTTCATTTGGACGATTTTTAAAATTACTTCCACGTTCTTAATTAATTGTTCTTATGATTCTATGGCAATTGAACGATTAGTTATTCATCATATTTTTCTTTATTTTCAAAAGAATGTTAAATGCGTTCGATTTTTAATGATTTTCCAACAATTCTAAAAGTCTAAAACATTATTTATGGAATCGTAAAAGCCTAGTTTTATCAATCGTTAATCATATAATGATTATAATTTCAACGTTTGCATCGTATAGGGTGAATATGAGTTTTATAAAATCTAAACCGAATGTTAACGCCGAAATAAGCCAACAGTGGGTTTTATAAAACTTTAATCGAATGTTTATCTACAGATAATATCATGTTAACTGATTGTGAGGTACAGTTTTTATCAAGCTCTGCTAGCATCACATTAACTTCAAGCACTAATCAATTGCATCAACAAATTAAAAAATCATTGTTATATACCAATCGATCTTAATATCATTAATATGTTTTAATTATTCTAACTTTAACAGTATATCAACCCATCGAAGTTAACATAAATAATTTTTTGTACATAAGTTACCCCAACATTTTTGTTGTATTCAGTTCAAAATGGTTTCCATGATGTTAATCGAACATTAATCGACAGGTTGCGTCAGGTAACTTACACCCGGTTTTATAAAACATTTTGGCACATTTTGAGTTGTTTTTGTATGCCATGCAAGAGAACCACAAGGTTCGGCACCTCTTCGGTGCAAAGCTCAATCAATTTTAAAAAACTTAGTGTGCAATCATAGATACAATCTAGACAATTTCAAGAAAAATTCAGGACAAACGGTGATTAGGAAGGGTGTAATATCCAGAACATCTTGAAATCCGAACCAATTTGAAAGAAGGAATTGACGTCTTGATATATCGATATATTAGTCATTATAATATTTCTGCCAAACATGCAATGGGAATATATGGTGCGTATATACCTGTAAGTCATTATCATACTTAATTCTTAATCCAGGAAAAGAAACTATATTAAAGGAAATCTGTAAAATATACAGAGGAACTTCACAGAGAGAAAAGTGAGGGATTTTAAGTACAGGACAATTAAGATGGAAACAACAGGCTATCAACCCCATAGCAGCGTGTGAAGAAGATAGATAGAAGCAACAGTTTGGTGAATTACTGAACATTGTACTCCACTGAGGCGAGTAGAAGTGCAGCAAGCTATATCAAAGACAGTCATATAGAATGGGATGCCTGGTGCTCACATTGCTGAGTCCGCAAATAGCGATGTAATTTGTTTTTAAATTTTTTGTTACTTAATTGACGGAATTCTGTTGGAAATTTATTCCAAATTAATGACACATTGTACGTGAAAGAGTGTCTGAAAGATTCTGTTCTAAGTTTTGGTACATCTAGTGGTCCCCGATATCTGACATTGATGCAGTGAATATCTGATCTAAATCGAATCTTACGGCAAAGGTAAGGGCGGAGTTTTTTGCACGAGGATTTTGTTGTACAACATAGCAGCATGTAACTGACGTCCATTTGCCATATTGAGCCGTCCAACTATTTTAAGTTTGGGAGAAATACTGTGTACCGTGCGCGGAACACCGAAAATCAACCTTAAACATGCATTTTGTACCCGTTGGACTCGCTGCATATCTCGAGCTCTAAGGTGTGGCCCATAAAGGACGTCACAGTAGTTTAAATGGGAAAGGACCATGCTTTGATAGAGTTGCGTTTTTAGGCGACAATTCAATAGATCACGATTTTGAAAAGTTAACCTTAAATTGTAGAAACATGATCTTAAACATTTGTTGATATGAGATGTAAAATTTAATTTTCTATCAATAATCACACCTTCCATTAATTTCAATGTTATTTGATATTGAGAACCGGAGATGAAAAGGCATTGAGGGTGTTCGAGAGGAGGTTGCAAATATAGTTGGAATTGTGAAAGGGCGAAGGATAGGATGGCTGGAAGAATGGTGATGAGAAAGGATGCAAGAAGACCACAGAAAAGGATTTTTGGCGCAGTAATTGGAATAGCAAGAGCAAAAGGAGGACCTAGAAGGCACTGGAAAGATGATGTGTGGCATAACCTGAAGAAGCTGAAAGAAGGCAAAGGCAGATGGAAGAGGCTAACTTCAAAGGTCAAACCCCACCCCGAGTTGTATTACCTAAGGACAAGGACAAGCTTTGATTAGCAGCATGTTAGAAAAACTATAGGCTCGTGAAATCGTCAGCTTATAGTTTAGTATATAAAGTACATCAAACAGTGAGTTTTTGTGGTTGTAACAACGTGTCAATGACTTGACACGTTGATTGATTGTTCTTCACTTTAAAGACGGTATTTTCTTTGTTGACGTAATCGTTCAACCAAAAATGATCCTTATCACTGAATAAGATGTTGCTGTGAAAATGAGGATTAAGAGCATTCTTATTATTAGCCTATCTAAAACTTCCATAAAGTGAATGGACAATACTGCAATTGTCAATCCTTACAGTACCAATAACTGTTTGTGCGTAGTGGAACGACTTAGGCGTAGAGAACACATCAAGCAATTAAGAAACTCGTTAGAATCTTCCATATAGGACATCTGTATTTCTAGGACGATAATCGGTCAGTAAGATGGTTAAAGGACACCTGGTTACATTAAGCTGCAACTTATGCATGCACTAACTCAATATCTCCTATGCAAAAGTTTTCTTTTTGCTATATTTAGGTAAATTACCACATTCGGATATAATCACTACAAATCAAGTTTCATCAATGTAGCTAATTCTGTTTGACACACTTCAATGTTGACACCTTTTTAGGATGCATTTTTAGTCGAAGAAAAAAAATGTGAAAATTTTTTCTATTTAAAATCGTGTTCAACGACAGAATAACATGATAGGTACTATTCTTCGTTTGTCAGCTAATCTTATAGAGTTTTTGAAATCAACCTCAAACGCAAATCGGTTTGAAATTTGGAACGTCTGCTTGTACAAGTAGCGCCACTATTTTACATTACACATATTATTTTGGAAGAAATATTAATCCATATTACAAAATTGCATCCGGTTAATTTCTGTTAGTTAAGAAACGCATTGAATCTTAAATGAAACTCTAAAATATCTTCTTTAATGATGTAATTTCAGAGGCACACGTTTTAAAATGGTAATAAATTAAGTTGATGCAAATTTATCTATGACTTTTAAAAAATATTTGTAGCTTATTGTTATATCTATTATTTATATCTTGACGGCTTAAAATATCGTCTTTGCGATTGTGTAACATATCGTATATGTTAATGATATAATTTTGCGAATTGAACTGCTGTCTTTTTTGATGTACACATTTAAAAGTCTTTCACGATTTTGTTTAATAATTAAGATTTTTTTGTATCTTAAATGAAAACTTAAAATGAAACTGTTAAGATTACATATTAAAACTTATTATTACTTATTAAAAATTTAAATGTTATAATTTATGTTCGCATAAATATAATTTTAATTATATTGTTGCAAATTATGTCGATGCGGCGTTATACAGGGTGATTTATTAGCTCACCATCAAACTTTGACATATGATAGCTAATCTAATTACAAAAAAAAAAAGTTAATGAACATATGTCCTATTTCAATTATTTACGAAATTATAACACTTTAAATGATACTTTTTATATCATAATTAACTGCTACATTTTTTTAAAACACATAAATATTACAAATCTTGTTCAAAATAGTCTCCTTCTGCTAGAATACATGCTTCACAACGACGAATTAAAGAGTTCTTCATCCGAATTAAAATGTCTGGTTGATTTCTTATTTCAGTTCTCGTGTGTTAATTTCCACTTGATACACAATTTGTTTCATTTGACTCCATAAGTAGAAATCCAATGGATTAAGGTCGGGGATCTAGGTGGCCAAGCAAATGGACCATTATTACCAATCCACTTGTTTGGAAAATATTGGTTTAACCACTCGACAACTACTCTACCTCTTTACATGAGGTGGGGCACCATCATGCTGGTACCACATATTTTGAATTACATTAAGAGGTATATCTTCAAGTAAATCAAAAAGTGTATTGTTCAAAAAAATCTGTAATTTATAGCGTTCAAACGTCCATCAAGTACATGCAAACCTAGTAAATTGGTGTTAAATATTCCACCCCAAACGTTGATGCAGAAACGTTGTTAAAATTTCTTTGGTCTAATGGCATGCGGATTTTGTAATGCCCAAATATGTTCATTATGGTAATTATTTATACCATTTCGTGTAAAACATGATTCATCTGCCCAGAGAACATTTGAAATAATAATAATAATAAGTTTATTGCTCACTCAAAGTACAAAAACTATAACAAAAAAAACTACAATATCGAATTGCTAATAGCAAATACAGCTGTAACAATATAAATTTGAGGGAAGCAAAATGAGCTATTACACAGAATTCGTCGAAGACGATCCGTGATCTTCCAATAGTCATCACAAACACATCTAAAGTTAGCTAACTAACTAATGATACTTAAACTTAAAAAAAAGATAATAAAAAAGAAAAAGAGAAAAAAAAAACAGACAAAACTAAAATTAAATTAATCATCTGTCTGATATAACACAATTTTGTAGCGACTCACAAGCAATCTCAGCGAGAGGTACGATCCAAATCGCGTAATAGGTAACTAGATGTACGTTTGAACAGTTCCGTTCTATGAGAGGGGATAGTTAGTACGTTAGCATATCTAGTGTTAACACTATGCGTATCTCTTCTGGGTACAAATCTACAATGCAGATACGGAGGGGAACCCGAGATCAAAATTTTATAAAGAAAACTAACCGAATGCACCCGCGGAGTATTGTGGATAGAAGGATCTGTATATCTGAGTGTCGTCGGCGAGAGGTGGTAGTTGCATCCCAGAAGATGGTTTGGTAGGTCATAGGTATATAAAACGAATAGAATTGGTGATAGGATAGCACCCTGGGGAACTCCACACGTGACATCCAGAGAATCCGAATGGACACGATCAACGCGGTTGGCCAAATATGAGTAAATCAGCGCCACCGCTTTTTCATCCAAATCCATTGCCACAAGTATAGCCAAGAGTATTCTATGGGAAGCCATATCGAAGGCCTGCGTAAAATTCAGAAGTACAAGTGCCGTAAGTTTTCCCTTGTCCGTGGCCGAAACAATATCATCAATCACGCAAGTCAGCGCGTTGGCACATCCATATCCCGGTCTAAAACCTGACTGATAGCGAGGCAACAAGTTAAAAGTGTTAATATGGCGACGGAGCTGAGCCTCCAACAATTTCTAAAATATAAATAAAGTCATTATTTTGGGCATGTTGCTGCAAAAACCATTCACAAAGTGTTGCTGATTATGTTCTGGGTGTAGAGCTTGCATATTCTGTTTACGATACGGATGAAGGACTTCACGGTTCAATACGCGCCATGCAAAATTTTGACTGATGGAAAGATTATCAATGACAGCATTAATTAGAGCTCCTTCGTCTTCTACATTAACTACATGCGGTCGAATAGCTTTTGCTGGAGCAGGATTACCTGTTTCTCGAAGTCTTCTGAAAGAATCTTTCTTGATATTCTCGTACTGATTGTCGAGTATTTCCATTGCAAAAACCATACACGAAAATTTTATCAGCATACTCTTCAGTGCTATAAGCGTACATTTTGAGTTTCCCCTTGTATGTAATAATTAAACCTTACAGCAAAAAAAAGCTGACATATTACAATGACAACTTTGTTTTTGTTGAATGTTTGATTTTACTGACTATTAATAAATTCGCTGCAGAAAACTTTAAAGTGATATAATTTCGTAAATAATTGAAATAGGACATAGTTCATTAAAATTTTTTTTTTAGTAATTGTATTAGCTATCATATGTCAAAGTTTGATGGTGAGCTAATAAATCACCCTGTATTGTCAACTTAAAATGTTACTTCTATTTTCGTTCTGTAAGTTATAAAACAATTTCTATGTTAAATGAAGCTTATAATTCAATTTTAAAAAGTTGTCACATAATCTATATGAGCATACATTATTTATATATTCTATATAAACACAAAATTTAAAAAAAATTTGTAAATCCACAAATTACGTTAGACATGATGATAAAAATTATAAAATAAATTTCTCTAAAAAGAGAAATTTACTAGATTAGTCACTTCTGCAACCCTTTTTATTTTAAAATCTCGTACAACCACTAATTTAGTTAAATGACTTGGTTGACCTGGTTATAGCATTTCCTTGTGAAGGAGTATATTTGATACCAGACTCCGCATGGTGTTGCTTTTCTTCCTTTGCTATGTTAATCATTTCTTTTATCACCATAAAATCAAGAACATTTTAAAGCAAATTTGATGACGATTTAGTCTGCCATAAATAATTTCTTATTTTCCATAAACACCGTTGATATGATTCTTTAAATCCAAGTTGATATGTTTGATTCTTCTAAACATAAGAAAAGATTAAACTAAAACTAGAACTAATACTAGCACTATCACAAGAACTAACACTAGACCTAGAACTAGAATCTTTCGGGTTAAGCCGTGCGTTTTTTGAAAAAATGTTTGACGTTTCGGATGCCATGTTGCAACCTTCTTCAGAAACAAGTTCGAAGTGACTTGTTTCTGAACTAGATTCTAGTTCTAGGTCTAGTGTTAGTTCTTGTGATAGTGCTAGTGTTAGTTCTAGTTTTAGTTTAATTAATATCGGCCGTGAAAGCTTTCGTACTTATATAAGAAAAGATATTAAAAATCGTATCCTAAATACTGATTGAGGTATCATCATGAAATAAAAAGCAATTGAAAGCAGATTTACTTAGTATTTTTTTCAAATCATCATTTGATGATTTCTTGATGATTCAATCTTGCATAACCATAAACATTAATGTTAGGGTAATGTTGCACTTACGGTCGTTGATGTCACGAGTTCCCCTATCTCACTTCAACCATTTACTGTCGCACTCCTTCTTTTGTGTAACTGATTAGCCAAGAAGGTGTATTTGATATTCGCTTTATGTGGCATAATTTTTCTGGTCGTCATGTAGCATTTGCATATCAATACAAATACTTCAATGCCGTCCAATAAAATTTTTTAATTTGTTATTTTAACTTTTAGACAATTAAATATTAAATAAAATATTAATTAATTTGGTAAAAATCTATTAGAGATGATATTAACTAAAATTGCGTTTCATTTCGATAAATTAACTTAAAAACACATTTCTCTTGTTGAATAATTTCTAGATCCTTTCGAATGGAATGAAACTCACATTAAATCCTGGTTGAGTTGGGCCACCGATAAATTCTCTTTAACACCAATCCCGGACGTTAGGAATTTCCCAAAATCCGGCCAGAAATTATGTGAATTAACCCGGAAAGAATTCGAGGACATCTGCAAAAATGAACGTTCGGGCCGATTATTAGCAAAACACATCGCCCATTTAAAGCACAGCGTTACCGGAAGAGCAACCAGTCCATTAAATACAAAAGCTAAAATTGAAGAAGAAGGTAAGAAAAATTTTATTTTATATCTATAATATTTAATAACAAAAAAGGGCCTTTAAAAAGTTTCTTATTGGGAGGTCGCGGTCCCTTTTATCCCCGCCCGTTAAACGTCGTTTCTTCGCCAAACCACCCCCTGAAAAGCCAAACCGGGGTAGTGACGGAAAAGAGGGGGTTTATTCGAGGTCTCTTGGCGCGAAATCCCACTTGAAATTCAAGGCGGGGCACGGTATAAAGGCGCAATATATAACTTCCTACCGTTCGCAGCTCCCAGTTCCTTCCTAGACACCAGCAAACTTCCGAACTTCACGGTAAAGGGGGCGGAAGGGGCTCGGAAACGCGATAAGTCCGCAATATTAATGATCTCTTCGTCGACAACGACGCCGCTCTTCTAACACCCGCCAGAAAATTATGAATGTTGTGATAAGTATTGCTCTTCTCTTAAACGACCACCGAAAGTCGTAATTGAAATATTATACGAATTACGTTTTCATTTATATACAGGGGGTGACCCTATAAAAAGGGTGAGATTTTTACACCCCTATAAAGTATCGTTTTGATTTGTTTTACTTATCAATTTTGACATAAAGTTTTTACTCACACACCAAAACAATTTACTTCATTTAATTGATTTAATTGATTTCTTGATAAGAAAATTGTTTGGTGATTCCCGGAAAAATCGTAATGGACAACGATTACCGGTCCGGAACGGTCAAGAATAGAAACGAAACGATTCGAAAATGGGATTCGGACAGGAAGGGGTCTATTACCGGGGTGCGATATCTAACGATTGCGATAAGAAACAAAATAATGGCACAGAAATAAATAGGAAACCGTTTGAACGAGGCGAGTCCCCCGGTTTCTCGTTTGATAAAATCGAACCGACCGTTTAAGATAATAAATAGAAGTAACGAGGAATAAAATCGAAATCAAATCGATTTGCTTTTCGACTCAATCAGACTGTTGACTGTGGTGCTGGGGCAGTTAAAGGACTTCTTTCGAATTGTTTTAAGAAGCCATGTCAATGTTGAAAAGACTAGGAAGAAAATAAATGGTACAGCTGTTACGGGTAGATAATGAAACGAAAATTTCAGGAGTTTCATAAAATTTTGATAATAAGTAAAAATCGAAACATGATGAAGAAAAGTTTTGGTTATAAAATATGTTCTAAATTATCTCAAAAATGATCGTTATTAACAAGTTTTAACCCAACCATAGTTAATAAATTTGAACATTTTTTTGTCAAATTTTGTTAATAATTAATAAAGCTAAGCTGAGTAGGAAAATGTTTTGTTAACAAACTACATTCCAAGCTTACCAGATAATTATTGCCCATAATTAGTTTTAATCTGATATTATTACCAACTCTCTTAATTTAATGAAATAAAAAAGCATGTGTTTGAAAGCAAAATAACTTATAAATAAAAAAGGAAACAAAATAGAAAAAAGTTTTGATAACAAAAAATGTTCTAAATTATCCCAAAAATAATCATTATTAACAAGTTTTAACCCAACCATAATTTTTAGCAATTTGCAAGATATTAATATTGATAGTTAACAAATTTGACCATTTTTTTGACAAATATTGTTAATAATTGATAACGCTAAGCAGAATGGGATAATGTTTTGTCAACAAATAACATTCCAAGTTTACTAGATAATTATTATCCACAAATAGTTTTAATCTGATATTATTACCAACTCTATTAATTTAATGAAATTAAAAATCATGTGCTTGAAAGCAAAATAACATAAATAAAAAAGGAAACAAAATAGAAAAAAGCTTTGATAACAAAATATGTTCTAAATTATCTCAAAAATGATCGTCATTAACAAGTTTTAATCCAACCATAATTTTTACCAACTTACAAGACGCTAATGATGATAGTGTTAACAAATTTGACAATTTTTTTGTCAAATTTTGTTAATAATTAAATAAAGCTAAGCTGAATGGGAAAATGTTTTGTTAACAAATAACATTCCAAGTTTACCAGATAATTATTATCCATAATTAGTTTTAATCTGATATTATTACCAACTCTATTAATTTAGTGAAATAAAAAAGCATATGTTTGAATGCAAAATACCTTATAAATAAAACAGGAAACAAAATAGAAAAAAGCTTTGATAACAAAAAATGTTCTAAATTATCGCAAAAATGATCGTTATTAACACGTTTTAACCCAACCATAATATTTAGCAATTTTCAAGACATTAATGATGATAGTTAACAAATTTCATCATTTCTTTGTCAAATTTTGTTAATAATTAATAAAGCTAAGCAGAATGGGAAAATATTTTGTTAACAAAGAACATTGTAAGTTTACCAGGTAACTATTATTTATAATTAGTTTTAATCTGATATTATTACCAACTCTATTAATTTAATGAAATAAAAAAGCATGTGCTTGAAAGCAAAATAACTTATAAATAAAACAGGAAACAAAATAGAAAAAAGCTTTGATAACAAAAAATGTTCTGAATTATCGCAAAAACGATCGTCATTAACAAGCTTTAACCCAACCATAATTTTTAGCAACTTACAAGACATTAATGATGATAGTTAACAAATTTGACCATTTTTTCGTCAATTTTATTAATAATTAATACAGCTAAGCAGAATGGGAAAATGTTTTGTTAACAAATAACATTCCAAGTTTTCCAGATAATTATTATCTATAATTAGTTTTAATCTGATATTATTACCAACTCTCATAATTTAATGAAATAAAAAAGCATATGTTTGAAAGCAAAATAACTAATAAATAAAACAGAAAACAAAATAGAAGAAAGCTTTGATAACAAAAAATGTTCTAAATTATCTCAAAAATGATCGTCATTAACAAGTTTTAACCCAAGTTTTACTTACCATATTTGACGATTTTTTGTCAAATTTTGTTAATAATTAATAAAACTAAACAAATGGGAAAAGGTTTTAGTAATAAAACGCATTTCTAATTTACCAAATAACTATCATTCATAATTAGTTTTAATCTGATATTACTACCAACTCTTTTATATTAATGAAATAAAAAACATGTGTTTGAATGTAAAATAGCTTATAAATAAAAAAGGAAATAAATGTTAACCACAACCTTGACGTCATATCCAATCCTTTCGGTTTCTCAAACATGTCTTTCGTTTTACTGACGTGGGTAGAGATTTCGAAGCGTTTATCCAAGGTAATTCCGAGGTAGATGCAAGTTGGTAACCTATAATATGAGAAAGTTGGACTTTTATTATAGGAGAATAAACACGAGTAGCGAAGGAGAAGAATGGGTGTTGAAAGGATTTATTAGGAAAACTGCATGTAGTCTTTGGACTGATGATGGAATGACATAGAGTAAAGCGTAGGATTTCAGATTAGAACATTAACATTCCCAAGAAAGATTTTATTGATAAAACCATCTTAGAAACACTTCTACCTTTTTATAGGATGGGATGTTCAATCTATCTAAGTTGTGCAGAATTTCTGTATATCACTACGAATCGAAAATTCTTCGAACTGCAAGGAATACTATAAATTATTGAACAACTTCATAAGTGTGTCATAAAATTGGATATTTTTTTCAACCTTCAATGTTTCAAGATAGTTTTTGCTGACATGCGCCTAAGTGTTACTAAATGTTATCAATAAGAGGTGAAAAGAAACGCCTGAAGTAGCCTTATATTGAGTAGCCACAACTGACTGTTTCATCTGAAGTACATCGAGGTTGGTAAAACAAAATATACGAAATATCTCCAAGAGAACATGGTTCTCCTACACATCGATAATCGATGGTACTACCTCATGCAACAAGACGACCTTGTTTACATCGCATTGGAGAGTTTTACGATATCGTTAATGAGATGAATACTGAAACAAAACTCCATTACCTCTAAATACAACGAGTTGGTGAGTCAGCTACATTTTGCAGATATTTTTACTGCTGCTAGATGTTCTGCAAGAGAGTAACGATATCGTTTTGTATGATCATAGTATCAATAATAATCAAATGCTCCCGGATTTTTTTTAGTGATTCATTTATGGTGAACGACGTATTGTATGAAAAACAATCGTTTTCAGTTCTTTGATGGAAATTGGTTGAGCCCTTACATTTTTCGTACATTTCAACTACGATTTCAACTGACGTTCTTTAACTCTTAACCGTTTGAGTCCTAAGCAGCGCAATCGCGCTGATCAGATTTATCCTCTGGAACTTCGTAGACAACTTATTAGACTCTCGACTCTTAGATCAGAATTTCTTGCAGGTCTTACACATCGTTGATCTAGAATTTTTTTCCCTGAACATCTTTATGATAAAACTGGGCAATATTTTATAAGATCCCACGATTCTTTTGTTGTTCATTCATTATTTGTTGTGTAGTCAGTGTGAAACTAACATTAATTTCAAGTCAAATCCAGCAATATTTAATTGTTCTGATAAAATTTGCGTTCATAACCACAATTTGCCAATATCTTCGAAGGTGCTTAAGCAGATCATTGATAACTCACTATCTGGCCTTTATCAGTTGAGATTTCATAAACATAACAGTATAGACAATGCTCTGGTAAATTGTAATTTACGTGCAGAACATATCGAAAAAACTTATGTTGAAACCGATGAAAATTGTTTTTAACCCTTTTAAAACCTTTCTTGACCGTTTCTAAGCAAATTTCTGATTTCTTCACATTGTGCAAAACGTAGGTGTTATTTTAAATTCTATTTTGACTATATGAATTTCCTCTAAGTAAATACTACATATTATTACTATAGTATGTAGTATTATCATACACAAATATAGGTACTTATTTGTCGCGTTATTAATCTATTAGAAAATTTGTGTTATGTTGTTTTGGGTTTCTATGCTTCTTTCCGTGTCACTAATTCGCGGTTAAAAGTATTCACATATCGATTAAGTAACTTATTTAAGCATGTGTCCCTTATTCTCATGTGTTAATTAACCTTCTACCGAGGATACGAAATCGTTTGCAATATTACGCATAATTATAAAAAAATATACATAATTTTTTATTTTCAAATATGCAACATTCGAGGAAATACGTATTTATCAATCCGGTGGAATACTACTATGGGTGGATTGAATGTAAATCCCCAAAGACCTCAAACTCAAATTAGACCTCAAATTTTAAACATATGCAAAACGACGAATCAAGGTTTTGCATACTCTCAGTTCTTAAAGTTAATGATGTGATTGCTATTAATAGAGCAAACATGTTTTCACAATTTTGCGGATGACAGATGACGTCAATGTTGGAAGCATTAATATTGATCAAACTAATAATGTTTCTGCAATTTTGTTAATCAAATGCTAGGAAGCTTGAACTACTCTATTAACAAACATAATGTAATTTATTGATTTGTAGTGATGTGGTATAAGGCCATGGTGATTCCGATTATTATATCTGGTGACATGTGACATTCCCAACTTATGGCGGTGGTACCAAGTGTACACTAGGAAAATCTTTACAGGCCTTCATTATTTAATATTTTCTTGAATGACATAACAGGTATTATTTACGTACTTGTTACGACGATTTATGGGATAGATATTAGAAAGAAATGTGTGCTGATTGTGACGAATTTGAGGAATATTGGTTGTATTATTCTGTTCACAAGTGATCCACATTGAACATTAATAGACGTCCGAAATTATCTTTATATCTCTCTTAAAGATATAGCCAGTATTGTGTCCAGTTTCCTTCTTATCTTTGCAGTTTTTGTTCAGTTTCTTTCTAGCCTTCTAATTCTTGATCTAGTTGCACTTTCGCTTTTATAGTCTCTTTTTAGACATTCCTTTCTACTCAATCTCTTCCTCCCGCTTACGTCTTTTCAATGTCTTTTTTTTATAACTAGTCTGCTTCCAGTATTCCACCGTTCTACTCAGACACTTATTTTCTCTTTCTAATCTTTGTTTAGTCAGTTTCCTCTACTACAAATACCTTTCATGTTATTACAGCTTCTTTATAGCCTCCGCTCAGTTTCTTCAATATGTTATAAGTTTTTATTTTGACTCTCTGTTCAATATCTTTCTATTTATACCAGTTCTCTTCACGTCCTCCTTCAGTCTTCAGCATTTTTCCTACTTATTACTTTATCCCTTTCTTCTGTTAGTAGTTTCTGTTTAATCTTTCTTTTCTATTATCAGTATTTTTCTGATATTTCTCTTTCTTTTTGAATCCGTTTCTTTATTTTTCATACTCTAGCTACTCTCCCTGTTTTCTGTCCAGTCTACTTTTTGCATTTCAACTTTCCGCCCATGTTTTTCTTGACTTTATGGTCTCTTTGTAGTCTTATGATTCTTGATATAGTTCAACTATCGCCAAAGAGACTATAATCTTTATAGACGCCTCCATCTCTTAAGTCTCTTTTTTTCTTCTTTCTCTTGTCAGTGTCTTTCTTGTATAACAAGTCACTTTCCAGTGTCTCTACTTTCTACCCAGGTCTTACTTTTCTTTGTCTAGTCTCTCTGCTCAGTCTCTTACATCTGTTGTAGAAGTCTCCTTGCTATGCATCATTCTATTATTACCAATCTCCTTCCAATCTTCATTCCGCGTTTAACATATTTCTTTTCTTTATAGATTCTCTCTAATTTCCCTCTTTGGTACTTAGTTCTTTCTTCTCTTTGTTGCTTCTGTTTAATCTTTTATATTTAATCCTTTTCTTCACATTACTTCCAGTCTCTCTCCTTTCTGCCCAGTCTCCTTTTAACCTCCTTATTGCCTCTACTTAGTCCCATTCATCTGTTATAAGTCTCCTTTTTGTACTTCTACTCTCTGTTCTATAACTATCTTCTATTACTTGTCTCTTTCCAGTTTCAGTCTATGTTCAGTTACATTCTTCGGTTGCACGTCTCTTTCCAATCATTTTCCTTTCTGTCTAATGCATCTCTTATCTTTACAAGTTCTTTCCAGTCAATTTTTGTTTATCCTTATTCTTCTATTACTAGTACTTGATTTACATTTTTTCATTCAGCTTTTGTTTAACCGATATCTATTACCTGTTTACCCAACAACTATTTTGAAAATTGGGATTAATAGTACATCAGACAAAAAATCGTCATAAATCGATTTTTAGGCAGTTCGTTCTCAAAACATAAAGTTTTATACTTTATTTATAATATTTTTAGTACTTCATAGTTAATCTTTTTGTTTTACCGTTTTTCTTAAATTGTTATAAATCTATTATTAAGATAATCGTTTTAAAAAAGTAATGATTCATAAAAAGAAAAGAAGAAGAAATGTCGAATATCTAAATCTAAACTTGAACTCTACCTCGTATCTTGGAGCTTAGCGAAGTCACGGGAGTCAAGCTCCGAGCTTTGTGGGGGTCGAGTGACAACGCATTAGACTTGTAGATGTGACCCCGCGGTGTCCATAATTCTCCCGGGGTACGACCATGAATTCAACACTCAGAAAATCAACCCCCATCGATTTATTTTTATTTTTCTGAAATCGGTAATTTTTCCTTTCCGCAAAAAACTCTTTTTATCTTGATAGATTTTGATCTATTTTTGAAAGCGAGATTTGCGATTTCTTTCGATTCAGGTGATGTTGGTGTACTGCTTCAGGTAATCAAGAAAACAATATAACGGACCCCGCTGTGCTGTATAATGAGACGGGGCTGCTCGCGTTATTGGATGCAGAAGTGAGATCCGGGGATTATCCAGAATTTGGATGCGCCCTATATTAGCCACTAGGGGGGGTTGGGATTTAGAGATTTCGACTTGCTAAGTTATTTATTACCGCGTGTAATTAAATTTAAGTCAAGTGGATAAGTAAAATGAGTTTTAAATCAGTTAATTTAGATTATTTAAACAAAAGATTTTTAAAATTTATATATAAATCAATACACTATATTAAATAAAATATTTTTTTATATACATTTTTTACTGAAATGTATTAACTAAACACTTTTATTTACAAAACTAATCCACAAAATTGTCCTAAACTAAACTATTTATATATTCTTTTCAATTAAAATTTGGGTTTAACACAATGTGTAATACCACATTGACCATTGGGGTGGGGGGTTCGAAATTCTCTTGCGCAGCAACTCGAAAAGGGGTGTTCGAGATATCACGCCGTCATCACGCAGACGAAGTAAACTCACTGTAGATAAAGCAACAACCCTCTTACAAAATAAGAGATACTATTATGTTTGAATCAAAGTGAATCAAAAGTTTTAAAACAATTATAGAATTTTTGGAATTGAAATAAATTCAAATTTGAATTTTTTTTTGATAAAATTTTGTGAAAATGTTGTTAGTGTAGTTGGCAGCCATGTGGAGGCTGCCTGGATGTACTCCTGAAGAATTTCTTGTGGCCAGGCGGCTAGCTGCGAGAACACATCCGGCTCATCATAAATTTCATCATAGTTCTGCTATGATTTATAACGGTAACATCAAAAATATTAATTTTATATATATATATGTATTAAGAAACTTAATAAAAGATAAAATCTTTAAAGAACGTAATATTCATTTCAATAAATCATTCGCAAATTAGAAATCTGAAAAATAACCTTTTCAATTCCAAGTAAAAAAAGTTTCTTTAACCTTCGAATATGACTTTCGTGTTGCCTCCTTTCTTCAAGGATTTCCGAGAAGAAGTGGAGTCATTTATTTTTGGCTAACGAAAAATATTTGATCGCCATCGTTGTTTCACTCACACACAGATCCGTATCAGCTGCTGAACGCCGCATCAAGCCGATTGGTCGCCCAAGGATCCGGTCAAATCCAGCTCTGGCAATTCCTCCTCGAACTACTCGGTGATTCGTCCAACTCTCAGTGTATTACTTGGGAAGGCACCAATGGTGAATTCAAGCTCACCGATCCGGACGAAGTTGCCAGACGATGGGGAGAGCGCAAGTCCAAACCGAATATGAATTATGATAAACTTTCAAGAGCATTAAGGTAATTTTTTACAAAAATTATTTTTCTGAAATTAGAAAGTAAAGTTAAAATAATATAAGTTAAAAAGTTTTGATTCTTTAACAGTCACTTGATAGTTAAAAAGTTTTGATTCTTTAACAGTCACTTGATAGAAAAGTTTTTAATGTTTTACTTTTTATATATTATAAGACATTATCTCTAATTTTTTTTTCTATCAAAAAATTAGAGCATCTTAACAAGAAATTTTGAAAAACTTCTTATTAACCTAGCAAAAACGTCACGATTTTCAGATCCAGATAAATGATCCAGTTGTGCTCATGATATTTGAGTAAATCAAGGATCATTTAATGCCATTATGTTCTTCTTGTAAATAATTAACTCTAATTGCTCCATAAATATTGCGATTAATTAGGCGGAAGGTTGCCTAATTTGGAACACTTGTTATTTTTGGATATATAAAAACATAACTTTTAGTAAAAATGAAGAAACTCAATCTCAATAAGAATAACATAGAAAGGAATAACGGTCGTTAGAATGTAGGAACTGTAGAAAATTCTTGGACAAATCGACCACTGCAAAGGGAATTAACCCTAGGATACTTGACCAATAAAATATCGTCATTTACATAATCCGGGCTTCTGAGACCCGTTATATAAAATCACGTGTAGTCAGAACAGAAACAAAGTTATTGAAGTAAAACTTTATTTATTTATACATATGTACGTTACAAACGTGAGGTTAAATATGAAAGTGAACATTATTGTTAAAAAAATATGATTGTTTTTAGGGATTAGAGAAGCATTTAGTGCACATTCTAATACTATGCTCATTACAGATATTATTTTTACAAGTAATACATATCATTGTGCTTTTACGATCAATACTTGCGGGACATACTGAGCATCTTTTTCTCTTAATTGTTGCACTTGTGTGAGTGGCTGGCGGACCACATATATCAATAAATCTGCTGATACACTCCCGGACAGTACGCCGTAGGTTAGGGTTAGTAGATCTTCTCTGCATATGTGGTATCACTCGTTCCTTCGCTAAATCTTTCAAAAACATTCTGCATTTGTGAGTCACTCCTATGTTGTTGTTTGGATGTTCTTTCGTAAAGACTATATATGCATTGAGTGCTGCAACATCAATGATGTTGAAGAAAAATGTCATGGGCCATCCTTTACTTTGCCTCTTGCACGTGTATGTCGACACCATTTGATCCATGATGTCAACACCGCCCTTTGTTTTATTATAATGAGAGATGATTTCAGGCTTCCTCTTAGCGTCGTCATTGATAGATACGTCGTGGTGCATGGTGCTTAGTAAAATTACTGATTTGTTCTTTTTACGTGCGGAACTTACCATGGATAAGTTATTATGAAAACAATAAAGAGTAGACTACACGATGTTTTATGGCTTTCATTTCTTTCGGAATGTCATGCTTATTCTGACGTAGTGTACCCACAACAGTAATACTTTTATCCAAAAGATAAGTTGCTAGCGGAACACCAGTGAAGAAATTGTCTATCGTGAGATTGCGACCAGAATTATGAATGTCACGCACAAGAGTTTGTACTACTTCAAGCACCAGGTTTGTATGTGGAGGTTCTCCGGGCTGGCGACCAACATAAACTAAACCATCCAAAGCATAACCAGACGTAGATTCACACATCCAAAATATTTTAAGTCCATATTTTGACGGTTTACTTGGCATATATTGAACGAATGTGCATCTACCTCTAAACCCAACGAGTTGTTCATCAATAGTTACATTAGTATCAGGTATGACGCAGGTTTTGCATTGCTGAATGAATAAATCTCAAATGTAGGACACCATTGCTAAGTTATCGGTTTCCAAACGCGCATTCCGGGTTCTCTTGTCGTCAAATCTGACGAATCTTCGTATTTCTTCAAAGCGAAATATAGACATTGTGGCTCGGTATACAGGATTGGCAAATTTATCACAAAACAATTCTCTCGCAGGAACATCCCAGCTTCTGTCAACCCCCGCATGAATAAGTAAATCACAGAATGCAAGAAATTCATCAACAGTTACATCTTTCCACGGTTTTCCTTTTGCTCCATAAACACGTTTGCCCTCTAAATTAGTACAGTTCACAATTTCTTGTACAATAACTGGAGTTACAAATAACTGAAACGCTTCTTTTGGTGTGGCAGTCATATGTTTCCTTGTTAGTCCTGGCGCACACCGAATAATGTTATGTGGTTGAATTTTATTTTTTGCTGGAGGTTCCAAACTTCATACTAGACCACTTGGAGCAATGTAACCGCTCGTTGAAGGCTTACCAATATCATCAACATCATCCTCTGAATTATCGTCACCATGATCAGAACTGGATCCAGAATACTCGTCAGGAACCAATTCGAAATTTCTATCTTCTGTGTCATCATTTTCTGCTTCTGACACATCACTTTCTCCAGAAGGCAGATCATCACATTCAGCTGCCCACTGCATCAATATTTCTTCATAACCGGGGTCACCAAATCTCACGCTTTTCACATTCCTTTTTGGCGCCATTATCTATCATTATATGTATCTCACAAGTTCACTCAATCCAACTTCTATTCCAACTGAATGAAAAACAGCTGCACCTACTTTTATACATCCAACAGTAATGCACGTTTTAACTTGCACAGACACGCACAATTCCGCGCAGCAGTGTTTGGCAAATTATAATAACCCTCAACCTGTAATGAACAAGTTGAAACTTATTCTATAGTAACTAGTAGTATACGGGCTTCGGAGGCCCGATTTATGCAAATACGGGGTGCTAATGGCTAAACGATTTTTTTTTGATTGCTAATTACACTTGAATGTTTTTGAATCAAGTGTGTATTGAATAAAGACGTGTTTAGAGTAACTAAAATCTGGCCGGGCCTGAGAGGCCCAGTTTATGCATCCTAGGGTTAACAAAAAGGAATTCAATCTTTCGAGAAAAGTTGTAGGAAATGTGATACACATAAACGGAAAATATTTTTACACATCCATAACGACGTACCGAAATAAACATATGTCATTTTAAATGTAATGATATAGTTTTCATTACGTGTTCTTTTGAGAGTTTTTGAGCTAACACTGTACCCTTTAAATCTAAATTTCTTAGTGATTCAAAAGTATAACTAATGTTTTTCCACATTCAGTTGCAATAAAGTCGAAAATTTTAAATGGTTGTGTTTCTTGCTCATGAATTACACAAAAGACGAATTTGTGAATATGGTTTTTATTTTGGGAGAATCTCAAAGAAGCTTCTTGCTCAAAAAGTATACCGTGAAAGATACCCAATGGGGCCGTTACACATTTTTTTTTATTGGATAGTTTAGCAAAATTGAAAACTTCTAAAATTTCTTATTTTTCAAACTGGGCTTTAGTTTTTCCAAAAAAAAAATAATGAAAATTTGAAAAAACTTTGGAGACGTCATCGTCGTTTCGCACGCGGTTGGTTGAAATAAAAATCAATAAGAGGTGCATGAGCGAGATGCCACGAGAATCTTATGCGCTAGAATTATAGATGCTTTTATAGATGGGATTTTGAATTTTAATATTAATTTTTGCAAAAATTAAACAATTAAACTTTTTTAGGATCTGAAAATGTTATCAATCCTTTTTACATAGTTTATCGATTTTTTGAAAGACTGTCTTTCTATTCAATTGATGGTAACGGCCCCATTGCTTGAATTCCGAGCAGGCGATGTTTCGACAATTTATTACGTATATTTGAAAATACTGGAATTGTCGACTGTCGAATTGTTGTGCCAGAAGAAAACAACGAACAATATTTTATTAATTCTGCAAGAAGAATGCAAGAATATGCATATGTGTGAAAGCTCAGTAACCCGTATTTAATTTTCAATCTTTTTTCCATTTTCATCAATGCAAAATTTAGACTTAAATAAAAATCAATTCTTTTACTTGTTATTGTTGTTTTTATTTTAAAAATCTGCCTTAGATGTGTCAACTAAATAAAAGTAGTCATCTAGAGGCTCTCGTCAATACAATTAAATGTACAAACATATTAAAACCATTTAGATAAATTACATTTAAGCCAATTAATCCAAATTGGACTGACTAGCACCATCAAGGAATTGAACGAATTTATTATCACCTGGCTTGCCGACGTCTTTCCTACGAGAAAGACAAAATCTTTTGGCAAACGAATTAACGCCGCCCGAAGCGGCCTTTAAAAAGGTTCAGGATCTTTACGACAAAAACGAAACTCAGCTAGTCGACATCATCCTCTCCGGTAAACTATTACTGGAGGATGAAGCCATCCCGAACATCGCGGATGTAGAGGTCCACTACGCCTCTCTGTTCTAGGCCGAGTCTGCACCCGACAACGAGCCCGTAGCAGACGACAAAACATCCGAAGACATTTACCTTTCCATTTCTGAGGCCGAAATAGAAATATCCATAAAGAACATGGTGAAATTCCGCGGACGGTCCTGATGGAATAACCGTCAACCAGGTGAAGAGGTGTCCACATCACAAACTTCAGTCTGGTAAGAGTCCCGGACAACATTGATACCTAAGTCCGGCGACAGAACCGATCCTTGAAGAAATTGGAGAACGATCACGATCTCATCTACAGTTCAGCGACTGTTCCATACAATTATCACCAAACGAATGCCCGGAGACGTTATCTCAACCCACGTCAACGAGGTTTAGTCAGCGACGATGGCTTTTTAGCAAATTTTATTACCGTTGACCACTACACACTAGAAAGTGGCACGAAAAATCCTATAACATCGTCTCTATAGACTTGGCAAAGGCCATCGCAAAGTTTCTCATGCCTCCGTAGAAACGGCCTTAAACCGCCACCATATCCACTCATGGTGGAATATGTTATGAACAGCTTTGCGCGACTCACCACTACCATCGAAGTGAATGAACATGCCGCGAATGAACTAGACAACTGAAGATAAACCGTGGAGTTAAACAAGGCGATCCACTAAGCCCGTTCTTTTGCACTAGACAACCCGTGTCGCAGCTATCGGCTTTGCTGACAAACTGATCACCCTTGAAGACCGCGAGATAGACATGCCAAATATGCTCGACGACGTCGCTCAATTCCTCCGTCGTCGTGGAATGGTAATAAACGCCTCAAAAAGCGCCGCTATTTCTGCCACAACCATACAAGGCAAGAGCATAACACGAAGCAAAGACAGCCAACTTCTGTGTGCGCGGCGAACCCATTACAGCGATGAATGGTCTGTCATCTCTAAAGTATCTGGGTCATTAGGTCAAATACTTAGGCATCTTGAAGCCCTCTCTGTTCAATCTCCGTCAATGACTGGAACATTTATGACGGGAACCACTAAAACCTTAGCAGAAATACCACCTTCTGCGAGATCACTTTTGGGATGGAATTTTTAACAGTAAAATAGTTGGGCCGTTTTTTTTTTTTGATGGTACGGGACAACTTTACAGACCATTTTTCGAAGAAGAGTTGCCAGAACTGCTTGGGAGACATAGGATTGGTCGTGGAGGTCCAATATTAATGCTTAATTATGTATTTTTTCAAATTTTAACAATAGGTTAATCATCCGTGATATTAGCTGTTATAAATTGAAAAATGTTGTTATTCTTATTTCATGGCTAACGATGGCTAACATGGCTAATGGCTATTTCATAACTATTTCATAACTAAAAAAATAAACATAATCTGCCATTCTTTGCATGATTTTGATTATTGCTCAATATGTCAAAAACTGCAACTGATAGGTATAGGGACGTATACTGAAGAGAATTTAATTCTCTATCTGATTAGTTAATCAAATATGGTGTGGTTCCATATAAAATTGAGTGATTACATTTTTGAACGGCCATGTATACATACATATACAGTACGCGCCATAAATAACCTCCTGTGTAATTTGAAAACGGTTTGAGATATTGTCATAAGCCTCGATTTTTATTTTTTGTTAATCCAACTAATTTAACAAAAAAATTCTTTATCATTTTTAGTTTTTCCGGAAAATGGATTAACTGTATAACATTTTCTGATAAAGCTAGAAAATACGAGTCCAATGATACACAGAATCAAATCATTAAAAAAAACAAAGTTTACCTATTTTCGTTAACGTAAATTGTAACTAAATCTTTTGGTTCATCAATATTCATCTTTTGTCTAAATAATTTATTTCCTTCCTTACAAAAGAAGAAGTAATAAATGTAGTAACACAAGTACCCTCTTTGTAATAAAAATTATTGTGTAAAGCAAGTTTCCTATCAAATAGCGCAGGTACTTTGGCAGACTCTGAATATCATGGAAGTCCAATGGACGTTCCTCAATGTAACTGAACTCGACTGTGAACTCATTTCAGTCACTAAATTAAAATTAAGTCACTAAAAAAGTTCTTAAATTGAACTAAAACTAGAACTAACGGGAGACCTAGAACTAGAAACGTTCGGTTAGTGAAGTCTAATTAAGTCTAGTTAAACACTTTTTCAAAAGACGCGCTTAATCGGAAAGATTCTAATTCTAGGTTTCCTGTTAGTTCTAGCGATAATGGGTGCATCTGTCGCTATAATGGGGTCTCTAAAATTTTAATTTTGTATTGAACATATTATTCAATGTTGCTGGACGCTTTTTTAGTAAAATAACAGCTATGATAAAAATAAATTTGATCTACGACTGCTTGGATAAGTCATCATTACCACACTCATTTGAGAGGATTTGAGTTACGTAATGAACTTTATTACCGCACTGGTTTCATTACGTAATTTTTAGCTCAATCAGAACAGACATAATTTATTGAAACGAGCAACAATTTTTTGTTTTATTTAAAGAGAAACAATACTATTTATTATAAACATTAATTGTTATATTATTACATTTCGAAACACTTATTCCAGATGAGTCTGTGAGATGAGTAAACATGTTATTGAAACTGACATTAATGCAAAATTGTCAACAATCATTTCAAAAAATTTTTATAAATGTCAAAATAGACCTTTTTAAAGAAATTGATTTTTAAGTAATTTTTAGCAGTCGTAGATAAAATGTTGTATATCACACGTGGCCTAGAGCATAATTACAGTACTCGTGTGATAACAATTACAATTTTCCACACTTGTACAGTAATTATGTTTCTAGCCCACTTGTAATATAAAATCTAAATCTAAATGTCAAACTATACAGAATAAGAATATAGCTATACACTATATTCACGCTTGACTTGATCTGTCTGCACATTTAATAACCCGTCAAAACATCTACTCCATGTCTCTATCACTAGCTTCACATATAATAAGATTGCCCCCGTCATTCTTTATTGCAGCTCCACCTCTTGGTTTAAAGCCGTTTTTCATATTCTTTACCTCCTGGAAGAAGAGTCTAGTTCTGTTGTTTATTCTATTTGATTCTACATAGTTCTCCGAGAATATTCTTCTCGCGAGCCCTTTTTTTCGTTCTTATTGGAAAAACCGGATCACATAAGTGTTATTTTTCTCGAGTTTAATGGATCCCATTATTAATTGGATGATTTAACGAACTCTGAATCCATTTGTACTATTTTTGGCATAATACCTTTACGTGTGTAAACACGATAATTTGAAAACGCAATTAGCTCCGGTGTAAAAGTTGGCATATGTATATATAGAACCTTTTTCATATAAATTTGCACTTTAAACAAACATAAACGATTAATATGATGTAGTTCTTTCTATTTACCTTACTTTGAGCGTGGCTTGTATGACATTAATTAAATTAAAACAAATTTTATTCATTTTTTTCCGCATAATATTTTGTTTTTCGGGTTGATATTTTGTTTCTGCATATTTCCTCTGTTTTTATATTTTTTATAAAAATTTTATTTGTACCAGTTCATAATATTGTTTTTGCTTTATTATTACTATTTCGGCAAACAATAAGGATATTATTATCTCCGCATTCATATTGTGCCCATACATCTATACACATTTTACTGACCTGTTTGAACATGACATTGTATACATGGCCATTTGCTTTGCGCAGAAATTTTGTACATACTGTTTTATTTCTGTGTATGATATCATGCTTCTGCTTAAGACATTTTTTCTGTAAACAATCATTTTATTTTTTTATCAATTTTGTTTCTGAGTAGAATGTATTCTTCTGCGTTTGATTTAGATATTATCCTTTCGTGTCAGATACTCCTTCTACCCGTGAAGTTGTGTTTCTGCACATAACATTTTCTTCTTCACCTATTTGAAATATTATATCCGCTCATATGTAATGTCCAAACTTGACATTTACTTTCTAACAAAAAATACAGCTGTTGCGCGAAATATTTTACTTCTGATATCTAGCTTCGACACGTGATGTTTCCTTCTTAAAATGATCATGAATTGTATCAATCACATCAATGATATTCTGCTTATGACTTAGATGCAAGGAAGAAAAAATCGGTCATCACAGGCGTAATGGATATAATGAAAGCTGTTCTAAATGCCTTCGATAACAAAGAACATGTAGAACTTACCTGCTGTGATCTCAGTAAAGCGTTTGATACTGTGGATCACTCTATACTTCTCCAAAAGTTATTCTATTATGGCGTCAGAGGTATCACTCATAAACTATTAACATCCTACTTGAAAGAGAGGCAGCAGTTGGTGGAGGTAAACATGGATAGATCCTTAACAAAGCGGCCAATGAACGGAGTACCACAGGGATCAATTTTGGGTCCACTACTGTTCATTATATATATATAAATGATTTGCCTTTCAATCTAACATCAGAGGTAACATATGTGTATGCCGATGATACGTCATTTATAACAACAGCAAAAACAGAGCAAGAAGTGAAAAGGTGCAGCGATAAAAACTTGGAAAGAGCAGAAATATGAAAACACAGTATTTAAAATTTGCGCCAAAAAATGATCCAACGGTGTGTAATATCAAGTACTTAGTTATGAATATAGATAACAAACTTACCTGGCAGTCACATATATCGAATTTAGCTTCCAAATTAGCCATTGCAATATATACTATCAGGAGAATGAAAATGGTCGCAACTCATGAAGCACCAAAGATAGCTTATTTTGCAAATTTAAAAAGTGTTGCAAGTTATGGAATACTGTTCTGGGGTATGGCATCGGACTCAGTTCGTATCTTCACCCTTAAAAAAAAAAGCAATCAGATCACTATGCAACCTAAAATCGTATGAAACCTGCAAAGATCACTTTAATACAGAATAAATACTTACCCTGCCTTGTATGAACATACTCACCTGTTTGAAATATGTGCATGAGAACAAAGAAAAATATGTGAAGTATATGTGTGTGAATCACACACATAATTTCGATACAAGAAACAAGAATGCTCTACAAGTACCATATCACAGGACCAACACAATCCAAAATTACGTGGACTATTGGGACCCAATATTGTATAACAAAATACCAAATTACCACGCCTTAGAGTCCAAACAATTTGCCAAAGAAGTGAAAAAACTATTAATTAACCACAGTTTCTATACCATAGTTCTTAAATTATAACAATGCATATTGAATTGTATACCTACCCTTTAATTATACCCTTACGTTTTGTATTTAAATCGTGCAACAAAACTTTGTGAAAAGGTTATGTATTCTTGCATTTCATTAGTTTTGAACATGTTATCTAGCAGTTTTCTTCAGTTTTTTAACATTTTCTTTTATTTTTCAGATATTATTACGATAAAAACATTATGTCCAAAGTCCATGGTAAAAGATATGCTTATAAATTTGATTTTCATGGCTTGATGGCTGCGTGTCAAGCTCAAGCTCAAGGTCAAACGGATATACCCGGTTATCAGAAATATCAGCCACATCAAAGTGAATTAGGAGCCGCTTTGTATCCAACAACAGGACATGGTCACGGAGCCGGAAAATTACCCGCTTTATTACCCAGTCCATCGCAACATGCACAAGCAAGTTTGTTTCCCCCACCAGGATATTGGCCATATTCAACTGGTTCTTTTGAAGCAAGACCTCCATTTAATTAAAAAAAATAAATAATATTCTAGATATTTGTGTTATTAAGATCATACAAAAAATGTAAAGAAAACGAGATGATCTGTAAATATTTATGTTTTTGATTTTTTTTGTAAATAATTTCTTAGTGGATGTATTTAAAAGAAAAAATGGTGAAGATTTTTTTTTGAATTAACTTATTATGTGTTTTAACATAAAAGGTTACTTGTAATAACTGTCACGTTATATTTTTCTTATTATTTGTTGTAATAAAAACGATTTAAACCTTATTTCAATTTAATTTAATAATTTAATATTATTTAAAAATTTTTTCTAAATGTGACGTTACAAATTTAAATTTGAAAGGAAGTAACGGGATATAAAAAAATTATTTACGTCCATGCACCAATTATTCAATAAAATTCTTAGCTTTACATTGAGCATTACACATCTTCATCTCTTTAATACGGTCGAAATGAATTCCTCTCGAAAGATTTTCGTGTTATTTTTAATAATATTTGTATTATTTCAATTGGTTTTTAGTCGTTTAACATCATCTGCAGCTTTACGTAAAAGTAAGTTATTCAAATTCTTTTTAGATAAGCGTTTGATTTTGAATAAAAAGTTTTTGTTTAAAATATAAGATGTTGGAAGAGTTCCATTATGGAACGCGACATTGGTGGATAAATTAAAACAAGATTTATTATTAAATTATGACAAATTTGCTCGACCAACTCCACACACAAATATAACGACCGTTAAGTTTGGTATGGAAATTAAAAATGTTGAGGTTAACGAGTTTAAATCAACTGTAACCATCGCTGGATGGACTAGATTGGTAAATATTAACAATTATACAGTTATTTTTTTATTGTTTATAGAGAGCAGAGCAAATTTTTTTACAACAGATGCAATTGTGTTATGCAACCGAATATACACCGGTAAAATCATTATCAATCTAAAAGATTGCTTAAAATTATAATTTAGTCATTGGAGTAAATGTTACAATGTGCAGTATGCTTTAACACAAAATCTTTTTACGGCGGGGGGAAAATTTAAAATTCTTTTTAATTTAAAAAAATTAAAAAATGCATTTTCATTAAAAAAATATATATAATCAAAGAAATATAAATAAACTTAAAAAAGACTGGAATAATCATAATCCATACTTCAGCAAAAATTTAAGAATTATACTGGTGAAAAACCAAACTTAAGGGAATAGTCGGGAATACTCTGGTCAGAAGGTTAATTTGCAAGAAAAAGTCTTAAATTGCAATAGTTATAAACTAGACTTCAGCAAAAAACAGGAATTACATTGTTCAAAGTCCACATGAAGTCTGAAATTACTGTTCAAAGAAAACAAAAAATTGATTATAAACCAAACATGATTTTTCGTGGCAATACTGATGTGTTCAATAAAAGAATGCGAAGAATATGAACATAAAACCAATGGACTTGTCTTGTTATTGCACAGGACAGGAAATCACCAATACAGAAACTTTGCCAATGCAGGATAAGCACAAAAGCAAAATAACAGCTGCAGAAATGAGGTACCGGGTGGTACAAGATTCGTATAGATAATAAAAGGCTCTCAAAAAGATGATGATAGACACTCAGAAAGAAGTAGCTGTCAGTATCAAGAACAAAACATACATAACGTTGTCAGAAGACTAGATACTGCTTCTAAAAAACTAAATACTGCTTTCTGAAGACTAGATACTGCTCTAGAAGATTAAATACTGCTTTCTGAAGAGTAGATACTGCCGACAGGTCTAAATACAGCATCTGGAACAATAAATACTGCTTTCTAAAGACTAAAATAGCTTTGTGGAGACTAAATACTGCTTTCTGAAGACTAGATACTGCTGATAAGTACTGCAAAAGAAAGATAAGATATTGTTGGAGAAAACATACATAACTTTGGCAGAAGACTAGATACTGCTTCTAGAAGACTAAAATTGCTTTGTGGAGAATAAATACTGTTTTCTGAAGACTAGCTACTGCTGACAAGTCTAAATACTGCAAAAGAAAGATAAGATATTGTAAGAGAAAACATTAAAAAGGCGCCGGCGCCCCCTTTTAGGCGGCACCCGGGTGCGGTGCACCCCTTGCACCCCCTGGTAGTACCTCCTCTGCTGTCTCGGTATTGCAAAATTATTTCAATCCATGTCTAAATAAACTAGTTACTTAATTAACTCTTCCTCTTAGTCGGAATCTCGTATTCGAGAATCGTGCTTTCATAAGTTGCTCTCCAGAGTATTTCTTCATTCATCACTGTTTTCAGTCATGCCACCTTTTACCAACTACTATGTGAACACTTTTTACAAAATATAGACTTAGAACTTAGGATGCGGATTGGATGGTGGATTGCTCGCTCGTCTTTGGTGGAGTAGCGATTTTTACTAAAATTAACCGAAAATGCAGTATATTGGAAAATATAATTAAGCTTTCGGTTGAAGTTGATTGTGAGTTAGCGGCTGTGCGATGTGAGATTACCATGGCGGTCATTATTTGTATCTATAGATCCCCATCCGGCTGTTTTGTAAGCTTTAAAAATATTATTGGTATATTATTGGACGGGTTAAAGACAGTGATGAAGGAATAAAGTGGTTTGACAGCACATTGCGTCAGCTAAGAAAAAACTATGACCTGGCTTCAAATTTTTTTAACCGTTTTAAATCCGATAATTTTAGAGAAATGAAAGATAAGGCCAGATTGTCAAAGCTGCAAACTACATTATCGAACAGTCAAGAAAAATATGACTGAATAAATCTAAAGCAACTTGGTCGGTTATAAATTTTAATAGACCAAATGCAAACAAACAAAATACAGTGAATATAAACCCTGATATCCTTAACAATTTCTTTGTGAATGAGGCCAATAATATTATTTCTCGGCTTGGTCCTCTGGCTGTTTCTTCTTCGGACTTTAACGAGGTTCCTGCGTTTTCGTTTGCGCAGGTATCGGAATGTGAGATTAGAGGTCTCCTCCAGAGTTTAAAGTCTAGTGGGACTCGAGACATTTACGGTGTTCCAACAAAGGTGATTAAATGCAATATAAGCCTATTTGTGAAACCTTTAACTACATTGGTCAACAATATCTTCTTAACATTATCTTCTTACATATTGCCTGATGCGTTAAAGGTTGCGTCCGTTGTTCCTGTTTTCAAGCGAGGCGATAAAAATGACTGTTCCAATTATCGACCCATCAACATACTCCCAACACTATCCCAAATATTTGAACGTGTAATGTTCAGGCAAATAATGACACATGTTGAGTCAAACAATATGCTTCATGAAGACCAATTTGGTTTCCGCTATGGTCGGAGTACTAAGGATGCTGTTGAGAATTTCATGAACAATTTGTTATGATGCCTACGAAAAGCGGAAATTTTTGTGCGACGTTGTTTTTGGACCTGTCACGCGCCTTCGACAGCGTATCTCATGATATACTATTCTACAAACTTGAGCATGTGTTCCAATTTGTTCGAGATAGCGTTGCCTTAATAGGATCATACTTTTCGGGTAGATCCCAACAAGTTAAATACGGATACGCGTCTTCCTATTACAAGGGGCGTTCTTTAGGGATCAATTTTGAGATCCCTTTTGTTTATTCTCTTTTTTAATGACTTTCCAAGGTATTTGGGCGGGGATGTGATATGTTTGTTACATGCTGATGACGCAACGCTGCTGGTGAGTGGTGATGAGTATAAGGAAGTGTTGTCCTCTTCGAGTGGGTTGCTGATGGCAGCAAATGTGTGGTGTGTTGCCAATGACCTTTGCTGAAATAAAGAAAAGACAGTCCAATCACTGTTCAGTCTTAGACACCATCATCTAAACTTTAGATTTAGATGAGCCTTAGTTGAGATTTAGAGTCTAAAGGAACTTTCCTCCACAAAATTTCTGGGGTTAACACTGAGTTCTCCAAATTTGAATTTTGTGGCTTACGTGACCGAGATAGGGAAAAAGATAGCCCGAAACATTTTCTTATTGCGCAGATTGGTTGTTGCGGTGTCTGCCGAGGTCTGCTTGATTCACTCAATTATAAGTTATTGTATAATTGCTTGGGGGGAAGCACAGCTAGCTCCCACATATTTGGTCTACAGCGCAGAGCTTTGAGGGTCATTTCAAAGCTGAGCTATAGAGATGATTGCCGTCACGTTTTCAGACAGCTGAAAGTTTTGACAGTACCATCTGTGTTTATTTTGGGATGTCTTTTATACATTTACAATAACAGAAACAAATACCGTACGCGTGCTGACCTGCAGAATTATGAGACGCGAAACTGCGGAAATATTTATGTTTACCTTTGTCGACTGAGTGGAACGCAAAAAAGCTAAAGAGATACTGCTCAGGTCTTATATAAGAAATTGCTCTCGGAAATTAGAACACTCCGGAAAAATAAATTTTTAAATGTTATGAGGGAGTTTTTGCTAAGAAATGCGTTCTACACAGTCGATGAATATCTAAGTAGCAGTGTTACTATGTAATTTAAGTTTATAGTTAGTGCGTTGAATTGTACTGATTTTTGTATATGACGAGTGTAAGCCCTGGCATTGGCACAATAAAGTTTATTCTATTCTATTCTAAGGTAAGTCTTTCGTGGCCGTTTCTTCGCACTACGTCCAAAAATCTTGCAATACTTTCGGCAACCACGACTTGTTATCTTTTTTTGGTTTCAGTTGTTGTAATATTGACTCGTTAGTTTTCCTCTGTGTCCACGAAATTGTTAGTATTCTGGGCCAGCAAAACATCTCCAGGACATCGATTTTCTTTTTGTTCGTTGTTCTTAACGGCCAGCACTCTGATATGCAAAGAAAGAGAAAAGACCAGACTCCTTATCAGCCTCATTTTCGTTGTCAAGAGTTTCATCTGTTAATCCCTCCGCTGGAGTCTCCTTCGTTAGAGATTAGTGAGTCAAGGTAAAGGTAGATGAACGTATTGACTGTGTCGATATTACCCATCATACTTATTTCTGATCTGTTATCGTTCGCTGGGTCAATTATTATAATTTTAGTTTTCTTTTTGTTCGCGCTTAGACTGATTTCATTACTGCATTGCTCTACTCGCATGATGAGTAGAGTGATGAAGTCGTTAAGCTCCTCTTCTGATGCCGCAATCAGGGTGATATCATCAGCACCGGAGTTTATTAAGTTTTACGCCATCCATTGTTATTCCTCCATTCCACTCTTCTAAGGCTTACCTCATGGTTCACTCACCGTAGATGTTGAATAGAGCGAAACTGAGTATGCACCCTTGTATCAATTAAAACTAATTGGCAACCAAGTTGTTTTTGTCAAATCCGGGTCAAACAAGGCGGGACAAACAATTTAAACAATTTACAATTTACGCTTCATCAACCGATGAAGCGTTCCATTAACGGAGGAGGAAATTACCTACTGAATTCGCAGTCGCTTCAAGGAGGCTTCCCAAGGAAGACCTCGTCTGCGAAGTGGCAGTGGGAAGGTGAGAGCGGAGAAAATTCGATAAAATATAGCGAGAGTACTTAAATCAGTAAAGCCACCATGCTCAATTTTTACAATCAACAAAAGAAGGGCACTATAGACGATCAGAGAAAACAGACATCATCGTCTTACCAGCAGACAAAGTGAATTCCATCATCATGGTCATGGGCTGTAAAGAATACGACAAGGTGACGACCCTTTTGGATTCAGCCACCTATAAGAAAAGCAAGAACGACCCGAGAAGATAATAAGAAAAATGATAAAATTCTAGCAGAACAACGGAAAAGTTTGTTTGTACAGGCCCCAGTACCACCAAGAACTTATGGATTACCTAATAGCCATAACTCGGATGTTCCGCTACGCCGTCTTATGGTGAGTGCCATAAATTCTCCAACGTATCATCTGGAAAACACCTTGCCAAGATGCTGTCTCCTTTTACAGGAAAAATAGAATCGGAAATCCTACACATTTAGGATATCTCAGAATATCCGGGTAATTTTCCTTGTGGAACATCAGTAAAAGTACCAGTGAGAGAAACCGTGGATGGTCTTTGCCAGAAGCTAACCCCGGAGGGCTACCGAAGTATGTATCAGGACTAGTGGAGTACTGTTTAACATCTACATATTTTTGCTGGAAAAAAGTATTCTATGAGCAATGAGAAGGAGCAGCTATGGGGTAATCTTTGTCACTAGTAATCGCTAATTTCTACATGGAGATATTTGCGTGGATGATACCTTTGTGATTCCTTAACCACTTGAATTCGCAACACCCCATGATCAAATTTACCATGAAAACGAAAGCTGCAAAATAATTACCACTTAGATCTTTTGGTTACTAGGATGACAAATAGGGGCATGGAACTGGTAGTGCGTCGGGAAAAGACACATATGAGCAGGTACTTCGTACCATCACCATTCACAACAGAATAGGTCACTAATCCAAGCCCAGTCCCAGTGACCGGAAAGGATATGGGACGAAAACCATATAAAGAAAGTATAATGATATCTAGAAGATATACTACAGATGAACGGCTATATTCTGAGGGATGCCACAGTTTGAGGGATATCCAGCAAGCCACCAAGCATTGCAAGCAGATGTTCGCACTTTGATCCATAACTATTCCAAGGAATCAGTAAATGCTATCGTCAACAACACAGGCCTAAGAGAAGATTGTACGTAAATTTCCACTCCTCCCCCATGAGTCGTCCTAGACTCATGCAAGAACGTAAAATTATCTATAGAAACTTGACTCAAATCAAAATCAGGACAAATCTAAGTTTCAGTAACTGCAAGAACACAAAAATTCTCACTTACTATAAAGTCCCTTACATCTGCACAATGACGAACCAGCGACCTGGTGTTCAAATGTCTCAACCTCATTAATTATTATCTAATTTGTATTATAGGTGCTTCTCAGGTGTGTTATAGAGTTTATAATCTAAAACGGAAAAGTTATCTTCGACTATCAGTAAAAAAAGAATCAAAATTATAAGAATAACAAGCTAAGAAATTGATTATCATAACTAATGATCAATGATAATCATAATCAATAACAACCAATTAACAATAAACAGTATTGCTATTAACTATCATACCAAAATCATTACTAAGATGCAAATCAATAACTAATACTAAGAAAGAAATAAACTGTAATCTTAAACAGAAAAAGAAATATCAATTATAGATACAATTACAAAATAAAATAATCATAATAAGTTTATCCCTAATAATCACTGAAAAATAAAAAACTAACTTGATCTCAAGGCAACTTCAACTCCTGACATACCAGGTCCAACGGATTCTAAATCTGTCTTTCCCTTGCATAATTCCAGGGACTCCAACTCCGCCAAAGTCCGAAGACTGTGCTTCCTTTTTCCGTCAGCAACATAAACCACACTATCATAGGTCCATACCATTTTTTTACCAAAAAACTTTACTGCTTGTTGAAAATTTGTATGACGAATCTTAGATAATTCTTCAGCCACAAAAAACTTGGTTCCTTTTAACCTCGAACGGTTGCACATAACTGCCCATTTATATTTTTATGCCGTAAATTTCACCAAAATAGCTCTATTCTTGAAATGAGGCTTCTCAAGTTGAAGGCAACGATCAATGTAATGTGATTTCAATTTAACATTTAAGTTATTTTCACAGAATTCACCCACTAACTGTTCAACATCTTCACCATCCTTCTCACAAATACCCATTATTCTAATACTGTTTCTTCTTGTATACTGTTCCAAATTATCAAATTTATCGCTTAATACTTTCTTCTTATCTTCTAACGAAGTTATTTTCGCTTTAAAGGTATCCAACATTTGGTCCAATTTTTTCTCAAGCCGGTTTTAAAACGTCCTCAGATTTTAAATATTCATTTAAGGTTTCTTTAATCAATCCTTTGATCTCATTAACCACTTCTCTTGTCATCGGCATGTTGGACTAATCTTTTATCAATTGTAAAGTTTAACACTCTAAACTGATGTGATTTACCGTGAAAAAACACACTTTTATGAGGAGCGAACTAAACACCTGTTACATCTCTCTCCTTCTCATGTATTTATTATTAAATTTAAGTCTACTTATCTTCTTTTAATATTCAGTTAAAACAAACTTGTTTTCTAAAATTTTCTTTTATTAACTCCAAAAATGGCGCAAAAACTGACCGAAAAAGAAAGAATCACTATTTTAATGATTCGTGGCTTTGAGAATAGAACAAGAGCTTACGATAAAGTGCGGCACGTCTTCAATGATTTTTTCATCAATGATCACCGATTTCTAAATCAACAGTCGAAAGAAAACCTCATAATTCTTGAAAGAATTAAGATATCGGATTTTGGTTTGTGGGGTTGCTATTTAAAAATGTAGGGTTGGCCATCCCCTAAAAGAAACTTTGCATTGCATGGAAGTTCTAAACTATCTAAGAATGTAGTTTTTACTACATTTAGTCTGTTCAAAACTTATAGCTCTGTCTTCGGAGTTTTGGGAAAGCCCTGTATTTTTAAAACGCAACCAAACATGCAACATCAAAAAAGATTTTTTTAATTCTATAATATTTATATGTTGTTAGGTTTGGACTGATGATAAATTAAAATGGCAAGCAGAAAATTACGATGGTGTTGATATGTTTCATGTTGCACCACATGAAGTTTGGCAACCAGATTTAGTTGTACAAAACAGGTTTATTATTATTTTTTTCTATAATACAATAAGAAGATAATATTTATTATTTTAATCATTATTTTAGCGCTACAACAACAGCAATAGCTCAAGAAAGTACAAATCTATTAGTTTTCAAAAACGGAGAAATTCTTTGGGTCCCAACAACTACGTTTCCAGTACTTTGCGATTTTAATCTTAAAATGTGGCCGTTTGATCAACACCGTTGTAAATTGATAATTGGATCTTGGGCGTATAACAGCGATCACGTTCAATTGCAGTACTATGGAAATGCAAATAATACAATTGTTGTTAGTTAAACATTTTATTTAGGTGGTTTTTAGAAAAAGTTTCACATTTAATTTTGTTGGTTTAGAATAATCGGACTCCTGATGAAGTTTTGGAATGGCACATAACCGATTTCGAGCTTTTAATGAACACAAGAAATTTTTGTTGTGGAAATTCTTATCCGACTCTCGTAATTAATTTTACACTGAAAAGAATTACAACTTGCTATAAAAGTTTGATTTTATCTCCACTGATTGGTACATTTTTATTTTATTGCTAACAAAATGTTTAATTTTGTTATTTTTAGTTGTTATCATTTTATCTTTATTATCATTTTGGTTACCACCAAAATCAGAAGAAAAAATCCTGTTAAATGTTATTACAACCACGATTATAGTTGCTTTAATGCTGTATTTTACACTAAAATTACCAGCTATGGGCAATGATACGCCTTTAATCGGTAAATTAATTACGTTGGTGTAATTATTTAATAATTATTTTAATTTTTTAGTTAAGTTTTACACATCCACGTTGATTATAACAACTTTATCAATGATTAATGCTGTGTTAATAATTTTTTTATCAACGACTCCACAGAAGTATCCAGTTCCTTCGATGCTGAGAAAGTTTTTAAACCATCATTTAGGAATTTATCTTGGTTTATCAAATTATATAAATCAAGATAAATCTAATTTGGATAACGAAAGAAATAAACCACCAGAAAATTTTTATTCAGGAAAATATCAAGATGATTGGATTTTATTAGCTTCAGTAATAAATCGAATTTTATTTTTAATTTATACACTCATCTTTATCGTTCTAATATCGAAATATACTCTTTAAATGGATCCAATTATTTTTGGATCCATTTAAAATTACTTTTAATTATTAATACGAGAAAATCTTATAATGTAGACATAAATGTTTAAAAATAAAGTTATTTTTCTGTTCCCAATTCAAATTTGTTTCAATTCATACATAATTTGCATCGTTAAATGGCAATGAAACGACTATTAATAAAAATGGTAATGGAGATAACATGGTCTAAACCGGAAATGGAAGACTATTATCAAATAAAAACTGGTCTTTCATTTAGTACGAAGTTTTAGTAGTACGAACAACGAAACGGTCGAATAACAACATAATGAACATATCAAGTTTGATCTCGTTTTTTGTATTTTTAATATTTTTGCATTTATCATCAACAGCTTTTATGACAACAAGTAAGTTTTAACAAAGTAGTAATTAAGTTGTTCATCAATGTTTTGTTTGAATAGAAATTGGGCCAAAACCACTTTGGAATGCGACATCTACCGATAAACTCCGTCAAGATCTGCTGTTAAATTACGATAAATTCGCTCGACCATCTCAACATACGAACGTAACGACCGTTAAATTTGAAGTCGATGTTAAACATGTAGAAGTTAATGAGTTTAAATCTACGATGACTTTGTTCGTTTGGGCAAAAATGGTAACAAAAAATTTTATTTCGTATTATTAAGTACCAAATCATTTTATTTTTATATTGTGTTCTAACTTATTTTCTAATTTAGCAGAGTTTTATTCGATTCGTTGTTGAGAGAAAAGGTTTCACTAAAAACATAATCCTTTTTACTAATATTTTGTTAACGTTGGACATAAAAATTTGTAACTATATGACATAATATAGAATTGATCAATAAGTCACCTATGCGAAGTTAGCCCCCAATTAGATAGGATTTTAGAATGAGGAGAATCAGTTAACCGATTTCGATAAACAATATCTCATTCGAAAGCATTCGAAACCAAGGATTATGGCCAATACGAAAGTGGAAATGCCCGATTCAAAATCTCTTTCGAATTCCGCTAAAACGCCAAAATAATGCAAACATACACGAAAATAACACAAAAATAGCTCTGTGAACCTGGAACCCGAGTTTACGATATTTTAGTTTTATTAGTACCATTCGATAGAGAATCGTTTGTACTTGTTTGTGCCACCTTTAATTTCGTTTGTACCTCAGGACCTAAAGAGATAAAAAAAATTTGAAACATTGCCGGAACCCCACTTTTTGTTATTCTAATTTTATTAATACCATTCGGTAGAGAATCGTTTGTACCCGTTTGTACCACTTTCGATTTCGATTGTATAAATCCATGTCGCAAGTTATATTATATTAGTTTATTATTATATAAAAAACGCCCCAAGCTGTAACTCTGTCATTTACATTCCGATTGTTATGAGCGGGGTATCAAACGAAATGGTTTCATGAATACTATGATTTATGCTACAAATAAATTTTTTCCAAGGCCATCTTCAATTTTAAGCGACTATTAACTTTTGCTTTTCAAATTGCTCTATATATTTTCTTTTACGTCATTGGATAGAGATTGTTTTTCTGAAACCACTGATATACAATACATCCATTTTGAATATAATTTTAGTAGAGAAAAGACACCTGTATACACAGGTTGCCACACAAGAACGCCGCTAGCTGTACCTCTGTCACTTACCTTCCAATTTTCATGACCTAGCTATCAAATGAAATGGTTTAATGAATACTATGATTCATGCTACAAATAAACTTTTTCCAACGCCATCTTCAATTTCTAGCGATTATCAACATTTGATTTTCAAATTGCTCGGTATGTTTTTCTTCACGCTATTGGATAGAGTTTTTTTTTGAATCCATTAATGTACAATACATCAACATTAATTGTAATAGTAGCATAGAAAAACATTAAAATAGTTCCTGAACATTCTCTTAAAGTCACTTGTATTATACTGTAGTGTGACACTGGATAAATGAGAAAACCACTTATAAGTATCATTTACAACTGCTTCGGGCATTGACATAGCATTTAATGACTGTTATCAGTTTTGCGTGTTATTTTCTTCCATGACACACTGCAGTATTACAGACAATGTTCGGAAAATGTTTTAATTGTTTTTCTCTGCTAAAATTACAATTAATGTTAATGTATTGTGCATCAATGGGTCCAGAAAAAAAAATCTCTATCCAATAACGTGAAAAAAAATATACCGCGCATTTTGAAAATCAAAAGTTGATAATCGTTTGAAATGGAAGATGGCGTTGGAAAAAGTTTATTTGTAGCATGAATCATAGCATTCATCAAACCATTTCATTTGATACCTCGTTTATAAAAATCGGAAGTTAAGAGGATAACCTATTAGCGAAAACAACGAATACCATTTTATTCAGCCATCGTTTAAAATTTTTGTATGTTTGTTATATCAAAATTTCTATTTTTTTATATAGTTTTTAGTGATGCATTTAGTTTTTTCAAAAAATGTCGCGTAACGTTTCTAAAATCACGTTTTAAAAAATTTTTAAAAACGGAATGCATCACCAGGTAGTGAAATGTAAAGTAAATCATATTTAAAGAATTCAATTTTTTTATTAAATGCAGCAAATTTAAATAAAATGGGTTTAAAACGTTTAGTCTGTTTTGATTGCTTTCGGAGTATAAATACGGCAACATCGCAAATATTGCTATGTCCCAAACATTGCCCGAGACATAGTGGAGCTTAGTATTCTCGGTAACCGAGACGTCGGCGTAATGTCTCGAAGAAAAACAAACCTGAAGCGATTAATATTTTCAGATAGATCAAAAAATTTTTATATCACTAATTTAAATTTAAACATTTAATTTACGTAGAATGCAAAACAATGTTTAAGTGTGGCAATAAATTTTTAATAATGAGAATATTTGCACAATTATCTGACCATTTACTATTAGATTAATTATTAAAATAAATACCAAAGGTATATTTTAAAATAAATAATACAACATAAATAATAAAAAAATATATTAACTCATAAAAAACTAAAAATTTTCTTAATAAACAATTTTTGCATTTTTTCAAAAATTTTCTGATATAAGGGTACTAAAATTTGGAGAAAAACAATCTCTATCAAATGAACCTAACAAAAGGGTACATTGCCATTTAAAACAATTCAAGTGTTATTCGTTGCTCATTTGTTTTCTGAAATATAAACAATTGAATGTTGTGTTGCTGTCCTATTATGGCAAATAAAATATTAAACAACTTTTGTATAAAATGTTTTTTTATAAAGTCAACATTTACCGAGATATATACTATATTCCATAAATAATGGGCACCCTGTATAAAAATATATGGTGGTTCTGTAAGTGGTGGCATAATTTCAACCACATATACTGCTAGAGCAAAAATTATGACAACTAGTGTAAACGTTTTTAATCTTTAAATACAGGATGATTTTTGAACATATGTCCTATTTCAATTATTTACGAAATTATAACACTTTAAAGTTTTCTGCAGCGAATGTATTAATAGTCAGTAAAAACTTGTCATTGTAATATGTCAGTTTGCTGCAAGGTTTAATTATTACATACAAGAAGAAACTCAAAATCTACGCTTATAGCACTGAAGAGTATGCTGATATAATTTTCGTGTATGGTTTTTGCAATTGAAATGCTCGACAATTAGTACCAGAATATCAAGAAAGATTTCCACAGCGTCATTTGCCATATTATTCAGTTTTAGCAATTCTTTCAGAAGACTTCGAGAAACAGGTTATCCTATTCGACCGCATGTAGTTAATGTAGAGGACGAAGAAACTGTAATTAATGCTGTCATTGATAATCCTTATATCAGCACTCGAAGAATAGCACACAAAATACATGTAAGTCAAAATTTTGCATGGCGCGTATTGAACCGCCAAGTCCTTCATCCGTATCGTAAACAGAACGTTCAAGCTCTACAGCCAGGAGATAATCAGCAACAGTTAGCATTTTGTGAATGGTTATTGCAGTAACATGCTCAAAATAATGACTTCATTTCAAATGTTCTCTGGACAGATGAATCATGTTTTACACGAGATGGTATAAATAATTACCATAATGAACATATCTGGGTATTAGAAAATCCGCATGCGATTAGACTAAGAAAATTTCAACAACGTTTCAGCATCAACGTTTGGGGTGGAATATTTAACAACAATTTACTAGGTTTGCTTGTACTTGATGGACGTTTGAACGCTGTAAATTACAGATTTTTTTTGAACAATACTCTTTTTGATTTACTTGAAGATATACCTCTTAATGGTACTAGCACAATGATGCCCACCTCATCACGGAAGAGTAGTTGTCAAGTGGTTAAATCAATATTTTCCAAACAAGTGGATTGGTAATAATGGTCCATTTGCTTGGCCACTTAGATCCCCCGATCTTAATCCATTGGATTTCTACTTATGGGGTCATATGAAACAAATTGTGTATGAAGTGGAAATTAACACACGAGAACAGTTATTAAACAGAATACAAATGGCTGCTACTGAAACAAGAAATCAACCAGACATTTTAATTCGGCTGAAGAACTCTTTAATTCGTCATTGTGAAGCATGTATTCCTCCTTCAGAAGGAGGCTATTTTGAACAATATTTGTAATATTTATGTGTTTTAAAAAAATGTAGTAGTTAATTATGATATAAAAATGAAAACTTTAAAGTGTTATAATTTCGTAAATAATTAAAATAGGACATATGTTCATTAACATTTTTTTTTGTAATTGGATTAGCTATCATATGACAAAGTTTGATGGTGAACTGATAAATCACCCTGTATAAATCAATAAATGCCTAAGGTATAGATTACCTTCAATAATTTCAGTGATTTGTCATATACAGATAAAATTTGGTATACTGTGAAATTTTATAATGAGGAATCTGATAAGATCGGCATCCACCAACATCCCTTTTCGAGAAAATATATAATTTTAACTAACAATCGATAATAATGAAATACTAGTAATAACAGCTATGTTCCAAAAAGCGGCCCCAACTCGTATTCAAATGCATTCAACTAAGAATAAAATCAACGTCGCTGATTGTCGGGGAATTACCCGACAATCGGACAGTCCTAGTCGCCATCGGCCTGGCGTGCCAGCCCGATCGAGTACACATCGAGCGGTGTTGCCGCATTAGGCGTGTTCACGACCGAATCTCGTTTCGAATTTTTCGCCAGCTAGGTAGGCCTCTTAAATGACAGAGTTACAGCTTACGGCGTTCTTGTGCGACAACCTGTATATACAGGTGTCTTTTTTCTACTAAAATTACATTCAAAATGGATGTATTGCACATCAATGAATTCAGAAACACAATCTCTATCTAATGACGTGAAGAAAAATATATGGAGCAATTTGAAAAACAAACGTTAATAATCGCTTAAAATTGAAGATGGCCTTGAAAAAGATTTATTTGTAGCATGAACCATAGTATTTATCAAACCATTTCATTTGATGCCTCGGCCATGAAAATCGGAATATAAATGACAGAGTTACAGCTTGGGGCGTTTTTTGTGTGACACCCTGTATATGGGAAAATGTATATGTATATATACATATAAAAATATAAAAAACTTCTTTCTTGCTTATATTTTAAATATCTATTGGAACCGGTTTCGACACATAAAGGTCATCATCAGCCAAATTCTTTGCAAGCGAAAAATAAAAAAGGAAATCACATCAAAATCTTATTTCGTTATAAAAATTATATAACATACGTCATAAATGAAGAAAGTGCTAACGTTGAATTTTATAAAAATAACACATTGAATATTAAAATATTAAAATTTAAATAAATAAACTATGGTAAAATGTTAAAATTAAATAAATATGTTACAAATTATAATGAAACGTACGACAAGGCGAACACAGCACACAATAATGGAAATTTTACATGAAAGTAAGTACACCACCCGAATAAACCGGTTACATATTAAAATCGGTTGAATAAAACGATGGTAAAATTGGAAAATTATTATTTTATTTGTTTAGTTTTTCTTTTCTTGCTTTTTGATAGGAAGGAGTATAATGGGGTGTAAAAAGTATCAACTTGATCGTTGAGAAGATTTATTCTTTTATTTTTCCTATGTTTATCGATTTCAAATATTTCCAAAAGATCCAGTTTAAACCCTTTCTCGCATTTATGTAACAATTTCGTGCTATGGAAGTCGATAATATGACCAGTTAATTGACTGTGTTTGAATATGTTAGAATTCGTTTTTATTTTATGCTCCTGTAGTCTTAAATCAAGTCTACGACCTCTTTGCCCAATATATAAACTATTGCATTCTTTACAATTAACTTTATAAACTCCAGAATCTTGGACATTAGTTTTATTATGTTTTAAATGATGATTTGATAACAAGTTTAGAATTGTTCTTCTATTACTATAGGCCAATGGTATACCATACTTAGCAAGGATCTTATGGGCTTGTTGAGAAGTATCAATAAAAGTAATAGGTTTGTAAATGTTATTCTTTAAGGGTTTAGTATATAAAACACCCTTAGTTATTGTAATCTCATTTAAAAGGTTGTCAATTATATTGTTTGAAAAACCATTTTGTTTAGCTAAGCAATAGATATAATTGAGTTCTTTAACACGATTTTCTTTTGACAATGGGTAATCCAGAGCTCTATTAATTAAATAATGGAAACTTGCTATTTTTTGATGAAATTAGATTTTGATGTGATTTTCTTTTTTATTTTTCGCTTGCAAAGATTTTGACCGATGATGACCTTTATGTGTCGAAACCGGTTCCAATAAATATTTAAAATATAAGCAAGTAAGAAGTTTTTTATATTTTTATATGTATATATACATATACATTTTCCTATATACTTTCGATTTCGTTTGTACCTCAACCGGTTCCAAAATACAGCGATTTTTTGATTTTTCAGAATACCGTTGAAAGTGTGTATCCCCGTTATTAATAGAGATATCGCAAAACGGTAGATGGAATTCGATAAAGATTCGTTTGTACCCGTTTATACCACTTTTGTTTTCGTTTGTACCTCAATCGATTCCAAAATACAGCGATTTTTGATTCTTCAGAATATCGCTGAAAGTGTGTATCTCCGTTATTAATAGAGATATCGCAAAACGGTTGATGGAATTCGATAGAGAATCGTTTATACTCGTTCGTGCCATTTTTGTTTTCGTTTGTACCTCAACAGTTTCCAAAATACAGCTTTTTTTTAATATTAGTGGAAGCCCCGGGTCTCGGTCTCGGTGGTTCCCATACTTTTCAAGTACATAAGACTAAAACGTTTGGGTCGTAACCGTTCTCAACTCTAGCAGGTGTGGCCTGGTATGCACTGTTTAATGTTTTGATGATTTATATCGAACACGAGAAATACGTGTTTGTGTGGATAAGTCTACACAAACACGTGTTTGTACACAAGACAACATACTACCAGGTATTTTCGCTTTGCTTTTCACTTTTTGTCACATTTGTCATTATATCACCTCCGTCGGTAATCCTCACTGTGAAACGTTATTAAAGTTAATTCTTAGATTTGCTATCATAGGTCGTATTTTTAATACTTAATTAGCATATAATGTTTGGAATGAGGCAGTTATAAAAATGGATAACAAAATATCAGCTAAACACAAGACATGCTACGAAAATTTCATAATGTTAATCACAAAGCCAATACATCATTAGATATAGCAAATTCCGAAATGAATAGTACCGGTGGTTCAAATTGGTCGATGAATATATTCCGAGACGGGTTAGTGCTTCTTAGAGCGACAATTACTATTTCAGGCGACGATTGGAACAGTATTCGACCTGTTAGTAGAATTTATAAGGGTAGGGCGTATAATGTATTAAGACAAGGCTGGACTGATGTAATGCAGAAACAATTGTAGCAAGAACATCGGTTGCCATGTTGCTATGCTTTCAAAAATCCAAAAGTTAACTTAAATCCAGGAGAATCATGGTTATGGATTAAAGGTTTATGTATCGAATGTGGTGAAGGAATTGATTTGTACGCGCCAGACAAACCAACAGATGACCATATCACGCTCCAAATTTCAACAAGTGATACAAAAAATATTGAGCATAAAAAAAAGCGTCAATTACGAGGTGTACTTAGACAACGAGTAATAAAAGACGTTACTGCTCAGTCAACCTATGCTTGGTGTAGCAGGAAGCCAATGAACTTATGGATTTTGAAGATAAAGTTTCCGCGTATTTGTACAACGAAAATGTTTTACGTAAGGTAAAGCAAACAGCAAACTGACCGGGAATTAGGACTTTGTAGAGGCATCGACCTTTTTCAATCAGTGCATGAATTGAAATATCGTCCTGAATTTACAGGTACTATTCGGGACATTGGCTACGATACATTTTTTGCATTGTATTGTGTGACACAAAAAAAAATAAATAAAGAAAAATGGAACTAGAATCCTGCCACGTCCTCGTCGTTAATTGTGGCTTACGCAATGTGCAGGAGAAAAAAACCCAAAAACGAAAGCGGTACAAAGAAGTACAAACGATTCACTCTCGTACCACATCGACCCTTTTGCGATATTTGAATTAATAACGGAGATACACACTTTCAGCGATATTCTGAAGAATCAAAAAATCGCTGTATTTTGGAATCGCTTGAGGGACAAACGAAAACAAAAGTGGTACAAACGATTATCTATCGAATTCCATCGACCGTTTTGCGATATCTGTATTAATAACGAAGATACACACTTTCAGCGATATTCTGAAGAATCAAAAAATCGCTGTATATTGGAACCGGTTGAGGTACAAACGAAATCGAAAGTGGTATAAACGGGGACAAACGATTCTCTACCGAATGGTATTAATAATATTAGAATATCAAAAAGTGGGGTTCCGGCAATTTTTCAAAATTTTTTTATCTCTTTAGATCCTGAGGTGGTACAAACGAAATTAAAGGTGGTACAAACGAGTACAAACGATTCTCTATCGAATGGTACTAATAAAACCAAAATATCGTAAACTCGAGTTCCAGGTTCACAGAGCTCACAAAAATGACCTTTTTTAAGTGGTGATAACTCGTAAATGATGTACCCGATGATCAAGATCTATACGTCATTCGGTTCGTCATAGTTTCTTCTATCGAAATCACGAAAAGCCCGATTTAAATTCTTTCCCGTTAACCTTGTACAGCCCTCGGAATGACACCGTGTTCGGCTCGTCGTTTATGCACGTATGAACGCTCGAAAGTACCAATATAAAAAAATTTATTTAAACTAAATCGACTATAATTAAACGGTTTGACGGATTTTAATGTTTTATACCTCAATCGAAAGTTTGTGTCTGGCTGAATGCGGTTGTCGAAATGCCCGATTCTAAATATTTAAGGATTTTGATTAAAACACAAAAAACGAATTAATCAAACACATCAATTATTTCTTTAACTAATTAACCAATTTTAGTTGTCAACATCTCGATCAAAAGTTTGATCTACAATTAATGCAAAGGCGGAAATGAGAGATTTCAAAACTTACTAATTACCTGCGTATGGCTATTGAAATGACCCCGCGAATCTGCCGACTGGAAGTCTAGCCCCAATAAGAAAAAAATTATTTTAATTACATTCGCTATAACTAAAGAACGGTTTGACGGACTTTAATGTTTTACATCTTAAATGAAAGCTTGCATCTGGCTGAATGCATATGTCAAAATGTCCGATTCGAAATATTTAAGGATTTTGATTAAAATACAAAAAACTACTTAATCAAATAAGTTAATTATCTCCTTTATTAATTGCCCGATCTCTAAATTTGCTAATTAAGTACGTACCATTTAAACATACAATTAACAATCAAAATATTAGAAATTGGATTTTGAATAAAACACAAACAATTAATTAACCAAATAAGCCAATTATCTCCGTTGTTAATTGACCAATTTTAGTCATCAACATCTCGATCGAAAGTATAATCTACAATGAATGCGAAGGCGGAAATGCACGATTTCAAAATTTACTAATTACCTACGTACGGTTATTTAAATGACTCCAATTATCTACCGACTGGAAGTCTAGCCCCCAATAAGAAAAAATGAGTTTAAATAAATTCGTTATAACTAAAGACCGATTTTAATGTTTTATATCTCAAACGAAAGCTTGCGTCTGTCTGAATAATTATGTCGAACTGCTCGATTCGAAATATTTAAGGATTTTGATTAAAATACAAAAAACTACTTAATCAAATAAGTTAATTATCTCCTTTATTAATTGCCCGATCTCTAAATTTGCTAATTAAGTACGTACCATTTAAACATACAATTAACAATCAAAATATTAGAAAACGCAATATTAAAAAACGCAGTAGTTCACCAAAACCTCTTAATAAGGAAATAAACCATACAAAAAGTAATAAAAATATAAACTATTATAATCCTTCTGAAAATATCCACAATAGCTCTATATCTAATAATAATGTAAATCTAAATGTAAGGGAACAAGGGGATGCTAATAGTTACAATAAATTTAACGGCCAAAATAGCGAAAACACATACAACACCAATAATAACAAATCCAAAACATCATTATGCATAAAAAGAATTAATTTTAACAGCCTTATGTTGAAAATTGATCTGAGTGATATTACTAAATACAAATTTGCCCCTAGATTTACCAACCTTTCTAAATATAAACTCTCGAAGGAAGAGGATAATATTTTTAAATTAGGACATAAAATGTCAATTCCTTCTAAAATAAAACCCGTAGATTTGGCCATAAAACTAGAAACACAGCTAAGACACTCCCTAGATATTAAAGATATATTTCAAGATAATCACAACCTGATCAAAAGACTTAATAAACAACCCACACTTAAGAATAAATATAAAAAACCTAACACCTTTCCTTCCAATACTCCTATTTCAAATCTGAGAAAAGCTATAGAAAGAGAATCTCACCATTAGACTTGGCGATAAGAATGCCGGAATAGTTATATTGGATAAAGTTAATTATATTAATAAAACACTTCTCTTTTTTAAGAATAATAATATAAGAAAGTTAAAAGAAGACCCAACAATAAAATACAAAAATAGATTAAAAAAGTTGATAAAGGATAATCATATACAACTGAACTACTTTAATATAACTCCTTATAACTCAAATGTCATGAACCCGTTGACACCTGACCTAAAGTCTTATATAAAATTACATAAAAAAGACTTGAGCATCCGTCCCATAATACGAAATACTAACACACCCACTAGTAGAATTGCTAAAAAGATTCAAAAATTCCTTCATGAATTCTTTAAAGACGAATCTCAATTTAACATTAAACGTTCTACTGATTTAATTAAGAAATTAGAACAAGTTACACCCTCGAAAAATTAACGATTAATATCATTTGATATAAAAAATATGTATTCAAATATACCAATAAATGCCTCTATCAATATTATCAGGGAACAACTAATAAATAACACGTATACACTAAAACTTGATTCGGAAAATATAACTTCATTTATCGAGATTCTAAAAATAGTCAAACAACAAAACTTTTTTATCTTTGAAAACGATTATTTCGAAATGAACGATGGATTCCCAATGGGCTCCCCCATATCGGGTATTATGGCAGACATTTACTTCAGTGCTTTAGAAAACCTTATATTTACTGATAAATACAAATTAATTAACCATATTAACCGTAATATGATTTTTGATGGTAACAATGCTCAAATAATAGCACTGAAAAATATTTTCGATAATCTATGCAATCTGAAATTCACTGCAGAAATAGAAACTGAAAGTAAACTGAACTTTTTTGAGCTTATTCTAATTTTAATTTCATGTTCAATAGACTAATGAATTACCCTCTGAATGATGAAAACATAAATAAAGAAATAAATAAAATACTTAATATAGGTGTTAACAACAACTTCAAAATTTCGGAACTTCAAAAAATATTCAATATACCTCACAAACGACTCATTAACAAGTTAATATATCCACATCATAAATCTGTCAATCAATATTCAGCCATCCCCTACAACTCCAATCTAGAATTTAAAATAGGAAAAAACCTAACCAAATTTAACTTTATCCCAGTAACGTATAATGCGGAGAAACAAAACAAAAATATTCCCTTTTCTATTGTCTTGCTTACATCTTACGTTAACATTTTAATTATAATGCTCATTCATCATAACAAACTCTGTTCACTGAATAACACAAATCTCAAGTTGCGTGCAAATACCGCTGGTGGCGCCCATTTCAAAATTCCCGGTTGGGGATTGTAAAGCGTATACCTTGATTGTAAATACGTATATATTTTTAAAATAGTACTGTTGCAAAGAGGAGAAATTAGACCCTTATTTCTAACATTTAGATTGTGAATATCCGTTCTGAACCTTATCTTATCACTTAAATAACGTGGTTCTCGCAACATTAAAAGTTTATGATAAAAAGTAAACCCAGCAATCTGCAACATATGAGAAACATGTTCTCGTCGTCTAAGTTCATAAATCATTCGTAAACAGGAACTTTGTACACGCTATATTTAACGTGCCGTAGAGACAAGTATCAAGACAAGGACCATATACAGTACTACTATAATTAGAATTACTAAGTATTAAACTGTCACATAATCTTATCTTATTTGATGTCGTTAACAAATATCTACTATCATATATTATTTTCAGAGCAGCAAACGATTTCGTAACTTTATTACTAATATATTCACGGAATCTTAAATCGCTATCAAGCATTAAGTCCAAGTTGCGAGACGTGTCACTGACCTTTATTGGTTTGTTGTTAATATTTACGAAGAAAGAGCTAGTATACTTAGTATACTTCATACGTGGTTTTTGTCTCCCAAACAGTATCACCACAGATTTGTCTGGGTTCACACTCAGGAAATGTTCTGTGGATATGTCAATCAAACTATGTATATTACTACCAAGCGCTAATCCAGCCGAGGTTATACTTTCAGGACAACTGTAATGCTTTCGGAAGCCGGATTGTGTAGATGGTAGGATATCATACTTGTTCAAGAATAAACTTATTTGGAAATGCATTATTTTTTTAATTACCTTTGATATTGCCGGCAAAGTACTAATTGGTCTTAATTCATTATATATCTTCTTTGGCAATGGTGTCACTAGTAGTGCCGTTTTCCAACACGATGGAAATACTTTGTTGGAAATATAATGAAACAATCTGGAGGGGTTTACCAGATTTTGGTATCATTATCATTTCAGCAACTTTCTATATACTTGGGAAATATTTTTGTTTAAAAACAGCATTAATTATGTGTAATAGTTTTGTAATCGCCCGTTTTCGGAAATGTTTCAAAGTTTCTCTATAAATTAGGTCATAGAATGCTATTTGCGAAAGAAAGAAAGAACAACATTTATTTGGACTTATTACAAATACGAATAAATTTGAAAAGAAAAATACATATATAAAACAAATATACGATAGATCCAAAAGGGCTATAGACCTGAGTCTTCCTGCCCGTGACTTGAATTGTGTTTGGTTTTCGGTCTTCTCAGGTGGGCCTTATTTTTTTAAGCAGTGTGAGCCGTGTGATGGGACAGTGGGTGAGGGAGAGGGGAGTGATGATAAAATTCTTTAGGTGTTTATGGGAAGTTTATAATTGCTTTAAGGGATAAGGATTGTAGACGGGAGTTTATAGGAGGAATCTTTGTAAGGTCGTATAGAAGTTCGTTAGAAGGGCGAAAAGTGGGTTGTGAAGGTGTCTAATGTGAGTGATGATTCTCAGGGCTGCTCTCTCTGCTACCTCCAGATGGTACTGTGATCCTCTTAGCGCTTCAGTCATGATTAATGAAGCATATTCGATAATAGGTCGACATATTGAAGTGTATATGTGAGTAGCGCATTTGGTGGATATTTCTCGGCCTCTATAGGACAGCGAGCGGAAGTGTGTGGCGCGGTTTTTGACCTTCATTTTTACTTTAATGGCGTGGGCAGAGAATTTAAGGGTTCTATCCAAGGTAATGCCGAGGTAATTGCAAGTTGGTGAAGCTGTGATAGGAGAAGATTGAATTATTATTGTGGGAGGAGCAACACGAGCAGGGAGGCAGGGGATTAAGAATTTGGTTTTGGAAGGATTTATTAGGATACGCCATTTTCGGTACCATTCCTGTATGTTTTGGATAAGTGTCTGCAGCCTTAGACGAGAGTAATATCGTCGGCATAAAGTAAGACGTAAGATTTCAGATCGAAGATGTCTGGATTGTCGTGGTAGATGTCGTAGCAATAGACATTGTACAGTGCTGGCGAGATGGGAGAGCTTTGAGGGAGACCTTGTTGAGCGGTGAAACTGTGAGAGTAGCAGTTTTTCACTTTAACCAATGACGAGCGGTCTGAAAGAAATTTTTTAGCAGGTTAAGGAGATAAAATGGGATTTTCAACATAGCTTGTACAGTAGACCTCTGTGCCATACGGAGTCGAATGCTTTCCGAACATCCAGGAACACTGCGGCGAATTGTTGTTTTTGGTAACGTGCGACTTGGAAATTTGAGACAAGTACTGCCAAGGGATGAGATGTAGATCTACCCTGTTGGAATCCAAATTGGTACGACGGAATTCTCCTTGCAACAACATCGAACAGCTTGTTCTTCAAGTGTACCTCGAAGAGCTTCCCCATCATGGGTAGCAATGAGATAGCACGGTAGTTCGCAGGGTCGGATAGAGAAGAATCTTTCTTGGGGATGCATATGATGACAGAGGTCTTCCAATTTTGTGGAACATGCTGGGTGGTAAGGCAATAGTTGTATATTCATCTTATATAGGAGTGGATATCAAGATCCAGCTTCCTTAAGATTTGCCTTGAAATGTTGTCGTATCCAGGGGTTGATGGTTCCTCTGTTAAGTAGTGTGAAGTATTCTTCGTTCTGCATAAGAGCATCCTGAGAAGTTTCGGACGAGTTGAGAAAGGCGTGTTGGCGTGTTGTTTTAATATAATATATATGTTGTTCTGTTATTAATTGTCTACTATATTTTTGTTGTACACCCACTCAAGGTATTCAGCGTGGATATTTACGATTTTTTCCGGGCTAGAGTGTGAGTAGGCATCCATAGGGTCAATAAGCACCTGGGTTTCTGGCGACTTTTAGTACTTCGGAAGTTTGCGGACTCTGTTGATTTTATCACAAGTCTCGATATATTTTTCGCTTCTGAACTGCTTCATTAGCTTTTGGATATTTTTATTAAGCTCGTTGAACCTTCTTTTCAGGGCAGGCTCCTCATAGGATCTAAAATGGCGATAGAGTCGTCGCTTTTCCTTGATTAAACGGAGAATAAATGGTGGCAGAGGGAAATTGTAATGTTTTTTGATTATGGAGGGGCTCGCTTCATCCACCAAATTTAGCAAGCGTTTGTTAAAAATTACGATCGACTCGGTTGGATTAACAGGGTTAGATTTTACATATTCCTTTATTCCTGCGTTCACTCTTTCCATATTACAAAGGTTATAGTTTTTGCTCAACGTAGGAGCTACTTTAGGTATTCGAGAGGTTGTATTTATGCTGATCACAAGACCCAGATGGTCAGAGCACAGATCAGGAATGACATTAACAGATGTGATGAGCGGTCTTATGTTGCTTGTGCAGAAGATTAAATCAGGCTTGGAGTTGGGGTTATTTGCCATGACAAACGTCGGAGGTGTTGCGATGCACACAAAATTTGACATACTCACAAATTGGTTGATGTGTCTGTTTTTTGTTGGGTTTGAGTTAAAGTCACCAATTATTAGACAATTGTCATACCGGGCTGCCATGTGAAATATTGTTTCGTCTATCTTACTGAAAGGATGTATATAAACCAACATGTACTCTTTCTGTGCCAATCATAAAAGTAAAGTGGAGGGCGTTGTTTAGTGGAGAATTTATTCTAGGAGGATTAGCTTTTCCGATTTGTAGCGTAGGATCGACCATAGCCACAGCTCCGCCTCTGACACCCCTGTTTACAATATTTCCCAATTCTTGGATCATTGTCTAATTTCTGAAGTTAATTAGCGTTTTGGATTTAGTTTCAACGAACATCGCACCGTGAATGCGGTTTACAATAATATAGTTTCCAATTAAGTGCTATTTGCGATTTCTCTATATTTAGTTTATGTATTTCATAATAAAGATCACTATGGGTTATGCTAGAAACAATATTTATCATAGTTCTTGGATTGTCTGATAACATAATAATCTTAGGTTGTTTATAGGTGTTACCATTTCAACACATTTGATCATAAAATTTCATCATTAGCTAATTTCTGAAAACCAGATAACCAAATTCGGTTAGAATATGTTGAATTGATTATCAAATCTAAAGCACCTATCCATTTTTAGATATTTCAATTAGTTGTAGCGAAAAAGATATCTAAGTTAACACCAAAACGTTGTAGTTTTTAATACTTTACTAACGTTGGACGTAAAAATTCGTCAGTTTAGAGAAGAACATTATGACAATTGTAGTTACTGTACTTTATTACTGGTTTATTAAGATAAAAAATCTGCTTTACATGTTTTGTCTATGAGTCATTATGAGAAGCGCTACAAGATAATGGCGAATCGTATTGAATTGGTCTTATAATTAATTAAAATGTTAAAAATTGGCGTTTAAACAAGCTCGCACTTTTAACATTCTCAAAAAATTACATCACTATTTATAGATGGTGTTATATAAAAAGGATTTTTATAAAATAATTTATAATTTAACAAATTGAACACGTTAAAATGTAAAATTATCTGAACAGACGTTACAAGTAAAAATTTTATAAAATAAAATGGGTGAAATAGCAAGAAATATTCAACTTTTTGTTCAAAAACCAAAACAACAAAAATATCCAATGCTCATGTTCTCTTGTAAGAGAAAACTATTATATAGAGTGTTTATAGAAAACATATTCAATGAAAAAGCAAGACAATTATCACTAAAATATAAAAAATGTTTATTTTTATAAAGGACTATGTAAATTTTGGAGAATAATAAACCAATATAAAAATTTTGTTGCCCTCACTTGATACCTTACATTCGCGATATTATAAACTCAAGTATAGCTTCCGGCGTCTTTCTGAAAGCTTGGAAAAGCGTTAATAAATTAAGCCGTTGCCAAAAATTAATAAACCGTCAGGTCTCAACGATTTGAGACCCATTAGCATCCTGCCTGTGCTCTCAAAAATTGCTGAACAAATCTTATATGAACAAATGGCGACCTTTATGGAGGAGAACAACATTTTCCCACAGAATCAATCAGGCTTTAGACGAAGTTATAGTTGTACTACTGCACTTATACACATTATAGACGATGTTGTCCGGGCAACTGACAGGGGTAACGTGACTGTCCTTTGCTTGTTGGACTACTCCAAGGCATTCGATACGGTCGACCATGAGACTCTTGTATCAATCTTAAAGTATTTGGGGTTCAATAAGGCAGTTTGTTTAACGCACGACTTTCTTTCGGAGAAAATACAAACGATGTCTGTGTACGTTCAACAGTCTGATTTTCAGCGTATTGGGTCTGGGGTGCTACAGAGCTCTATACTGTTTCCATTACTTTATGCTGTATATACGTCAAACTTCGATCAACAGATTAAGTACTGTAAAGCACATTTTAGGCATGTGCACATATTAACAGCGATCTGCATTCCTTATGTGAGTTTTCTTACCACCATATCCTTAAACTTAATCAAATGAAATCGAATGTGATTATATTTGGTCCGAAGAAACAACAACAGATGGTCTTAAAAGAACTACGCAGTATAGTGAACAATGAAGTCTTGCCAATTCAGAAATCAGTTAAAAATTTGGGCATTGTGATCGATGAGAGTCTGAGATTCAATGAAGACATTAACAAGTGCGTTCAGAAAGCTTATAGCAGTTTAAGAATTATCTATAGCAATAGAGCCTTTGTGAATCGTAAAACAAAAATTCATCTATGTGAAAGATTAGTTCTATCCATATTTAACTACGGTGATGCCCTGTATGCCCCGTTTTTGGCATACTTATTAAAAAATAAAATTCAAAAGGTACAGAATAGTTGTATTAGACTGATATTTGGTTTAAAACGCAGAGATCACGTAACCTGTAAGTTGGCCACTTTGAAATGGTTAGACATGTAGAGGAGAAGATCGCTACACATCTTATGTTTATACTATAAAATAATGACCTTACAAAAACCTCCGTATCTGTCAAAAAAAGCACGTTTTCGTGCGGACGTGCACTCGGTCAATGTTAGATTTAGGGGTAAATTATCCCCACCAATATTTTATACCGTAAGTTTTAAAAGATGTTTTTCATACCAGATATGCAAAGTAATAAATGAACTTCCTATTTGTTGTGCATTGGCTGAGTGTGCGTCAATAGCCATTTTCAAAAGGCGCTATGCTGTTTTCTTATTTGGGCAGCAGTGTTCTTGACATTTATGTTTTGGTTTTTTTTTTCTAATTGTGGAGAACCCTTTCCAACACGTTTATTGGAAATTTCGAGGAAACTTTACTTGTAAGATTCGTGTAACTGCTTTCGATTTTTTTTATCGCTTCAGTAATTAACTTCTGTTTTTCTCTTTTGTTCTATGGTGAGGTGGACGATCAGTACATATTGAACCTCATCATAAGTTTGATCATCATTTATTATTATTTTACTTAGTTTCATAAACACGTGATAAAAACGTATATTCCTGCTTTTGCATTCGTTCTCAAATAGAGACGGCCGGCGCTAATTAGTTAATATTATTTCAAAAAGAAGATTCAAATTCCTCTTTATTTTTAAGCATTGGAATGACGATAAATTGAAATGGAACGAATCCGATTATGATGGCATAGATTCTTTGAATATAGCAGCGCACGAAATTTGGCAACCGGATCTTAGTATTTACAACAGGTTTAAAAAAAATCTAATATTAAAAAAAATCAAAAGAATAATTATTTTCTTTTTATGTTTTAGTGCTGGAAGTGTTGGAATAGCTCAATACAGTACACATTGTGTCGTTGAAAGTTCCGGTACGGTATTTTGGGTGCCCTCAACTCAATTCACAGTGCTTTGCAGTTTTAATTTATTATATTGGCCATTTGACAAACAAAATTGTTCGGTACTAATCGGTTCTTGGACTTATCACGGAAATCATGTCGATATTACAGTTGATAAAGACCATTCGGTTATGGTAATAATAAATGTAATTAATTTTAATAACTTTATAAATGTTCCTTCTTTTAGAGTAATCTTCATGTTAACAGTACGGAATGGGTGATTACTAGTTTAAAATATTTTCGGGAGGCTGTGTATTATCCTTGTTGTGAAGAACCATACCCAACGATAACACTTACTGTACTTTTACAACGTTTATCACCGTCTTATAAAGCTTTAATTATAACTCCAAGTTTTGGTAAGAAATTTTAATTCAAGATAAAAATTATTTAGATATTGTTTTTTCTTTGTAGTTATAATTGTTTTGACTTTATTATCATTTTGGTTACCACCGCAATCCGGTGAAAAAATCCTTTTAAATGGAGTAACAGCTTTAATTATAACAGCCTTTATGATGTACTTTACTCAAAAGATTCCAGCAATGGGAACACATACCCCTTTAATTGTTCTTTTTTATACAAGTAGTCTTTATGTAATTTGTTTTTCGTTGATAAATTCCGTTGTTGTTATTTGGATGTCGAGAACTCCACATGCAAAACCGGTACCTTGGTTTATTAAAAACCTTCTTTTGGGAAAATTCGGAAATTGGATTGGATTATCAAATTATGTAAATCAAGTAAGATATTGTTTATTCAGCTTTTAGTACGTGTGATATTCATTTTATTTATTTAGAATTCAGTAAATATTCAAAGAGTAACCGCTGAAGAAATGCGTGATCATCAAGTGACGGATTTCGATGATCAATCTGATGATAAACATTTTATAAGAGCGTCATCTCCGGTAAATCACCAACAAGACTGGATAATGTTAGCTGTAGCCATCGATCGATTATCTTTCATATTTTACAGTTTGTTGTTCGCTATTTTAGCGATTACATATTCAATTTAGTACATATAAAAAATCATTTCATTTTACTACAAAAATTTATATACAAATTGTGTAATATATTAGCACACTTTCTGCTCAATGAAAATATATTTTATTCTAAACAACCTTGTTATCTTTCTTGACTTTTTTTTCTTTATTTTTGTGTAACATCTTCGCAAACCTTAGGTATATAATATGTTATATACATATATGCAGTAGATTCCGATTTTAACGTATCCTCACTGTATTAAAAAGTGCATACGTTATATTAGGAAGTACGTTATCATAAAATATCACTTTGAAATTGTGAATGAGACATTAGACCAATCTTGTCTTGTCCTCGCGATTTATTCTTTATACAGATTTCACAACTTTTGTAATAATTATTTATATTACAAGTGGGCTAGAAACATAATTACTGTACGAGTGTAGAATTGCACGACGAGGTCGTAGACCGAGTCGTGTAATCACACCAGTACTTACGTTTCATGGTAAGAAACGGAAGACTTCTGACATTCAACGGCAACTTATTAAATAGCTTTTTGTTTAGTGAGTGACCGTTAGATGGCACTAGTAGTTAATAAAAGAGTCTGTATTATTGACCGAATAAGACGCATACGACGCACATAATCTATGGTATAAGGAGAGAATAAAAACCGTTAAGAAAGTGATGGGTTTTATTTTAAAATACGTAATAAGTAATATTACAACATGGTGGCAGCGGAAAAATACTAAATTTGGAGTTTGACCAAAAGGGTCTGCATATAATTTCGCAGAAGGGTAAAAAAATCTTCGAAAAGGGAAGAAATAAAGATGCCAAGCGACAAAGGAGGTCAAGGTCAAGCAACAGGCCAGGAAAGCGGCGTGGTTCATTTACCATTAAATGTGGGTCCACCTGAAAAATTTAATTTCACGGAAGGAGGAAAATGGCCTCAGTGGAAGAAAAGGTTTGAACGGTATATGTCTATGTCGGGGCACTCGAACCGGTCCGACAAGGAAAAAATAGACATATTAATGTACATAATGGGGGAGGAAAGTGAACAGATAGCATCCCAATGGAAGGAGCATCCTGGAACTTACAAACAGGCAATGGAAGCGTTAGAAAACATTTCATTCCAAGACGTAATGTTATATTTGAGCGGTATAAATTCAACACCCGAATTCAACAACCCGGTGAGTCTGTAGAGCAATTTATAACTGCTTTGCATACGATATCAGAATTTTTTGATTATGGTTTACTTCGTGAAGAACTCATAAGAGATAGAATAGTTGTTGGAATGGCAGACAAGAGAACCAGCGAGAAATTACAGATGGAAGATAATTTAACGTTATCACGGGCGATTTTGTCAGCTAAATAAGCTGAGCTGATGGGCCAACAAGGGGTTTTTCTTCGAGATGGAACAAAAGAAGTTGCAGCAGTGATGCAAAAGGGTGGCAACAAAGGTTGGTTACGAGGGAAAAGTTATGGAAAACGAGATGAAAGGGGTTTTAAACAACAAAATGGTACAAAGAAAACAAATGGGGAACAGTCCGAAAAGAAGTGTTACCATTGTGGGAAGGAACCACATCCCAGGGAACGGTGTCCAGCCAGAAATGCTAAATGTATGAAGTGTGGGAAAATGGGACATTGGAAGAAGGTGTGCAAATCAGTGAAATTCATGGAAATGGAGGAAGAAATTGAAGAACAGCAGGAAGAGGAACAGAATTTCGTTGGATTAATGGTAGGTGGTTTGAAGACAACGGCTCAACGCGATGAGTGGTGTTGTTTGATTGACGTTGAAGGGTATGAAAAACCTATCAAGTTCTTAATAGACACTGGTGCTGATGTAATTTGCATGCCCGATACGTTTATACCAAATAGTTTTGGAAATTATAATCAAATCAAAGACATTATATCCGGAACAGACGGTACTCAATTAAATGTAGTTGCTGAGCTATCTTTAAAGTTAAGGTATAAAGACAAAGAATCAGTATCAAAGGTATATTTTCTAAAAAATTTACAAATGCCTATTTTGGGTAGACCGGGGATAGTAGGATTAGAATTATCCTTAGAATCCTTAGAATATTAGAATTATTAAGATTTGTGGGAAACATAAATGCAGGAAAACAATCGCAGATAGATGTTTTTCGTGAATTTCCAAAACTTTTTTCGGGATTAGGGACATTTGCGGGAGAAATAGAAATAAAACTTGAAGAAGGTGCTGTACCATTTATCCAAGCGGCTCCGAGAGTTGTACCTATACCTTTGTTACCAAAATTGGAGTTAGAACTGAAAAAGTTACAAAAACTAGGCATAATAGAACCAGTTGAAAACCCTACTGGGTGGGTGGTTCCTATTGTGGTGGTTCCCAAGGGAGATGGCATTAGACTATGTTGCGATTATACTAAACTGAATAACAGTGTACTCAGGGCTCATTATCCGATACCAAAGGTAGAAACGACATTGGCTAAACTGGTGGGATCCAGGTACTTTTCTAAATTGGATGCTCAATCAGGGTTTTATCAGATCAAACTAAAAAAATCATGCCAAGATTTAACGACTTTTATAACTCCTTTCGGGAAATTTAAATTTACCAGGTTACCGTTTGGAATTTCGTGTGCACCCGAATATTTTAGTCAGAAATTTCAGAAAATTTTAATGGGCATAAAAGGAGTAGTCACACACATCGATGATATTTTGGTCTTTGCGTCAACAATGGAAGACCATGATAAAATATTAAGACAGGTTTTAACAAAATTAAATCAGGAAAGAATAGCCTTAAACAAAAATAAATGTTAAATTGGTGTCCAAAGCTTGACATTTTTGGGTCATGTGATTTCAGGTCGGGGAGTTAAAGTAGACCCAGAGAGAGTGATTGCTATTACAAATTTTCCTATTCCAAAAGATAAAAAAGAATTAATGAGATGGTTAGGCATGGTAAATTTTGCAGCTAGGTTTATTCCAAATAAATCTCATATTTTGGCTCCGATTCATGAACTGTTAAAGAAAGACATTCAGTTTATGTGGGGTTCATTACAGCAAGAGGCTTACAGTAAGATAATTTCTTTACTCAAGGATGCACCCAATTTATCATATTTCGATCCGGAAAAGACAATAATTGTTAGTTCCGATGCATCTTCATATGGGTTGGTATCTGTGTTGATGCAAATTAATGGAAACGGTGAAAGAGAAATAGTGGCTTATGCGTCGCGAACGTTAAACAAATCTGAAGAGAGATATGCTCATATTGAGAAAGAGGCTCTTGGTTTGACGTGGGCGTGTGAACATTTTCAGGAGTATTTGATTGGTTTAAAAATCCTTATATTGGAAACCGATCATAAACCTTTAATTCCTATATTTTCTACAAAAAATTTCGATGACTTAACACCTCGATTGCAAAGATACCGAATTAGACTAATGAGATACAGATTTGAAATAAAGCATATTCCAGGTAAGGAACTTATCGTGGCGGATGCGTTAAGTAGAGGCCCAATGGAAAACGGAAAAAATTACGACCTTACGGAGGCAACAGATGCTTACGTGTCACTAGTACTAAAAGAATTGCCGATTAAAGACGATTTTCTGTTGCAAATAGCAAATGAACAACGTTCAGATTCAATTTGTCAACAACTGATGAGGTTTGCGAGTTCTTTATGGCCGGAGAAGAGTAAATTAGAACCAGAAATGATACCTTATTGGCAGTATCGCAACGACTTTTCGGTAATTGAAGGATTTCTTTTAAAAAGCACTCGAATAGTGATACCAGCAAAATTACAAATAAAAGTAATTGATTTTCTGCACCAGGGTCATTTAGTAATCTCAAAATGTAGAGAACGGGCGAAAATGTCAGTTTGGTGGTTGGGGCTTTCTACTCAACTGGAACATATTATTCGCAACTGTCCAAATTGCGTTGAACAACGGGTTAACCCGAAAGAACCGTTTTTGAAAGACGAATTGACAACAAGAGCTTGGGAAAAGTTGGGGATGGATTTATTCAAGTTTAGGCAAACATGGTATTTGATAATTATTGACTATTTCATTCATATCGTTAACAGCCAATAAGAATTCGCGGTTTTCCGTCAATTGCGAGTATTTCAGCGGTTATTTGGCCGTAACCATGGAGAACGATAATACGAACCTTTGTATTATCGCTGTAATACGAACCTTTGTATTATCGCTTGTTTGACATTTAATTAATTTCGAGACATCCATGCATGTTTCCATAACAATCAATGTAATTTATTAAAAAAATATAAAAATTCTAAAAATATGTATATTTTTTATTCATGAAATAGTCTAGCCATATACAACACGACAATCGAAAATACACGAATCTCGACGTATTGCCTTAAAAAACACCACTCGACCTTCGGTCTCGTGGTGTTTCAGGCAATACGTCTCGTATTATCGAGTATTTTCGATCGTCTTGTTGTATAATATATGATTATTTTTCACGTTTTTTTGAATTGTTTGCGTTGAAGGAGTTGAACCAGAATGAAATAATTGCAAAATGTAAAGAGACTTTTTCGCGTTTTGGCATTCCCGATGTGGTCCGTACCGATAATGGTCCGCAGTTTCAAGCTAGGTTTAAAGAGTTTGCTAGAGAAAATAATTTTAAGCACATTACATCCAGTCCTTATTTTGCTCAGTCAAATGGGGAGGCAGAGTCAGGGGTTAAAATAGCGAAAATGTTTGGCAAAAAATGAAGACATTCATACTGCTTTATTGTCGTATAGATCTACCCCTTTACCAAATGGATTTAGTCCAGGAGAACTTTTAATGTCGCGAAAACTGCAAAGCAGGTTACCAGTATTACCAAGTAAGTTAAAAGAAATTGTAAACCCTTTGTCAGCGTTAGGTGCGGAGAATAAAAATAAACAAAGACAGACCGAGAACTATAACTGTAGACACAATATTAGAGAATTGCGTGAATTAGCTGAGAGTACTGTGGTGTGGGTTACCGATTTACGTTGTTATGGTAGGATAGTTTGTAAGACTGACGAACCGCGATCTTATTTAATTGCTACCAATAGAGGTATTTTTAGAGGTTTCTGATAGAAGCGCCTTATGCTGAATCGTACTTGTTAGATTCGTTCAATGAGCCTAAAGTTGACAAAATGAATGAATCCGTATCCAAACAATCAATGCCCGAAAATAACGAAGTTGTAAAGGTTGCTGATGATTCCGCCTTAAGTAATAATAATAATAATTCAAACAGTGACAGTGTTGATGGTGGAGTTACCAGCAATCTAACGCCGAAGAAAAGTGTTGTTGCAAAGGACGAAAATAGATGTATTAGACGTTCGAATAGAGAAATAAACAAACCCTCTTGGTTTAAAAATTATGTACAAATGACTAAAAAAGGGGGATGTTTAGTGAGTGACCGTTAGATGGCACTAGTAGTTAAGAAAATAGTCTGTATTATCGACCGAATAAGACGCATACGACGCACATAATCTATGGTATAAGGAGAGAATTAAAACCGTTAAGAAAGTGATTGGTTTTATTTTACAATACGTAATAAGTAATATTACAACACTTTTGACACATGTATGTTGGACCCCGCTGCGTCATACTCAATCTACACATATCAACATACACATTACAACGATTACGAGTTGCGTATTTGTGAACATCAGCATGATTTAAAAGCTCGTCGAAATTGTTCAGAGCATACAATATACTATTTAGTATGTAAATAGATGGCAGGGTTAGGACGCCTAAACGCACGAAGATGTGTCGACAGTCGTCACTGTATCCCAGGCCTCCTACAACTCTTGTTTCCCCACGCTAAAATGGCATAAGAAATATGGCTTTGTATAAGCGCGAAGTAAGCGGTTTTCACTACCTTGACAATAAGGTTTCGTAGCAAAAAGATGTTTTTTGAAATTTTCTTACTTATAGCGTCAACATGATGATCGAACTTCAATATTGGAGTGGTTATGTGAACTCCCAAGGATTTACCAAACGACGGGTAAATTAATTTTATTAGTAAAATTAAAATTTCTCTGACTTAAAATCATTCTGACTGTTTTCCCATCATTCAAACACAACTCATTCGCGATGCACCATTTACGTGCTCTATCTAGAACCAATTCTGATCTTTGAATGACCTCTTCAGCTTCATTGCTTCGGATAATCAAAGTGGCATCGTCAGCATATAATAAACAGTCAATGTCCCTAAAATAATACGAAAAGTCATTGAAAAACATCAAAAATAAAAGAGGTCCAAGGATAGAACCCTGTGGAACACCCCTAGTCAAAGTGACTTTCTCCGATGTCACTTCCGACCACAAGTCACCTGTTGCGTTCTGCCGGACAAATAAGATTGGATTAGAGCAACACTTTTGTCGTCAAAATTAAAAACATTGCGAAGTTTATCAATAAGAATTGGATGATAAACTGTATCGAATGAGCGAGACAAGTCCAAAAACAATGACATACAGTATTCACGCTTTTCAAAGCTGTCAAGACAGATATTCACATATTTAACTACCGCGTCAGAGGTGCACCTACCCCTTCGAAAACCAAACTGATGAGGGTGCAATAAATTATTTGGGTCCAAGTATGCGATGATTCTATTGAAAAGGGCCCTTTCAAATATTTTGGAAAAGGTGGACAGGATACTTATAGGACGAAAATTAGCATTGTTGTTCTTATCTCCGCCTTTAAAAATTGGAAGTACATTAGCTATTTTTAATAAGTCAGGAAATACGCCAGATGAAAAGGAAAGGTTCACCAATCGTGTAAGGGGCGCCACATATAGACCGGTGTTACTTCTCACAAAGTTTGCAGAAATGCCATAAATGTCTTTAGAGTTACTAGATTTTAAACGGCAAAGCAGATCACGAACTTCAATCGGCGTAACTTCAGAACATGAAAAATACACGCCCTCTGGAGGCAGCGTGTGACAAACGTCCATAGCGCAAACAGTTGAATCTGGCAAACCTCGAACCACTTCGTCAGCAATGCCAATAAAAAAATTATTTAATTCATTAGGGTTTAAATGAGAAGTGTCATCATTCTTAATAAGATTCCACATTGCTTTTGGTTTATTCTTGCACTGCTTAATAACTTCACGCGAAGCCTTCTTTTTTCATCAGAAATCGCCTTTCTATATTGAATTCTAAGTTTATTTCTAGCATGAAGTAAGTCATCCGTTTTAAATTTTCTATAAAGCTCACAAGATGAGTTACACATTTCCCTTATCTGTTTCGAATCATTGTTAAACCAATTGGGGCCGTCATCACAAGACCGGAGATTTATTTTACATACAGGAAAAGACGCATGAAAACCCCCATAATGACATCAAACATTCCATATGCATCATTCACGCTATCAGCAACCTCACTCAAAATCTTCCAATCGGATTGATTCAACATGTTAAAAAAGTTCATTCTACCGCTTAGTGTAAGAGGCCTGTGCAGTTTTGTATTATAGGTTTTAATTTCTTTAACATGATGTGTCGGTATACTAACACTTTGCGCCCTGTGATCTGATAAATTTGATTCAATCACGGTAGTATTGAAATTATTCGTAGAAAAATTAACAAATATGTTGTCAATACAATTATTTATTCTAGTTGGCTGGGACACTGTCGGAACAAAACCATGTGACACAAACAAGTCGCACACCATCGTCGTGTCAGCGCTCCGACCCCCAAACCATACATTAAAGTCACCCACCGCGACAACACGCAACTGATGGCGTAACATAGTCAATGCCGAGCTTACAATGTCGCAAAATAACTGAATATCACCAGAAGGGGATCTATAGACACAAATTATCACTATGTCCAATTTTTTACACAGTATACCCGTCATCTCAATGTTTTTCCACAGATAATTTATTAATGTTATAAAGAGGGATGAAGGAAAATTCACGTTTAATTAGTATCAACACACTGTGGCGTGTGTTGATACTAATGATCAGAACGACTAAAAAAAGATGCAACGGTTTTGTCAGCAATGTTCATACCATATTCCAATTCATCCTCTCTGAGCCAATGTTCACAAACACACAAAACATCAAAATTTACAGGAAAGTCAAAAAGGAAAGCATCAAGTTCACTAATTTTGTTCCTAAGGCCCTGGATATTTAGGTGAAATACATTTATTATATCATTTCTCAAGTCTACGCCACTTTCCGTGGTCTCCGGTAATTGTAAAAATTTTCGTTACTATTTAACAATATTTGTTCCTTAGAGCTAGCCTGCATTGGTAAACATTCAATATTTATCACAGCATTAGTTTTCTTACGGTACTCATTATAATCATTATTAATAAGATTTGCAATGTGTGAAAAGATTTTACGTTTCCCAGAAACATTCAAATGAAGTCCGTGTTTCGTTCTATCACACCATGATAGGACCAATCTTATTAATGAAATCAAAAATGTTGCAGTTGAAATTATAAATGCTAAAATTAAGTTCCTTCTTATCATACCAATATGGAACGGACAGATACAAGACATTACACTGACGAGCTACAGCCTTTAATTTACGGTATACTAGTGCTGGCGGATCATTACCCTTTAGCAAATCATTACAACCCCCAATTACAAGAACATAATCATTTTTATTATAATCGCGACATATCTTACCAATGCCGTCCAATACAATAGCAAAATCAGCATTAGGCTTACATATAGTGAGTAGATCGAATTTTGTTTTGTCCAGGCAGCACTCCAAAAAGTCACTAGAACCTAGGGCATGGCTGCCCCCAGGATTAAAACTTTCGATTTATCCATTGGTTGAGAAATGTGGTTTATCCCAGGAGATTTCGATGCGGATTGACATGGTATGGATAAAAAATAAAACGAAAAAACTTCTTAACTTGCTATATTTAATAAATTTGTAGTCAAACTAGTTTCGGGGCTAGCCCCATCCTCAGTGACAATGTCAATAGAAGACTAATATTGTAAACTGAAGATCCTCAAAAAGGGGGCAATTGAAAGCATGTATAAAGCTGAAGGCAATATAATGCGTTGTTAAACGTGTACAGCAAAACGATTAAAATGGCGACAGCAAAAAAACCTTATTTTAAACGCTTGTTGAAAAATATGTTGATCCTTTAAAGAGACGTGAAGAAACGAGACTGACAGTCTCGTCAGCGTTTAAAATAACGTTTTTTTGCTGTCGCCATTTTAATCGTTTTGCTGTACACGTTTAACAACGCATTGTATTGCCTTCAGCTTTATACATGCTTTCAATTGCCCCCTTTTTAATGATCTTCAGTTTACAATATTAGTCTTCTATTGATATTGTCACTGAGGATGGGGCTAGCCCTGAAACTAGTTTGACTACAAATTTATTAAATATAGCAACTTAAGAAGTTCTTTCGTTTTATTTTTTAAATAATTCACTTGCAACATGGGTCTACACTCTAAATGGTATGGATAGTTCGGTTGGTTTCACCATTGTCTTTTTCTCCAGTACATTGGGTATCTCTGCAAGGGCACTACAGTTGCATTTAGCCGTTTTCAGTAGTTTCGGGAGTGGTTTCTTCTTATTGACATCACCCACAACCAGATTGTCTGACGATGCCTTCGATAACTTGTTTTTGATGTTTTTGTTTTGAGTCTTTATATATTTTGTAAGCTGTACAGACAGCAAGTTGACCTTGTCTTCTAGAGACTTTATTTTATTTAAAAGATTAAAAAAAAATATATTACGTTTTTTTGGTTTCCTTTTATTAACCACCATAACCACACTTTCCATTGTTTACCACGACAGAAATCGCAGAGATCATCCGCTGGTTTCATTACTGTAACATAGGGTATGTACTTGTTCCATATGCGTCGAAAACTGTGATTCGTCATCTTCAATTCGTCATTATTGAGTGAAGCAATGTACTTTCGATAAATTGAAGACTTTATCTCGTTTGATGGCAATTTCATGACACGATAATCTTTAAATTGTGGAAGTCTTCCGGGCAGTGGAAGAGCCAATAAATCGGCTGTGTACTCAATGAATTTGACAGCTTTTTGGATATCGGCCGGTTTAAACGATTTTGGATTTGTACATTCTTTATTTGCTAGTCCATGTAGTCGTACTGTTGCACCGTGTTCTTGAAAATGATGTACTAAGTGTTCGTAACGCTTCTACCCACATGCGTGTGCAAAAACGAACGACAAACAGGTACCTTGTAGAAGGTAAACTCGATCTTATGCCTCCTAATTTCTCTATCCTTTCTCTGTCCATATTTCTTCCGACCGGCAAGCTTTAAATAAACACTTTTTAATTCCTCGTTACACATCATTCCGGCTTCGATACGACTTAATGTCACTAAATCGAGTTCATTTTTGGATAACTCTAAACAATTGTTTCTCGTATTCTCGATCATTTTTTGTGGTATCATTGTATGGCATTTATTATTACAACAATCTTTTGAGAGAAATTTGGTTACCAGCTCCATTTCCTTTTCATCGACAACAGACAACTCCAAGCTAACCCAACGTTGTTCCATATTATTTTCTGCCTGAGAGAAATGTAGTGAATCGTTATCACCATTCGAAGTAAGATCATTGTCGGACATGTCATTGTCCTGGACGTTGTCTTCATCGTTTTCACGAAAATATTGTCTGTACACGGCACTGAACTCCTCATCAACACTCATTTTTCATTATTTTTTTGTGATGCGAAAGACCTACAGAAACGATTACATAAACGTCATTACGAAAAATACGGCCAAATCACTTCATCAGTGTTACTCGTTTAGAAATCCGAAACTGGCAACTTACGCGATTAACTACGATAATATTCTGAGCTGAAACAAAATTTTGACATCTTTCAACCCCGGCCAACGTAGAAAAAAGAGAACAATTAAAACTGACGAACAACAATACTCCATTATGTTGGTTAATTATATTCTCAACCCTAAATTGATATCCCAAAAATCGAGTGTTTTCTGATCTTTTGAACAAATGTCTGCTAGAGCAGATTTTTTTAGAAAAAGTCGAATAACTCGTCGAATTGGAAAAAGTAAAGTTATTCATAAACCTTGAAAATAGACAAATCCAAATATATAAAAATATACAGGTATTCCATTTAAAAAAATAAAGTAGGTGGCGACTTACTGTATAACCAGAAGTGCAAATCTGAAAATATTTTAATCGAAGAGAACGCAATTGATAATACTTAAGTCTGAATTCTCAAATGTTTATTTTGGACAGAACCCCAGAAACGTCTAATAGCCGGGCTCGCTGAGACACGCTGTATATAGGTTATGAAGTAATCAAAATAATAAAAAAAATACGTTAAATCGATCTGACCTTAATGGTATCGTCTTCAAATTGAAAGATCTCAGAATCCTCAGCCTTTTAATTCCTCTGGATGGCGGTGGATTAAATTTGAGGATGATAATTTGCTCTCAGAGGAAATGGTGGAGGAAAAAAAGCCTATATTGAAAAATGAAAATTCTATGCGTTAATATTAAGTTTCAGTAAAAAAAAAATGAATGATTTTATTTAATAACAATGACGAAAATCTTACCTCAATTTCAACGAGGCTTTACGTCAAATAAATTTTTATTTCGTGATAAAAAAATTTTGGAAAAACTCCGTAAATGATAATTAAAAAATTAATTAAATCCGCTAACTTGCGTTTTGTCTTCACGACTCAAAATTTATTATAAAATTTTTAAAGATGTCGAAACCAACAAATTATTCTGTCATAATCGATACTATCACGTTGACGAAAAATTCAGAATGATATGAACAAAAAATTGGTCTTAACGTCATTTCTTGGACTGCGTGTTTCAAAACAAATTTTAACAAAAGTTATACTTAATATTAATATAAAGTGAAAATTTATAATTGTTACTAAAATCTTGAATAAAATTTGGAGCAATATTGAAAGTTTAAAATTATTATTAAAGTATTTAAAATTTTGTAAAATTTCCACCTATGGTTGAATGGAGAAAGTTGAGGAACGGTTTTATTTTTATAAAATAGGAATCGCCATTATTGAGGATACTGCTGAAAAGAAACATCATAGATAAAAAAAAGATTAATATCAATTACCTTACGTTTCTCTTTTTCTTTTTTTTTTTTTAAACACTAAAGGAATAATATCTGTAATAATGTAATAGTATCAAAAGGAATAGGTTTATAAATCTTACGTTCTGTGTATTTAGACTATAAGGGATCTTTCTGAAGTTTAATTTTATGTAGGATTTTATTAATAATTTTGTTTGGAAATTTATTTATCATAGCTAATATTTCCATGTTCCCAGCCGTCTTCTCTATTCACATTACTCTTATCTCGATGGAACACTGTCGCCTGTCTTTTCATTCTTTGGAAATAATTTCCGGCTTTGGCTAGCACATTGGTCTTATCGAAATCGTGTATATCTTCTTGTGTCAATGCTCTGCGACTGCTGCATTTTATTTACCCTCTCTCGCTTCTTCGTGTATGTAATACTCCAATGTAATAGAAAGAGTTATCGTAATAGAAAGAACTCTAGAACTATATTCATCTTATGAGAAATTTTCTGCTCTTTTCATCAGTATATAACACATCTCAATCACAAGTTTGCACAATCGTTTTTCAGCCCAGCAACAAACTTTCCCCTTGTAATTCCGTCTACTTTTTGGTCCAATATTTTCGTTATCTAGAAAAATAGCGAAAAACTAATAACACGGTTGGAAAGTTTGGTCTTTTCATTTAAATCACCTCAAAATTGACCCACTTTAAGGCCTTGTGCAGCCGTTATCAGAAGGAAATTCAACAAATTCTTATTTCTTAGTCTTATTTCGAGTTTTCATTTACAGACGCCGTTAATATCTGCCGGCGTCTGTAAAAGAAACGCACCTGAAAGACAACCTACAGGTAGCAGAATACAATCACTTCTTACCCTAACTTTCTTATTGGATGTAGGAAAACTTGGAACAAAGTTTTACCCGAGAGAGAATTCTAACTTCATTTCATGTTGACAGATAATTTTTCATTCAGTCTTAATTTATTTAAAACCGTTTAAAAACATATAAGTACGAAGGCTTTCACGGCCGGTGTTAATAAAACTAACACTAGCACTATCACTACAACTAACACTAGACCTAGAACTAGAAACTTTCGGGTTGAGCCGTGCGTTTTTTGAACAAATGTTTGACGTTTGGAGTGCCACCTTCTTCAGAAAACTAGTTGGAACTCGAAAGTTTCTAGTTCTAGGTCTAGTATTAGTTCTACTGATAGTGCTAGTGTTAGTTCTTGTTTTAGTTTTACGTTTAGAAACATGTTAAACTGTTCAAAACGGAAAGATTATTTCATGTTACACCTATTTTATCAGAATCTGGAAGAATTTGAGCAATTTTAGATTCGAATTGTGTTTTGATGGTTTTTAACTCAGTTCAATTCTCATTCAATTTTCTCCTCGTCATACAAGAGAGTTATTGACCTAAGCGTGGTTTAGCCGCGGCAAAAATTCGTGGTAGAAAAAATATAGTTGTAGAGTTTTCCCCCATCAAATAGGAAAGTTATTAGTGCAAGAAATACATGCGTGTTTTCATCGGTAGGGGCTTTTTCAGATGCGTTTTTCTTACAGACGCTGATAGAAATTGGCGGATGAAAACTCGGAATAAGATAGTCCAAGGTCAGCTCTTTCCGAATATATAAACCATTTATTGAATTTCCATCTGGCAACAGCTGCACAAGGTTGTGAAGTTTGGTAATTTTGAGGTAAATTAAATACAGCGCGACGTTTCTTATTTTTTCTTGCTCTTATCATCAACGTATAGGCGCACGAAAACTTGGTTTAAGATAGAGAAAAGATCAAGCTTTCCAAACGTGTTCTTTGTTTTTCGCTATCTTTCTAGATAACCAAAATATTGGCCCGAAAAGTAGATGGAAATACAAGGGAAAAGTTTGTTGCTGGGCTGATAAACGATTGTGCAAACGTGTGATTGAGATGTATTATATACCGATGAAAAGAGCAGAAAATTTCCCATAAGATGAACATAGTTCTGGAGTTTTCTCCCCGTCATATAAGAGAGTTATTGACCCAAGCGTGGTTTAGCCGCGGCAAAAATTCGTGGCAGCGCGACGTTTCTTATTTTTTCTTCCTCTCATTATCAACATATCGGCGGACGAAAACTCGGTTTAAGATGGAAAAACGACCAAGCTTTCCAACCGTGTGCTTAGTTTTTCGCTAGAGTTATAAATAACAAAGATATCCGTCCGAAAAGTACATAGATGGAAATACAAAAGTAAAGTTTGTTGCCAACTGTAGGCTCCTTTTCAGGAGCGTTTTTTTGACAGACGCCGACAGATATTGACGGACGAAAACTCGAAATAAGATAGCCCAAGGTCAGTTCTTTCCGAATATGTAAACCATTTATTGAATTTCCGTCTGGTAACGGCTGCACAAGGCCGTGAAATTTGGTAATTTTGAGGTAAATTGAATGCAGTGCGACGTTTCTTATTTTCTCTTGCTCTTATTATTAACATATCGGCGGAGATATCTCGGTTTAAGATAGAAAAAAGACCAAGCTTTCCAACCGTGTGCTTAGTTTTTCGCTATCTTTCTAGATAACGAAGATATGGGCCCTAGAAGTAGGTGGAAATTTAAAGGAAAAAGTTTGTTGCTGGGCGGTTTGTTGCTATCGTCTTAATTAAACTTATAATAAAAATAATTTTTAAAAGAATTTTTTTAAATTTAGAGGCAGGAAACACTCAATAAAAATTTTTATATAAAAATAGGTCTTTTTTATATAAAAATTTTTATACAGGGTGATTCATAAGTAATGGGCCAAATTGTAAATGTACGTTCAGGAGGCCAAAATAATAATATTTTCATTAACAATAATGGGTCTTAGTCTGCTCCTTACTGAGATACAGGATGTTAAAGCGAAAATCAGCTACTTTTCTACATAATGACTCATAGTTGACTTATAGTTTTTGTAAGGGTAAACAATAATGTGTGAGAGGATTTGAGTTAACTCGTAGATGTCGCCACATGCGCCATATGAATTAGATGAAATCAGCTACAAATTTTTTATCGCTCATTATTTTACAACATACTTGTTTAATTTGGATAGCCCCATCATTTCTGTAGAAAAAAGCTATACTTCTTTGATCTTGAAAATATTAACGATTTTCGAGATATTTGAATTTTACTAATTCACTACACTACATTTCACGGTGGTCGACGTAGCATTAATCTGTTAAGACACAAGCATGGCATGGAATGTTGACATTTACCTAACCGTAATTGATAATTGATAACAATATTAAACTGAAACCATAAAAAAATTACGTAATAAAACAATTTATTGTACGCCAGTTAATAAAACGAAATACAACATTAGAACAGACTTGAACTAAGACCACTTACGACAACTGTTGTCAAAAGCTACATGTTAATGTTGTGCGAAGTTAAATTAAATTTAAGCTTAATTATGAGCTACTGCAAAAGGTTTTCAACATGACCACCACCAGCATTTATACACGCATTTAACCGTTTGGTTAAGGATTGTCTGACTTTAAAAAATGTAGCAGGATTATTTCGTATTGAATTGGCTGCATCTTGAATTCTATTCCATAACTCGTCTCGTGTATTTATAGTAGGTTCAGCATAGACCATTGATTTCATGTAACCCCACACATAAAAATCAAGTGGATTAAAATCGGTACTGCGAGGTGGCCACTGAAATTCACTACCACGTCCAATCCAACGGTGAGGGAATGTTTCATTCAGATGTTCGCGCACAGCACGTGAAAAATGTGGAGGAGCACCGTCTTGCATGAACCACATATTTCTTCTTAGTTGTAATGGAAGATCTCCCAAGAGGTCGACTAAGTCATTATTTAAAAAAATTAAATATGACTCTCCATTTAAATTAGGAGGTAATTCAACTGGGCCCAGTAATGTATTGCCTATTACACCGCACCACACATTTATTTTAAACTCGTGCTGGAAATGTCTATCTTTTTTTAAACGAGGGTTTTCGGTTTCCCAGGCATGACTATTTCGCCAATTAAAAACTCCGCGTCTGGTAAAGGTTGCTTCATCCGTGAAAAGAATGTTATTTAGGAATGTTGGATTATTATTCAATTTTCCTTTTAGCCACTGACAAAATTGAACTCTGATTCGATAATCTGTTGGAAGTAAATTTTGCACAGGTATAAAATGATAGGGATATAAATTTTCCTTGTGTAAAATTCTAGTCACGGATGGTTGGCTTATTCCAGTTGCTGCAGACAATCGACGAGTGCTTATTTCAGAATTTTGCGCAATTCTTACCAAAATTTCATCTTCTTGCTGCGGAGTGATAATCTTAGGACGTCCTGTATGATATTTTGGACGAAATGAACCTGTTTCACCCAATCGATTATAAATATTTTGAAATATCTTCCGGTTTGGCTGCCTTCTGTAAGGGTACATTTCACGATATTTTCTGGATGCTGCTTGCCCAGAAAAACGTTCTTGTGCGTAAACGCATAACATGTCTCTCATTTCTTCGTTTGAAAAGTGATTATGTCTCGGCATTTTGATTTATGTTAGGACAAGAATGAATCAGTTTACTTAACAATAAAATGTTTTAAACTATTCATTAAACGTAAAAGCTCATTGACGTTTCATAATTCATATGGCGCATGTGGCGACATCTACGAGTTAACTCAAATCCTCTCACACATTATTGTTTACCCTTACAAAAACTATAAGTCAACTATGAGTCATTATGTAGAAAAGTAGCTGATCTATTAACAAAAATCTATTTTATTTTTTTCGCTTTAACATCCTGTATCTCAGTAAGGAGCAGACTAAGACCCATTATTGTTAATGAAAATATTATTATTTTGGCCTCCTGAACGTACATTTACAATTTGGCCCATTACTTATGAATCACCCTGTATAAAAAGACCTAACCACGAGGAAAATGAGGAAAAGTGAAAAAATCATAAATCAAAAATATTTTGAAAAATACTTACAGTCAATGAAGCTATAATAGGTGTAGACTGGAAATCAAATGAAAGTAAAGCATTTTGCTATCTGATGGATAAACAAAATTAAGATAAAAGATGAAATAGGAATGGCGACGTTAAAAAGTATGGAATTTAAAGAAAAGTAAAAATATTTCTTTTTTTTTTAAATGAAAAGAATAAAACTCTCAACTTTCTTGATCTTACGGTTACCAGAGATAACTCCGAATCTGTTACTTATGACATTTTTAGGAAGCCAACAGTTATTCCAACCACAATTCCCTACGATTCTTTCTCATCTCAAAAAGATCCCTTATTCACTAAAACACATAACATTTCCATTTATAAACCTATCTCTTTTAATCACATTACTATGGAGTCTAAACATATTTAAAAAAAATTTAATATAACCTTAGCTTTTTCCAACAATAATTCTTTACTTAAACTTTTATCTAATTATCATTGCAAACAATATGATGTTCTCAAAGAAAGTGGGGTGTATTCGATCGGATGCTCTAATTGTAACGGAATCTATGTTGGTCAAACTGGCCGTACACTGGAAAACAGAATTAATAAACACAAAACTAAAATTCAATCAAATATTTACAAACATAGAGTTGAAACGGGACACAACATTAATTTTGATAATAGTTCACTTTAAACTAAAACTAACACTAGCACTATCACAAGAACTAACACTAGACCTAAAATCTTTCGGGTTAAGCCGTGCGTTTATTGAAAAAATGTTTGACGTTTCGGATGCCATGTTGCAACCTTGATGCACGATGAGAGATATCCGACGATCCACCAAACCACACAAACAGAAGGATGACTCGGTAAGTACGACACCAGCCGGTTTTATCTGCCTTCCTTATGTTTCAGGTGTGACGGAGCGAATTGCGAGGCGTCTGAAGAAGAATGATATCGTGGTACGATACGGTACGGTCAGCAAAATACAAAACGCTCTTCCGATAGCCAAAGACAAACTAACCCCATTAAAGGGAGCTGGAGTCTACCGGCTATCTTGCAGTTGTGGGAAATATTACGTTGGCCAAACTGGACGTAACATCGAGTGCCGCATCAAGGAACACGAAAGAGACGTCCGACTAAGGAAGATCCAACAATCTGCAGTCGCAGAGCATTGCCACAAAGGAGGACACAGCATAGAGTTCGAAAAAACCAAAGTGCTAGCAAGAAACGGACATTACTTCCAAACGCACATGGAAGATGTTGGTAAATTCAACGAAGCCTTCTCCACCCGCATTTGACAAAACAACTTAGTTGACAATTAGACACTAATTAGTTATTAATTACCTTTTCATGTATTTATTGTCAAATTTTAAAACGAATTCGTCACTTCGAACTTGTTTCTGAAGCAGGTTGCAACATGGCATCCGAAACGTCAAACATTTTTTTCAAAAAACGCACGGCTTAACCCGAAAGATTTTCGTTCTAGGTCTAGTGTTAGTTCTTGTGATAGTGTTAGTTTTAGTTTAATTAATATCGGCCGTGAAAGCCTTCGTACTTATAATAGTTCACTTATTCATAAATGCCAAAAAGGTTATAAACTTGATCTATAGGAATTGTTAGAAATCCATAAACATAATAACAATAATAACTTTACTTTGCGTAATGATCAAATTCAAAATTTATACAAACCTATTTTCAAATACCTTAAATTTACGTATAAATTACGTTCCCCATTTTTAAAGATTTTTCTTTATAATTTTCCTTATAGCTTTTTAAATTTAATTTCTTTTATAGACCGACTCTTTTCCCTTTCTCTCTAATTTTATTTTTATCTCTCTTATTCAGTTTAACAATTGCTCTGGCTTGATTTCTTCAGTCTCGCCTCATCTCATCCCACCAAGACATCTTCTTAAAGATTTACTCGATTTTAACGTAAGTTTAATTCATTTATTACTCTTTAATTACTTTATATTATTGTTCCTTTTAACATTTTTGATGGTTCTTTTTTAAAATATTTTTTATAAATATATTTTTTTAAATATTTTTACTTTTCTTTAGATTCCACACTTTTTAACGTCGCCATTCCTATTTCATCTTTTATCTTCATTTTGTTTATCCATCAGATAGCAAAATGCTTTACTTACATTTGATTGCCAGTCTACACCTATTATAGCTTCATTGACTGAAAGTATTTTTCAAATTATTTTTGATTTATGATTTTTTCACTTTTCCTCATTTTCCTCGTGGTTAGGTCTTTTTTATATAAAAATTTTTATTGAGTGTTTCCTGCCTCTAAATTAAAAAAAATTCTTTTAAAAATTATTTTCATTATAAGTTTAGTTTAAGGGTAATTTAAGGTTTTTCGTTTTATTGTTAACAATATTTTTTGAACATTTCCATTTGCATTTTTAACTCAACTTCTAATTTTTATACATCAAATAATTATTTTATCATTAATTCATTTAAAAAAAATTTTTTTCGAGTTAACATCACTCTATTATATTTACTACCTTACATGTTTGTTATCTTATGGTTTGTAATCATTATAGCTGTCGCTGATGATGGGGTAACCCGAAACTAGTACGACTTTATATAAATAAATGCAAGTTAGAAGTTTTTACATGGTTTTTATTTGATTATTAATCTTGCAACATGGATATTCTCTTTCTTATTACATTGCAGTATTATATTTTTATTTTGTTATTCCAATGTAATACTTCCCACAACTCCATGATAGCCAGTAGACTTCTGCTCCCTTTAATGGGGTTAGTTGTTTTTAGTCGTCGGAAGAGCATTTGGAAATTTATTGACTTACGTTGCGAGGTGGCTCGCGGGATGTCCGTCAAAGTGTTATTTTAGTTTTTTTAGTGTTATATTAGAGTACATCTTCTAGAAGTCCTTCTTCTTTCCTTAAATTCTTTTCGTCACATATCCTTTCCGCTCGCTAGAACAACGCTTGGATCACTGACCTCTTCTGTTGTGGATGCTGATAGGACGATACAATCTTTCTAGTGACCAAAACATCTAAGAAAGGTGGGAATATAATAGGTCACATATCTATTATTCAGAAGCATAAAACTGTATATGACTAACGAATCTACACTATACTTATAGATAGCAAGAAACAGTATAAGAAAACCACGAAATGAGTCAAAACTTATTTCTATTAAGCATACCCTTCAAGAAATTCTAGCTAAACTTGACCAGTAAAAAATCGTAATCTCTATATTGGACATAAGACTTAAATATTTGAAATACAGTGCCAATGAAGCTATACTAGCTTATGGATATACGCTATATGGATTACATTATCAAGAACTCATCTCATCTGAACATATGTATGTCTCATTTCGGTAAATTACTTTGCTAATCAATCTTAAGTTGAGTTCCAAGTAGCATACCATACTACGCATAATGATGAGAAACAAAGTTTCTTATTGAGAAAGCTTCAAACTAACCTTCGATAGAATACCCAGATTCAACACCGAACTTCTGTAGGACTGAGATAAGCTGTAACAATTCAAGGAAGTGCTATTTTTGTATTGTTTTATTTAAACTATCTTTTTATATTTTCGTGTAAAGGCATTATACGATTTTTTTTTTTTGCACAATTATGGTTTAATGGAGCACAAGACCGGATATCAAGTTGGGTTGAGTTCAAAAAATTGGTCGTTGCTGATTTTCCTACTGCCGTTGATGACGATGACATTCATTTTGAATTATCAAGAAAGAAAAAGAAACCTGATGAATCATACGAGAATTATGTATATTTCATGAAAGCTATTGGAAATAAGGGTGCGATAAATGAAAAATCGTTGGTAAAATATATCATAATGGGAATACCTGATAGAGAACTTGGGAAGTTATTAGCTATTAGTACACCATGTGATACTCAAGATTTATTATCAAAAATAAAAGATTATGAAGCAACCATGAAAAATATGTCTGATCGAAGGGGAAATACTCAACGAGATACATTCAGTGCTTCTCGAAATGAAAGAAGGTGTTACAATTGTGGTGAAACTGGTCATATGGCGATAAATTGCAGCAAACCAAAACAAAGAAAATGTTTCAAATGCAATAGAGACGGGCATAATGCGAAGGATTGTACTACACCAAGGCGAGTAAATAAAGTAGAATAATATACATGTCGAGATGAATATCATAAAATTGTACAGATTAATAAGACCGACATTGTAGCATTTATCGATCTTGGTAGTGATGTAGTTACAATACGCCAACAGGAAGCAGATGAATTAAAATTAAATTATAAACCCTCTATTGTAACACTGACAGGATTTGGGGGAGGAAAATGTCCACCAATAGGAGAATCCAATGTTGAAATAGTAATAGATGGAATAGAGATGACATCTGAAGTACTTGTTGTACCTGATTCGACCCAGAATGAACCAATAATAATTGGAAGAAGTGTTTTAGATAAACCTAATATCCGTGTTATAAAGGAATATAATACTTTGACGATAAGTCAGATTGAAGAAGAGAAAACTAAAGAAATTGAATATGTAGAAGTCGATTTAGATAATGAAGATTTCAATAAAGGTTGTAACCAAGCTGTAGCAGAACAAGAAATAGTAGATATAGCAAGACCTCAGATGAAAGTACAAAAGCAAAAAGTTGATGTAAATGCAGAAATACAAGAAAGTGACAAAATGGAGTTAGTTAAATTATTAGAAGAACATGACCAAATGTTTGCGGATAAATATTCTGATTTGGGATGCACGGATTTATTTGAGATGAAGATTGAAGTTACAAATACAAAACCAATATCAAGTCGTCTATATAGGCTAGCATATAGTCAGCGAGATATAGTCAACGATCAAGTCGGTGAATTATTGAAAGCTGGTATTATTAGTCCTTCAACATCTGAGTATGCGAGTCCTGTTGTGCTGGTGAGTAAGAAAACAGGAGGAGAGCGTTTATGTATTGATTACAGGCGACTAAACGAGGTGACCCGAAAAGAGCATACACAAATGCCGTTGATAGATGAACAACTAGATAAACTTGCTGGTAAGAAATATTTTACTACTCTTGACCTAGCTAATGGATATTACCAAGTACCGATTAGTGAAGAAAGCAGGCATTTGACAGCTTTTGTAACAACAGATGGCTTATACGAGTTTAACAGGATGCCATTTGGACTTGTTAACGCCCCAAGTGTTTTCAACCGTTTAATGAGTAAAGTCTTAAGAAGGGTAGGACCAAATATTGCTCTTGTGTACATGGATGATATATTGATTGCGAGCGAAACTGTCGTGGAAGGTCTTGAGAAATTGAAAATCGTACTTAAAGTGTTGAAAGAAGCTAGACTCACATTAAGAATGAGCAAATGTAAATTTTTGTATAATAAGATTGACTACCTTGGGTTCGAGATTAGCGAAGAGGGACTGAGACCAGGAATTAAGAAAATTGAAGCTGTTTCTTATTTTCGGAGACCGACAACAGTGCAGGAAGTACGACAATTTATTGGGTTAACTAGTTTTTTTAGAAGATTCATTAAGAACTTTTCCATTGTTGTTAAACCGTTGACAATATTAACCAGAAAAGATGAGAAGTTTATTTGGGGAAGTGCACAAGAAAACGCTTTTGAATTACTAAAGAGGAGATTATGTGAAAGACCGGTTTTGGCATTATACAATCCTGGTTCTGAACTGGAGGTACATACTGATGCTAGTAATATAGGTGTTGCTGGAATATTAATGCAGAAAACTGAAGGTATGTGGAAACCAATATGTTTTTATAGTAGACAAACAGCTGAGATCGAATCTAAATACCATAGTTACGAATTGGAAATGCTTGCTATAGTCGAGAGTCTAGAGAAATTTAGAGTGTATGTGCTAGGAAAACAAATTAGAATAATAACAGATTGCAATTCAATTAAACAAACAGTAAAGAAACAAGATATGTCACCGAGAATTGCTAGGTGGTGTTTGAAATTGTTGGAATATAATTATGTGTTTGAGCATCGAAAAGCCAAACAAATGAAACATGTTGACGCATTGAGTAGATGTCCTCAAGAAGAGGCTAGTGAACCAGAGATAGCTGGTTTGAACATTTTAATGATTAACGAAGAAGATTGGCTTATAACAATGCAAATGCAAGATGTAAAATTAATGACAATAACGCAAATATTGCAAAGACCCCCGAATAATAACGATGAGAAACAAATACATCACGATTATGAATTGATTGAGAACAGATTATATAGAAAATTGGGAGATGATAAACGTTGGGTTGTACCCAAAGGGATTATATGGAAGGTCATTCAAAATAGTCATGATCGTATGGGTCATTATGGTGTGGACAAAACGATAAGTCACCTTAAACAATATTTATGGTTCCCTAAAATGAGGAAAAGAGTCACAAATTATATACGAGCCTGTGTAGAATGTGCATATAGGAAAATATCTGGAGGTAAGAAGGAAGGAGAATTGCATAATATAGAGAGACAACCAATACCTTTCCATACAGTTAATATCGACCATTTAGGGCCGTTTCCTAAGAGTACGAAGGTAACAGAAGATGAAGCTGTGAGTGAGGAAGAGATAACAGAAATAAGAACAGACGCACTACATGAGATTAGAAAACGACAGAAAGATCAAAAGGAAAGATTTGACAAACTACGCATAAAACCAAGAAAATATCAAGAAGGAGACTTGGTGTTAGTAAAATGTGAAGCAACAGCTACTGGCGAATCTAGAAAACTGGCATTACGTTACAAAGGACCTTACGTTATCCATAAAGTTTTACCAAACGATAGATACGAGTTGAAAGATATACCTGGAGCACCAAGAAGTCAAAAACCTTATCATTCTGTTTTTGCATCCGACCGTATGAAGCCATGGTGTGTCATAACAGATCTGGACGAAGAAGAAGATGAGTCGACAGACAGCGAAGAAGAAATGAATTCGGAAGATGAGGAAGTCAGGGCCGAGGACGACCCAAATGGTAGCAAGGTCGAATGTGAAGATCGATACCGCTAAGAGAGAGAGAGAGAGAAATGAAGAAGAGAGAGAGTAGGGAGTGGGAAGGACGGTTAAGGGCATTAGTTTAGTAAGAGAGTCAGAGTTGAGTTAGAGAGCCGAATGTGTGAGGCGTTGGAAGTTATTTCGTTTGTTATAAATTGATGACTTGTAGTTTATTGAGAATATTGTTAATAAAGTGATATCTAACAATTCTTTAAGCTTTTCTTTGACATATTACTTATTTCATCGTTTTCATAAATAAATTCTAGACGATATTTTAAAGTTTAAGATTTTTCACGAGGGTTAGGTGCCGCATTTTCCGTATTAATTTTTGTGAGCAAAAGTAATTCGACTATCACCGATTGTTATATATCACTTCTTATACAATACTTCTTCATAATCAATGATCAAGTCTAGACGATTTTTTAAAGTTTACTTTTTAAAATCTATACTCCACTGTATTTATGTGGGAACACTGGGTACTGTTTGTGGTATTTCCAGAAGGATCTGAAAGGACAGGTGGAGGGGATAGAAGTTGGAACGACATGCACCGACATGCAAATGAGAAGTTGAGAAGCAGATGTGAGAAGACGACGCGCAGAGAAAATTAGATATTGTAATAATAATTCACTTATTATACTACACTATATATTATAAACTCTTTAAAGTGGAAATAATAATAATAATAAATTAGTTAAGGACAAGTGGGGCTTTTGTTTTGTTTCCTATTTAAATAAAACCCTACATTTATAACTCCTATTTTATTTCAGTATTTAAAAATATGTTACTAGAACATATTTTAAAAAACGTTATAACTTTGTTAATGACAAAAATAATTATTACTCTATAATTTCCGAATTTGAACCCAGGACGGAAATACGCATTGTCCAGTTAATATGTTTCGTTCCAGAAATTACAAAAATTCTTCCTGGACCTACAAAAAAATAAATATGAATTCTTGAAATACAAATAGAAATAAAAAAAGTACCTTCAATATCCTTTTTATTTTCAAAAACCGTTGAATTAATAGTAAAAGCGTTAAGATCACCAAAAACGGTTTCTACTTCTATTTTATATGTCTGGTTAACAAAAACGGGTGCTACAATAACAGATGTATCGTTGGATTGGTTTTGGAAATCCCACGTCAAAATTTGATCTTCATCATTGCATATTTCAGGGAAGGGGTATTTTATACATCTCGCATCATCCACTCTGACAATGTGGTTTGTAACGAAACTATCAGGATATGGTTGGCTCCACTGAATTCGAAGGGTACCATTTTCGGAAACGATGGGTCCAATAATTGGTGGGGTTAATTCCTCTGCAAAATCATAAATAAATCAGAAAGATTTTTTTTAAACTCTTAATTTATTAACTTGTTAAAAAATGTATGTGTGGACTAGCATCACCAAATTTATCTTCAGCTAACTTCCATTTCGAGCTGTATGAATATTCCTCGTTTTCACTCAGCCCATCTAATTGGTACCAAAAATCATCACTTGCCACAAAATCTTGAACATACGGTTCTTGTACATCTTTGAGTTTTGTTAAAACATAAGCAAATTGAATTCCTTTTATTTGACAGGCGTTATTTTCTTCTTCCTCGATCCAATTAACCCTAGCACCGGTTGTATTTGGCCAGGTTGAAACATGAATGGGAGGTAATTCTGTATTAAAAAAAATAAAAAAATAGATTGAGGTAAAATTATAAACGTAAATTGTTTGTATTAACTTTTAAATGGGCCCATTTCAAATATTGAAACTGGTCGTCCAGCCCAATCTCTCGCTTGGAGTAAGATTGTTGTAACAGAAATCGTATGATTAGTACAAGCTGTTAAATTAATTACGATTTCTGTATTTGATATAAGTGTTCTTGTTGCATTAAAGCCTTCGGGGTCGACTTCGACCATGTACATCAAAGGGCAAAGATCTGAGTTATCGGGTCGTGTCCAATTTAACGTATTATTTATTAGTTGTAGGTTCCTCACGTTACCAGTACCTAAAAGAATTAAAAACCTGTTTTTATTTTCATTAAAATAGAATAAGGAAACGTTTTCAACCTGCAATTTGACTCGTTACATTTTCAGACGTCCAATGCAATGGTTGCCCAGTTGTTCGAATAGATTGAACACTAAACAAATACGAATGGCAACTTTTTTTATGAACTTGTACAAATCTTTCTCGAATATGTCTGTGGAAAAGTTGTATTTTTTCGTTTACAGTTACCATAACGTTAAATGAACCATCAGGAAAACAGTCTTTCCCTAATGGTGGATCCCATCTTGCCCCAATAGAAAAATCAGATTCAAATATTGTCAAATTTTGCACAGGACCACAGTCAATTGCTGTATGAAAAAAAAAAATATCCTAAACGTTTTGTAAAGATGATTAAATTACCTTCTAAATCGTTTGCTGTAGTACCAAGAACCATTAACGAAATAATTAAAATCACTAAAGAAATTTCTCTCATGGTGCACAATTATATTTCAAATAATATGTTTTAGCAACAAACGCGTACGAATTACTAAAATATAGCGTATCACGATGTTTTTATATCAATAATTATCTCTCCACGTGAGATAATCTCTTTTACTTGAATCAATCCATTTTTAAGTATTCAAATCTTTTAAATATTCGCGGAAATAGAAGCTTATGATTTGTTTTCTAGCAAAATATTTTTTTTTTTATAAATCGGTATGCATTTGTTATCTTAAAATTTAATCTTTTAGCGTTAATTTGAAATGTAGATCGTGTAGGTGTAGAAGAAAGAGTTATAAATAAATATTAAAAATATTCAGGAAGATCAGCGATTTGAATTACATCCTCCTATACAATTGCAATATTGAAATCCTTGGCCACTTCATTTCGAACTCAACCGAGCACATTCTCTTCATTTCATTATTAGGAACATCGTCAATCGAAAAATAAATTCCTTGCAAATACTAAATTGATTTGTTATATAGATCTGGTTTAAAATTCCATATTTTGTAGAGTTTTTCTGCCTGTATTACCTCTCTCTAAATCCGGAATTCTTATAAGTAGGTTTTCTCCTACAGTAACTACTGGATACTTTGCTTTTCAAAAGCATAACATTTTGTCAGCTTGCTTTTCCAGTGCATGCTTTGCATAGTTTCGAGCTTCTGGAATGCTTGTAGATCTTTTATTGAGTAAGGAGGTGAAATCACCTTTTTCTTCTGAACTATTTTGATCGTTACCACCGATTCCTGTTGCGATCAAATTAATAGCCGAAGTTCTACCAGTTGTTAATTGCACATTTTTAGTAGGATTATGTAGTTCCATTTCCACATTGTCTTCATTTTCTGCTTCATTATCTTTCTGGAGTTGCTCTCTCAAGTTCGGTATCTTTATTACAGTGCTCTTTTAACACCTCTTCAAGTTCCGCCTCTGTTTGCTTCTGTTCCTCCTCCAACTTTAGCTTTACAGCCAAATATAACTTCATAAGGACTGCGATCTATTCCAGAATGATGATCCCTATTTTTCATGAATTGGATAAATTTAATTCCTTCTAACCATTTTGTGGTATTATTTGTTTTAAGCCAAGTACAGAACATATTTTTTATGTCCTGGTTGGCTCTGTCAACCAAACCTTGTGATTGGCTGTGTCTCGGTTTTTCAAGGATTTTAAGTTCATCCTACATTTCACACATTTTTTCAATAACTTTGTATGCAAAATCCCTACCATTGTCGCTTTGCAAGGAGCGCCAAAATTTGTTAATATGTTCAGAAGATGATAAGCAACTTCTTCGGCTAGGTCTTAATAAAACCATTATAAACTTGTAGTCGCCGTCTGCTTGTGGCTGCATATCTACCTCGAATCTTGAATTAAAATTACTGCTTTTAAATGGCTTAACAACAAGTCCTTTTTTCGGCATGTTTAACTTTTTTTGACATGGTTCACAAGATTTAAATATATCATCACAATTTCCACTGTAATCTTCTTATATTTTGCCTTAACGTCTTTCATCATTCTCCATCATCCAATATGGATTTCGTGATCAATTTGAAAATTTTCTTTCAAAAATGTGTAGGGGAGAGGGAGGCAGATGTGGACAGGGGCAGATGTGGACACTTCAAATTTCCCGTCTAATATACCATATTTTTGGTTCTAAAGCACAATATTAGATGGAGCTGTATTCCCTTTAGTTCACCTGTGATTTTGCCGGGAAAAGTCACTACAGTTTTCGAGAGGGCCTACACTGTGTTTATTTACGGACAAAATGTAAAAAAAGGTAGATTTATAAATTCGTGTTTCACCGACGTATGTATAGAAATAGTTTCAAATACACAGCGTGTTGGGAGAATCACAGGATTCAAGAATAGGTGAGTAGCAAAATATATGTTAAAAATATAACCTACAATTTTGTGCGAAATATTTTCTTCAACAACTTCACACGGGGCAGATATGGACACGCATGTTGGGGTAGATGTGGACATGTCCACATGTGCCCCGAAAATATCTAGGACAGCAAAAAAAATAATAATAAGTATACAATAATAAGTATAATAATAATAATAAGTATACAATGTGTTTCCAAACCTCGCTAAACAAATAAAAGAGGTGAATTCTCACCTATTTAAGTCAAAAATAGAGTGTCATTTTTTCAGGTGTTGCCTTAAAATGGTTAGAAACTATGTGAAAACTTCCCAAAGAGCCCAAATATCAGAAGAAGTGGTGCTTCAAGCTCTCTCTGATCTGAGAAATGGAAATGGTTCTTTAAGACAAGTTGCAAGTAGATATGGTTTAAAAAAGTCCATGTTACACAAAAGACTTCAAAAATTAAACCAGAATAATGCACTTGATATAGAAGTGGTTTCCACTGAGTTTTCGTCCAAGTATTCTTCACGCCAAATATTCACAAAAAAAGAGGAAGATCAGTTAGTGATATATTTGATCCATTCGTCTAAGCTGCATTATGGACTCACATATCTGCAGACGCGTGAATTTGCCTACGAGTATGCAGTTCGGCTGGAAAAAAACATACCTCCGACTTGGCACGAATACAAATTAGCTGGCTTAGAATGGGTAAAAGGTTTTATGAAACGACATACCCAACTCTCTTTACGGAAACCAGAACCAACGAGTTTGGCAAGAAATATAAGTTTCAATAAAACTAACGTGGATCATTTTTATGACAATTTGGAAACGGTTTTTGCCAAATATAACTTTTCAAGTGAGCGAATTGTCAACGTCGATGAGAGTGGTGTGAACACGGTTTTGCAAATGCCAAAAGTTGTGGCAAGTAAAGGTAGCAAGCAGGTGGGACAAGCAGTTGGGGCAGAGAGAGGAGAACAAGTTACATTTTGTGGTATCATAGTCGCAAATGGTAATGCCATACCACCTGCATATGTATTCCCCAGGGTCAGATTTAAGGAGGCTTTTTTAACTGGAGCACCTGATGGAAGCATTGGAATCGCTTCACGAAAGGGTTGGATGACAAATGAGGGCTTTCTAGTAGTAATGAAACACATCCGAAAACATACCAACGCCTCCAAGGAAAAACCAGTCCTCGTTTTATTGGACAACCATCATACACATGCAACCTTGGATTTGATTTTATACTGTCGAGATAATGGCTTGGTGCTCCTTACGTTTCCGCCACATATAACCCATCGGCTTCAGCCTCTGGATATTTGTGTGTTTGGACCGTTTAAAGCTCGTTGTCGTGCTTCCTTTAATGAATGGATGTCCAAACATCCCGGAAAAGCCATAACAGTTTACGATATAGCATATATTACAGCCAAGCCTTTTAATGAAAGTTTTAATAGGCAAAATATAATATCAGGATTTTTAAAATCTGGTTGTTATCCACTAAATAAAAATACTTTTACAGAGGATGATTTTATCAGCGTCCAAGTCAGTGACAAGCCATTGGCTAATTGCGCAATTGTTCCCATTAGCAATCTTGAGAAAGCTTCTGATAGTCAACTAACTAATTCTGTTGTCCAAGATGGTGACTTTAATGAAACTCTCACTCCTCGTAACGAAACGTCCGCCCCTTCTACATCCGGATTAATAAAAGGAGTTGCATTAGAATCACCACAGATAAATATAGTATCTCCTATTATTCTATCTCCTGCGATAAAAACTTTAAGCAATGCTACTAAACCTTCCCCTGTAGAGATTCGTCCCTATCCTAAAGCAGATATATCAAACCCAAAAAGAAATTTTAAAAGAAAGAAGTCTTCCGCCATTTTAACAGAAACCCCTGAGAAAAACAGGTTAGAACAAGAAGTTTTGGAACGCCAACAGAAAAAATGTTCGGAACAAAAGAAGCCTAAAACACGGCATATTCGTGAAGTTTTTAAGGATGAAACATCGGAAAGCGAGACAGAAAATATTTGTCAAGAATCAGATGACAGTCCGCTGGAAGAGGAAAAAACTGATATGTATTGGGACGGATCTAGCCTTGATATCAATGATTTCGTTCTCGTTAAGTTTGCTAGTAAAAAGACAATAAAACATTTCGTAGGCCAAATTGTTGAGAAAAATATATATAAGGAGTACCTTGTAAATTTTCTAAAACTAACGCCTGGCCTAAAACTAAATTTATTTTTCCCGATCGTAGGGATGAAAGTTTGGTTGTCTTGGATGATGTTGTGTTAAAACTTCCAACTTCGACGCAGAAAGGCGGAACTGCTCGATTAAATGCTTTTTTTAAATTTCGCATTAATTTTTTTGGTTATAACATACAGTAGGAAACATGTAAATTTATAATAGAATAAAAGAATACGTTTAATTTTCTTTAAAAATGTTTATTTCGCTTGTCCACTTTTACCCCATGTCCTTTATTGCTTTGTCCACAAGTGCCCCTTGAAGAGGTACATGTGGACAACATGCAGTAACTTTTTGTTTATGTTAAAAACTTAAGAAAATTTGAAAAAAATATATTTTTTAAATAGAAAATCAAAGGTCTATCAAAAATCAAAAATCTAATGAACGTTAAAGTTTAAGTTAGAAATTTTTTATTTTTAACGGTCAAATTTATTATTTTTTTTAAATTGTCCACTTCTGCCTCCCTCTCCCCTAATATATAATCTTTTAATTTTCTTTTTTAACAGGTATTATGAGTTTTTCTACATTTCCAATTTTTATGATGTCATACCTCGTTAATCGTTGATAGTCTTCAGGGGAAGAATACTTTACCAGAACTCCATCTTTATTTTCTTTAACTTTTAAATATTTGATAAAAAGGAATAATATTCGTCTCTTGTAAATAACTGATGATTTTTCCCTTTTTTAGAATGCAAGTTACTGATCTGTTCTTTAGATCGTTCCTTCGTCTCTTCTAAGTTAGCTATTACACTTGAAAGTAAAGCAAGGGATTAAATTTCGACTTGTCATCTGCGCAACCCACTTTACAGCAAAAAACGTAGCGGCGAATATGGATGATATTTTTCTACATCTTTTCTTACATTTACCAAAGATACTTGTGAATTACTAATAATCATAGAGACATAAACCGATAATTATAATTATAACCGGTTATTATTAATATAACCCGATTGAATAGTTAAACGGACACATATAGACGGAGATCTTGATGGCCAATCTTCCACTAGCAGTTCTTTTCTTCTGTCGCGTCTTCGGTTTTCTCCACAGGATGTTGCAGGTATCTTGAGTCTAGTTAACCATAAATTAGCTTCAGGGTCAGATGATTTCGAGATCGCCCCAGAAAAGGCAGAGGCTGTCATGCTGAGAAGTAGGAGGGGTGCTGGAGAGATAACTCTGGCGGTCAAGGATGTTGTGATTATCACGCAAATACCTGAGTGTTATACTTACGATGGAATATTCACGTTGACAGAGTCGTAAAAAAGGCCGGAAAACGGTGCAGGCTAATCTAATATACTCGCAGATTCTTTATGCGTGTCAAGCGTGGAGAGACGCTTGCAGTGTCAAAAGAAATATAAGCAGGCTGACAAGGACACAGAGAGCTATACTAATAAGAACAATAAGTGCGTACAAAACTAGCTCAACTGAAACACTACAGGTGGTGGGCATCACGTTGCCAATAGATCTGATGATAAAGAGAAGAGCGATCACCTGGGATGAAGATTATGACAAGTGCGGGGTTGAGGAGAAGGTACTCGAGGAATGAGAGAGAAGGCGAGATGGTCCACGAGGCTGTTCACCAACCTAAAGAGATGGGCGAACAGAAGATGGGGAGACATGGACTTCCAGCTCAGCCAGCTATTCATAGGACACGGATACTTAAAAGCATACCTATGCAAGTTCAAAAAAAGATAGTCACATTTGCGATTACTGTGAGGAGTGTGATCACGTCGAGCACACGTTCTACAAGTGCACCAGATAGAGTGAAGACAGGATCCGGGTAGAGAAACGCATAGATTCAATGATCACGCTGGAAAATACGGTGGGCCACATGCTGGACAGTGTGGAAAAATGGAAACACATTGCGACTTTTGTTGGGGACGTGTTGACCCAGAAAGAGAGTAAAGAGAAGCAGAGGTGTTAAAATGTTAATTAACTCTTTAATTTAAATAATTTTATTCGTCTTAAAAAACATTTGTATCTAGTTACCTCTCGTTCAATTAAAATAAAAAAACACATCTGTCAAAAAATCCAAAAGTGCGTCTTCTCATTTTTCGTTTTTCTCAAGTAACTTCTTCAGATCGCCTCATATAAAGTTTAATGCAGTGATAGTGCTTCAAATAATGAAAAGTAAGACTATTTTTTTCTAATTCAATGACATTTTATTTTATTCGAAACAATTCATTTTCATTGTTAATTAACTGAGTAAATTCTAAACTCTTGCAAAACAAGAGGGAAGCGATAGAGAAGGAAGAGTACAGTTCTGGTTTGAACCCAAACTCGAGACGGAGTAAGAAGAGAGTGCTGGCTCAATACCCTAGTCCTGGTATGTGACAATAAGTTTCAAATTTCAAAAAGCTTCTTTCGTGTGTTTTGTACTTGTTATTGGCTGACCCTAATTGGAGAAGGAGGAAGTGGGGGGGGGCTCCTCGCGTCCCCCTCGTCCCGGTATCTGACAATTAACTTCAATTGTAAAAAGTCTTTCGTGTGATTTGTTCCTTTGTTTTTGGCTGACCCTAATTTCGAGAGAGAGTGAGAGGAAGTAAGAAAATGGATGGACGAGTAGAAGACAGTACACGCGGTTAACTGATGGTGAAAACGTAGTACCGTGGTTCCAGCCCATCGTGTAGGCTATGGGTTTTTAGACGGTCGGATACCCAAAGATGGGCTTCAACCCGACACTACCTGGTCGCTCACGATCCCAAATCAGGTGTCTCTATTGCAGATTTTCCCTGACCTCCCGAAAAACAAAAATTTCAGATGGTTTACCGGGTAGGCTTATTAGCAACTGCTCGGAGGAACTAACCCTTATATCACATTTTCAGTCTCTCTGTGAAAGTATCTATGCTTCTTATAGACTGGAAAAAATTAAAAAAATTTATAATACCAATTTTCAAGTCTGGTAAAAAACACTTTGTTACCAATTATCGTCCAGTTTTTAATCTCCCTATTGTTGCAAAGGTTTTTGAAGTATCAGTCTACAACCATTTATGCCACAAATCATTCCTCAACCTACGGTTTTCTACGTGGATGGTTGGTGGAAACAAACTTGGTTGAATTCGTGAATTATATTCAGAGATCCATGAATCTGACTATCTCCAGATTGATGCTATTTATATGGACTTTAGTAAGGACTTCGATAATTTACATCATAACATTCTTTTGGAAAAACTTACTAAATTTAACGTACTGAATAGCTTATTATTATGGGCAGCTTCTTTTATTTCTTGCAGACGCCAAGCAGTGAAGGTTTCCCATTTTACGTCTGTTTGGTCGGGGTAGGTACCTTGGACTAATTTTTTTCTTGGCGTATATTAATGATATCAATGAGAGTTTTCACCACTCCAATTTTTTGCTTTACAAGGATGGCTGTAAAAGTTTTTCCGGGTTGGTTCCATATTCGATAGCTTAATGCCTGAGAACAATCTTGAGCGTTTGCTAGACTATTAGTTCAAAAATTATTTGGTTCTTAATTATGATAAGCTATATCAAATTTAAAATGAGGTAAAAATTAAAAGAGCTCTTTTAATCTCTCTTTTTTTTTTTCTCTTTTCTTTTAGTGATTATGGATTTACTAGAATATAAAATGGATATAACCTCGTCCACCATCCATAAGTTTAAAAAAGTCTACAAGCGTATTATGATTATTAAAAACCACATATTTTTTATAAATCAATGTCTAAAGAACAATCTTACACCTAATTTCGCCGTAATAAAATCTAAAAACATCAATATTATTGATAGATCAAATTTGGAAAGAAAGATAATGATGAGAGAAAAAAGACGACATTTCAAGAAACTCAACGAATTTTATTCGAAATTAACATACTTACACAGAGAATTAAACAAGAAATTTCACTTTTTGGAACTAGAAGAAATAATAATTAACATCAAAGAAGAATCCACCTTATATAGTATTCAAGACCTAGCCAATAAGAACAAAAAACTAAATGTATTAAAAGGTAGAAAAGCATTATTAATATCCAATACAAAAATTAAGAATAATACTAACAATAATTTCAAAAGACAGGATAACCCTGATAACCACAATTTCACTTCGATAGATGAAGATAATGAATTAAAATTAAAATATGTTGCTAATTTAACCAATATACATTTCAATAATAACGAAATCAACGTACTAAACAAAGGTCATAAATTTGCCTTAAAACCACCAACGAATTTACATCTAAACGCCATAGAAATAGATTGTATTATCAATAAATTGCCTAATTATAATGATATCAAAAATGAAATAATTCCTATTTTAAAAAAGCGTGAAAAACTTAATAATAATTATCCTAAACATCCCTCACCACAAATAAAAACTATAAAATCTATAAAACAAAAACTTGAAAATAGTAATGCTCTTTTCGTTAAAGCTGACAAGAATGCTGGTTGTGTTATAATATACAAAAATGATTATACCTCAAAAACGCTGGAATTTCTAAAAAACAACTTATATATTGAAATACCCAAAGACCCTTTAAATTCAATCCTTACTAAAACTAAAAATATAATCAAAGAACTCAAAGATACGCTAGTTAAACTTGGAATAAACACGTATAATTTAGTCCCAATGAATTCATTTATCCCACAATTATACGCCACGATAAAACTTCACAAGTCCGATTTACCTATAAGACCCATTACTGCTTGTTACGAATCACCTACATCAAAAATTACTGATATTATTTATGATATTTTTACAAAATTAAATTTTAATCCTCAATTCACAGTAAAAAATTCACTTGACTTTATTAATAAAATAAAACACATAAACCCTAACAACAGTATTATGATCTCATTTGATGTAACTAATCTTTACACAAATGTTGATACTGATTTTACTATTGATATTATTTATAAATTATTTGAGGAACATTATAAAGACACAAATATAGCTTCTGATATCACATCACTTGTCAAATTTATTATTCAGCAGAATTATTGCAAATTTAACGAAAAGTTTTATAAACTTGAGAACGGTTTACCTATGGGTCTATCTATATCTGGATTTATCGCCGACTTATATCTAGACTATATAGAGAATAATTATATTATAATCAAACTTAATCCTTATTCTAATAACATCAGAAAATGGATTAGATATGTGGATGATGTTTTCTGTCTATGGGAAGGTACCAACGATGAACTTATAGCAATGTTAAATTATATAAATAATATTCATGAGAAGTTAAAATTCACTTTAGAAATTGAAAAAGATAGAAAAATTAACTTTCTTGACTTAACTATAAATAGAAATGACTTAGATCTAAATTATGACATATATAGGAAATCAACAAACTTAAACACAATTATACCTTATGACTCTTACCATCCTAACAATCATAAATTTTCTGTATTCCAATCGTACATCTACAGAATGCTAAGATATTCTATTAATGCAACTTCTATACAAAACGAATTTAATGTCATAAATAAACTTGCCATAGAAAATAACTATCCCCCAAATATAATTAATAAAATACTATATAATGTTATAATAAAATTAGACCCATTATTTACTAAGGATACTAATGAACACACCACATTTCGTTCTTTACCTTATAATGACATAAATTATAAAATTAAAAGTATTCTAAAACAAAATAATATCAATATTGGTTTTAAAAATAACTACAAACTTATAGATATATTGTCTAATTTCAAAAGCAAAGAACATATGTTAAATAAAAATGGTGTTTATTCTATTAAATGTAACGATTGTGAGGCATTATACATTGGCCAAACAGGTAGAAAACTCGCAAAAAGAATTAAGGAACATAAAAATACTTCTTCTTCAAATGTCTACCAACATAAAATGGAATGTAATCATGACATCGATTATAACAATGTATCTCTCCTACACAACTGTAAGAAGGGTAAAAAATTAGACCTTTTAGAACAACTCGAGATAGATAAACACAAGCATAAAAATCTGAAATTAATGAATGATCAGCTTTGTTCCATTTACAAACCTCTATACTCACACTTAAAATTCTAGTTTTTAATATATCTGCGAAACTTGTTTTATTCCTTTATGTTTACTCCATTTTAACCTGTAGTGTTGTTCGGTGTCGTCCACTTTACATCTTTATTTCTTGTTATTTTAGTTTTTAAATCATTTTATATTGTGACTTTTATTTTTATTTGACTGTAAGTTCACTTATTTTATTTATTTATTTTATTTATTTCTATATGCCTTTATTATAATTTCGCTTGTAGATTTAGCCTTGTAGATTTATGGATTTACTAGAATATAAAATGGATATAACCTCGTCCACCATCCATAAGTTTAAAAAGTCTACAAGCGTATTATGATTATTAAAAACCACATATTTTTTATAAATCAATGTCTAAAGAACAATCTTACACCATTTCTATATGCCTTTATTATAATTTCGCTTGTAGATTTAGCTGATGATGATAAGTAATTATCGAAACCGGTACTAAGTATATTTATTAGAAAACTGAGAAAGAGCTCTTTTAATTTTTACCTCATTTTAAATCATACACCTCAGTGATTATGGATTTACTAGACTATATCAAATTACATTTAGTAATTTTATTACATTTATTATTTAGTACCCTAAATTTTTTAAGTATTGTCTGGGAATGAATTTTATGAATAATACATCTCAAATTAGAGACCATGGTGTTAATCTTGACACAAAACTCCTTTTCTGTGACCACAAAGACACGGTTATATCGGATTGTAGTCATGGAACTTCAAAACGGTTAAGTTTCTTTATTCGTAAATCCCGTTCTTTCACCAAACTGCGGAGCATCGTTTCCTTCGTTCGCCGTATATGTGGATCGTATTGAGGCTTTGCAGAGGACAACTTAAATACCATAATTCGCCAACATCAAATGCCCTTCTCTGAAAGAAATAACCAAACAGAATTTCACAAAGAAAATACTAAGGAATGAAAAAAGAAAACATTTTAAAACCATCAGCATCATTCTAGAGAGGTTGGCCAAGTACCACAGAGAACTAAGAGAAGTCCTCCACCATTTACAGCTTGAAGAAATAATAAACGAAATTCGATCACAGGCAATACAATTGAAACAGGATGACTTACGGAAGAAGAAGAAAAAATTTAACAATTTAACAAAACGAGTAAGACAACAACACACCAAGAAACAGTCCTACTTTTTACAAATCCTTCCAACACCGAATTAACAGAAAATCAAGTTCAACTCCTGAATAAGGGACATAAATTTGCCCTCCACTCTAAAGTTGACTTAACAAATATTGCCATTGATTTTGACGTTGCTATTAGAAATCACAATAATCAGGCGGCTTCAAAAAACGAACTTACCTCCTTTTTAAAAAAAATCGAAAAATAACATAAGTACAACAAAAATTTTAAGGAATAACGCAAACATTGGAAGATAGTTAAGGATCTGAAGAAGAAACTTAATGATAATGACTTAATCTACGTAAAGGCCGACAAGAACACTGGTCTAGTTATTCTAGCAAGAAGTGAATGCATTAAGAAAACCATGTTTTTTATGAAAAATAATAACTATAATAGACTAAAGAAGGATCCTTTGGATCCTATTATCAGAAAAACAAAGGCAATTATCAACAATTGTAAAAACACATTAACTAAATTTTCCCCTCACATATAAAAACCAAACTCCATCTCAAATTATTTTATTAATGTGAATCCTTCAATTCCATAACTTCATAAAGAAGGGTTACCTATGGGTATGCCACTATCTGGTTTTCTTGCTGACATCTACCTCAACCACATAAAAAACGAATTCATAATCAACAATAATAACCCTTTTCCCAGCAATATTAAAAAGTAATCTTGTAATCTTGCAACTTTACATTTATTTCAGAAACAAATTAATAACATACACAAAAAACTAAAATATACTCTCAAAATTGAAAAAGAAAAACAATTGAATTTCCTTGACCTCACTCTTCTTAACAATAATGATAAAATTGAATATAACATTTTTCATAAACCTTCAACAATACCCATAACGATACCTTTTGATTCTGCCCACCCTTTACCACATAGACTTGCCAATTTTCGTTTTCTAATGAACAGAGCGTTCGATTATCCTTTAAAACACGAGCAAAGAAAGGTAAAACTAAAGTACATTGAAAACCTTGCCAATATCATATAAAAAACTGTAACTGAAAAGAGTCCTGTATATACCAAAAACAATACAGATACTATTTATAAATCCATACCCTACAATAATTTAATTATTTAATCTAAAGCCATTTTTGCAAAATATAACACAACATTGGCTTTCTCCAACAGCCACACAACAAGCAAGATTCTTACAAACCACCATAATAAACAAGATTCTTTGTAGAGCAACGGAGTTTACTCTGTTAAATGTCACAATTGCAATGCTATACATATGCAGGGTGGGGCAGAATGCAGTCCCTAGTTTCAAAAATTCACTGTAGGGCGCCCAGACCGAATAGAGGGGTGGTTCAGGTGCCGTTAGGTAGGGAGGATCAGTATCCACCATGCCGTGGTCGATTCGAAAATGGATTAATAATGTAAGGGCGACAGGATCTGCAGTTCCTAAAAAACCCGTTGGGTGACCTAAGTGTGCGAACACCTAAAAACATCACGGCACTAAGAGCCTCAATTGAACAATCCCCAAACCGATCTGCGCAAAAACATGCTGCTGCGCTTCGAATATCGTCCAGAACTGTAAGGCGAATCGTATGGCTGGTTTAGGATATCAAACGTAATCGTAACCGTAGCAGTAGTTGTAACCGTAACAGTAAGGAACTTAACGCTTACAGCTGACCAGTTTAGAAAGCAACTTTAAGATTTTAAAATTTAAATATCTAGTCAATAAAATAACGAGAAAAGTACGGAACGTTTAAAAGTAAAAGTGTGTGGTGAATACTCTGTTCACCACTTGCAACGCTACTGCAACGTGTTTCAGTACTTCGAACGAGTACTGAAACACCAGCCCGTGATGTCAACATGTAAACACAAAACAGCTGTACGTAGCCATATTTAACATTGACCCTTCGCATTAGTGCGCATGCTCAAATTTTGTCCTAAACGTAAGAAGTTAAAAGTTGGTCAACTTTAGGTGTTACGGCTACATCGGCCGTAGCCTTAAGCGGTTCCCTAAACGGTGCTATTGAAACACATTGGTTTAACTTTTCTTACTGCTACGGCTACGGCTAAGGTTACAGCTACAGCCGTTAAGTTTGACATCCTAAACCCACCATTACACTCAGACCTTCACCTGCACCTCTACAAGATGATGAGTGCACGGGAATTGGACCCACAAGACTTTGTGACACGTAAAAACGTTTGCAATGCAATCCTAACTGCTGTACCCCCCGGCACTGTTGTGTGTACTGAAGGTGGCGATTGAGGACGTCATCGGTGGAATTTCGCAAGATATACTGGGAAGAGTGCCCGAAAACTTCTTTGAAACACTTAATATGTGTATTGCCCGCCAGGGCCTCCACCGTGAAAAAAACGGTATTATATGTACTTTTGAGCAATAAAACCTTTTCTTATTTATCTCGAACCGTTGTCTTACAATTAACCGTTCAAATCAGGGATTGCATTCTGCCCCACCCTGTATATTGGGCAAACGGGCAGGAAACTTCAGACAAGAATCGAAGAACACAAAACTGATAATAAGTTTATAAACATAAATAAATAAATAATTTATAAACACAACATCGAAACGGGTCATAAAATCTATTATGATAACGTAAAACTTATCCATAAACAACCCAAAGGCTATAAATTAGATCTTGAAATGTTAGAAATAAAAAGATATGATTGCTTGCCCGAATATGAAATTCTAAATGATCAAATTTCATGTTTTTATAAACTCCTGTTGGGGGAGATGACAGAGGGTGGGATTGAGTAACAGAGGCTGGTTAAATGGATAAGAATTATATAATTTATTTTCAGTATTGTGATATAAATTTTACCTTTTCTTTACCCTTCTGGGAAACAATAAATTATTATTATTATAAATAAATAAATATTAACGGAGAAATAATCGAGGTATTTGATGGAGCAGAGTAGCGGGAATATGATAGCGCTAATAAGACGCGGGAACGAAAAGGGCGAAGTAATATTGGATGGGGGATGAAGAGAGAACGTGCAGATTGCGTGGCCATGATTAGGAGAAAATAGATCATATACTGAGGTGTGACGATTTGAGGGAGAGTGATATGGAGTATGGAGTGATAGTACTTTTGAATTCGTGAACACGCCATAACCCGAAAGTTTATAACTTTGTTTCAAGTAAAAAATCCTTTAGAACGATTTTATGTAGGTATTACTTGAACTTGGTTTAAATTAATCGATCAAATTTATTGAACAATTGCAATACACGTAATTTTTGCATTATTAATGTAAACTTACGTTAAGCAGGTGCTCTTCTTACACAATTTTTTATTCATACTAATATCATCACTAATTACCACGTATATATAAAAGTAGTTGAACCATTTTCCGTTTCAGTATACAATTAATTATAATCCTGTAACATTTATACTACAAAATGTCGAATACCTACGGTTATTATCTTATAGCACAAAGTTTCCGGAAATATAAGAGCTGGCCTACCTCAAAAGGACTTCGAGGACTTGGACCAACGATTTTGGCTGTAATAAATATTGTTTGGGGAATTTATCCATTAATAATAAAACTGGAAAGTGGGTGCTATACAACACAATTAAACAGAAATACATCTTTATTTCCCTTTTAAATGTTTTAGATTTCAAAAGTCATTTTGCAAATTTATTACTTGAAATGGAGTTTAATATTATAGGAGTACTTGTTATAACTAGTTGCGTAAATTTAATACGGAATCAACATCGCTTATTTAAAATGATAGATTTACTGAGTAATTTTACACAATTTGGTTATCTGAACAGCATTAAAGTCATTGATAAAAAAATAAAAATTATGTTAAAAATGCTTCATTACGGAGGATTTCTTATTACGCATTTAATGACATACTATAGTATGTTTGGTGATAATTGTAGCAATTTCAAAACTACTAAATACTGTTCAATAATGGAGTATTACATTCCATTTGATTTAAAGCAATGGCAAGTGACGTTTATCGTTTTATATCAAATATATTTTATTAACGTTATAATAAACATGGGATTTCTTGGGGCAATATTTTATTACTATTCGTTGGAATTATTGGTCATCCAAATAAAAAACTTAAATATTATAATTAGTAATATAAAATTGTCAAGAAATAGAAAAAGAAATTTCATTCTTTTGCAAACTATCTTCTCGTCCCATCAAGATCTATTAAGGTATAGTAATCTGATTCATACTTATAAATACGCGATACATAATTGTTTTAGTCTGTTTCAATTCGTTAAAAATTTCTTTACAAGGTTTGTTGCACCTTGTAAAATTTGCATCACAATGTGTTTAACTATGGCTTTTACAGAATTTGCTTTGGTATAAGTTTCTATTGAATATATATTTATATATTTCAATTAATTAATTTTAGAGAAAGAATTTAATAAGTCTCGTCACGATTATAGCACCCAGCTCAGGATTATTTATAATCCACATAATTGGACAAAGGTTGACTACTACGGTATAACTTTCTATTCTTTCTTTCTCTAATCAAAAATTCGTGTTGCAATATTAACGTTTTATTTATATAACAGGCAGAAAGTGTAGCAGAAGCTATATATAACTTAAACTGGTATGATGCGGACGTGTCAACACGAAAAGATATTTCGATGGTACTGCGTATTAGTCAACAGAAATTGGCAATTGAACTTCCATTGTTTGGTCAACTGTCACATCCAGCAGCAATAAAAGTAATAAGTTTATAGTATTAGATAATTTAGAAATAATTAAATGAAATATATGTTTTAAGGAATTTCAGAAGGTTTATGTTTTCTTTAATTGGATACTAAAAGTTAAGAAGAAAAGACATTTTTGAAATTGATTAATATATAGAAAATGATTGATATAATTGCACTAATCTTGTTAACGTTAAATTGTTATTAGAAAAATAAAATATAAGCAAAAATAAAACCTTAAATATTGCTGTTTCTTTTTTTCAATTTTTAAAACTGGTAAATAAAAGTATTGACTGGGAAAGCTTAAGAATTGAGCTACAAAAAGAAGCTTATCTCAGATTTATTTAAAATTACTTAGAAATTAGACATCCGTGCAACAACAGCTACTTATTGTATCATGTCCGATAATTTACAATCGGATTTTATTGCACCGTGCGAGACGGTGGCAAAACGAAACAGGCGGCACGACTGAAAGAAAACATATCTACGGTTATTGTTTGTCCCGATTAAGCGGAAAACTATCCCTATTAAACGATTTGGAGCCAGATGTATTCAGTTTTACTGTGACCGTTATACTGAGCAGTTATTTTAGTAAAAATGAGTAAAAAACCTCTCCCAGTCGTCTGGGTACGACACTCCCAGGCGTAGATCAGTTTCACGAAAACGAAAGTTTACGGGAAGCCAACATACATTCGAGCAATCTACCGCGAGTACCAGTACGTCAGCTGAAAAACTGTTACAAAATAAAGATGAAAATATTGTGATTGATGCAACTCATGGATATTGCATTATTCAGTTTGTTTCGGTTTTTTATGCAATTAGTAATTTAGTAATGTGCAAAGCTTGTAAAAAAGATGTGACTTTTAATCAAGCAAGTCCGCGAGGTTTAGGCTTCTAAATTGCTGTGATGTGTGAATGTGGTGTTTCGTACATCAAATCCGGGCCTATGTTTGAAAATGCATTTGAAATAAATAGACGTTTAGTGGCTGTGATGCGTCTTTTGGGTATCGGAATAAACGGAATTAATCTTTTTTGCGGTTTGATGGATTTAGCAAGTAAATTTTATCATCAAACTTTCGCTGGATATTTCACGAATTTATGGACAGTAGTAGAATCGGTTTGTAAATTCAGTATGCAAAGAGCTGTAGAAGAAGAGAAGAAGCAGACATTAGAGAAGGAAAATTCAGATACAAATTTGACTGTTTCTGGAGATGGCACGTGGAGAAAACGTAGCCATACTTCACGTTTTGGTGTAGTAACTCTTGCAGGAAAATATTGTAAAAAAATCATCGATTCCGGTGTAAAGTCTACTTACTGCAACAGTTGTGTCTTTTGGAAAAATAAAAAAGACAGCGATCCTGAAGCTTACGAAGAATGGCTCTCACTATACGAAGATGATTGTGACATAAATCATAAAGGATCAGCTTCAAAAATGGAAGTCGACAGTGTGAAAGACATGTTTGGTCGCTCGATTAGTGAATACGGTGTGAAATATTCGCGATATATTGGTGATGGTGATATAAAGGATTATTAGATTTGAATCCATATGATATTCTGATAGAAAAACTAGAGTGCTATCTACATGTTAAAAAAAGAATGGGATCACGATGCCGTAGTTTGAAGAAAACCAATAAGAGCTTAGGAGGAAAAAGTAAAACCACGCTAAAATTAACTGTCAACTTAATTAATAAACTTCAAAAGTATTACGGCCTAGCGATCATGCGACATCAAGATAATGTAGATGAAATGCATAAAGCAATCTGGACTACATTTCATCATTTGAGTTCGAGTGATAAGAATCCAAACCATGCGAGCTGTCCAGAAGGCGCAGAGAGTTGGTGCGCTTATCGCCGCGCGGAAGCTTGATAAATGTAAGGGCAATAATATCCAGAATAATAACGAAAGCTACAATGGTTTACTTTGGCACTTTGCTCCGAAACACCTCCACAGTGGTCTCAAAACTATTGAATTGTCGAATTACTTTGCTACGTCAATATTCAATGACGGTTATTCATCAATTTTAAAAATATTTAACGTGATGGGAGTGATAATTGGACCTGCAGCAAGGGATTTTGCCGCTAGCAAAGATGAAACAAGATTACGAGTAGCAGAGCATCGCCAACAGGCTGCCACGAAAGAAGGTCGATCATTTCGAAGAAGTGCTTCAACAGCCCAGCAGGCACATTATGAAGAAGATGAAGTAAGTATGATTTTTATCTATTAAAAACAATGAAATCAATCATTTTATCTTTAAACGCGTTTTTCTTCAAACTACATTTTTCAAATTTGCTGCAGTTGTAACTCGAAAACAAATCATCCGATCGCTGTGATTCTTTTTCTGCATATTTTATATATGTTTCTCTGTACAATGACCCTCCAGTTCTTCGATTGTATGAAAAATGTACTATTGGCGGGCCAAAAATCATCCAATTTTTGAGCAAAATACGACATTTTTTTCAAAACTCTGCCATTTTGTAAAATTTTAATTTTTTTTCATAATCGTGGGTCATTGTATAGGCAATACCTTCTAGTTTAATAATCTTTTTATTTTTTTTAATTTCAGCCACGGTGAAAGCTGCAATCACTGCAGCAGTGGAGAACCTGGTGACTTGGGAGATAGCGACTAACTCGCTGAAAATTAATTTTTTTCATTTGAAAATTTATGTGTATACTTACTACCTATGTATAAATATATCCTCAAAATTTTAAAACATTTCAGCCAGTAATTTTCTTTAAAAAATTAAAGAAAAACGCCTTTTTTTAAGGCGGTCACACTAGGTGTGCCCCTTAAGGACAAAATGTATGTGTCAGTATAAAACGGAAAATTTCTACGATTTCTACAATTCTACGATCACTTAGAAAATGCATATGATCAAACCGCAACCAATGATATTAAAGTGAGTATTGGTCAACATATGTAAGTGCAAGCATGGACAAATTCGTACCAAGAAGGAGGAGATCCTCACTAGATAGGTGGAACACTTCTCCGAACTGCTGGGCTCTGATGACCAAGAAGAAGAAGAACTAGAAATACAAAATAATGACCCAATAGAAATGCCCAATTTGCAGGAAATACGAAATACCATAAAAAAGGTAAAGAAACATAAAGCTTTGGGAAGAGATGCATTACAGTGGAACTCCTTAAAGCCGGTAGACAAAGATTAGAGGAAGCCATGCTATAAATCTTGACAGTTTACATAATGGCGTACGCGGAACCCAGATTTGAACAATACCAATACGGATTTCGAGGTGGTCGATCGACAACATACCAGATTGTGTATTGCGTTAGATGCGTGAGAAATGCTATGAGTACAACATCGACACGGTTCACCAAAGGTCTCGGTTCTCGGTTAAGACCAAAGCTGTATCAGGCCATGAATGAATTACATATTCCAAAGCACCTAATTGAGTTGAGAAAAAGTGGTATGCCATGTAAAAATACAAAATGAAAGTGTGAGGCGGGTGACGCGAACTAGAACTAGATACTAGAGGCACTATTTTTAATAAATCATCACAGACACTGGCACACTATATAGATCTGACCTCTAGAACGGTTAGAAAGGCGAAAGAAAACTTTGTAAATCTCGAAAACGCTGCAAAGAATATAGGACTACAAATATATGCGGACAAGACGAAGTTTATAGATGCCGCAAAAGAACACAGGGCAAGAGACGCATGTCAAGAGATCACAAATGGAAGGTATAACATCGAAGCAGTAGAAGAATTCGTATACCTCTGAGCCTTGATAAACCGGAGTAATGATGTCGGCAAAGAAATAAAGAGACGCATTATGCTTACTAACCGCTGCTACTTTGGACTGTCAAAATATCTGCGTAAATCAAACCTATCAAGAAGTATAAAGATTAGAATTTATAAAACTCTGATTGTACTTGTGTGCAATAACATTCCGCTTAGTATTGACCCATACCTCCCCCTACATTTCATGACGGCTTTTTTTACTTCCTACGAGCTGCATAATACTTTTTCACCTCGTAAATCTACAGCGCCTAGTCTTGATCATATCACTTACGGTCTTATAGAACGTCTTCCTCAGGACATTTACTGTTAGGCATATATAAAAGCCATATGTCAAAGAATTCAAAAGTATTGTACTTGTGCCTATCCAAAAGAATGCCCCGTCTGGTGGGGTAGACTTTTTCCGGCCTATTTCAGTGCTGTCGTGTTTTTTAAAAACATACGAGCGATTAATAAAAGCGCGCCTTGAATGGTGGCTAGATCAAAATAATACCCTGCCTTGTCAACAATATGGCTTCAGAAAATCGGTTAGTTCGCTGGACGCAGGGGCAGATTTAGTTACCGAGGTTCAACTTGCTTTTTCAAAAAATCAATATTGCGCCAGTTTATTTCTTGATTTGAAAAGCGCATACAATTCGGTAAACCACATGTATTGTTATTTTTAATCGACACAGGTTAATTCCTCCGGTAATCGTGATTTGCAAGAATTCTATAGCAATCATCGAATGTTGTCTGTCATTACACCTCTAAATTTGACCTTGACATCAGAAGAGGAGAGTGCTCAGTTATTACATTCCATTAAAACTGTATTAATACTACAAGTACTATGTTGTCAATAATTCTTGCTTACTTATGTCACATTATGAATTTTTAGGAAGATTTTGAAGACAGTTGTGCCTATATTCAAATCTGGCAGTAGAAGTTCCGTCAAAAATTACAGGCCCATTTCTTTACTGCCTATATTCGGTAAAGTTCTCGAGAGCTTAATTTATAAACCAATTTTTTACATTGTTAAGAACGTTTTAGACCAACGACAGCATGGTTTTTTTGCTGGTCGCTCAGTAGAGACTAATCTTCTTGAATTCACTAATTACATTTTGCATTCTTTTGACGATAACTGCCAGGTTGATTCCGTATACACTGATTTTAGCAAAGCATTTGATAAGGTTGATCATCTGCTATTATTAAATAAAATAGAACAAGTTGGTTTGCCCAGCAACATACAACAGTGGCTCGCTTCCTATGTGGTTGATAGAACGCAGTGTGTCAGAATTAGAGGTTTCTCCTCACAGGCGGTGGCCGTCTCGTCCGGTGTCCCTCAGGGAAGCATCCTTGGCCCCTTGCTCTTCAATATTTACATTAATGATATTTTTCATTGTTTTAAACATTCAAACTGTTTAATGTATGCAGACGATTTAAAAATTTTTTGCCGTGTATCTGGCCCTAAGGATTGTTCTGCTCTTCAGCGCGATCTCCTCGACCTTGCTCAATATTGTCTGACAAATTTTATTAGCCTAAATTTTAGTAAATGTGTTACCATCACATTTACAAAGAAAGCTAATCCCATACGTTTTGATTACTTTATTGGTGGGGAATTGTTGCAGAGAGTCACGTCTATAAAAGATCTGGGGGTGACCTTTGATAGTAAACTTTTATTTAATGAGCACGTCGACTCGGTGGTCAACAAGGCTTCTCGCATGCTTGGATTTATCATGAGATCAGCGACTGATTTCACTGATATCAGTTCCATAAAAACTCTTTATTTTTCGTATGTATTCAGCGTTCTAAATTATTGTTCTGTCGTCTGGAATCCTAAATATGACATGTACGTGAAAAGATTGGAACTAGTCCAAAAGAGATTCCTTCGATTTTTATGTCGGAAGTCTCATATCACCTATGTTGACTACGACTCGGCGTGCCAATCCTTTCAGTTTCTGCGACTGACTCGCTGAGTCGTTTTGCTAGTGACGTATTGCTATTCTACAAATTAATTCATAATATCTATAATTTGACTTCGCTTACGTCTCTAGTGAATTTGCATGTTCCGCCCAGAACGCTGAGATATGATTTTCTCTTTTTCACTCCTACAACCCGCACTAATGCTTATCAACATTCCCCATTGCTGCGTGCCGCTCGATCAGCCGATCGTCTGTCCATCGATATATTTGCTTATGAATCCATTATCTCGTTTAAAAAATCGACCTTAGCTGCTGTTCGGAGCATGCCGTATCATCATTGTTAACATTACAATCAGCAATTCCTTATTGTTGTTATTTTTTACTTGTTTATAGAATGTTTCCTTAATTTCAATCTGAATTTTTGATCATTTATTTTACTTATCTTATTTTATTTTACTTTTTTACTACTGTTCACTACTGATGTTATTTTGTGTCTTTATTATTTTGTTTTGTTCGTATTTTTTTTAGTGACACAGCTTTTATTGGGTTCGTCCTGTGCTGTGTCCAATGTACATAAATAAATAAATAAATATTAAAGAATGTGCTAATGACAAAACAATTAGATAAGATGTTAACAAAAAAAACAAACAAGTACTTTGGGGAGAGAAGGATATTACAAGGACTTTTACCATTAGATATCTCAGAAAATGAAGAATTTGTATTTAACAAATCATCTAAACCATTCATACAGAATTGACAATTTTCTTAATCAAGGTGTTGCAACACTACATCTTTGGTCGTCTAAAGTGGATATGCGTCCAGGAATTTTACATTCAATGTTTATTTATTTCTCTTCGTGGCATTTTAACAAGCAAGAAAGACAGGTTATATCATCATTCGATGAAATAAAAGTAGCTGAATTATATAAATATGACATTAAAACTGACCAAGTAGTCGGACCACATAGCCAATTACAGTAGTCAACGCAAAAAGTTTTCTTCATGAAAACAACCAACAGTTGCTGCTTTTGATACCCGGATTTCAACAACACTTTAAAAAGAATTGGTTGTAAAACTATTGTTTAAAACTCTTGGTTGCATGTGTTATTGTAGGCTGACCAATACAAGTTTATGGAAGGAATTAAATATTACTTACGACAATTCACATATAAAGCATCCGTCCACTGGAAATAGAATTCATATTTCTGCTGATGTTCCACTCCTTTTGAAATTAGTAAGAAATTGGTTATTAGACTCAAAATTCATCATAAATGGCAAAACAATAAATAAACATTTTATAGAAAAGCTTGTGAAAGAATGCAATACAGAAATTAATAGCTGTTTTAAAATAAATGAACAACACATTAACTGCGAATGCCCAAGAAGACAAAACATGTTGCTAGCTGCTCAATTACTTTCACATACAACAGCTACTGCTCTAAAAGGTATTATGGAAATAATGAATCTGCTGTATATCTTGGAGATTTTATTGAAACAGTAAACAACTGGTTTGATGTGTTTAATTCTCACATACTTGACGATAGCATACAGATAAAGAGTGCATATGGAAAATGTTTGGAAATTCAAAACATTGTTTTGGACGTGTACAATGTAATAATTAATATGCGATGTAAAAATAAAAGAACTTAGCAACTATAGACTTAACCAAGATGTTCTTGAAAATCTAGAACTGAAAAAACTGAGTTAAAAAATGATGATTTTATAGTTGGCACTATTCTTAGAAAATTTAAAATATCTTTAAAGAATTCTTTATCGTCTAATACATCATCGCTGAGTGATAAAAATTCTTGTGTAAGTGATCAAGATATATGCTGTGACAACGTTACAGAATTTTCCACAATCAAATTAGAACAAGATGGATTACAATACTTGGTTGGTTGGTTGGATGGCAAAAAATTAAAATCGTCTCATCCACATTTTGGCGATTATGTTTATAAACAAAAAAGAGATCATGATTATTGTTTACCACCTTGGAAAAAGTATTTGGAGGATTGATGGAGACTAGTAAAAAATTTTTAATTTTATTTCAAATTTAGAGAAGGAATTTAGAAAGTATATGGGACATGGTACTAATAGCTCAAGAGAAATTAAAAAAAAAAACTTCTAAAAATGTTGTTTATCAAACAGACAGAATATTTATTCGCATCAATTATTTATATTATAAATATGATTGACTAAAAAAATCAAAACATTTCAAAAGACGGATTAACGACATAAAAGATAAAATGAATGGGAAAATTATTAGTTAGTTATTAAATAGTTATTACTTAATTTTGTTAATAGTTATACAGGGGATCCTGATTTCACGATCCATTTAACTAACTTCTATATAAACGTGAAATCTCCACCACCTACAAACCTAACAAGACCATAGGAGCTTCTCTCATAAATCCAAAGGACAAACTGAAACTGAAATACCTAGGAATTTATTTCATCCCCCGAGGCTCGTGCGACAAAAACTATAGGGGACAGACCAACAGAAGAATAACTGCCAGAGTGGAGCAACACAAGCTGGAACACAACTTTGAAGGCTGCAAGGAAATAGCCAACGTTCCACATTGGAGGACCAGAGTTATTCGCGAGTCCATCGAAATAGCGGAGAACGATAACCTAAATAAGAGAGAAAACGCCCTACACTCATCAGCCACGTGAAAAACAGTCCTACACCGTCCCCGATCCAGAACAGCCTTCTCGAGACATGAACCATCAGACTCCGGACAACAGGTCAATAAACTCCTGCACCACCTATTATGACATCCGGTGGAAAAACCTCAAAGCCAAGCCCCTACCACCGATCAGTCGCTACAACCTAAAACCGAGACGGACTACTATAAAAGGAGCACCAAACACCGCAGTACCACAATAACCAGAAGTAATACTGGCAGTATCCCGCCAAATCGGACGCCATACAGTGTACTCTTACAATAGCAAGAATCATAAGGAGGCAGTTTTTAGATACATGATAGACAGCCATCGGTACCCCGATGAATGAACAAAATTTCAACAAAGAAATAAAATACATAATAAAGCTTGAAAACTTGTGGTTGAAAGTTCAGTGCGGTCAACTAAACTTTCTCTTGTGCTGTGTTTATCTTCCTCCTTCTGCTGATGTAGCGCTGAATCTGTTTTTGTCCAGTGCCATTTATTCATATTGTAATTTCAGTCAATTTAATAATGTATCGAATATTAATACTAGAATTCTTGATCTTGTTCTATGCGCTAACGGTCGAGTCGAAAGCATACACCTGTGCAATGATCCACTTGTGGATTTTGACTGCCACCATCCACCGTTTGAATTCTTAATATCAGGCATGTTCACTTGTCTGAGTGATGGTCCGAATGTTCGCTTTCTTTTTAAGAACGCGAATTCCGGAGCTATCAAGTGTTTCTTAAATAGCATCGATTGGCAGACTGTTTTTGTTGGGATGGGCGTGGAGAGCATGGTTGAAGTTTTGTATGACCGCGTTAATTATGTAATTAACAGAGACGCTCCTTAGCGCATTCTACCTAAGTAACGTTTTCCTTATTGGTACAAACGTTCAGCAATTCGAGTAATTAAAGAAAAGCTACTTTACCATAAAAAATGGAAATCCACTCGCCAGCTTTCTCTATCTTTCGCTCCAGGTCTAAGCGGTTTATTACGGGGGTTATGGAAAATCCCAAATGAATCTGGTCCTTTGTTAAGTCCAGGGAGGGGAATGCATCTGGCATGCCAACCTCCATGTTTTCCGCTGATGGGTCAGCGGTGACCTCAGGTCCTGATATCTCTTGTGCATTTGCAGAGTATTTCGAATCGGTTTTTGTAGATGGTACCGTTGACCGTTCAATGGTCTTCGGTGGCCAGGGTGTTTCACCTTGGTTCTCTGCTGACGTAGTCCTTAATATTTTGACCCATCTTGACAAGTCCTCTAGCTCTGGTCCGGATGGTATTCCATCTTCCTTTTTGAGGGAGTTTGCTGCCGAACTGTCGACCCCACTTTTTCTTATTTTTTCAAAATCCTTACTTGAAGGTACTTTCCCGATAGCGTGGAAGACAGCTTTTGTGATTCCAATATTTAAATCCGGGAATAGACAGTTGGTATCTAATTACCGTCCAATTTCTATTCTCTCATCTATTCCCATGGTTTTTGAAAAAATTGTTTACGATTACTTTAACCACTCTATTGCACACTCTCTCAATACTGAACAACATGGTTTCGTGCCTGGGCGATCGGTTGAGTCTAACTGAGTGTTTTATGTTAACTTTATTCATTCTACCTTAAATGAGGACTCACAGGTTGACGCAATCTATACCAATTACTCTAAAGCCTTCGACAAGATTGACCATCGAATTCTTATACCAAAGCTGCCCTCGTTTAACATTCCTGTCGGGATTGTACGCTGGATAATATAATATCTATAGCTTTCTATCGGACCACAAACCCATCTCATCTGGCGTGCCTCGGGGAAGTCACCTTGGGCCTACACTATTTCTAATTTACATAAACGACATTTCTTCTTGCTTTAATTTTTCCAAATTCCTGGTCTATGCGGATGATAATAAAATATTTTCCAGAGTCAGCTCTAGTCATGACTGCCTGAGGCTCCAGGAGGACCATGATCGTCTGAATGATTACTGTCGTTAACAAACTTTATTTGAACTATGACAAATGCCAAAAAATAACGTTTACATGGAAACGCTATCCTATTAATTTTAATTACAACATTAATGGTAGACCTATTAGCTCTACTGACAGAGTGAAGGATCTTGGCATTATACTTGATGCCAAATTGAGATATCACCTTCACACCGAATGCATGGTGGCGAAAGCCCTGCGTAACTTAGGGTTTGTTATCAGAATAAGTAGATATTTTACCAATTTTACAAGCATTAAATCATTTGTTAGTAGCGTATTGTCCTAGTGTTCCATAGTGTGGAATCCTATGTACGCGGTCTATCGTGATAGCATCGAAGCGGTTCAACGACGATTTGCACGCTATTTGGCACATAAATTTCATCTACCTTACTGCGATTACGATAGGCGTTGCGTAGCCTTCAACTTATTGTCTCTCCAGCAACGCTGAATTGTTTCTGACTTGATCTTCCTTTTCAAGCTTGTTAACGGCATGCTGGATGCCCCCGATCTTCTGCCCGAATTGAGCTTTAATGTACCACAACGGCTTACACGTTACAACGCCACATTTCGTCTTAACATAGCTAACACCAATCTTTATCAAAACTCGCCATTAGTTCGAATTCTTAATTCCTATGACCAGGGCTTCAACCATGTATCTCTCTTTGACGTTTCTATACGCTCTTTCAGAGAATGTGTACTAACTAACGTATAGCGGATGTTTTATTGATCGCCTTATTGTTGTAATTATGTTAGTTTATGTTACATTTTTTTTTAATTATTATGAGAATGCTTTGTTGGGGATATTCTCCCTGTATGCATCCCGAACATGTAATAAATAAATAAATTATTGTTTTGTGTATTATTTTTCATCTTATTGCAAGTTACAAATCAATAATTGTAATAGTTATAACGGGTGGCGCATAAGTAACGTTATGATTTAATTAGTGAATAAATTTCTTGTTGACGTATTTTTTTAAACTTTTTTTTGAGTATTTACTTTGAAAAACTTGGGAAATTTATGATGGAGAGACTCAGCATAGAACAAAGAACCCACGTCGTTCAATTTTATTTTGAAAGTCAGCATTCGATTATTCAGACATAAAGATCATATCGAAATTTATTTCGTGTTCGAAATGCACCTAGCGCTTCAACAATTTACCGATTGGTTCAGTGTTTTCGGCATTAAGAGGCTGTCTGTGATCTTCCGCGTGCTGCGAGACCTTGTGCAGTTCGAAGTGATGTCAATATTGCTCGGAAGCAAGCAAGTATTGAGGAAAACCCCGAAACTTCCACCAGGCGATGTTCTCAGCAGTGATTGAGCAATGATTGAAAAATTTTTAAGGCCAGTGGTAGAGAACAATCCAGAATAGTGGTACCACGAAGATGGAGCCACAGCTCACACAGTTCGTCCAACTATGGCTCTCCTGCGCGAAATTTTTGGCGAACGAATAATGTCCTGTTTTTCTGATTTTAATTGACCATCGCGTTCGCCCGATTTAACGGCTCCCAATTGGGGCTACCTAAAGGGTAAGATGTATGCCAATAAGCCAAGAACCATCCAACAGCTTAAGGCCAACATTCGAAAATAAGCTGGGATCTGAAATTCTAAGAAAAGTTATGGAAAATGCTCTGTCAGGTCGAAGCAAACAATGGGCACCATTTGAAAGATATTATCTTCAAAACATAATGTGAACATATTTCCAAACTATACTCTTAATTTTAATAAATGCCAACGTTAAATAAAATCAGAAAGGAAAAAGTTATTCATTAAATAAATCATAACGTTACTTATGCGCCACCCTATATTTGTTACAATTGTTATGGTGTACAAAAAAATAAATACATTTCTGTATTAGTCATTTATTTAATCAATTTAGAAATTTCTATTTTATTTATTATTTTAATTTGTTGGCCTAAATAAATTTTAAAATAAGATATAATAAAACAAAATATAATAATATAAAATAAATAAAATAATATAAAATAAATAAAATAATATAAAATCTTATAAAATATAAAATAAAATATTATAAATAAATATTTATAAGATATTATTTTATTTATAGTTTTAATTATTCTCATTCATACAGGATTTTTTGTAATTTAATTGTTTTGTAGATTCGGCTGATGATGACCTAATATAGTGTCGAAACCGGTACCGAGGAAATTTAAAATAAACGCGAGAAACTGAAGTTTAAAACACATGATTGTTTTATTATATCTTATTTTATTAATTAATCTCGCAACATGGATTCTAATAATAATAATAATAAATACATTTTGTTCTGTCTCATTATGTTAAAATTACAAATAAATGTTTAAAATTAACGTAAAATAAATTTAGCAAAATGTTTAAAATATTTACCAACCTTCATATGTTTAAAAGCATTGCGAATTTACTATTGGGAAGCGATGTTGCCAAATCGTTACTATATTACTAGAATGTGTTTATCAAATCTCTATCATTTTTTTTTGTAATTTTTTGTTATCTACGCTATGCATTCACATTACAAATAGTTGGAGGAAGGAGTGGTTTTCCTCGTTCTCACCGAACATAATCTTTTTGATGAATTAAAGAATACAAAAATTCAACTTTATTATTTATAGTTGGGCTTTAAAGGTTTTGTAACAAATCTATTCGAAATTTATAGTAAGTAAGCAAATTTATTTAATAATTTTTTAATTGAGTTATTAATTTTAGATTAAGGTTAAAAATTGAGGTATAAATTAATGCATAAATTTTAAATAAAAATGGCTGGTAATAACAAAGTAAAATCAGGTAAAAATATTAAAGGACGTGAAATGGATGTGGTTACCAAAAAAACTATCGATAATGATTTCGTAAACTTAATAACTTTCATAAACCAGAAGAAAGAAGAAGAATTTATAAATTATTTTAGATCTAACGAAACGAAATGTTTTCAAATTTTTAAAGAATATAGGCGTAGTACCAATAATTGTTCGCTGTTGGAAGATGGCTTAACAATTATTGGTTGGGCTTGTGAAAAACATTTAATAAAAATTATAAAATTTTTACTCCCCATAGTAATTCATAAACACAAAATGGAAACGAACAAACAAATTTTAAATATATTTTCCAAATATGGTTTTCCTACGATGTTCGAAGAATTATTTCGAAATAAAATTTATTATGACTCTCATTTCTTGCATCTCATATTGATAACGTTATTGCAAAATTGCATTATATATGAATCTGACAATGTTCGTAATTACAAAGCTTGTATAGCGGTTATTTTGAATCAAGATTATTTAAAAATTGCGATCAATGAAGTTGACGTCTACGGAAACAGTGTTACATTATGCCGTGCAATATGGAGATATTGATACAATTAATAATTTATTGAAAAGAAATGCGTTTTTAGATATTACAAATAAAGCGGGAGTTATGCCTGTTGATATTATTTCCGCCGAAGACTTAGAAAAGATTTTGGACGCTTGCATAAAAAAGCAAACACCAACCACTCAGGAATCTATATACAATTTGAATAGAAGAAATCAGATAAATCAAAGATCTATCAAGTTTGATTACACATCATTATTTTCTAAAGGAACGTCAGAAGCAAATGTAATCTTGCGTATTGGCAAAAACCAGAAATTACAACATTTATTAAAACACCCGGTTATTTCAACCGTTTTGTATCTAAAAAATTATAAAATGCGAAAGGTTTTCATAATTAATTTAATTTTTCACGTAATTAATGTTGCCTTTTTAATTGGTTATATTCTTAGTGGCAATTCGCCCTCTTTCCGTTTTATGTTTTGTTGTTTATTATCCGTTACGTTAATCATATTTATTTTAAAAGAGCTAACACAAATTATTTTAGCACTAAATATCTACATTACTGACCCCGAAAATTATTTAGATATATTTATATTAACTACATCTGGTTATATGTTATCTAATGCTCTATTTTATAAAGATGAAAAACTGAATTTAGCTTACTATTATGCCTTAGCTAGTGCTATTATCTTGACTTTAATAAATATAATGTTCTTGATAGCTAGATGTTTACCTTTCACAATTTACGTCTCGGTTCTTAAGACAGTCACATGGAATTTTTTTAAATTTATTATTTGGTCTTCTATTTTACTTATCGCTTTTGCTTTCGGGATGTATATAATTTATAACATACCATCAGAAAACAACAAAAACGAGAGCTACAACAATAATAATAATAACGTAACATCAACATTTTTTGATGACCCAATTTTAACGTTTTTAAAAGTCGTTGTAATGTTAATCGGTGAAGTCTTTATTGGAAGAGGGAAATTTGAACAGAACTTTAAGTCAAATATTTTTTTTATTTTTTATTTTCTTTGTAACAATTATTCTTTCTAATGTTATAAATGGTTTAGCGATAAGCGATATTCAAGAGATAAAAAAGAAAGCAAAAATTCTAAGCTTACTGGAACAAATCACTCGCATAGAATACTTTGAAAGGATGCTCTGTAGTAGTACGTTTGTATCAAAAATCTTTAATGCTTGCTTATCTAATGCCTTCATGTCGAACGTTTGTGACAATTGTGGAATTGAACTTCGTAATGTTAAGAAAGAAATGTATCTCTTTTCTTACGACGACGAACAAGATTTTAACTGTAGAGTTATTGATATAACACTTCATAACCTTGTAAACGAAATAACCAAAGGTTGTCAAAATTGTTGTGAAGGCGAAATAAAGGTACCTCTTAATTATATAGATGTAGAGATATTGAATAATACGAAGGAGGCTATTCAAAAACTAAGGCAATGTTAAGTTTTATAAAAATGCTCTCTGATTACGTATTATCTTTTATAATTTATACTTTTTTATATATTTTTTAATAATATATATATGTTTTTAAATATTTTATAAAATAAATAATTACTTGGAATATTTTTGTTTAATTTAAGATCTTATCTACTTACTACAGCTACGAAATCTATATCCACAGCAACACGATCAATATTATTGACATGACACCTCCACAACATACAGTTAACCGAACTCAGATCACTAGAGATATAAAAATTCCTTATCTACCTGGTCTCACTAAGCACAACTGAATTCCTTGTTGTCCTCTGAAAATCTAAGGTTCTACCTCTTTCCTGTTTATTTTCAAGAACTAAAGAACCTGTACCGATGTTATCTAAGTCAAATGTCATCTGTAAGATCCTATGTAGCAATTGCGATGGTTCTTATATAGGAACTAATTTCCCAATACTTATCCAACCGTATCAAATTCAAATTGTTTATTGGTGATCATATCATTACAATGATTTTCACAAAAAAATTACAAAATACGAATTAGAAAAAGTACATATAAAATACAAAGTGTAAGGGACATCAGAAGGGCGCGACAGGTCAACACAAATCACTGAAGTCATTGGACAGGAATTCCCGAATAGAATAAAAAGCTTTCGCTATCAGATAGTTTTTCATTTTGAGCTTAAATTGATTTATATTCAAAAGTTTAACGTCATCAGGTAGAACGATATAAAACTTTATACCAAATTAATTGGGTCCGTCCAAATAGTTGGTGATCAATCCATCACCCACCCGAGTGTAGTAATTATGATATGAGTTAAAAGCAGGGGTGTGGAGTCGTCGCAAAAATACAGCGACTCCGACTCCGCATCCGACTCCTAATTTTTTTTTTGCTTCGACTCCGACTCCTGATCTTTTTCTTTTGTTTTAATACGACTCCGACTCCTCAATTTCTTGTTAATTTGACTCCGACTTACTGAATTTTTTATTTAACGGAAAAATTCAAAATTCGGTATATTGAACGGTAAAACGGGCGCCATCCAGTGGTACGTATATTTACTAACGACTCGATAATACAGTTCCGGGCCGGGTTCCGGGGAACCACGGCTCTGTTGGATTAACAAAAAACTTCATCTAACCGATTCTAACCCATAAAAAACAACGAACTCTCTTTGGCATCCGTTAACAACTTTCGAACTTCGAACTTCTTCAAATACCATTACCTGATTAATTATCATATTAATCATATTAATTGATTGTCGATACCAATCTAATCTATTCCTCTAATATTAAGTATGTGAGTATTTAATATTGACTATTTTATTCATTATTATTTATTATACGATACGCAGAAGTTTGCTAATAAAGAGACACAGTGAATTCTTTATGTTATTACGATTTAACCAATATACTTGATACTTTTATACCAATGTCGCTAATTTAGGAGATACAGGTTATTCAAGAAAGTATTTGTTTAAATTTATCGTTTGTTGATTGTAAAGGGTGGTACTTTTTTTTTGTAAACTGAATTAGGGTCTGTGGAAGTTATGCATCTAAAAAAGCATTAAATTTTACATAAAAAGGATGTTTTTATTTAGTTTATTTATTTTGCATAGCAATGATTATGTTTCAAGTATTTATCTTCATTGTTAATTTTTCCTTACTTTTCTGAATGATAACAATAAAAATTTTCAAAATTATAAAAAGTAAATATACAAGGTCTTTCAAAACATATATCTCAGAAAGGGTGCGTTTGTGGAACCATGTTTAATGGGAACTTTTTTTCTTACAATTAGGCAAGAAATCCCACCCTTTATTTTCCGACACATGTTTTGAAACACCCTATATTAAAAATACTTTTTTGTACAGCATGTATGTCCAAAGGGCAAAGACGATAGATACATAAAGAGATCACTGCTGCTCTGTTGTCCATTAACAACGGACGCGGATCACTCTGTCTAAAGCAAAAAAGTTATAGTTATGAATGTTTTTTTCCCAGTCGTTGAAATGTCACAAAAGGAAAGAGCTAAATCGGAAATATACAAATATTTCGAATTGACAGACGATAAAAAACATTATATTTGCCAAGTGACATGCATTATGGATGGCGCTAGTGGCGCTACTAGTGAGACTATTTGTGGAACAAAAATAAGAGCGTTTACCACCAATGACTCAAAAAATACTCCTACAACAGCTTTTAATTTAAAACGCCATATAGACCGTCATCATATCAACTTATCAAAAGCGATTAATGAAAACAAAAATAACATACAAGAAGCGAAGGTTTTAAAACGATCTGCAAGTCCTCTTCAATATCCGATAGCCAAATATTTTAAAAGTGATAAAATAATAATAACAATGACACAAGAAACGTTCAAAGAATGCATAATCAACATGGTTGTACAAAACTCTGTGCCTTTGTCATTCTTTGAAAGTACAGCCTTTTTGCAATTAAATGGAGAAATTGCTAAAAAACTTGATGTACAATTAGGAAGAGAAAACATAAGAACACTAATAATAAACGCAGCAAATATTAAAAAACTATCGCTTAAAAACAAATTGGAATCAAAATTAATACATTTAAAAATGGATGCATGCACTCGACAAAGGACAAATTATTTTGGTATTAACGTGCAATTCGTGGACGATAACGATAAAATATGTATAAATACAATTGCAGTTAAAGATACAAAAGCTCAACATGGTAGATATTTTTAAAAAACACTAATAATTGACGTTTTACGTGAATATGACATTAAATTCCAACAAATTTTAAGTATTGTGACAGATAATGCTAGCAATATGAAGACGACTATTGATAAATTAAATCTAGATGAATCACTCCAAAATCATAAAAGTAACGAAGACAATGTTGATGACGAAGAAATTGTAATTGATTTCGAAACGGAAGAAACGGAATATATTGCACTTGCTAGTCAACTCAAAATAAATCACATGCGCTGTGCTGCTCATACCTTACAGCTCGCAATAAGAGATGGTTTAAAAGAGGTTCATGCAACACAATTGATTGGCAAAATACGAAATATTGTAGTAATATTACGGAATCCGAAAATTGATGGCTTACTTAAACGGAAAGCAGGGAAAGGAGCAATTATTGATCAACCTACACGATGGGGTAGTACATTTGTAATGATTAAGCGTTCTTTGGAGTTGAAACCATTCATATCGGATTTGGTTCATCCTGACATTGTGTTGACCGAAGATATGTGGATCCAAATTATGGAATTGGAAACATTATTACGCCAACCCTACATTGTAACCGTACAATTGCAATCGGCAGATTTAACTCCAGGTGTATTTTTAAAGGAGTGGAAAAATTTAATTTTTAATCTTTCTAAAATTGAAGGACTGATAGCAGAAGGGATTAGAAGTACTATGACTCGCAGAGAAAGTCTTCTGTTAGATAACGATATTCTTCTGGCAGCAATATACATTGATCCTATGTATCGAATATTACATTCAGAGGAACAGATGATAAGAGGTAGAAAATCTTTTTATACAGTTGGATTAAGAATGTTTAATAACAACTTAGAAGATAAGAAAGTTGCTGGGTTATGTGAGTCTCAAACTATTACAGAAACAAAACAAAATCAGAGCATTATTGAAATACTTGAAAATACAAATGATTTTGAACAATTTTTAGACGACGAAGAAAATAAAAGAAGTGAACCTCATTTAAAATCAGATTTATCTGATAATGATGTTGCATTATTCAAACAAAATTTTGAAAATGCATTAACATTGGTGGAGAGATTTAACAGATATAGTAAATTAACTGTAAAAGAAGCCATTCCAAAATATCCCAAAATAGTTCAAAATAGTGCATGGGCTGTAACCGCTTTGTAACCAACGCAAGTCAGTGTGGAACGGTTATTTTCCGCATTGAAAATAATAAAATCTGATCTGAGAGCATCACTCAAAGATGACATTTTAGAAGCTATACTATTTTTACGAACTAACGTTCAGTAATTTATAATTACTATTTATTTTATTTTGTGTTTAAAAATATTTTATAAAAACATTACATTTAATAAATATTGTGTATCAATTAGTATTTAGTCGTGTGTAATTATGTTTGTATCATTTCTTTTGTTTGTGTTTTTATATCTTCTCTATTTATTTAAGTTAAGAAGTCGAGGTCGGAGTGGGATTAATTATAGTCGACTCCGATTCCGACTCCACATTCCTAAATTGATTAAAGACGACTCCGACTCCGACACCTCACAAATTCACAGACTCCACGACTCCAAACTCCTACTCTGACTCCACACCCCTGGTTAAAAGTCCTAAGCTGGGGAACATTATTTTTGATGAACATAAGACAATGAAGGATGTAGAGCGAGGGAAAAGTTAAAATATTATACTCAATGAATTTACCCCTGCAGCAGGCCCGAAATGTCAAGTTGGCTATCACTCTAACGCATCTAACCTGCGCACTGAAAATTCGGGCCACATGGGCTGAATGACCCCAACACAGCAACGCGTAAGAAACGTGGCTAAAAAAGTAGCCATAATATGCCTTCATGAGCACGTCGAAAGGAACGAGCCCTCTAAGTGACCAGATAACAAAAATGGCGGTATTCAGTTTTTTAAATAAATTATCAACGTGGGCTTTCCATGTCAGGCCGGAGTCAAGATACCCAGATACCTGGCAGGCTCCACGCATACCTCCAAACGTCTGAGAGAGAAATTCAAGGCTTGTGTTTCATTCATGCTATTCATGCTTAACATATTGCACCGGAACCAATTAAAGATACAATCGCGCGATTCCATCATACGCTGTTACAAAACGACAGCATCATTCGAAGAATTCATGACGGTTGTGTCATCGGCAAAGAGAATCACTTCTGAGTTGTGTGAGACATTATTCGGTAGATCATTTATAAATATTAGAAACAAGAGGGGTCCCAATACCGAGCCCTGTGGGAAATCATATTAAATTGGCAAGCACTCCGAATCCAGGCCACCAAAGGAGATATACTGTGATCTGCTTGACAAGTATGATTTAATAAGCGTGATGCTACTGTCCTTCATATTGAAGCCATCGTCAAATCGTAGAATGCGGCTCCCAAGTGATTCTTGGCCTCGAAACCGCCCTGGACAAACCTAACCAGTGCGTGAACGGCATTCGTCGTGGATTTATTTTTTCTAAATACAAATTGACCTGTACTAAACAAACCATTGGACTCTAGATGAGCTACAAGTTACCCATTCAAGACTACCTCAAGAATTTTTCCAAAGATTGGTAGGATAGATATTGGCCTATAATTTGAGGGCTCGTGTAGGGGGCCCTTCCTATGTATTGGAATAACCTTGGTCACCTTCAGACAGTCTGGAAAAATTGATGCAGATATGCACTGGTTAATCAATTTACAAAGTGGATAGATGGCTATTTAAAGATGTTTTTATTAGCTTACTGTTCAAGTTATTCCTTCTGTTCAACAGATTGCCTTCTGTTGCAGGAAAACATTAATTCGATGACCATGTGGGCGAATAATAACTTATTGGAGTTGAATATAAATAAATGCTTTTATGTGTCTTTCACCAGAACCAGAAGTCCAGTTGAATTCCTCTATAATATTAAAAATTCTTCATTGGAGAAAAAAACGTCTTTTAAAGATTTGGGGGTCCTTGGCTTATTTCGAGGCTAATCCTAACGCCTCAATTCGGGCTGCCAAAGAAGGTCTGGGAATCAGTAGGTTGTTAGTTCCACGACTACAAGTTCTCGTTAGTTCAAGACCTTCACCCTCAAGATCCCGACGACCGAGTGAACTTATGTGGGTAATTCTCACAAAACGTTAAATTTTATTGTCATTGATCAATATAAAATAAATAAAAGATATTATCATAAAAACAGAATTGTCACAATTTACTACACACCAATGACTATTAAGTCCATTTGATTTTTTATTTAATATTAAAATTTTAGAAAAGAAAAATGAAGTTTTACTTATAAAATATTATTAGAGTGGATGTCCCTAACGTTACTTTATAATAAAACACTTATTGTTTTCCCTGGTAAAAATTTTGTAAATATCTTATAATTACACATGCATAGCTTAAGCATATGTACAGTTATTGTAGTATTAATTTCATAATTTCATATTTTCAATAAAATGACTTTGAACTTCTGTCCCTGATTTCTTCCATCATTAGAGTGGAAAGAATTGAACATCTAATATACAGAGAATATTTTGTTTTTTCTAGTTGGCACAAATTACATTTTAATTTCATGCCGTTTGACTTTTATTTTATGTTGACATATTGATTTTGACAGTTGTTCAGTGATAATTAAAGGGTGAAGTTGTGTTGCTAGACAGGTAAGTACATCAATGCAGTAACATTAGAGTGGGTTTGATAAAACCTTTAGGTGTACAAGGAACTAAGACATTATAAGATGAAATCGTTACGCAAATTGTGCGGTACATTCAAGTATATTTCATTCAAAAAAGCTTAATTAGTTTACGAATTAAAAAATATTTTAAATGAAAATATCATTAGCGTGGATTTTATTTTTATTGTTTTTAACAAAGTTTCATCCATACTAATGATAAAAATCCAATCTAATGACTTATATTTTATTTTTGTTAATAAGGAGCATGGCCAGAACAAAAAAAATTTCAAGCGAAGAAATTCGAAAGAGAAAGCGTGAGTGTGAAAAGAGAAGGCGTGAAAAAATAAAAAACAATCCTGAAAGAAAAAAAATCGAACAGATAAAAAAGCATGAATTATACAAGAATGCAAAGAAAAAGGGAATAGTTAAGTCTATAAAAGATTTATCAAATCGTGAAAAACGTGTTCAGAGAAAGAAATGGAAAGAAAATTCTAAGCGATACAGAGAAAAAAGACAAGCTTTGAAAAACTTACGAAAAAATACGCCACCTACCAGTTCAGATACAGGCACATCAGATGAACTAGATGAAGATAATTCTCAGGTAGAAGCAATTCACATAAATGTTGAAAATAATGAAAATGGTTCGTCCTGCTCATTTAATAATTCAATATCTACGAAATTAGGCACAACTAAAACTAAGGAAAACAGGAATCCTCTAAGTAGGCAAAAAACTCAGGGCAGAAAGGTAATGTTGAGGAACCGTGCGAAATGCTACAGAACATTAGGAAAAGTCAGAAAAGAAAACAGTAACTTGAAACGGCAGTTAGACATGTATAAGAAAAAGTATTATAGATTGAAAAATAAATCGAAAACAGAAAAGGATACGCCAAATTCTAACGTAAATAAACTTCTCAAGGGTGTAAAAAATGTTCCACAAGAAGTGAAAAAACATCTTTTATTTGGGGAGGTTATAAAACAAGAGTTAACAAATAATTTCCAAGCTTTGACGGATTGTAAAAGAAAACAAGCATTCGCTAAAGTTATCAAAGGAAAGATGCTGAAAAATACAGACTACTTAAATTTGCAAGAAGTTTTTTACCCTATTCATTGTGGAAAAAACAATTACACTCAGACGATATGTTGTGTTACAACCGCAAGAATAGATAAAAAATTCCAGAATTGAGAAAACTTGTAGGAAAATTTGTTATCGCTGATGAAAATTCAAGATTAGCTCCAGGAAAGAAAGATACTATCACAAGAAACTTACGAAAAAAACAAAAACGTTATTTAAATGCAACTATGAAGACACTACACAAACAATTTAAGAAATAACATGACATTTCTATTTCCTATTCCACTTTCTGTAAACTGCGACCATTTTGGGTAGTTCCTCAAAAACTAGCTGAAAGAAATACATGTTTAATGGGTAAATATCCTAAAAGAATCGTCTACACAAAATGTTCTTTGTACAATGTGCTGTGACATCAGAAAGGAAACATGCTTAAATCGTACCTGTCAAAATTGCAATACAAATAAATTACTATTTAACGTTCCTCCTGAGAAGTGGAATATGTCATATCCTTATCAACAGTGGACAACAAAAAAAGAAGAACGTGTTAGCGAGAAAACTAAAAAAACGATTTTAGTCCAACGTACATTAAAGCAAAAGATGCACGCAAAACCACATGAAATAATTACCATATTAAATATATTGCTTCCAAAATTCATAAATCATAGTCTAAATATACTACACCAATTTAATGAAATAAACGAATTTAAACGAAATTTATAAGAACATGAACTCTTGTTGCACATTGACTTTTCTGAAAATTATTGTTGTAAGTATGCCGAAGAAGCACAAGCTGTGCACTTTGGTGCATCACGCGAGCAAATTACGTTACATACAGGAGTTGTGTACTACACCAAAGAAAAACAAGGTTTTTGCACTATATCATCATCCCTTCGTCATGACTCATCTGCGATAGTAGTACATTTAACACCAATTATAGATCACTATGTAACAAAGTATGAAAGAAAAATAACAACCTTACATTTTCTCTCTGACAGTCCCAGTACTCAGTATAGAAATAGGAAAATGTTATATTTTATTCAAGGATTATTGCCAAAAATGTATCCCGAAATCAATTACATATCTTGGAATTTTTCCGAAGCAGGGCACGGAAAGGGAGCACCAGACGGAATTGGCGCTACAATTAAACGTTGTGCAGATAGATTAGTTTCTTGTAACTGTGACATTAATAATTTTGAAGTTTTTGTGTGTAAATTACAGCAAGCTATGTTGAAAATCCACATTGATGTAATTGATGTAGACGATATTGAAAAAGTTGACAAAGAGCTTCCTAAAACTATAAAGAGTGCTAAAAGACTGATGTAAACTCATCAAATAACATGGTCCAGAAAAAGGAAGCAAATTTTTCTAAATAAACTCAGTTGTTTCCATTGTGAATTTGGTACAGAATGTGTACATGGAAATACGTATACTAATATAAGTATGTTGTCAGTTAAAAATTGCTAAAAAATCTTCTAATAAACAAACTTTGTAATTAATAAATAACTGTTGTTATAAAAATGAAATTTAAAATAAAACTTTGTTATTAATAAACTATTTTTTTAAATCAAATAAGCATTTTATATAATTACCTTAAGATAATCATTAGAGTGGATCGCTCGTCATTAGAATGGATTCGAAATTTTGAAAGACCCACAAAAACAAAAAATTTTGCGCGTTAAACTACCAGCTAATCATTAGTACACCTTCCACTTCACACAGTACTTTTTTCATAATTTCTAGTTAACTTTGAAATTAAAATATATTTTCGCTCCACATTTTAACGTTTCATGAGAACGACCCATGTAAGACGCTATACCTTCGCTGTGAAGAGGACGAAAACTTTTTGAAAAAAGTTATATGGACGGACGAATCTAAGTTTTCGCGCGAAGGAATCTTTAACAGGCATAACAATCATATCTGGGCTTCCGTCAACCCGCATACCACCCGAGAAAGAAATTATCAAGTTAGGTTTAGTTTTACCGTTTTTTGCCTTATGATGGATGACAGATTCTCTTACGTCATTTATGACGGTGTTTTAAAGGCAGAGCGTTACCTAAATTTATTACGTAGTGTGGTAGATTTTCTTGACAACCTGTCTTTGAACATGAGAAGAAGCTGTTGGTATCAACTGGATGGAGCTCCGGCCCATTGCACCCAGGAAGTATCTCAAGAACTTACCTCAATGTTTGAAGACAGGTGGATAAGGCGGTTACGACCGTGGAACTGGCCGGCAAGATCTCCAGATTTGACGCCTGTAGACTTCTACCTTTGGGGACATATAAAACATCAGGTTTACCAGACACCGGTAAATACGAGGGAGGAATTAGAAGCACGCGTGCGAGCAGCATTCGACATTCTCTCTCCTCAAGAAATACGAAGAGCAACAGTTGAAAGTGTTTCTTCACGTATTACACAGTGCTTGAATGTGAACGGCCACCATTTCGAACATTTATTGTAAATTATTTCTAGATTTTTATACCAATTTTTTATCATCTGAAGTAAATGTTTATAGCTTTTGTTAAATTTTTTGATTTGTGTAAATATAATTTTAAAACATACTCCATCATCTTGTTTAAGCATGTTCTGAATCCTAAGTTGATATCCCAAAAATCAAGCGTTCTCTGATTTTTTGAACAAATGTCTACTAGAGCAGATTTTTTTAGAAAAAATCGAATAACTCGAGAACGGCCGAATCAAACAGCAAAACGTAGAGTTATTCATAAACCTTGAAAATAGACAAACCCAAATATGTAAAAATATATAGGGTGTTCCATTTAAAAAAATAAAGTTGTTAGAGACTTCTGGTATAACCGGCAGTGCTAGAAATCTGAAAATATTTTAGTCTAAGAGAACGCAATTGATAATACTTTAATCTGAATTTTCTAATTCCTATTTTGGCCAGAACTCCAGAAACGTCTAATGACCGGTCTCGCTGAGACACCCTGTATAAATAAATGTAAATTTGAAGTTAATATGTGGCTTTAATTTTATGGAAGAGTTGATTGGTGAAGAAATACAAACAACAATTCTGATAGACAATAGAAGTGCTACAGGCTTGATCAATAATGGAATCTTAAACAGACGAAGTAAACATATTACTCGAACATATTGACGTTCGTTTTCATTTTATATATGATATAGTTAAGTCAAAAAGAAATAAAATGATCTATTGTAGTAGTGAGGATAATTTAGAAGACTTTTTTATCTAAGCCATTAGAAAAGGTTAAATTTGAGGGGTTCAGAGATAAACTAGTTGTTAGAATTTAAGTTATTGTTTTGTAAAACTTCGTTTTTGTTTACTACACCCCAGTAAACAGGGTTAAGTTTGAGTTTTAGTTGTATAAACAAAAAACGAAGTAGGTTGAATGACAATGTAAATATAACAAAAACACTACTCAGTTGCATACCCCTGGCACTTATTCACGTCGTGTTCGTACAAAGTGGCGTCATTTTTAGTATTGGGCCGACGGGATAGATGGCGTTATATTGCGTTATATTATGTAGATATCTACTTTTTTTAGATATCTTGGCAGTTTAAATTAATAAATATTTTAGGATTTAAGTAGTCGTTTCGTCAATTCGTTTTTCTATTGTTTTCTAAGTTGTTTGTTAAGTTGGTTAGTGTTTTGATGCGGCTTTGTGTTTGATAGTTTAGTTTTCGAATTTTGCAAGGTATTTTCCGTATATTACGAGCAGTATTTTTAAAGACTTTAGAAACTTTAAAGAAATTTATGGAACTGGATTAGGTATTTGTAAAATAAATATATACAGTATGTCCCCGGATCGAGTTACAAAGAGGAAAAAAATTGTTGTTGCTGATTATTCAAACTTATCTCAGCATAAATAATGCGTCGGATATGTTCAAACCACTAAATCGTACGAACTTTATATTCTAACTATAGAAATTAACTAATTATTCCCATTTTTATGTAAAAATTATACTTTTCCTAAATTAAAAATTTTTCAAGTTCAACTTACGATATGTAACCATAGAAACCAATAAAATAAAATAAAAGTTACAACTTATGTTAGTGAAAAATATACGGACAAATCAAATTAAAATATGGCTAATTGAATAAAATATTTTAAATGTAAATTTATGTAATAACACACTATGTAAGTAATAAATATTATTTATTTGTAAGTGAACAAATCCTCATTCAAACACATTCCCTCCCAATTCGGCACACATTTGAAAATGAGTACTAAATTCTTTATAAAAAGTACGAATTTCCGCCCGTGGTAGAGATTCTATCGCTTTAATTATTCTTAGTTTTAATAGTTCAGCCTCATCTTGTAATGGTTCACTGTAAACAATTTGTTTCAATCGTCCCCAAAAATAAAAATCCATAATTGTAAGATCAGGACTACGTGCTGGCCATCAAATAGGACCATTTTATTACCATTAAACTAGTCGCACAGTAAAATCTTTATTGTAAAGTAAGTCATATACAACATTTATATTCTACAGGGCTTTTCACTCTGTGCTATACTATGGTATACTCGGGACACGAGCATTCATCAGCACTCCACGTCCCTCACTGCATGACCATCAATGAAGGTAATGTTCAATTTACCTGTGTCATGCGTGATCCTATCACCAAGACTTGCGTGGTTTAATGCGTGGACTCTCTATGCTAACAACACACTCAATCAACGGTGCAGATTTTCAGCTCAACTGTACATTAATTCGACTTCACTACCGTGATCATTCATTTTGTGCTTATACTTACGATTCTTGGAGTCTCTTTATTAAATACCGAGTACTCTTGTATAGGGATGTGCCATGGACAATTGACTGTCAGTACTTGACCATCGTCAATTACTCGGTCAAATATAATAATGCCATCTATATTCAAGTAGCAATAGTAAAGTATTTTGTAAGTTTAAATTATGAACTGCAGTGAATTGCTTTTACCATATTTAGCCAATTAGATTTATGGGATTCCGTGAATCATTTTTGACACGTAATTTCCTGTGCTGTGTTGTGATGACTAGGGCCCGGATTTTATGCAAAATGCATCTTGTTTATTTTCTGGAATATTTTTTTCAAAATTGGTTTCTGGGCGATTTACATAAAAATAAGACAGATGGTACAATAAAAAAATTGCATATATTGCATATTTTTACAACTTTTTTGGATGTTGCATAAATTGGCCATTTACTGCATATTTTCGCATATTTTGTCATTTTACTAGATTTGTTTCTTGGTGCTTAATAAAATAAATATAATGACTGCGTGATTTTTAAATATGTGAACATACCTTCTAGTTTCAAGTACAATACAGGATATTTTTTGACTAAATTTTGAATTATTTTGTAAAGCTTGTGTCAAAGTTGTAAGTATTTTTTTAAAAATTATGTCGTAACGTTTTAGCCAAAGATTTAAGTTAAAAATTAGAGTTTTCAGCGGAGTTGCCAATGGTTTGATGACAACGAAATTGTATTTCTCATAGACTTTTACACTAGGAGTTAAAAAAAATGGAAAACTGTTAAATTAAAACTAAATAAAACTGTATTAAATTTCATATTCCATTTAAAGTCTCAGATTTTGATTTTTAATCTGGTAGAGTATCTATGGCTAACTTTTTTAATTATTCTTTTTTAACATAACGTGTGAGAGGAAGTCCCAAATAGAACAACATGTGAAAATTGCAAAACATACAAAAATGTGATAGAAATAGATTGATAACAACTATAAGAAAAATAAAATAAAGAGTTACACTTTTTTTTTTAATGGATAATTGTTATATTTATGTTCTACCGGTTTCGACTCAACATAGAGTCATCTTCAGGAACGCGTCATAATTTGAAAAAAGGCCTGGTATCAGTATTAAACATTTGTTCGTGATTAAAAACTTAAGAAAATTAAAAATTAAATAAATGTGTAATTATGGGCGGATGCGATGAATCGTTTTCTCTATGTTCTCTCTATGTTGAGTCGAAACCGGTAGAACATAAATATAACAATTATCCAATTATCAATATCAATATTATCAATATTGAAAAAAAAGTGCAACTCTTTATTTTATTTTAATACGAATGATGGAAACAAATAATAATTACACCAACTATAAGAAAGGTATATTTTTGCATATTTCCACATATTTTTGCATATTTCCACATATTTTTGCATATTTCCACATATTTTTGCATATTTCGGATAAAAAGCTTGCATATTTATGCGCATATCTCCTACAATTTGACTGCATAAAAATCCGAGCTCTAGTGATGACAGTGACTTTAGGTTTTGTTTGTTTATATGTTTGTATACATATAATAAACACAATAAAAATGGTGAAACCAAAAAAGAACATTTTCAAATGTTTTAAAGAGATAACAGAAGGACATCAAAAGAAAGCTGAATGTAAATATTGCGGAAAAATGTATGTTATGTATGTATGCGGACCGTATGGCAAAACATATAACCAGTGGTTGTTATAAAGTATCCAACCAGATCAAATCTTGTTGGTTTTGATAGTAACTTTTGGAATTTATAAATACCTTTATCAGGGATCGATAAGTACCCCTCCAAAATTAGTTGGTTAATTTTAAAGTTTAGTGAATTAGAAACTAAAGTTTTATTAAAGTTTATATATTGGTCAATTGCACAACTCTACTCTTGTATTCTTCTCTTTGTTTTGTAATACAAATGTTCATCTTTCCGTCGATCTTGCAGACATTGATATACTTCTCTTTCGTATACAAGGCTGAGGAATTTGTGATATCTGCATACAATCAGGTATTATCGGATAAGCAGGAGCTGCAATTTATTAAAGTTCTGCTAAGTTTTAGCAGAATCGCCCATAGTCAGCAAATCGTTACCAGAATAACATTACTATTTTTGTTGCATCCGGTTTTGTTCTTATTCACATTTTGACTCATCGCTAAATACATGCCTGTTTACATTTGCTTTTTTATATGGTTATTTTAATTCTCGTTTCGAGATATCGGGATAACATATAGTAATATTTGAAGCTCTATCATTTCGAGGCAATTCCCAAGTTCTTTTTTGTGGGTTTATGTCACTTCAAATTCGTATTTTGACGATGTAATTTACCGAACTACCTTATATATGTAAATTGTTCACAAAGTTTCACTCTTCGGTCAGCGTCATTCTCTGGAAGTTAATGATCTATTTGAAGTTTATATTTCTGTATTGTTTGTGTCGACGTCGGCAACTGCAACAGTCGATGGCATCATTCACTTCTTACTATCTTAGCAATTTGTCTACCTTGTTTCAATAGAAATAGATTTGAGAAAAATTTGACCTTATCGGAGCTCTTTAAAATTTACATTTGATGCGCACTGTATACGTTGATTGATTTACAATCTAAAATAAAAAGGATCTCATTTGGATTAACAAACATCGGCTAATACAATTTAAGCACATTTTTCCGCGATTATTTACTTAACAATAAATGATAAACACTTTAAAGGTTTCAATCCATTCAATAAGTCCCAGATGAAGATAAATTTTTGTTTAAAAATATCGTCAAACATAATATTTTTTTAATTTAGCGCTTCGTGAGTACTACATTGTGAAATATTCAAGTTTGGGTGAAGTTTTGTAGATCATGGAGTTTTCTATTCCTATGATATTAGTGTTAGTAATCTCGATGGCAATTTGGGTTACTACTGCAAGAGGTTATTTTTTTAAATATTTATATAATTATTTTAATTTTTAATTATCCTTCTAAAATAGAATTAGATTGTGGTCCAGTTCACAACCTAAAAATTATTGAAACTGATTTAACCCTTGAGGCATTTTGGGATCCACCTATAGGAAATGATTGCAATTCTGATCTATTTTATATTGAATTTACGATAGACGGAAATCATATATTATCCACCTTTGTTGGACTAACATCCATAATACTGAAGAAGGAAAGTTGTAAACAGCATCAAATCGGCGTTCAATCGCGAGGCATACGGGGAGAACCACTTCATTGGACACATGAAACCATAATCACTAGAAATACAGGTTAAAATCTTTTTCGACACTTCACATCAATTTCTTAAGAATATTTTCTTCAGGTAGTGCAGAAATAGAAAACCTTCAATTTACAAATAAAAGCAATTTAAGTTGGACTGCACCGAACAATTCAGAATTATGCGATATAAGATACATCGTTAAAATCATTCCCGACAGTTTTGACTCAACCACAAGAATAGTATCCACCACAAAAACCGAAATTTCCTTAATACCTTGTGAAAACCATTCAATTTCAGTAACAACATATTTTCCACAATCAATGAATTGGACGGGAGAACCCGTTAAAATATTCGAAAGTGGCCCAATTAAAAGTCAGTATTTTTAAGTTAAATTTAACCAATTTTATTTTATTTTTGATTTAGAGCTATCTCCAAATCATGTGTCCACCTGGCCAAATAAAACGGGTGCATTCGTTAGTTGGATCGAACAAGAAGAAGATAACGCTTGTACAATTAATGAAATCGAATTTATTTACACATTAGTGAAAATCAACGATAGCGAACAACATTTTGTTCAAAGTTTTAAGATAAGTGATGATTCTTGGTACCAATTAGATAACATGGAGGAAAATAAAGAATATTTATATTGGGCAAGATGGAAGTTACCCGACGGAAAGTTTGGAGATAATAGCTCAACTATAAATGTTTTATTAAGTAACTATTTCTCTCAATTCTTTTAACTTTTTAAACACAATCTACATTTGCAGAACAATTAACTTCACCAATTATTAATCGTATTGATGCCACAACAATAGACAACGAATCCAGCCTCCAAATCCAATGGTATCAATTGTACCCGATTCATTTCGTTACCGAACATATTATTACAGTAATAGGTATGGGATGTGATTGCAAAGATGAGAAAGAACTTTTGGAGTGGAAATTTAAAAATGCACCGAACGAAAAAACCGTTATAGCAACACCAATTTTCGTAAATCATACCTATAATATAGAAGTACAAACCATTTTTGGACATTTAAACGCATACACAACAAATTCAACTATATTTAAAAATATTAATCATACTAAACGTAATTTATTTCTTTTATGTTTTTCTTTTTAGATGCTATTAGATATTTGTTGTAGGTCCAGGAAGAATCATAGAAATTTCGGGTACGAAAAATATTGACTGGACAATTCGTTTTGGATTAAAGAAGATTTAAATGAACTTATTTAACGCATTTCAATTTTTGCTTGTATCTTTTAAGTTTGATGAAAATAAAGATTAGACAAAAATATTAAGTCTATTAAAACTATTCGACTGCAAATTACCGGAACACAAAATTTAATTACCCTCAACCTATTCATATTAATAATAAAGAATCCAAATTCGACATACATCGTCACGAAGAGTTATCTCACCTATATGGGTATAATCACAGGTGAATATAAGGAACAACTTAATAAATCTACACTGATGGTTCAAGAATAGGAGGATTTGGGGTTGGGGTGTTTTCATATCACCTTCGACTGTAGCTATTTGAGTCGTCATGTAAAAGTACCAACAGTACGTACCATGAATATTCCATTTTGAAGACGAGAATAAGTTTCTTTAAAATGATTCTCACAGTCTTGTTCTTCGGTTGAGAGACACGGTGCATCGGTAACGTCAGTTTCTTGTCTCCAAAACCGTTGCATTTATTCTAGAAATTCATGGTCTATGGAGCACTGAAATCCATAAGGAGCATAATTCGGTTCTGTTTGTTTAAAAGTGACCCTGATATAATCCAACCCAATGTAGTTTGTTGAGCTAATAAACCCTCATCTGAGCTTTTAAGTATACCGCCTTTTATTATTTTTGAATATACACTGACCCCCAAAATCAAATCGATTTTATTTGGCGAGTTGAATTCAGGATCGGCAAGAGTTAATGAATCTATACCTTTTCAAGCTCAAATTGGCACTAATCAGAATCAAAATGGCATTAGTCAAAATCAAATTGGCATTAGTCAAAATCAAATTGACAATAATCAAAATTAAAATGGCATTAGTCAATATCAAATTGGCAATAAACAATATCATATTGGCATTAATCAACAAATTTAGCACTAATCAAAAGCAAATTGGCATTAAACAAAATCAAAATGACATTAGTCCGTATCATATTGGCACCAAACAATATCAAGATGGCATGAAAAATAAATGTATAAGTTGGTGTTAAACAATTGTTAACTTATCGGTTATTGTCAAGTTTATGGTAATTTATTGCGAAATTTCAACTATTATATTCACACGAGATGCCTTATTTAAAGAAAATTGCTGAATGCATTCGACAGCATCTCAATGGATTGATGTTTACTTTGAAGACTGCTCGTAGAGAACCAGAGAGCGTGAATAGTATTCAAACGAAAACAAGCAGCAGTATTTATGTAGAAAATTTATTGGATCTTCAAGCACAAAATATACCTATCATATACATGGACGAGACAAACTTTAATTTGTTCATATCGCGGACTCAGGGTCGTTCAAAAAAAGGGACTCGCTGCACAACAGTGTCTGCAGGTTGCAGAGGGTCGAATATTCACCTAATAGGATGCATTGGAAACATGGGGCTAATTCATTCCGAACTACGTCGGGGCTCTTTCAAGAAGCCGGAAGCAAATGAATTTGTGAGGCAATGCCTAAGAAGAGCGCAAGGCCTTTACCAAACTGGAGTTGCATTAGTTATTGATAATGCTCCATGCCACTCTACTATTGAAGAGGTTTTTGCAGAAAACGAATTTGAACACCACACACTTTTACGACTAAGTCCGTACAGCCCTATGTTTAATCCTATTGAACAAGCGTGGTCTGCATTAAAAGCAGGAGTAAAAGCAGATATGGCTATACAGGTAAATAACATCTTGGCTGGTGCTGACCGGGATCATCTGACTCAAACAGAATATCGAATGCAGAAATTAGAGAACACCGTTCATAATAATATGGACAAGATTACTGTTGCCAATTGCGCAATGTTTATTGCCCACATCCAACGATTTATCCCTTCTGCATTGAATATGCAAGATATAAATTTTTAAGAGTGTTATTTAAAACATAACGTTACCTACTTTCTTAAGTAATATAATTGTTATCTAATGTGTTTGTAAGTCAATAAAATGTTTTTGCCCATTTCATTTTATTTAATGCTGATATATAATTTTATTTCCATGTCAATTTAAAATTCATAAGTGCCAATATGATATGGACTAATGTCATTTTGATTTTGTTTAATGCCGATTTGCTTTTGATTAGTGCTAAATTTGTTGATTAATGCCAATATGATATTGTTTATTGCCAATTTGATATTAACTAATGCCATTTCAATTTGATTATTGTCAATTTGATTTTGACTAATGCCAATTTGAAATTGACATTGGCAATATGATTTTGACTAATGTCATTTTGATTCTGATTAGTGCCAATTTGTGCTTGAAAAGGTATAGATTAAATTCTAATTTTAACGATTGTCTTTGTGGTAGATAAGAGATCAATTTAGGCAATATCAAAGCTTCCTCAGTAAAAGTTACGTTATTATTTATTCTCGAGAACAAGTTCAGTGTAACAGATCCATTAGATGTAGAAACATTATTTCACAAAATATACTGAGAGTTTTCAGTAAATACAACATCCAGAAGAGAACTGCAAACATGTTTCGATTTTTTATATATATGGAATTAAGGCAGATGATTCGAAATGTACCTACTAGATGGTTAAGTTTATCCAATGAAAATAAAAGCTTATGTTTGGCTTGAACGATGTATTTTTTCTTTATTCATTAAATTCAGTGCGACACGTGTTTCGCCGTTGAGGCATCTACGGGCACGACTGGCATACAAAACAAAATAGAGAGATCAGGACAACAAATATTGAAGCTAATTGTTATAAAAAGTTTCTATAATTACCGTCATCGGACAAATGATGGACATAACGAGAGAGTCGACATATGAGAGACACCTTCCGAATGAAGAAATGAATGTTCGATGTACGATCAAATTTAAATTTATGAAACAAATTGTTTTGTATTATTGATGTTAAAACTGTAAAAATAATAAAGTAAATATCTCAAACAAAAATACTATTATCTACGTATTACCTCCAAGTCATTCACGCCTTGTATAACCTCAAAGTTATTTTTCTTAGATATATGAATAGGTTAAGCCAAAAAATATATTGAAAAACATGATATTTAAAAAAGAACTAAGTCGAAATGATGTGGAATGAATATTAAATGTGGGTGATCAACTTAATTACACAAGATACAAATTATTGAACGAAAAACAAAAACTTTAACTTGAGTCACATTCTTCTTCACGACATCTTTGAGCGGACTGAGGATACGTAATTGAAACTGGTTGTAGGTTAAGGAAAGTTGAACGTTAAGAAAAGCGGGAAAATACGAAACGTAGTTCCTTAATTGAACCTGACTATTTAAAATAAACATAGCTATTGTAACATTTTTAGAAAAAATCTCTGGTTGTTAAATTCGGAAATGTCGTTGAGTAGGTTTTCTACATTATCCTTTTTATATTTGTTTATGAAATATTTCTCATACAGATCAAGCTTTTTTGATTTATTAATATTTTTAAGGAGTGAGATATTGTTACTGCTGATTGAGTGATTGTGTGTATGTAAGTGTTTATACACGTTAGAAGTTTGTTTCGTTTTATGTTCTTTTAGTCTGGATGCTAAATTCCTTCCCGTTTGTCCCACGTATCTACAGCTGCATTCCTCACATTGTATCAGATATACACCGCTCTTTTGTATTTCATCAAATTTATGTTTATTGTTGGTAATTATCTGGCTGATTTTTGTACCTGATAAGAACGCTGGGATGATGTTATATTTTCTAATATTTTTGTTAAGTTTGTTCAAGTTGTGGCTATAAGTTAAAGTTAAGTATTATTTTTGGTTTGGAAATTTGGGTAAACAAATTTTCTAACATTATTGTTATGTATACTGTTAATGATATCCTGCATAAAGGTGATGTTATAACCGTTATTAATCCTTATTTTTATAATATTGTTTAGTTCCGTTTGAAGGTTATTTTTATTAAGGGGGGTGTTGTATAATCTGTTGAACAAAAAATTAAAAGCAGCTTTTTTATGAGCAGTACAATTGTAAGAGTTCTTGGGAATGATACAATCTGTAGTTGTCGGTTTTCTGTAAATGTCGAAATTGATAAAACCACCTATGTAAAAACCACCTATATAAAACCACCTACCGATGCTATTCTTTCGGGAATAGATGGCGTGGTATGTTATTTGGACGATATTTTAATATCCGCCCCTGACTTAGATCAACATAGTCAACGCTTACATCAAGTTTTACAAAGACTTCAAAACGCTGGAATTCGTACTCAGAAAGCGAAATGTCATTTATTTAAAAATAATGTAACTTTCTTAGGACATCGAATTGATGAGAAGGGCTTACATCCAACTCAAGAGAAAGTAGAAGCTATTAAACAAATGCCTGCACCGACAAATACGACAGAACTTCGATCGTTTCTAGGAGCTATTTCATATTATGGAAAGTTTATTCCAAATCTTTATGTTAGATGTACACCTCTATATGAACTTTTAAAAAAAGGACAACATTGGATTTGGTCTAAAGAGAACAAAAAAGTTTTTGAAGATTTAAAATTAATTCAAAAAATTAAAAGCAGCTTTTTTATGAGCAGTACAATTGTAAGAGTTCTTGGGAATGTTACAATCTGTAGTTGTCGGTTTTCTGTAAATGTCGAAATTGATAAAACCACCCTTATAATTTTTTATGAGAGTAAGATCCAAAAAATTTATACGGTTATTATTTTCCTTTTCCATGGTAAATTCTAGATTATTGATGGTGTTGAAAACGTTGAACAAAGCTTTAAGCTTTTATTTTCATACTGAAACACGATGAAACTGGAAGAAACCCTATCATTAAGTTTATCCAAGGCTGTAGACTGGATATTATTACCACGGCCTGCCATAAAAGAATATTTTTTAAATCAAGGGTACGAAAACTGCGATACATTCATCTGGAAGATACAGTAAAAAATTAATTAATATTTTATTTAACATTTTTTAAATTTTATGTGCGAATCCATACTTCTGTTGGAAAAACGTGAGATCTGTTCCACGAAATTACATGTTGTGATATATATAACAATGGAAAAATTGGAAACACGATTAAGAGATAATTTTTTTGGCAGCAAAGTTCATAATTCACTAAAGAATCTTAATGTATATTTACAAAAAAAGTTTATAAGCGAAGCTAGAGATGTGTATAGTCGTGCTTTATCGTACATAATAAATATCATGATTTTGACAGCAGGATTTCAATTTTTACAACGGTTGAAGATGTCACCAATATCAAGACAGTTGTCTGCAAAGCTCTATCAATTCCGATTAGTAACGCCTTTGTGGAAAGGGTATTTTCTATCGTTGAATCCATTTGACGTGACAACAGAAACAGAATGGGAGTGAAACTCGTGAAAGCTGAAATAGTTACAAGCATAAACTTTGAAATGAACTGTGAGACGTTTTTGCAGTATCTGAAAGAACCGGAACAAAAATCATTGTTGTTGGCTGCACAAAGTGAAAAAAAAATATAATTTTCGAAAATACATTTGTTGCTAGTTTGTGTGTTCTCGAATATATTTTATATTTTGCGCAAAGTTGTGTGTGTAATATAATAACTTTGATCAAAATCTTTTTTTTTGTTGGTCGTCGACCCATTTTCTGCGGGTCAGTCTCACCTCAATGTTGGTAACCCTAGCTAAAATGTATCGAGATATAGAATAAAACTGTCATCTTTCAAGACTTGTCTTACACATTTCCCCTTCTCCCGTCAAATTGCGATCTTATAATAATTTATTTCCTTCTTTTCTGAGCTTCTTCTTTTCTACTTTCTTTCCTATAGTCCTTATTCACCTTCTTTCTCTTCTGCTTTGTTACTCTATGCATTTCTTACACTTTTCTTCTCTCCTTTATGTTGTTTTGTTGTTTATTATTATATTTTTTTCTTTTTCTCTTTTTGGTTTTAATTACGTGTGATGATGATTATGTATTTACAAGGCCGCATTAATTATTTACTACTCTGTATATCCACATTTTGAGCCAATTGAAACACCACCGGAAGTGAGTGAACCTACAACAGTCTATGATTCTCCTCCACAAATGCAGACAACAGAAATAGTGAACAACGTGGAACCAACTGTTGAAGACCACCATTTGACTCCACCACCCGAAGACGAAGTTTTTAGAAGAAATCCTCCTCGAAATCGTCAACTACCTGCCAGGTATCGAAATTAAAGTAAAAATTTTGATAGTTTGCTTTTTTTTTTAGTGAGGGAGGAATGTAGTGTTTATGACGTCAACGTCGCGACAGGCGGACGCGAGAACCAGGACTCTTTAAAATGAACAGGTTAAAACACGTTCAAGGGAGAGTTGCTTTACAACCTTTACAACCGTTACAGTGAACGGATGCACACTGAAATATTAACCAAATAGATTGTTATTTTCTTTTAAAACATAAATTGTTAATAAAGTGATTAAACCATAACATAACAGTGTTTAATGTAAACCCACAATACCACAGTACTGTTACCGGCAATCTGTATAATCCGGTATTCTATACAATACCTAGGCATTTTATAGAATACCTAAAACGTTTAGGTAATGTATGAAATATTATTAATTTTATACTTTGGTTTACCTAGGTATTCTATAAAATACCGAATGCGAAGCAGGCAATGTGTGTAAAAGGCGAGAACAGGGAAAGGGGAGACATGTGGCCATGCAGTAAACAAACGCGCAGCGACTTGTTTTTGCTTGCATTTCATTACGCTGCGTGCGGCATGGGTGGAAGTGTCGTGTGGTTTCGTTAGTGAATTTAATTCATTAAAATGGCGGCCGATAAACGAGTCTCTCAGATGAGAGAAAGATACTACTAAAAATTACACGTTTATTGACGATCAACGGTATGCACAATTGTTAGAAGAAATAAAAAATGCAAAAACAGCCAATAAGAAGTTACCCCGGATTTTATAACTGTTGGTCAAAAACATAGGTTAATATTTCTTCTCATCCAGATCGAGAATATAAATTTGTAATGGTCTATCAGGATCATCTCACGAAGTTTGTAATATTAAGAGCACTAAAAACTAAACGCGCAGAGGAAGTAGCTTACAATTTACTGGATATTTTTACATTGATTGGCGCACCAGCGATCCTACAATCAGACAATGGTAGAGAATTCTCAAACCAAATTGTAAGCAGTCTTAAAACGTACTGGCCAACTTTAAAAATTGTACATGGTAAGCCTAGACATTCCCAAAGTCAGGGATTTCAGGTATATTATAAAACTTTGTTGGTTAATAACCTAGCAGGTGTACATTCCCCGGGTTTTAATTGTGAGGAAGATTATAGGTCTCCTCAAAAATCTAAAAGCTTTTATTCTTTCTCAACCATCAGAACCTAGGATATCCGGTAGACGTATGCCTGTTGTTATTAACATCCCTCCAAATTTTGCAACATTAGATCCCATAGAAGAACGCACTGTGGCATATATTAGTGGATGGGTTGCAAATAAAGTACTACCATCTTTTAAAGATTGTGCCATATGTAGAGATAACATACTGAATCCATCTGATGAACCTTTACCTATTCATAACATTGTTATTTTAAAGGAATACAATCAACATTTAAAATCTCTTCAGTACTGCAATATTAACTTCATTAACATTCTCATAAATATATAAACTCTGTTCATTCTTATTTCCCAAATTATTTCATCAACCAAATCTTTCTTCCTTAATTCGATCTTATGTTGTTTCCCATATCCCCTTCACATTTCGCCATTGTCCCCATAGTGATAATCTTAAAGTGCTTATCTTAGAATCCTTTGTCAACTTATTAATTTTTAATTATTCAAACAGATTAAATTCCATTTTGTCACATAAGGAGAGGAATGTTAATAATATGTCTCATACACTAAAACAACAGTGTTTAAAAATTTCACAACGAAGTAAAAGCAAAAAGTAAAATAGAAATAATAAATTCATTTACAGACATTACAAGCTTTAAAAAGTTTAAATAAAGACATGTCGCCACTTTTTATTTTCAACAAATTTTCACAAATTTTTATTTTGTATGTTGTATCCTATCTTGACTTGCGGCACTTCGCAGAAAAAACTGAGGGATCGAGTGAAGTTTCATATCGAGCTTCTCGTAATCAATGAGATCAGCCTTTCATCAGATCAGCCGGATGCAATTAGATGAAATGGTATTGATATACTATGCCGAAAGAATTTTAGGTTAAGGTGAGGTTCGCCTAACGCACTTACAGGTGAATTTGTTGAAATTCCATTTATTGAAAGAAGTAAAGTATTTGTGATAGTAGTTGCTTGGAGACTTTTGGCTTTAATAACAGATACAGTTTTAGAGACGGGCTGGGATACTGCAAATTTTTCACTGTTGAATAAGAGTTTGACGATTATTTGATGCGAAGTTTTAGCGATGTGCTGGAGTTCTCAATGACTGTTGATTATTAGATTTATTAAAAAATTGGCAATTTTTGTGATTATTTCGAGAGTTATGACATTGTCTTACTCGACATTCGGTTATTATGTAACCAAGACGTTTGCAATAATTACATTTCTTTTGATGGTATGTTACATTGGGTGTGCATTAAAAAGTGGCTTGGTTTTGTAAAGAACACCAGACCTTGATGCGTTAAAATTTGATTGATGGTTGGTTTAGAATTAAAAATTTTATTTTGCGTGATGTTTAATCGAAGAGCCTTTTCTTCCGTGATAGCTGCGGTGAATGCAGAATTTATATTTTTGAAATCTCGATATCGTAACATCTGTGACAATTCCGGACGCGAATGATGAATAAATCGGTTCAGTGTGATCTTCTGTCATACTGATTCTACCTTTTAATTTATTAACATCCGTTTCGATTGAATAAATGGTTGCATGGACTCTAAAGGATAATTCCTCCAGTCTTTGATAGAATTCTGAAACGTTTTCGTGTTGAGACTCTTTTATATTATTTAATTCCTCAAGAAGTTGATCCCACGATTTTTTATCTTGAAATAAATTTAAAAATAATTCGGATATTTCGTCCCAAGTATCTAAATTGAAATGAATGTCAATCTGATCTCTAGCTTTACCTGTTAATTTAGATTTAACAAAAATTGTCAAGGCAGCATGATGACTAGGATGGGCTACTGCAAATGCAGAGTCTACCATTTTTATGAAGCTTTTAAGTTTATAACGGTCGCCATCAAATGAATCCGGTATTAGTTTGATTAAGAAATCGTGAGGCAATCTTTCTGTATTAGTTTGTTCGGTAGATCCTGATAAATTGCTCAAGTCAGGATAGATTTTTTTTCTCTTGATTATACTCTGTAGTCATGTTATAAGGATTTCAATTAGGAACTGGTTTCGAATTGAATTAGAAGTCGATTTTGGAATTCGGTCGAATTTAAGATTTTAATTTGGATTAGTTTATGAAATTTGCAAAGATTACGAAGACTTGTATCTTGTTAGACAACTTACCCTAGTTTTTTGTGCGTATGTTTGGTTTGGTGGTTCCGGTTTCTTTCTGACAATTGAAATTGTCTACCTCTTACTTCCCCGTTTCTTGAACTACTGAATCACTTCAAAATGTTATGCTTATTCTGAAATAGGGCTGTGACAGTGCAGGAAGCCAAATTGAGTATAAGCAAAAAATAGAAGTTGATAAAACGGATGCTTGCATTTTTATGACTTCACTAGTCCCAATTAAACTAATAGCAGGTGATAGTTCTGTGCTTTGGCAAAATCCACGAACGTCTTCGACCAGATTCTGTAGACCTATACGGTTTCAATTCGTACATGAGTCCACAGACATCGTTCTTATGGAAAAAATACGCTTGGATTCCGAAATATGTAAATTATCACCTTCAAAGGTAACTCTAAATGGCGTTGAAGTAAAGATTACACAACACAAACTTTTGTTTACCATGGTGGACGCTAAAATTTGTAACGCAATCACAGGTACAACATCAACACAAAAGTGTTATTTATGTGGTTTGAGTTCAAAAGATTTTAAAAACATAGAAAAAGTTTTAAGTGTAAAATTAAAATCAAATTTTTGCGAATTTGGTCTATCCATTTTACATGGATGGATTCGATTTTTTGAATGTTTAGTACATCTGTCATACAGATTAACTATTCGAAAATGGCAAGCGAGAAGACCTGAAGCAAAGAAAATAGTTGAAGTCAGAAAAAAGAAAATACAACACATGTTTAGGGAAAACTTAGGATTAATAATCGACAAGCCGAAGCAAGGTTATGGGAGTAGTAACGACAGAAACACTGCAAGGGCTTTTTTTAAACACTTTAAAGTTTCCGCCGAAATTACTGAGATCGATAGAAAAGTTTTATATTGTAATGCAAATAATAGCAAGTGGGTACAAGATTGATTCGGAAAAGTTTAAACTGTATGCCCACGAAACAGCATGAATTTTTATTTTAAAATACGATTGGTACCCTATGCCACCTACGGTACATAAAATTTTAATTCACGGACTAGAAATAATAGCTAATTCATTATTGCCAGTTGGACAGTTGAGCGAGAAAGCCCAGGAAACACGAAATAAAGATTTTAAACTATTTAGACGGTCATATTCTAGACGAACATCAAGAATCGATACAAACCAAGACATTTTAAACTTATTAATAATTTCTTCGGATCCTATCATATCCAATTACAGGCCATTACCTCGCAAAAAACTAAATCAGTTTAGTGCTAAAGCTATTGAGATGTTCTTGTGTGAGCACAACATTCACAACATTAACGCAAGTTCTTCTGATGACGAGTTCAGTGACTCATCCTCTATCAATAGTTAATTGTTTATTTGTTTGTTTGTTTACTTGTTTATTTATTGTTTGTTAGTTTCCACAATAAAGGTTTTTTGAAATGTTGCTTTACTTACACCGATTGTACACACACTAATAATTATCGGATAACGGAGTCAGGTATTTCAGTCAAATTCATGATGTTATCTTTTATGTATTAACGAAAAGTAATTAAATTATTAATTTCAGTTTAAATATACTGTTTAAATACAGGTATCTACGAACGAACTGTACAACATCCTATCAGAGATTTCTGATGTTAAAATAGATCGATTTAGTTTAATTTCAGCAACTATTTTCAAAGTCTACTTTTCTAAGATTCTATGTTCTTGTATTATGGGATTTATGTAGTAAGTGTTGGCAAAATGGAACTAGATACTACATTTTAGCAAAAGTAGGTCATGAAAATTTTTGGATGGATCAATCTTTTTAAGAATGCAATGAAAAAAAAAACAATTAATATAGTAGACGCCACGAGAGCTGGCAGTAAATCATCATTTTCTGCTCTTACAAATGCCATACGTAGTTCACAAACCGCTAGAGAGTAATGTGTGTTGGAAAGAGATAGTATTAGTTTAATATGTCTGCTGTACAATTCAAATGGCCACGTCGAAAAAGTACGTCTGTTCTTCTAAGGGATGTCACTCTATAATTATAACCTCAAATCGAAACGTCTTGTGAGCGTTGTCATGAATCTGTTAGTGTTTTCACAAACCGAAAATGTTTTCTTTGAAAGGAAAATCATTAAATAATATTTTTGACAATCTTTGACATATAACCTCCATTACTAACATAACCTACATTTAAATGTATGTGGCGAAATAATCTAAGTCGTACGTCCATATCTTGATTCATACCATTTTTAAGCGATCTGTCACTGCCAGCTCTCGTGATTTCTACTATATCCATATTAAATAATTGTAAGAGAAAAAAGCCTAGTTATGTAAAAAACACCTGTATAAGAGTTAAAAAAAAGATAGATTTATTTGGAATAGAAACATATTCACAAATTTTGAACATCGTAATTCAAGCCGTTTCTCTTACAATTCTCTTTTTGAAAATAATTATATTCAAAGAGTTGTAACTAGTAGCAATGGGTTGGATTTCGGATTACTGGGATATGTTTTGTTGATTTTAATAACCGCGGTTGGCATGAGAAAATAATTCAAAAACTTCCGTCGATCGATACAACGCACGAAGAGGTCGAGGCGCCGACCGTTACTTTAGAACAGGCGAGATAATTAACGTCTCTACAATCAGATGCTCACGTAAATCGAGTGTCTAGACATAGTGCGGTGCCGAAAGTAAATAAGACAAGACGTTCAAATTTCCAAAAGCCGATAATCAAAACTTTAGCTCTAATGAACAAAAAATGGTTGTGCGCGAATTATACGCAAACGAGGATTTTTTATTTTGTGGCAGCTCCAGACATCGAAGAAAAAGTTGTCCAGCGTTCGGGAAAACGTGCAGTGGATGCGGCGAAAACAATCATTTTTATCGTGTTTGTGTTACATCTGACATTCCCTTGTTTGGATTAGATTGGTGGTTACCCTTTAATGTACCCTTACCTACTGGTGCTAAAATTCTACATGTAAGATCGGGTGACATTGGAAAAAAGAATCTGATGGGAGAGGACGAAGTGTCGGAATACAACACTGTTAACAAGCTGCTGAACGAGTTTGTTAGGTGTTCGAGGAGTCCTTAGGTACTATAAGGGGTCACTACCCGAAGATTCATATCCAGAACAACATTGCACCCAAGAGATTTCGTCATAGGAATGTGTCATTAGCAGTGTAGGATCAAGTTGCAGCAGAGCAGCAGGGATTGGTGAAGGAGGGGGTCCTCGAGCCGGTAGATACCACGAACCAATCTATTTCATGGGCATCGTTGCGTACAAATGGATGAATTACTCCTTACCTTCTTTTGAGGATATCACAGACAAATTGTCAGGTGGTAAATACTTTTCACAGATTAATTTAAAAGATGCACATCTGCAGATGAAGATTCATCCGGAGTCACGAAAATATTTGGTCGTATTTGGCCACGCATAAGGGATATTTTGCTTACAAGCGGTTGCCGTTTGGCATCAGTTTTGCGCCAGCCCTTTTTTAACCCACCATGGACCAGATTCTTTCTGAAGTGGTAGTGTTGTTTGCTATTTGGACGACATTCTCATAACCGCCATAATGATGTTACATTTGCGAAAATTGAGAGAAGTTTTGCGTCGGCTGCAAGCTACCGGTATCACACAAAGGTGAAAATGTGACTGGTTGATGAATGGCGTCACATACTTGGGCCACAAAATTGATGAGAAGGGCTTGCATCCCACTGAAAATTACGTGGAAGCAAGAAGAAACATGCCAATTCCTCAAAATACAACACAATTACGTTCATTTTTGGGGGCTGTAACTTACTATGGCAGTTTTATTGAGAACCTTCATGTGAGATGTGTTCCGTTGCATCGGTTATTAAAGAATGCAAAATGAGAATGGACAGAAGAGGACATACATGTATTCGATGAGTTGAAACGGAGCTTGACATCGAGCGAGACCTTAGTCCATTTCGATCCGGACAAACCGTTGGTAGTTTCCAGCGATGCCAGTGGAGTTGGTGCAGGGGCGGTTCTGTCTCATAGATTTCCTGATGACACTCTGAAGCTCGTGGCGATTGCTTCGCGTTCGTTCAGTGATGTAGAAAGCCGATATTCAACTATTGATAAGAAAGCGTTGTGTTTGGTTTATGGCGTGACTAAATTTTCCCAGTATCTATATGGCAGGCGATTTACCTTGATTACACATCATAAAGCGAATTTTTGGTGAGTAACCGGTTGTTGCGTAAGGTCATGACACTAAATGGTTATGATTTTGAGATCATGTATTGACCAGGAAAGGAAAATGGTCCTACAGATTCGTTGTCCCGACTTCCCTTGCCTGCATCTATGGGCTCGTGTAACGTGCCACTTCACTCGCGGTTATTGCATTTACGAGTGGGAAAGTTACCCATAAGAAGACAAGAGTTAAAGAAAGAGACTGAACGTGATGTCAAATGTTATTAGAACAAAAAGGATGTGTCGGTAGATTTGCTTCCTTTTTACGAAAAGTGGGATGAGCTCTCGTTGGAAGAGGGAGTCTGTTCTGGAATGGTTGTGTGTGCGTTCCAACCTTATTACGTGAGAGAGTTCTGGACATGTTACATGATGGTCATCCTGGAACATCAGCAATGTTATTCCTGGCAAATCTCCATGTCTATTGGCCTAAACTTGATGTTGATATTAACTACGAAGTAGATAAATGCCGTTCCTGTCAACAGTCGAGGAAAAACAGTCACAGTTCTCCATTTCACCCTTGGGGTGTGTCATCCGAACCTTGGTCTCGACTCTATTTGAATTTTGCGCGACCTTTCGAGGTTAATGTGGTTGCTACTTGGGGACTCCTATTCTCGTTGGCTGGAGATAGTTCTAATGAAGACGGCGACGTCCATTAAAACCATACAGGTGTTGATTTTTGCTCGTTTTGGTTTTCCGAAATTTTTGGTGACTGATAACGGTCCTCAGTTTGTTTCGAGTGAGTTTGAGGAGTTTTGTAATATAAATGGAATAACGCATGTGAAAGTACCATCCGAAATCTAATGGTTTGGCGGAGCGAGCTGTTCGTACGTTTACGGAGCGTATGCGGGCCAGCAGTCAGAAATTAACCCAAAATCTGAAAGTGCACAGTTTCCTCTTTTCATATAGAAATACAGTAAGACGTTCAACAAAAAGAACGCTGAGTCAATTCATGTTTGGACGTCATTTGCGTTCCCGTTTTGATCTATTGCAGCCTAATGTTACTAAAAATATGGAAATAGAGGAGATGACAGAAAAGCGAAATCACGACCGGGGAGCTATTAGCCAAAGTTTCGAAAAAGGGGAGGCAGTATAGGTTAATACAGACCCTAAAAAGGAATGACTACAGAACTTTTTTATTAGAACTTGGACAAGAACTCATAAAGCCTAATCCTAAAAGGCTACAGGACAAACACTTATCTAAAAGAATTGTGGAGGCGATCCGTATCTTAATTCCTGTGGAAAAAGCTCAAAACCAACAGATTCCAGTCCCATCTTCATTGACATATCAAAAACGTTGTACGATATGCCCAAGAAAAGCTGATAAAAGGACAAGAAATGCTTGTCACAAATGCAACAAATATGTTTGTTCCACTCATTGTCTGGTGTCAAAAAGAATAATTTGTAGCATTTGTCATAAGAAGGAAAACGTTCGTTAAAACATTTTAATTTTCTAGTTTCACTTAAAAGACTTTTTTGGTTTATAATTTTAGTTGTTTATAATTTCTTTGTTCATAACTATTAAATAAATGTTGTTAATATTTTACGATTTTTCTTATTAATTTTGTCATACATCAAATAAATTTCTTGCGATACATTTGTATCCCACATCAGACTTTAGATTTGTGAAATTTTAGACAGTCCGTAGCAGAAAGGTTAACCAAGAGAAACAGGCCATTCATCAAAACATCAACACAACCGTGAACCGTTGGTGAACGCGGTTAATATTTGTATTCGCCATGTGTATTGAGCAGTCGAGTTGCTTATTTACCAGCGTCGGAAAGACCATGGCCATACCATGTTATAAACAAGTTCAGTTGTAGCTAAAACTGTGAAGTGACCACATGTAATCCGTTTTATTCACAATATATTTCTTTATGAACAGTGCCTACGTGTAAATTTCCTGTCAATTTGGAACTGAATGAAAATCTAAAATATACATATAAACAAATAGTCTTTTTATTTACCATATAAATTTATATTTGTTATTACATTTTTGGATTATTGACAAAATGGTTTTATATAAATTGAATATAGTTTATCCATGTAATATAGGTATATCATCTGTAGAAACTGCATTTCTTATAAACATGCATCGTCTGTGAGATTTATCAAAGTTATAACACTTCCCTTCAAAATGTTTTATACAAACAAGAGTTCGTCGTCTTACAATTACCGTATTTTCTCGAATTGATTTGCAAATGTAATCTACACCCGATTGTAATCCGCATTTTATTTTAGAGCATATAAAATTTGTAAAACCGGTGCAGATTACATTCGAGAAAATACGGTATTTCCAAACGCTGTTTCCCATGAACCTTTTAAGCCTTAATTTACTGGAAAACAGAACCTCGTAAAGTATTCAATGGATTTTCGAGAAATTACTCTTGCAACCAGGAACGCAACAAATATTACACATTTTTTAATTAAAAACATAAACAATAGAAATTAGAAACAATACTAAAATAGAACTAAGGGAAAAACAACCAAAAAAAAGGCGGTAACGAATGCAATCTTAAAATTTTTGAGGAAATATGTATTAACTAAAAACATAATTTTGTTTTTAACCTTTAGAGAGCCGGGATTTTAGGTAACATATTGTCTGAAGAAAATCGATACAAATATATCATAAATATGATATATTTATCATACACAAAGTACTGATTAAGTGGTGGTCCCGGTCCGTAAAGGTAAGAATAAATTTTCAAGTTTTCAAATTTGAACAGAAAGGTTTTTAAAGGGACCTCCACCTGAATAAGATGGAATTATCATTTTTTATTCATTATGACATTTTATACAGGGTGACCCAATTAACTGGCAAAATACCAACGCAATAAAAATTTTTTTTTACAGAATACTTTACTTTTTTATCATAAATTCAGATTTTTCAATAAAAAATATAGTGTCCTATATAAAAAAAATGGTCGTGACCTTCGTATGACTTCGAAAATAATGTCAATGTCAAAAAATGTTACCATCGTTTTATTTCCACCTTCGTACAGAACGACTTTCATTTCAATATCATTTTCATGTAAAATGTAAGATTTAGGTAATAAACCTTTTTGTCTCATAGTTTGTATATAACATAATATAGTATTATGTAGAATGTTTCCTAATATAATACTCTTTTTTAGCGTTATTCTGAGCAAACGCCGTAATATTAGACTTATTTTTTGTATATTTTAATTTTTTTTTGATTACCTGATTATAGTATATAAATGTGTTATGGCAATTTAGTTTTTGTATGATATGTTTCGAAACATGGTGCGACACATAAACTTTTATGACATACATTACATTGGTACGCAGTTCAGCGCATTTGTTTAGACATTGCGCATAATACACAATTACGTTGCAAAGATTTTTGTTGTGAGGTTTCATTTGCAATTTTTGTGGGAAAATGGCGCCCCTGTAGTCGAAGATCGACACCAGATGATGAAGGCGACGGTTCATTAGAATCTAATTTCAATAAATCCTTTACTACACATAAACGAAAGTTGGAAAAGGACGCTTTTTGCTTAGTTTTGATCATGAATGTACATGCGCATTCATCAATATCAAATCAAGCAGATGGAAAAATAGTTTTCGGTACCACTTCATTGATTTTCTCACCGTCTCCGTCAAAGATTTTTATTGTAGTCATGAATACAACGTGGTTTTATAATGTCTTGCTGAGTTTTATAGTTTTTTTTACCAGTTGCACAAAAGTCGACTTCATGAACTGTTGTTATGACAAAAACTTCTTTTTTATCCATTCATTTCAGTACTATCCAGACGTCGGTGTGGGCAACTTCTACTTCACCACGGTTTAGCTTGGATTTCAAAACGGGCATTCGTTTTCGATTTTTTTTTTACAGTTCCGCAAACCCCTGTATCTCGGCTTTGCAGAAATTCTGCATGCTGTGGTGATGAGTACCACTTATCAATAAATAAAATATGACCCTTATTATGATATGGTATCATGAAATGAGCCACGATATCCCCCGAAACTACTAAGTTAAATTTATCATAATCTGTGCCTGAGCCAGTATACACAATAAAATCAAGTAAAAATCCGGTTTCACAGTCCACCAGTTCAAACAATTTGATACCAAAACGTTTTCTTTTGAGAGGTAAGTACTGCTTGAACTTTAGTCGTCCTTTCCACAAGAGTAAGCTTTCATCTATACAAAGATTTCTTCCTGTATTGATGGTATTAGAAAACTTATTTTTTAGATAGTCAATTACTGGTTTTACTTTTTTCAAAGAATGATTTATTACATCTTCATTATTAGCAAAATGAAGATATTGCAGAATTTGTAGATATCTATTTCGCAACATATAGTCCCCAAATATTGAAGTTAGAAGAAGAGGATCTTTGCTCCAATAGTCTTTCAATGCATTTTTTCGAACGTGTCCCATATTAATTGATAATGCAAAAAAAATACGTAATTCATTTTCGGTCACGGGGCTCCACGGCTTCATATGTACACGATTTTTTTCGGGATTCTGGTCTTGATAAATATTGGTTTGTATTCTAATGGTATCTAGGAGAAACGAATCAAAAAAAAATCAAAATAATTTAATGGAGTATCGCCTTTTATTGAAATATTTTCAATAATGCAAGCTTGTCCAGTAAAGTCTTTTATTGAGGGGTAGTAGCAATTGTCATAAACCACATCAACATTAGGTTCATCGGATTGATCATCTGCTGTATCAATAGCTTCAACTTTAGATTCCTCTGTCGTATCCAAATCAACTTGTTCATCAACCTCCGATTCACCACTACTCCCAGTTTCATTTTCGATATTCATTGTTATTATTATTTATTTGTCTTTGTATCCAGTTTACAGAAAGAAATTATAGAGAAATTAATAGTAAACACTATGTATATAAGGTAAACAAAAACAAAAACTCCCGTAACACGCCATATAACTAATTTCTATTATGATCAGTACCAAGCAGCAGTTTGCACGCGGTTTTCGAAAAAAAAAAAATAATCAAAATTCAAACATAAACATTATTCTTACTGTGAACAAAGATAACAAATTATACAACACTCAATTCAACATTGAAAGAACTAAACCATAATTGAAAAAATTCCATCTATCACGCCATCATTAAGTGATTTCACCCATCTTTTTGAAAAGTATTTCCACCTAGATTTCACCAACGTAAGGTTCTCTGCTGTTAGGTATTCCCTAAACTTATTATATATTTTAATGGAATGGTAAGAGTTATGTCTTTGACCTACAGTCTTATTTACGGGCGGTATAATAGCACGATTCTGGGATGCAATCCGAGTAGAGTAACCATGTGAGACAGTCGCCAATCGGTCCGGTGATTTTAAAATGTTATTCATAATTGCTAAGGTGTATAACTGTTTAATAGTAAATAAGTCACACTCAGCAAACAACAACGCAGTTGGGAAAGTACGGGGCCTATGCATCATTATTTTTATAACACCTTTTTGAGACGTAATTAATTTCTGAAGGTAAGAATCAGCTGCAGAGCCCCATGCCAAAATGCCATATTGCAGGATTGATTGTATAACTCCAAAATAAAATATCTTAATAGTTTTGAAATCGCATACATGACGTAATCTTTTGAACATGTAAGTACTACGCCGAATCTTGTCAACCATCCTTGCAATATGAGCATTCCATCTCAAATGATTGTCAATTAATACACCCAAATAAGTAGCAACTTGCACAGATGTAATCCTTTTACAATTGCAATCTACCACACAACAATCATTTTCATGAATTGGAGGGCTAGAAAAGCTATTAGTGGTATCCTTTCTAATGGTAAATCTCATAAAATATGACTTGCTATCATTTAAAATAAGTTTACTGCTATTTAGCCAGTTATTTATTAATCTCAAATCTGCTATAGCTTTATCTTCAACATCCGCCCAAGAACGGCCTTCCACAAACAGAACGTTATCATCCGCAGAAGAGATTAAGTCTCCATTGAGTGTTAATGAAAGCAAGTCATTTATATAAATTAAAAACAAAAGCGGACCCAAAACTGTTCCCTGTGGCACTCCGACATTCATCGATACCGAACAGCTGAGACTTTGACCAATCCTCACATATTGAGATCTCTCGTGCAGATAGTCCCACATTAATTTCAAAGTTATACCTCTCACCCCATAAATATCAAGCTTACGCAACAAAAAACTGTGATCAACCGTGTCAAAAGCTTTAGCTAGATCCAAAAAAACAGCTAGGCAAGGCCTTGATTTCTCAAAACTATTTTTAACTTTTGTTGTAAGTTCCACAATGGCATCACTTTTGATTTACCCTCAGTGAAGCCATATTGATTCTTAGAAAGAATACTATTTTCATTAAAGAAATTTATCAATATATTAATAATATAAATTTAATTACATCATCAATATTCAAAGGAAGATTTGTGAAATCTTGTGAACCCATAGTGCCAATAAACTTGTTATAATTAATTATGTTCCTGTACCTATTAGTTTCAATATTCAGATTACTATCACAACTATCAGGGAAATTTAGCTGCAAAAACACAGGACAGTGGTCTGTAATTTTTGAATGCGATATTATTGATAGAAAATTTTCCCGCGGGAGAGAAGTTTTAACGAAGATGTGGTCCAAACAACTTTTACTATTATTAAAAATTCTAGTATAATCACGGATATAGGGCTCAAAGCCAGCAGCGGCCGTTACATCCAAATAAAGAGCAGGTATTTGATTTAACTGCATATCCGGATGGATGTCAATATTGATATCTCCAGTTAAAACTTCATGCTCTCTAGTGCAGAAGGATTTAATGTATAAATTTAAATTGTCAATAAAGGTATTAGGGTTAAATGAAGGTGATTTATAAATTCCCGTGACACCAAACCGACTCAAACCCAAATTAAACTCAATACGCAGAAACTTGAATAAATTCGTTCACGAGAATAACCACGCCATCATTTTTATTGAAATTACTATTGTTATAATATGTCTTATAATTATTAAAGCTTATCTCACTCACATGCGCCAGCTGCCAAGTCTCGGTCAGAACAACTACATCTAATTGAAAGTTAATGGAACCTATCAAAAACTCCAATTCATTGAGGTGTGCGTTCAAACTTCTAATATTTAAAGACAAAATGCGAAGACATTTTCCACATGTGGAAAAGTCGCTTATTCGGCCTACAAAACGATCAAACGTGTCACAATTCACATTCTCATAAACAGTGTCTTGTTCAGTATCCATTAAAAACTAAAAAACCTATTACAAAGAAAATCTAACAGAAACATCAGCAATCAAATTGAGGACTGACCGACCTTTTTCAAGAGGTCCTGTTCAGTATCAATTGAAAGCGCTGGAGAATTTTCATCCTTCCTGACCATAACTTTATTCCTGAACCATACAAACTTGAAGCCATTGACACGCGCTGTTTTCTTGGCCAGCATTAGCAGTTTGTTGTTTAGTGGTGTAAGATGTTCATTTAGAAAAATAGACTCACCAATTTTCAGGCCTGGGTAGAAAGCATTAGTCACGACTAGTTTCTTTTTAGCAAGTAACGCATCCCTAGATGATCTTCTAGTAAATTGGGCTATAATAAGGGGCGTAGTATTTTTGTTTGTTTTCAAACGATGTGCAACATCAACTTCGTCCGGATCCAAAACAACATTTAGTTGGGCAGCAACCTGCATCACAATGTCTTTACAATTTTCATTCTGCATTAATGGAATTCCACTAATAATCAAATTTTTATTTCGAACATATTGCTCCATCTGATTAAGGTGGGTAGACAAATTTAATATTTCCCCATTTTTCTCAACAAGTTGTCGACTTAACCCCTCGCAGTTATGCTTAACGGTAGATAATTCACTTTTAAAGCTCTTCAACTCAGTTAAAATATTATCATAATTATCAGATACATGTTGAACGAAATTTCTGAGTTCAGTTACATCTTTTTTGAGTTGCGATATAGATTCATACAATGGTTTCACCAACCTTTTAATTTCTGCCAATAATTCAGACTTTATTGAGGACAATGTAGTAGCCCCCTCGGTGTCGTCCGCTTCACTAGCTTTAATAGTACGACGACATGCACAGCTTCCACATTTCCACGGTTGTTTCGAATTTAATTTTTTGCGGTATACTACTTCATTTGAACAATTCATTTGTACAATCAATTGAACATTCAAAGTAATATTTTTGTTTACACTCAAAACATTCCGCAAAATCCGATACAATTTTTTTGTTACACGATGCAAACGTCGACATCTCGTTAAACTTGTTTACGGCTCGAATATCGACAAGACCATCGACAAAAATCCACGAAAATCAAGTATTCACAGAAGTCGAATGAACTTAATATTTTCACCAACAGATTCCCGTCGACTTACACTATACATATGTCAAAAAACAACTCAAAAACAATGCAATAAGTAGAGAGTGTTTAAGAACATGTGTTCACTCACAAACTTGAATTGTAACTTGAAATAACTTGTTTTATCCATGTAATATAGGTATATCATCTGTAGAAACTGCATTTCTCATGAACATGCATCGTCTGTGAGATTTATCAAAGTTATAACATTTCCCTTCAAAATGTTTTATACAAACAACAGTTCATCGTCTTACAATTACCGTATTTTCTCGAATCTTATCCGCACCTCGCTTTTAAAAATGCATGGTGGTAAAAAGAATTGATTTGCAAATGTAATCTACACCAGATTGTAATCCGCATTTTATTTTAGAGCATATAAAATTTGTAAAACCGGTGCAGATTACATGAACCTTTTAAGTCTTAATTTACTGGAAAACAGAACCTCGTAAAGTATTCAATGGATTTTCGAGAAACTACTCTTGCAACCAGGAACGCAACAAATATTACACATTTTTTAATTAAAAACATAAACAATAGAAATTAGAAACAATACTAAAATAGAACTAAGGCAAAAACAACCAAAAAATAGGCGGTAACGAATGTAATTTTAAAATTTTTGTGCAAATATGTATTAGCTAAAAACACAATTTTGTTTTTAAAAAGTGAATACTGTGATGCAAAACAAAAATGAAAAAATTAAAGAAGACGCAGAAAATCTACAGAAGACAGCGATACGCCGAGATGAAGATACAAAATAATCAGATTTTAATTCCGCCATGTTGAAAAGGGTACCCAAAGGCAGATAATAAGATTTCGAATAAAGTTTAAGCGCCAAACAGACTTCCCAAAAATTTTGTTGAACTATACTGATTTCTCCTTTGTTGTGGATCAATACGATTATGTTCTTTTCCCAAAAATCACTCTACAATTTACAAACGGCGAGAATACCAGTTAAATCTCACAAAAAAAAGGAATATATTAAACACATATTCGATTTGGAATGACATTTATTGTGTCACCTCTGAGGATTAATTTCTCCCGTGCTCGTTTTACAAACGCGGTTTTGTGTGGCGTACGAAATGGCCTCGAATTTTTAGAAATACATTATGTACAACAGCATCATCAACTCTGTTATTAGCTTTTGATGAAGATAATAATAAAAATAAAACAATACAATAAAATCGATCTTAAAACACAAAAATCATCTTCTTCATCCGTATAAATTCTTTCAATCTTTTTTTCTTTTACATTTCAAACTTCTATACAATTTTCAACAAATATTATTTTAGCTTTGTTATTTTAATCGTAAATCAAACGCGTCATTTTTGATTCTTATTATTTTTTTTTATAAATAAATTTTTCTTTATTCAAATGGCAACCATCATTCTGTGACTCTAGGACTTATGCGCGTTCGATGATTGTGCTCCAAACTTTCAACTTCACACCAAGCAGTTCTAACTTCAAAAAACAACTAGAAAAAAAAATATTAATGACATTATGGTGAGTTGGTAAAATAATTCTTACTTGGTTTAACCATGCTTCATCAGCCAACAATTCATTAAGTATACAAGTAGTATCTTTTTGTGGATCAGAAATACGTTTATCAGCAACTCTTTTAGCACATTCTATATACATAAGATACTTTTGATGAGTTATCTTATTTAAAAGTTGAACCCTGTTTGCGCATATTCTACACATTAAAAAATCCTAAAAAAAAAGCAAAATAATACTTTTATAAACATCAATAAATGAAATAATACCTTTTCATTTACAGCTTGTGGATTTGGTTGGCATCCTTCAAGTGTGGTTGAGTTGTATGGTTGTCCATACAACAAAACCCTCACAGAAACCCCCAAAAAACCACATCCTGCGCAATTTTTCGATTGAGAATCCGCTACTCCCAACTCTTTTATCACATTATAACATGGCCACGTGCAAACTGAAACTTCTGTTGGCTTGGACCAATTTAGTAGAGAAGTTAACTTTTCGGTTTTTTTATTGGTTATATCATCGATTGTTTGCACATTTGACAAAAAGTAATCGTCTTTATAAAAAATAAAATTAGCGTTTTAAATTATTTTATTTTTAAAATTACCTTTTTCTTGGAAAATTTCTGTCAAAAAGTTACTATCCAGTGCCTGAGAAATTAAAGTTTGGATGTAAACCTCAAAATTATCTTGATAAACTTCATTTTCCTTCAGAACCGTCGAAACAAAGTTTTCGTCAACAAAGGTCATTTCCCTTCGAAGAAATTCTACAATTGTTTCCATTTGTCCTTGAGATTTATAACGAACTGGTACTGTTATGTATTGTTTTTTACTTTCCGGAGTCCAAGAGGTATACTATTATTAAAAAATAATAAATATTTGAAAAATATAAAATTAAAACAAAATTTGTTTAACCCTTTAACGCACAATGTTATGTAGTGTTTTGAACTAGGAATTCTTACACTGTGTGAATTATCAAAGTTCAAATCCTCTCATTCACAATCGCTCCCTATTCTTCAATAAACAGAGAAAATGATACGTGCAAATCCTATGATAGCGACAAGTAGTAACTAGTGAGTGCGCAATTCTTGTTGGCACGATGCGAATCAAGCGCCAAGCGTAAGGATTGTTCGTGCAAAAGCATAAAATGGCTAATAATGCGAAGTTCGGAATTAATTATTAAACACCAATGTAGATATAGACCTTTAGATTGCAGGCGCGATAATTATTTGCAAAGTCAAGAACGTTTTGTCTTCCAATTTGTCAACCAGAAAGAGAGAGGTGGAAAGTAAGGCACCTAACTGTAAGAGAAACTCATAACCCTGGTTCACAGAAGAACATCATCGCAACAAGAAATAGAGTCACCACGCGCATCCGCGTAGTCTGATTTATATGGAAGCTATTAAGGAGTCTCAGCAAGGAAGTGACTGACACAGCACAGCTAAATACCATCTAACTGCAGAAAATGGGCATATTTTAATAATAGACAACCCCGCACTATAGACAGCCAGACCCAATACCACATAACGACAAAGGATGTGGAAGAAAGGACGAGGAAAATCTAAATCGGAAAAGCGCAGAACCCAAACAACATCAGAAATGAACTCGTAAAACATAGAGGGAGACCGCTAGCTAATCAACTGAGAAAACTATTTAACAATATGCTCAGCACCAGGTAAGTGCCAACGGATTGGAAGCAGGGTACAAGTATTGTCCTGCACAAGAAGAGGAAACTAGATGACCCTAACAACTACCGATTTATTGAATCCCACCAAGATTTTCACAAAGCTTTCAGCTAACAATAACACCAAACAAGTGCCTATACGAGAGGAACAAGAAGGGTTCTGGAAGAACCGGAACCCATCGTTCGTCAAATCGTCGAAAAAGTACTGGAATTCAATAAACAGCATATCTTTGTTTCGTGGACCTCAAAAAAGCATTCGACAGAGTGAAGCTATTCTACCCAATATCATAGAAGAGCAATCAAACAACTAAACACAGATAACAAGACAAAACTAAAAACCCTGAACGGGGAAGGGCCAGAAATCAACACCAAAGCCGAAATCCTACAGGGTTACAGCCTCAGTCCACAACTGTTTAACATGCTAATGGACAGTATATGCAAGGGTCTATCTAGATGGAGTAAATGACGGATATACACTGGGATGAATAACAATAAAGATTGTGTGCTATGCAGACGATGCCATCATCAGCGCAGTGTCGGAGGATGAACTACAACGGCTTTTAAACGCATTCAACAAAGCTTGTGACGAGGTAAACATGGCGATAGCAATCAATAAAACGAAAAGAATGGTCATCTCAAATCTCGCATTAAATCATTAAGCAGCATCGCAAAACAAGTCGTAAAGGCAACAAGAATATCAGGTCCACTTTACAACCCAATATGGAGGAATATAATAGGGAGGCAAGCAAGGTTAGAATATAGAAGGCATGCATAAAGACCGTCCTTACGTATGCGGCCGAATCAAGAGATACATCGTCAGATGGGTTCGGCAGAGACGACGACAATGTAATGAAAATGTATCAAGAAGGTATCAGTCGTGCCAGGCAAAATGCACAAGAGATGGCAAAACATAAAAAAAGACCGATAGTATCCCAGGAGAAGCAGAACCAGCAATAACGAAGCGTCATAGCAAGTCATAAGACTTTCGATAAGAAGAAGTCAGAGGTATTGGTGCTTATGCTGTTTTTGACAACACTTTCATCTAAGTCTTTGATAAGCAACTATAAGTGTACCAAAAATCTAATTTTTAGACTCAATCAATTCCTTTCTCGTATTTTCAACTTGCATTCTCGTTGCGGACTGTTCCTTAGGGTGCAACAAATATAGAATTACTCTATTATTTGAAGGATTGTGTTCTATATATAACACGGAAGAACGTGCGCGTGAGTGTAATATGCCCAGATAACTTTTGAAGATAGTTTATTATGTCATCGACAGCAACTACGATGTTGGGCTTCTTCGTACTTTCCTCGGCCCATGCTTTATTACCTTTTTGTATATTTAGGACGTTCTTATTCTTTGCAGTTATAAGAATCGCTTTAAAGCTATTAAACGGTGTACTTTTTACCAATTCTCGCGTTGATGAGTACACGAGATAGATCGTTCGGTAGAATTCTGAATCGTTTTATATAAACTATTTTTGTAACCAAAGTGAATTATTTAGTGACATAGTGAATTCAAGACCAGGGAGCTCAGGATCGATCGTACGTAACAGATCTTTGACGTCGGCGTTGGCAAATGAGAAAGTGATTGATTATTGGTTCGACGAAGAAAGAGAGAATGATTCTGATTTAAAAGATGATTGTATTGTTGAAAGGGATCATGACATGGCCAGTGAACAAGATAAAAGTTTCTACACCAACTAATCAGATGACGATATCCCATTGGTGTCTTATATTAGTTGGTACTATCATAGGAAGTATGGAAAAGAAATGTTCCTCCCAAAAATATAAAGACTAGGAATTATAATTTTGTATCCAATACACCTGGTCCTAGAGAAGACGTAAAAAAATTCCTTGGCGCCAATAGACGCTTGGTATGAACACTGATAATATATTAGATTTGATTGTGATGTACACTAACATATGAAAAGCATAAAAATATATACAAAATTATTTGTGCAGATGGCGCCAGTAGTCCTATACTCTCGTTCTTGCTTTAACATCGTTAACATCTGCAGGTTAGAACGTGGCAACTAAAACGGTCGGCATACTTGCAACAGGCAATGCGAAAAAGCAAACAAGTAACAAAGATAGTGATTTAAGCGGTGATATTAGTGAATCATGTGGTGATAGTGTAGTAAACAAAGATTACGCATCACTTGATCTAGATGCAGACTCAACACATTTTGTGGTAAGTGTTTTTTTAATTTATGTTATGGCATGTCATATTCTAACATTAGATTCTTTTTTAACGTGTTAAGGAGACTTGTCACATTGTTACGCTACATCTTTAAGAAGAATCCGCTACAAGTTCATCGATAGTAAGTAATATTCCAGTCAAAGTATATCGAAGCCATATAAAATGTAGATGGAGGCACAGAAACACTGATATGTATGTGAGAATGAAAAGAAAGATATGTGCAATTTATGGCAAGAGTCTTGTAGATGCAAAAAAAAATGTAGAACTCTCTTGGAAGGATGTCATGAAATAGTTAATATTCTAGAACGAAAGTTTTGTCTCTTTAGCGAGCATCGGATGCTGTAAGGAATCTCATTACAGCACCCATTTGAGTACTGTAATAGCTTTCATTATCATCGCGAATTACAAAAAGACTTTTACGTCCTATTGACAAACAACTATCCTTTTGATGGTCGCTAAGTACTACGCAAAAGTCAACTTTTAATAGCAGTTTTCGGAAAAAATATTTAGTAAATTCAGGGACCTAGAATCCTATGACTTGCAGAATAGTTACCTCTTTGGGTGTATTCAGTTATCACCTAAGAAACGTTCCTACCGTAAAAAACAACCTAGACAAGAACCTAGCAGATACTTCAATGTATTCAAAATATTTCGTGAGCGTTGGTGAGAAACACATCAGGTTTTGTAAAACCGAGAACGTTCATAGTCTTCAATCCTATCGTGGCAGGATCAATAGACTCGTCAGCAAGAAAGTTCAGGAAGCTCAACCTGCAGGTAAAGACAAAAGAGGCAAGCACCACATTCGATTAAATCAGTTAAATGAAGACCAAAAACAATCAGTTCGAACAGATCATATTCGAATAATATCAAAGTCACTACAGTAAGATTGGCAATCTTGAGAGGAGCTGTTTAAACTGTGATATGACTATCGCTAGACTTTACAAAGAGTTTCACATTCTATGGTGTCAAGAGTAAAGTTGGTTGAATTGTTTTAAAATGCATTGGGTAAAACTAAATTAGCATAAAAGCTTGTTGGCAACAAATTTTGAATTCATTCCATTGTTTTACATCTAGCTAAAGTATTTAAACTAAGTCATTAAACCATGGATAGTCTAGGTGTTCCAGAAAAAGTAGAAATGATTTTTATTTACTGAGAAAGTGGCAGAAAAGCTGCTAATAGCACAGCTTTGTATCGAGGGAGTTTTCCTGATCGAACGTCTTCGACAAGTACCTTTTAGAGAGTTGTGAAAACAACAAGAAAAAGAACTTTGCGGGAAACTGTAAGTACGGAAGGAGGAAATTACGTTATTAGCTAGCGTTCAGGTAAACCCTCAAGTTAGCACTCGACAACTTGTAATTGACCCGGGAATATCGAAGGCCAGCATTTTAAAAATATTAAACAATAGACACAAGAACGAGTGCGGTTGGACGTCAATTTCTCTTTCAGAAACGTTGTCACGTCAGATTTTTCTTTGGTAACGTGCTATTTTCGGATGTGTCTACTTTTACAAACCACGGACTAATCAATAGACATAACATGTACTAATGGAGCGTTGAAAATCCAATATGGTTACGTAAAGTAGAACATCAGCGCAGCGCTGTTGGTCGGTTAATGTTTTGTGTAGCATAATCGGTGATACATTGATCGGTCCATACTTTATTGAAAATGTACTGAATAAAGAGAAGTAAATGCCTTATCAACGTTACTAGAAGATTCAAGTTTGGAACAAAGATAAAATAACTTCGAAATGAGTTTACTTTTATCCATAGATTCAGATTTTGCAATCAAAAATGGGCCATTTAAAAAACTGGTCGTGACCTTCTAATTCCTTCTAAATAAAGCCAAGGTGAAAAATATTGATGTCATATTCTTTTTTCCTTCGTATAGGACAAGATTTATTTGGATATTTTCATGTTAAATGAACCGTTTTTGAGATATTCGCTTATCTCAAGTTGAATGGTCCTTATGTATGGAAACGGTCGGTTATCTTCTAAATTAAGATAGCAAACAAAAAATGTTAAGATACAAAAGTTATAGAGTTTTTGTAAAATCTATTACAATAAAGACAAATTAAGTAGGCAGGGTCAGTCAAAAAGTTATGACGAAACATAGTTACGTTTTCTTTAATAGAACATCCTGTATATTATTCCATATTTAACCGTTTTAGAGATGTTGAACTTTGAAAATCACTCTTGTAAAATACACAAAAATAATTTAGACAGTTATGTTCACAGTTCATCAAGTTATCTTTGAAAGTTTCTCATCTCCATAGCAACGCAATGACATAACACATGTCAAGAATACAAAAATAGTTTGAATAATTTGTGCTCAAAAATAAATTACGGAACTAATTAGGTAAATTCGTAAATTTTTAAAAGCTCGGTATCTGGGAAACGGTTAAGTTTAGGTTTATGATGTGCAAATGAATTTTATTTAGAATTTCGAGATAAACCGACATATGGAGCAATATACAGGAATAACATAACTTTTTGACTGACCCTGTATACTTAATTTGTATGTATTGTAATAGATTTTAAAAAACACTAACATTTCTTAACATTTTTCGCTAGCTATCTTACTTTAGGGGATAACCCACCGTTTTCCATACATATAAGCGACCCTGTATATAGAAAAAATACGTCCACAGATTCCACTAGAACGTACCGCAATGTCTACAAATAAATCCGCAACATCTAAATACGCATATTCTATTCATCTCAAGTGTATCCAGGAAGAGATTTCTTTGTCTAAGTTTTGATGATGTGAGAGATCGGACTAAAAGAAGAAAGATTGATAAATTGGCATCTCTCTAAAAAATTCTTTCAAGATTTCAGGAAAATATGCAAAAATCATATGTAATAGGATAATACACTATTACATAATGAGCAAACCTGCTCGATCTGGACTATAATTTTTGTTGCTTTGTGATGCTCAAAATGTTATGATTTTCAAAAGCAAATAGCAGGAGCCCCAGATTTTTGAAAAACAACATATATATCCCTAATAGCACTCCATTTATAACGACATATTTCAACGTATTCTCTTCTATTGCTCAAAAACATTTTAAGAACTTTTCACAACAATTATCTTAGTAAAAAAAAAAGAATGTTCGCCACGCAAACTCGTTTATGTTGTTGTTGTCTCAGAGTACAGTTAAAATTTAGAGATACATTTTTAAAGATGGTCGCAAAATCGCAGCACCTCTAATCTACAACTGAACAGTAACTTTACCCTTTGGATCGACTTTTAATAACCTAGGACAAGTATAACAAGCAGAAGAGGCAACCAACCTAAACACATTTTGAATCAACACATGCGAGGAATCACAACACTTTTTTCTACTTGACCAGTAAAATTAACCCAAATTAATAGAATTAAAAATAAAAATATTAAAAATTTTATTCTGCATGATGAAAATATCTATAATGGTTTCAAATCACCAACTTCTTTCTATGAAAAATCAACCCAAATACTTAAAAATAAAGCAGTTTCTTTTATCATCCGTTTTTCTATCATTCGTCTTTTCAATGGTCGTCTTCTTAAAATACAAAATGAACACAATTCACACTAATACAATCTTCCTCTCTTTTTATATGGTGATGTCTTAACACCTCCCATAAAATTATCATACAACATTACCTATGAGGTTTGGTTTCAATTTGAATATTTCAAGTTTTTCGTTATTATAATAGATAATAGTGTTACAAAACCTTTCCTCTTTGATAAATACCTATCTTGGTTTTAAAACCAAATTCGATTTCTTCAGGTCAGAAATTTACAATAATTACAAAAATTTGTGCGTTAAAAAGTCAAAAATAATTTTTAAAAATCTTACAGTTGAAATATTTCTATATAATGTATATCCATTCTGTTCAAAAGGTTCATATTTTTGCAACAAAGTTTTTCCATCAACTCTCCAAATAGCTGGCCACTCTTGAATCAATTCATTTTGAATAACCACAAATTCACCAATCTGTCAGAGAAAAATAAGCAACTTTTAATGAAATCATCAAAATCATTTAAAAAATATAAATATCTTATAATCTAGCAATTCGGATACATACATCAAGTATTCAATAAAACAAAAAAAATTATTAGGGCTCACTTTTACCATTCTCCTAATAAACTATCTATGAGGAAGTATTTGTTTTAAGCGCTCTCGTTGGTTAAAATATGGATTTATCTATCAGATAATTTTTGTCAAGAGGTGGTAAAGATGAACCTAAATTACACGATATATACGGTCGAGGTTAAGAATTAAATTTCTCAATTGAATTCGAAGATTGATGTACACTTCATTTTATTGAACACATTTACCCAAATTGTAAACTAACCTGACATTTTTCCTTCAATTTGTTAAACTATAACCAATAAATTTAACACGAATAACCATCAAACTTTTTCTTTAAACTATTTACGTACAAATTTACCTTAAAAAATCCATCTTCTTCGCTCGGCGATTTCGTTCCTGATAGGATGTGATCTGATCTTTGTTCTTTCCGTTTCCGCCGCGCGTTCAAGTCATCTTCCGTACTTTGAGCTTGTGGAACAACTAATTTGAAACCTTTTTTACGACCTAAAAACCAATAAATATATGTTATCAAAAATATATAATATACAATATTCTTTAAGAAAATATTCTGTACTATCAAAATTTGTTTAAGTGATATTTATGGTCATTCAAATTAAGAAATTAAGGTAGCCTTAAGACCATGATTTAGAAGGTAATAATGACGGATTAAGTATGCAGTTAAAAGACAGGTACGCAGTTTTATAAACATTGCGGAACAATGCGGTTCCGATTTCTCTTGGAACTAAACGTTTTTGAAGATGCAGTTTTTCAAATTTGTAGTGTTCATTTTATTGTAACGTTTAACACTAGATAAGAACATCCTTATTCATTAGTTTAGGTAACTTATTATAAGATAAAGAAGGAATTAAAACTTGTTGCACTTCCTGCAGAGTTACAGGTGTCTTCAAAGCACTGCTATTTTTATGCCAATGGATTAGCCATGATAGTAGGAACCGCTAAACTAAAAAATCGCAAAGGAATTGCTTAGAACGAAATCATATGTTATTAGAAAGAAAAATGTGCAAATGGGTTGGTATCTAATGAGATCTATAAAATAATTTTACGACATTATAAATCTTTGGATAAGGAGTATAAGGAGGATAAGCATAAGGAATAGGTGGAGATCGACATCGCCGGTACTTACAGGTACATAGGAGGTACATACAAATACCCAATGAAGGAAAAAGAAAATAAATTTGATATAAAATGAAAAAAAGGTCAGATCGATTACACACACTCTGCATTATCAATCGAATCTTTAGATCATCATGTTCTTGGGGAAAAACTTATGGAAAAGATGCCTTTGGAATTATTTTGTTTATATTTCGATGATGAAATGTTAAATTTAATTATTAACTTTTGTGTAAAACACGCACACGAGAATAATCGACTAAACTTTCGTTTAGACAAAAAACAATTATTAAATTTTTTAGGTATTGTTTTACTTTGTGGATATCACACATTACCAATCAGTCCTATGTATTGGTCTAATAAAGAAGACAAAGGGGTCGAAATTGTCAAAAAAACCATGAGTCGTAATACATTTCAGAACATAAAACGAAACCTTTTATCAGATAACAGTCTATTAGATCCATCTGATAAATTTGCAAAAACACGACCATTTCTTCATCTTCTTCTTCTTTAGTCATAATTTATCTATTGATGAACAAATTGTTCCATATTTTGGGCGCCATTCGTGTAAAATGTTTATCAAGGGGGAAACTGGTAAGATTCGGTTTCAAAGTTTGGTGTTTGTGTTCATCCGACGGATATTTATTTCACTTTGAACCTTACGCTGGAGCCGAAAAGGAAACTGGAAAATCAAAATTCGACTTGGGTGGTCGAGTAGTTATGCAATTACTCTTTGTAGTAAAAAATCCTCAAGGTAATCGGATATTTTTTGACAATGCCCTTTTATCGTTTGATTTGTTTCCTGCATTGAAAAATAAAGGTTTTTTGCTACCGGTAGTATAGGCGATAACCGAACGAAAAATTGTCCGTTAGAAAACCTAAAATGTATTTCAAAGAAAGAACGGGGATTTTTATATACAGCTTACTAGTTCAAAAATTTCTGTAGTACGATGGACTCCGTTGTCACTGTAATTAGTAATCGTTTGAATGTAGAGCCAATACAATCAGTTAAGAGGATTAGTTAAGAGAAAGAAAAAAAGAAAACACTAGTTAAATCAACCTTATGCGATATCAGAATACAATAAATTCATGGGTGTTGTAGATTTACACGATAATGGAACAGCCAACTACAAAACGAGGGTATTAGGAAAGAAGTGTTGGTGGCCACTATTTATTAATTCATTTGATAGTGTCATTGCACATTTTTATATAGATAACTTAGAATTACAAACTATTATTTTGTGGTAGCCACACTAAAAATTGATTTTGATTTGATTTATTTGTTTACTATTGTAGTTGTTATTGTGCTTGTTTTACCATTTTGTTCGGTTTGGTTATATTGTGTTCAGATATATATGCGCGTTTTAATGGCATATGGCTATAATTTAATTAATTATAAATTTTTGCTTCTACGTTTTTGATTCTATTTCTTTAGCTCTACAACTCTTTTCCAAAGTATGTATTATATAGTAGTATTAGGATTTTGAGGTAGCAACAACTGTCCTGTGTATATGACGAGGCAAATTACGCTGTGCTATCAGAATATGCGAGGATTGCGAACTAACACAAACAAATTTCTACTAAATGTTTTGAATCCCAATTTTTCGTGGTTAAATGCGGGAGTCTTCGACGTGGAATTTATGGATCAAAGATATAATATCTTCAGGGCGGATCGTTGTGAAGCGGGGACGTACGTGAACGTGGAGTTCTTATTGGTATTAAAACTAAATATCAGGCGGCTATTATCCCTTTGCGGACTGAGCTTTAAATTCAAGCAATTACGGCAAGGATTGGTGGCATTGAGGTAATAATTGTTGTATCATATATCAAACCATCTAGTAACGTAGAAGTGTATTAGGAATTTATAAATTTAATGACTAACTTATTCATAACGTACGAAGCAAACTTTATATTTCTGGGTGATTTTAATTTACCATTAGTTACAAACGTTAACTTTGACTTTTATTCAGTTAATAATGTTAAATACAACAGCTTTGGCGATTTTATTAACTTTTGCAATTGTAAATCAATGAATGATATTCCCAATGTGAACCGAAAGACATTAGACTTAGTAATAACTAATATAAATTTGTGTATACATAAATGTAGTCACCCTCTTATAGAAGAGGATTTATTAACACCTAAATGTGTCCGCGATTTTCAAAACGCAAATTTTTTAAACATTTATCATGCTCTCGGTGCTGTTGACTTTTCGATTTTGAATCTGTGTTTGGATATGAATGATGCTTTAAATGTTTTTTATTCTATCTTGAACGGCATAACTGATAGCCATACTCCGACAAAAAGACTCTGTTTCAAAAAGTATCCAATTTGGTTTAGTTACGATATTATTAACAATATTAAGCTTAAACATTTTCACAGCAAATTGAAAAGCACATCTGTGTATTTAAATAAGTTTAAAGAATTAAGAGCGAAACTAAAGCTTGACATCGATGAACTACACGCTAAAAGTGGAGGAAAATATTAAATACGAACCAAATGCTTTCTGGAACTTTATTTCAAACAAAAAAAGGAAACTAAATGAATCAACATATTTTGAACGGAATGGTGTAAGACTTTCTTCGGGTGAAAGCGTAAGTCTGGCATTTGCTGAATATTTTAACTCAGTTTTTGATAATGTTTCCAGCTACATGCTTAGTGATTATGATAAAATTCATGAGAAAAGCTCGCTTGAATTGTTTATGCTTGATCCTATCTCAAACAATGAAATTTTGGAGGCAATTGGGAAATTAAAGCACAAGAAAGCGCAAGGTCCAGATGATATCCCACCATATTTGTTAAAAAAGTGTTGTAGCGTGATACTAGATGGCGTTAGGTGTATAAATAATTAGAAGAAAACCAGTTTGTAAATGGTGCGAGTAAGAACAAGTCGCTAGATGACCTCGGTGTGGTGCGAGTCTTTCGTAGTCGTTCCATTAAAAAGAAAACCGAATTATTATGTTTTCCTTAAATATTGTCTGTAACCGATAATACGAAACATCTAACGTTGAACCTAAATTAATATAAGATTAAAAAAAAAACTGTGACGTGAGTTTTTGGTTAGCCCCTCAACGACCGTTACAGTGTAAAGAATATTTTGTTCTACCTCTTCATAATTTTCAATTTGGCTATCAGAACAAGTACCTTCCCTTCACACTGGAAGTTGGCAAGGGTGACGCCCATTCACAAATCAGGTTCTATAAGTGAGATAACCAATTATAGACCAATATCAGTTATATCTTGCTTTGCAAAGGTTTTTGAGTACATTGTTTATAATAGAATATTCAATCGTGTCAAAAAATCTTTACACATTGTTGTAATTTGTACCTTTTTTATGCACATTTTTCCTTTTTTTTTATTTGTATGTAAATTAGTTTTTCTATTTGTCAAGAATCATATTAATCAGAGGTTTTTGTTTTGTTTTCGTTGTTGCTGACAACAAGCGCGTCACTATCAATAAGTTTTATGTAAGAGCGTTATTTCAGTTGTGTCGTACCTTTACCAATAAATAATTCGTTACAACAAAAAACAGAAATTGTTATTCGTTACGAAGAAGTGATAACCAGCGCTATAACATACGTTATATTACTCAACACACATTAACCAACATGGTTTTATTCCTCACCGATCTGTAAAAACTAACTTAACCATTTTAAATGAGTATGTAAATTCTGAATTAGATAGAAGAGGTCATAGATGTAGTATATACACTTTGCAAAGGCATTCAACGAAGAAGAACCATGATGTGCTATTAAATAAGTTGGATTCCCACGGATTTGCTAAATCAACTTTGTACTTTTTTGTGTCTTATTTAAGGAAGAGGCACTTCTATGTTACTTTTAAGCATAATGAGTCGCAGAGATTTAAAATAGAATCTGGTGTTCCACAGGGAAGTAACCTAGGACAAGAAGGGTCAACAATCCCGGGATTTCGGGATGAGAATTCTCTATTCCGGGTAATCCCGGGATTTTTGGACTACATATGTAATTATAAATAAAAGGTGTGCAAGGTATTTCTAAAATTTCAGCTTATTCTAACCATAATAAAAGAAATTTCAACCAAAAAAAATCAACCATAGACAGCACAATTTTTAAAGTTTTAAACAACCAATTGTTTTATCTCCTAAACGAGATTTAAATTTTGTGTTGAAGAGAAGCACCGTTCCGATTCCACACTTGTTGGTGGAATAGTTTTCAAACATTCAAAAGCGAATTGAAGATTTTTATCCATACTACCGCCATTAGTGAATATATCAATTTCCTGGATCAACGTATTGAAGAGTGCATTCTTAGTTAACTGGACAGGTGGCTTGATTGTCTTTGTTTTGACATTTTCAAACATATTTTGTTCTTCTATCTCATTTATCATAAATTGTAAAGCTATATCTGCTTTTCCTAGTGCAATACACCGCTAACATAAGGCTTTTACAGTCAGCTTTGATATTTAAATATGTACGGAATCCCGGGATTTAAATCCCGGGATTGCAGTCCCTAATTATCATATTGATAATGTTACATTGAAAAACATTGTAAGAAAGAATTTAATTTAATGAGCACGTTAAAGTCACAACTGCATCAGCTTTAAGACTTTTGGGTTTTATTATTAGAAATGCTCCCTCTTTTCTTAATATTGACACTTTAAATTACGGTTCTATATGGTGTAAGATCTGTGAGAGGTTTACCAGGTTTTGGTACCATTATTATTTCAGCAACTTTCCATATAAAGTCGATTCCACTTAATTGGGACACGTCCCTATAAAGTGAAGTACGCATAAATTAATGTTTCGATTTCGTTCTTTGAAATTTGTCCCAAATAAGCGGCTGTCCCGATTAACCGGTGTCCCAATTATGCGGAATCGACTGTAAAAGCAGCATTACTTATGTGTAATAGTTTTGTAATCGCCCGTTTTGGTAGATGTTTCAATGTTTCTCCATTAATCAGGTCATAGCCTACTGATTTCTTTATATTTAGTTTTTGTATTTCATAATACAGTTCTTTCATTCTTACACATGGTACATTACTCTGTTGGTCACTTTGAATTATTCTAGGAACACTATTTAGCATAGTTGTTGTTGAGCAAACAACTTAACTTTTTCTTGATTGCTCTTAGCGCAATTTCCGTTACTATCAAAACTACTTGAAAAATTACTATTAAAAAGACTAAAATCTGTCATAGAAGAAGAACCCCTAATACCATAGACCAAGTGCATAGAATAACGAATACTATCGAAATAGCAATGGAAGAAAATGAAGTCTGCTCCGCCGTATTTTTGGATGTTGCACAAGCTTTCGACAAAGTCTGGTTACATGGTTTAAATTACAAACTAGACCAAATACAATGACCGCGTCGGTGCTCCATTGGAGCCATTGCTGTATTGCGGAAGAACCGTGGTCACAGGCAATTGGTACATTAGTCTACCATTGGCAAACTTGTTGCTAGATAAACAAACACACCTAATGGCACCTTGAGGAAGAACCGCAAAAGAAATCCCCGCGAATTGAAGTCCGGCAAAAACATTGGAAAAAAGAATCGAAAGGGAAAAAGTTCCCTGGGTTCTTTCCTGGAGAGATTAGCAATAACGAATTTTATTGCTCAAAACATATGTACTACAACATTTATTTCGAATTTCGAACGAAGAATTTGGATAAAACATTACCTTATTTAACTTTATCAGATTTTAATTTCTAAAATTCTGTCATATCAAAGCAAACCTTACCTCAAACATTTAATGTACTAGTACCATAATCATAGGATAAAAGTATCTTACCTCGTTTCTTTTTAACGGGTACATCATCGTCAACATCTTCTTTAGCCATCGGCGTCCAAGCTGGATCAGAATCAGAATCGGCAAAGTCTCCAGGCTCATCAAACTCATCATCTCTCGCTATTAATTGTTTAATTGTACACTTATCTTTAGCAGCTCGTTTACACGTTTCTCTTCGCGGAGTCACTGTAGGTTTTATTTTCAACTCTCTATTCTCTTTAATTTTCGTTCTATCTTTATACTCTTTATTTTTCTTTTTATCAGCCGGACCACCAACTTTCGGCGGTCTTCCTTTTCTCGGTCGATCTTTAATCGGTTCTTGTTTGAATGAAGTTGCTAATTTCCGATTAAAGTAATCATCTTCAGAACTAAAACCATCATCAGAACTGTCAAAAGTATTTTTATTTCTTTCTTTTGGTAATGGAAAATAACGAGGATCATCTTGTGGATCACCTTGGGATATTGGTCTTGGATAATATTGGTTGGGCATTTGTTGATGTTGAGATAAATGTATATTTTGAATGTTTTGTATATTATGGTTACTTTGAATAGGTGTAATTATTCCGTTAGTATCTTTTGGGAGTTCGTTAATATTCGTTAATTTTCGCCATGATGATTGTTTTCGATTATTTCTTGATGTTGGAGGAGGTGAACTTTCTTTTTCACCTTGCAAAAATTTTAAATAACTATTCATAAAACCAGCAGTATGTGATTTTGGTTCTGAAGCTTTCATTCCGTAGTTATTTCTATCTGAAGTCAGTTCGACTTCAGATAAAAAATTTAATTCTTCCTCGATATTAGGAACAATAACCTTCGATTGATCCTCTTGCTGTTGTTGCTGTTGCTGTGTAAACGAACCATTTCCATTATTATTAGAATTAGTATTCAGATGAGATTGTTCACCATAGTTTGTTATAGAATCTACGGAAGATGGATATTCATTTGTATGATGATGTGGTAAATGAAAAGTGGGAAAATAAGGAATAGGAGGAGGTGGTCCATGAACCATTATTCCTTGATGTTGGTGTTGATGAATCGGTTGAGAAGCAAATAATTTTGGTTGGTTCCATCGTTCGAATTCGAAGTAAGTCCCGTTTTGTTGTTGATTACTCCCTGACGTGTGAGCTGGAGGTGGAATTGGGTTAGGATAATAATTTTCCATGGACGATGAACTTGATTCCGGTTTATTATCGCCGCTTTTTCTTCTACGATTGTTGTGATGTTTATCTTCTTGTTTGATATCAGATGATGCGATACAATTTTGTTGAAGATTTTTAACAATACTCATTGGATCACCTCGACAACTCGATAAATCAGTCATCGTAACTTGATTATTACTCGATGAATCATAATATTGTTGCCTATCCATATTCAAAAGATTTCTATTTTGCAAATTAGGTATTTCCATATTTGCGTAGTTCGCTTGAGGCGGAAATTTTCTTCTTTCGTCCCAACAGTTTTGATTGTTCCCTTGAAATCGTTCGTTGTTTTTCGTAATAACCGAAGAATAAACAATATTTCCACTTTGTGAGCTAGACGGACCAGTTTGTTGATGATTAGTTCTTGAAACGGAAGCATCCAAAGGTGGTGTAACTTGATTTGACTGTTGAGGTGATGAAATACTACTTAATGGACTGTTGTAAAGTGGATATCCAGAGCTAGGTGAATGAGAATGACTCATTGGAGATGGTTGAGAATGTAACGGACTCGGTTTTCGATTCGTATCCGCACCATTTTCATTTCCATAATGGCGATAAGTACCAAAATTTCTTTTATTACCAGCCCAATTATTAGGAGAAGATTGATTCTGTTCTTGAGGCTCATTGCGACTACGATCGCCGGATCCCAATTCGGGATAAATCTTCGTTTGGGCTTTCGTTTGAATTTGAGATTGGACCGAACTTTTCTCAACCGTTACACGATTTACCGTAGTATTTCTTACCGATGGTGATGTAACAATACAAGTTTGTGGTAGATTCACAGCACTGGGGCTTCTCGGACGCGGTCCGCACTTATTCACATGTTGCGGAACAAAATGCGCGTTAAAATTCTCATAACCTCCGCCCGTTTTTGCACCACCCGTTTCATGCGGTAATATCCCAAACGGTCCGCTTTGTTGCCAAGCTGCAGCATTTTGATCAAAAAATCCTTGATGATACTCCCCATCAGAATTTTGCTTGGGATTCGCAACGTTAGCTGTCGATTGCGATTGAGCTAACGCTTGTCGATGTTGATTAACGTAGTGTGAGGGAGGTTTTGCAGCTCCACCAGGGTGAAAGAGTGGGCTGAAGACTTCGTAGCCAACCGGAGGAGGCGAAAGAAAACCCGCGGGAAGTATTTGAGTTGCTGATGTTGTAGAGGTAGGTGCGGTTGAACCCGCTGGTAAATGATGAAGGTCACCAGTTGTGGTCGGGGCTTGAACCGCCGCCAACCGGTTGTATGGGTATGTAGACCATGGTCCCACTGGATCCATATCTATGGTATAGTGTTATGGAACATCAACCAAGACGCCATGCAGCTTTGACATCTGTGAAATTATATTACAAATTAATATAGATAAAGTAAAAAAATAAAAACTTTTATTTTTTAGGATTAATTAATTCTTTTTGTAATCATTATTTCAAAATGTATATAAAGTGTATCAAAACGAACTTAATTAATATCAAGGTTCCCTAAATAAATCTCTAATTAACTCAATTCAGTGACTTCAAATTACTGAATTGATATGCCTTTATAATGCATATCAAAAATTATAATGCAATGCACAAACAATGAAAATTACATGTGCTCTGTAAAGACCATCAAATATGTTGGTCCTAGATGTATTCTATAATCTTTTCAAATAAATTAATGAATTTGATAAAACGCGGTTAAAATTAAATCTTTACGTGAGTTATCATCTGATCATTCTGCACACATTATTGAGGTGATAAAAACACCCCATGTGATCAACGTTAAAACAGCAAAAATTAAATGAAGACTTTGAAAAAATTAACCTAAATTTTCTCCTCGGATATTTAACCCTTTAAGGACCAAGGTCGGATATACAGGGAGTTTTAAGTGAAACTCCCAGGCCAAGTATGTTTTCATTGCACAAAAATAAAAGTGGCGCTTCAAAAGAAACTTTCGCTTCAACACAAACTTTTTATGAGGTACTTACATGTGATAGAACATCGAAAACTGTACAATTTTCCTTATTAACATTGATTTCAAAACTAAAAATATTTAATTCTTTAAGTTTATGGCTGGGATTTAGGGATAACTTCACACTAGCGTCTTCATTTGGGAAAAAACGCTCATACAAGGACGCCTTGTTGCAATGTGGCTTCACTACTATTATTGAAGGAAATCTACAAAAACCTGAATGCGTTTTATGTAATAAAGTTCTCACAGCGGAAAGTTTGAAACCTAGCAAATTAAAGGAACATTTTGAGAGAATTCACAGGCAGCATATAAAAATGCTGAAATTATCACGTTTGGATTCTACAAGAAATTTACAAAAAACAAGCGACTTATACATTAAAGTTTCATACCATATTGCACATCGCATTGCTGTTAATAAAAAAACACCATAGGAGATCTTATAAAACCTTGCATAGTGGATGCAGTAAAGTTTGTTGTGAGCGAACAATATGTTGCTAAAATTAATCAAATATTTCTCTCCACCAGCACAATTCAAAGTCGTATTGAAGAAATGAATTAGCCTAATCTGAACTAAAAGCATGTCCCATGTTTGCAGTTGGACGAGTCAACTAACGTGTCTTCGTGTTAAAGAATATTTGTTTTCTAAATCGCTTCCAACCACTACGCGCGGTGAAGATGTAATTCTCACTCTAAAACAATTTATTGAGGAAAATGATCTGAAGTGGTCATCATGTGTTCGTTCTGGTTTTCAAGCATTCGTGAAACAAGTTGCCCCACAACGCATAACTTATCACTGCATGATACAACGATATGCCTTGGCTGTTAACACGCTACCTTCAAATTTCGTGACCGTGTTTAATGATTTAGTGAAAATTTGCAATCATATTCCGAGCGGTGTTATGTCATGAAGTTTGTTACGAAATTTGATGCACTAGTGTTCGATACCGAAGTACGTTGGCTGTCAAGGGGATATGTTTTAAACAGAGTATTTAAGATGCGCGAAGAAATAGCTTTGTTTTTTGAAAATCGTAAAACAGAAAAGAAGGCATTTATCTCTATGTTGGCGTATTTGACTGACTTTTTTAGTGAAATTAACACATTATATCTCTCATTACAAGAAAATATGAGCAATATTCTGATGAGCGCAAGACAAGATTGCTGTTTTTTTGCGAAAACTAGAACTTTACAAACGTAGCGTTCAAGTTAATAACATATCACTTGTCTTGAAACATTAACCGCATACAACGAATAAATATGCTATTTCACTAATTCCATAGTTCAGAGGGTAGGAAAAAATTACGATGACTTTATTTTAATCAAAAATCATTGATTTTTTTTTAAATCAAAGTATTTTACGTATCTTTTATTTTTTAACCTTGGTTTTGATCTTTTCAAGTAAGTACGGACGCATCATTCAGGGTCACTTAATAAGGAAGAAAAAATAAAGTGTTTTGGAAGTCTTTGTATGTAACGTAAACATATCAGTTGATGGTTGGTCTAATGTACTTACGTAATGACTCCATACTGTGTGTCACAATAACTACTGAACGTGGAAACGCATTCTTGTATGAAACAATAGATACATCTGGTAAGCCCGATACAAGCGATTACTTAACAAAAATTGCTTATGGATTAATTTCATCTTGTAAAGCGAAATTTAATTGTAATGTAACGTCATATGTGACGGATATACTACGAATATGACAAGTATGACAAGACATAGATCAGAAGCTTAACTTTAGTGGTTCTGTTATTACTTATAGATGCTCAGCTTACTTTTTAAATTTGCTTTGCAAAGATCTTGAAGTAACTATAGTCAAAAAGCATGTGATTCAAATTGGAAATATGGGAAAAACTGTCAAAAGTATGTGAAGAAAATAAAAACGAAATTGATCCTACAAAATATACCAATTAATATACCAATATACCAAAAAGTATCTAATATTGATTTTAACCAATCTGCAGAAGATTACTTAAATATCTTAAAGCTAATATCCCGGGGACTTGATAAATTGCAAAAAAGGTGCTTTTCTATATGATGCTGTAGAAGTGTGGAAGAAATTAGGAAGTTCATTTGACGAAAAATTGGAATTATCACTGTCTCAAATACAAGTTTATCAGAATTTTTACAAACAGGTATTTAATTGTATTTATTTTAGATGTAACTAAAACGAAATATAAATTGCCGATGGAAGAGCAAGACGAAGCTATGAACACTTTTAGGGATACGTACGGTAATACTGGCTTACTACCACTAATAGTTAAGCTAGAGGCGGCGAAAATGGAACCATTTTCTGCAAGGAAGTTATATCCATTGCTACTGCTTCGCAATGGTGGATTTCACAAAAGAACGTTCCTGAATGAACCATTTTTATGTATTGTTTGTTCTTCAGCTTCAATGTGTTTGTGTTCGCAACATTTGGGCTCGTCCGCTCCAATGTGTTGTACACAAATGAGTTGAAAAAGCCAGAAAATTGGTATTTTTATATGAACTTTATAATTCCTGAGTAACGTTTTCTTTTTGTTTTTATTTATATATTGTGGACTTCCAAGGTTAATTCACTGACATTGACCAAATTGAAATATGATGGCTACGTTCAAAAAGTGAAAAATCTAAAAACAGCGACTAAAAAAGAAAGTAACGATATCAGGTTTTTAAGACAATATGACATTATTGAAGTAAACGGTATCACAAGATTAATACATCCTGTCACAGACCAAGACAGCATAATGAATTCATAAAGAAATGAATTCACGATGTCATGCGGACTTGATTCACTTTCAATCACAACCTGATGAAGACTTCAAATTTATAATGATGTACCAGGACCATTTAACAAAGTTTGTTGTGCTAATACCACTGAAATCAAAGACTGCGAATGAAGTGTGTAATAATATCATTGATATTTTTACTTTGTTTGGCACTGCTTGTATTTTACAGTCAAACAATGGTAGAGAATTTGTTAATAACATTATTGCCAGCTTGATTAATATATGGCCGAACTTCAAAATGGTGCACGGCAAACCGCGACATAGTCAGAGTCAAGGTAGCGTTGAAAGAGCCAACCAGGACCTAATATGATAACCACCTGGATGCGAGGCCACAAAACATCAAAATGGAGTGAGGCAATGTTCGGTTGCCCCTCGAGACATGGCTTATCTAGTTCAAAACTACCTACTCAGGTATTGGCAAATTTAGAAACAGAAGAGGATCTTCAATGCGCAATTGATTAAATTCAACAAAAACAAGAAAACGAAATTGAATGTAACGGAAATGGAAATCCTGATGAAAATGAAACAAACCAAAATTTATCAAGTTGTGAAAAACTCGTGGACGATAGTGATTATCTCCTCACTGGACAAGTCTACTGGTGACATTAAAAGACAGAGAAATGAAGCTTTCCACTGTCTAGAACAGCAAGGTAAACCGATGAAATAAACCTCAGATCAGATTCATCCACTAGTAGAAGAAGGAACATCAGTTCCAATTCCTGTCTATGATGTTGACCGCGGAAGAGGAGATGCTCGATCTATCCTTGGCGTGGTACTGGAGGTTGTCAATGATGGATTTTATCGAATTGGAACAAGAAATGGAATTGTAAAGCAGCTTTTCTCAATGTAATTTTTCCAAACTAAAATAAAAGATCTCTCTCTCTCCTCCTTTCTCTCTCTCCCTGCCCATAGCACAGTATAACCAGAAATGACACTGACGTCGATTCGTTTGATGTTGGTGGCACCTCGTTTTGTGACCTCGATTTTTAAAATCCGCCATCTTATCACGAGTTACCAAAAGCACAGAATCAAGGTCCGCTGAGTAAACATACTGTATAAGGTTATCCAACTTCCTATGAACGCTGTTGATATGAACGTATCCGTCTTTAGAGACGTGCGATTCTAGTTCTAGGTATAGTGTTACTTTTAGTGATAGTACTAATGTAAAACTAGAACTAGAATCATTCAGGTTTAGCCGTTTTTAGAGACGTGTAGCTAAACCCAAATGATTTTAGTTCTAGGTCTAGTGTTAATTATAGTTTAATTGTTATTAAGCGCTAGTAGAACTAGAATCATTTGAGTTTAGCCGTCTTAAGAGACGTGAACCAGAAGTGACACTAGCGGTATCCCGCCAAATCTTTACCACCAATAGCAAAATACCTTGGTAACTCGCTATAATATGGCGTCAGATTTAGCGGGATACTGCCACTGTCACTTCTGGTTATTCTGTGCCCATAGTATTAAATTGTTCAGAGTTCAATAATATTTTTTCAGTTCTCAATTCAGTAAATGTCCTACAAGTATTATCCCAGAAAATGAAGTTCCTATGGATAAAACAATAGATGTGAGGATTGTTGCAACTTAACAATCACTTGGAAATGGACAAGGATTTTTTAAATGCTTTTGCAACAGTAAATACAAATCCATGAGGTGCATGTGTAAGAAAAAAGATGTGCTTTGCAACTCAAAGTGTCACAAATCTTTGCCTTGCTGTAATAAATGATAAACATTTCTATCTGTATGTATTATAAAGGTTTTGCATTTTTATTAGTTTTTGATCAACTTTTCTATCTCTTTATGTATTAATAAAGGTTTTGTCTTTTTATGTGTTTTTTATTAGCTAAATAATAGACCCTTTCCTGGTAAAAAGACAACTTTTACTCAAGACAGTGTGAGTATATTTTCCCTAAGTATAGTAGATGTTGATCAAAATTCAACACTTTTCGCTTTTAATCAACTTTTACTGAAAAGACCAGTAAGAGTCGACTTTACCTAGGCAGAATCAACTTTTACTGCAGAATCAAAAGAAATATAAAAAGATTACTTGATTTAAATCATTGATTAATATCGTGTTTTAAATCGGGCGAACCCTAATAGTTCTTTGATTAATTTGTTGAACTAATATTTCCCAGGCCATCAAGCTTCATCCTGGATACTGAGATTCTTTTCTACAGATGAAAAAATCTTCAAAGATGAAGATGTTGCAGGTAAAGTTGGAATTTCACAATTGTATCCTAGCTATGTTTTGGACAAAGATGTAGAGTGAATATTTTATTTTAGCTGACAGGGTTTTAAGAATTCTAATTCCATTTGGGAATACATATAAATGTGAGAGTGGCTTTTCAACTTTGGTTTCTATCAAAATAAAATCTAGGAATTGGCTAAGTGAAGAGCATGACTTATGATGATTTATCAGACAGTAAACCAAACAAAAAAATCTTGTTAGGAAGAAGCAACATTAACCATCTCATTAATTATTATTCAAAATTCAACTGTATGGTATTTGTATGGTAATGATGGTGAACCTACCTGGTTTATCAAGCAAGTAAATAAAACCCAGTTGTTATATTCTGTGTTTTTATCTGACTTGTCATAACAAAAATAAGCCAGCCTGTTGCAGGCTGGATTAAGCCTGTGGGCCATAGTTTGGATGCCTGTGTATTATATGCAACAATAAATGAAAACAATTGGTTGATACACTCTGTATACTGTTGTTATACTTTTGCTACACAATGTAACTTTTTCTTTTTTTGTACTTTATTTCTCTCAAGATTTTTAATAATTTCCTTCCTCTTAAAACATTTAAATCATAATACTTTTCAAAAATGTTAATAACATTTCTGTTTATAGATTTTACAGAAACAAATTCAAGATAAATTTAAAAATTTGATTGAAATATTGCAGAAAATTATTTAAAATCATTGAAAATTAGTATTACTTTACATGATTTTACATTGAACCCCGCTTAATGAGTTGATATTTGTTAAAACCCACCTTATTAAACAATTTTTAAACTTTTTAAGCAGTTTTACATCCCTGAATTTTTGCTTGATTTTGTATTAAACCTCACAAATATTTTCATCACTCATATCTAAAAACTAAACAATATAACATAACAATCAAAATTATTTGTTTCATTTGAGCTTATACTTACAATTTTTACCAAAAATCCTTAAAAACTTGGTTTCAATACAAAGCTCCAGTAACAAACACATTGAGTAAAAAGTACATTTTTTGGTCACTTTTCAGTTTATTTTAAGTGTTGTTTTCGGTCCACCTTATCTTCTAGGATGGTAACATGAAAATTTTGTCCATTTCCAATTGAAATTTGCCAAATATGTCTTCATAACACAATAACTTTGAACAAAAAACCTATCAATGGCAACTGTTTGAGTAATGTGAGGTTTTAAGTTTTAACGACACAGTAAAAGTATATTTCTCGTCAAGAATCGATTCAATTCTTATTTCGCGTGTATTTCGAACGGGAAACCGCGAAAATCCATCGTTTTTGCAAATCTGTCTCTCGGATTAACAAACTTTAGCCGCCATTTTAGCCATTTTCGAGTCGACATAACAATTCAATGCCATCTACTAACGGGTAGGCACACTAAACGTTAAAAATATTAAAATAAATTTAAAAAAAACTTTATTTATTATGAAATGATATATTTTCAATTATTTACTCCTATTTGTTGTAATATAAATCATATTTAATTTAAAATAATTAATTTAAAAAGAAATAAATGAATGAGGTGGACTCCTATAAAACAGCTGTCAATCTACTGTCAGCTTGACAGTTCGCGTCCAACACCTTTTGAATACAGTTCTTGCCCAAATTATTAAAATATTTTTATTTTTTTTCTTATTTTACATAAAATAAAAATTATATAAAATGGCCAAAGTAAGTATCTTAAAATACAATGTTATTTAAAAAAATTCAAAATAGAATAAAATTGAGGTTAGATTTTCGAATTAATAACACTTTCAGTTAACCTATTATTTATGCTATTTCTTAATTATTTCAAATATTTTACGGTAATTTTTTAACTATACAAACAACGTGACTAAATTCTAACTCCAATTATTTCTTAACAACAATAAAAGCCTTTGTTTTAAAAGCAGGAACCCACCATGTATTCATTTTTAGATTAGATAATAAAATAAAATACTGTTCTAGTTTATATAGGTTACTTGCATGTAAATATGTAACTTTGAATGATTAATACTCTTTTTTCAGGTTGTGAGTCACGAATATCGTGTGGAAATGACTTGCGATGGTTGTTCCGGAGCTGTGGAAAGAGTTTTAAATAAAATAAAAGGTTAAAATCACAATGCACACAATTTTTGGTTCAACACTAACCTTTATTTCTAGATAAAGGCATTGAAAAGGTTGATATAGACATGGCAGAGCAAAAAGTATTGGTGAAAACATCACTTTCTGCTCAGGAAATTCTCGAAGTGATTAAAAAGACTGGAAAATCAACTGAATATATTAAATCATTCTAATGAAAATGAGAGAAAAGAGATTATTTGATATAAAATTAAAAGAATGGGTTGCTATTTTTAATTATTTGTATTTTATTATCTAATTATATAAATATTTTCTTTTTGGTGAGGATTGTTTTTTATTATCCATTTGTTTTTGGGAAATGTGTGTTAGTATTAAGAGAGATTAAGCTGAATCAGTTTTTATGAGGAGATAGAAGCAGTATCACTTGCGCCTACACATGATTTTATTGAATAATTGATTAATGTTTAAGTTTTGTATTCACATTTCTCTAAATACATAACAGAGACCCGCATGAATAGTTTCATTCGCCCAAATGAAACCTTCACAAAAAAACGAATGGTGAATTAACACTAAGACGACATCAAGAGCGCGCTGCTATGTAACACACGATTCGCTCAATATGGTGTAGTGTCGTTCTACAACATCAAGCAGTAGGCGTCTCTCTCATATGTAACGAAAAACAGCGATCGTCAAAAGTATTCGCGAATCATTTCAAATAATTCATTGCCTCACCTACACAATAGTGCTTTTGTACACAATCGTTGTTATTTTACTACCGAACATAAATAAATTAATGTTAAATTGAATTTAAGACACAATTTAAATTTATGCAAAGTTATCTAAATTTGGCTAAACTTATACAAAATTGTCTAAAATATTCAAAACGTATCAAAATTTCACAAAATAGTTCAAAATGTTACTGAAATTATGTAAGCTTGTACAAAAATATTTAAAAGCGTTCAATTTGTCTCAAATTGTTTAAACTTGTTTAAAACCGTATATTTTATACGATCAAAATGTGGTTAATGTGGTATTATTATTTATTATAATAAAGCACAATTTAAAAATGTTCAAAACTATGTTATATTGTTTATTAACATAAAACAACTTAAATGCTTAAACAGTTTGATTTCACTTAAACTATATCACGCTATGTGATGGTTCTCAGTTGGTGGTCGTGTGTTGACTGTCCTTGATCGTCGTTGCACTCGTTAACACGTCAGCGTTCTACAATTTCGCCTCTAGATGTCGTCATAATACTACATCCCTCCCTCACTTAAACTTGATAACGCGCCGGAAGTCGTCGATCCCGGGTAGGATTCCGCCTAGGCTTCGTTTCGGACTCCCGATCTGCTATAATCTCAGGTTGGGGTATCTTTTTCTTTGGAGTGTCACATTTTGGGTGTTCCGTACTGGTTGATTCGTCAATTTCCGTAAATATTTCCTCTGGCTTTTCTGGGGTAGTTGGTACATCATTAAGAGGGGATTTTACTCGGTCTTATCTCTCATCTGCTCGATCTCATCTACTCGATCTCATCTGATCTGCATGCTTTCGTTTTACAGAATTTCCCAGATCTACTATATAAGAGTACGGTGCTGTTTTTTCAACTATCTGGCCCGGTTTTGATCCGTCCGCTAACGGGTTGTTGACCCAAACAGGTTCTCCTATCTCGAAGGATTTCTCTTTTACATGGTGTCGATCATAACATTGCTTTTGTCTTATACTCTCCTCATCGAGTCGTCTGTGTACATCCGGTTTCAGTTGATCAAACTTATTTCTCATGAGCCGACCAAACATAAGTTCGTACGGTGTTCGTCCGGTCGTTCTAGCAGGGGTTGCTCGATATGAAGTTAAAAATGATTGCACTCGCGTATTTAGATCTATATCTTTTTCACTACACTTCATGCGATTCTTAAAAGTTTTTACAAGTCTTTCCGCGATCCCGTTTGTCTGCGGGTGATATGGAGTGGTACGTACATGCTTTATACCTAACAACGCACAGAAACTTTCAAACTCTTCCGATGTTAATTGTGGTCCATTGTCAGTCACTATTATTTTAGGCAGTCCATACCGCGCGAACATTTTTCTTAAAATATTTATTGTTTTGGCACTTGTCGTTGATTTCATCGGTTCAATTTCAATCCATTTGGTGTAGGCGTCGATAACCGATGGATTCGTGACCACGGAACTGGTGGTGCTGCCCACGAATATAGAGGTAGATGTTGGGTACTCTTTCTCGAACTTTAACAATACTCGCAATGTTCTATAAACTTTTGTATATCGTTGTTGATATTTGGCCAGTAGACGTGTAATTTCGCCATATTCTGCATTCCTGTGATTTCCGGGTGTCCCTCATGCAACATCTTTAATATTGTTTTGCGAAGTTTTTCTGGAATACATATCCTTCCCTTCCAAAGAATCATATCTTTCTCATACGATAGCTCATCCCTTTTTTCGTAATATGGTATCAGTTCATTTGGAAGTATATCTTTATCAAGCCAATATGTTTTAATATATGGTATTATTTTGCACAACACGTGATCCTTAAAAACTTCTTTCTGTAATTTTTTTTGTTGACATCGGCAGGTGTTTAACTCGGAGGTGTAACAGATGTCCTCGCTTTGGTAGACCAATCGCTTCATTTTTACTTGGTGTATCTTCACAGATAGGTAATCTTGACAAAGCGTCCGCCGCTTGATTTTGTTTTCCGGGTGTATATCTGATGGTGTAATTATAACTGTTCAATAACATAGCCCATCTTAACAATCGATTGCTTGCTATTTTTGGTGTTTCGCGTTTATGACTAAAAATACGTTCTAGCGGTTTATGGTCGGTTAAAAGATAAAAATGTCGTCCGTACAGATATTGGTGAAATTTTGTTACCGCATAGACAATGGCTAATGCTTCTTTATCAATTGTCGAATATCTGGTTTCTACGTCTGTAAAAGTACGGGATGTGAATGCAACAGGTCTTAGGGTATCGTCGGGCATTTTGTGAGCTAGCACCGCTCCTGCTCCTCTTGCCGATGCATCACTACTGACGTAAAGTGGTAAATTTTCATTATAATGTACTAATGTTGATTCTGAGGTTAAAGTTTTCTTCAGTGATTTGAATATTTCTGAGTCATGATTTGTCCAATTGAATGACGTATTCTTCTTAAGGTGTCGATGAAGGGGTTCACAAATGATCTGTAGATTTTCGATAAATTTGGCATAATATGTGATTAATCCCAGAAAAGAACGCAATTCTGTGACATTTCGAGGTCGTGGCATTTGCTGTATTGCATGGATGTGTTCTTCAGTTGGGTGTAACCCATTTCTATCTATTTTATGTCCCAGAAATACAATTTCCCTCTGTAACCAGGCACATTTACATGCTTGCGTTTTGATGCCAGCTTGTCGTAACCGTGCTAACACACGTTCAATTCGTTTCAAATGAGTTTCCTTGTCTGGTGCAGTTATTAATATGTCATCTAAATAACATGTGGTACCTTCCAATCCATTTAATATTTGGTCCATCGTTCGTTGGAATAATGATGGAGCAAATGAGGCTCCGAAGGGTAAACGTTTGTAGGTATAGTAACCTTTGTGTGTTGCAATAACTAGATATTTTCTTGAATCGGAATGAACGGGTAGTTGTAAATATGCGTCTTTTAAGTCTATTCGTGAAAAATGTTTTCCACCACTCAGTTTACTAAGCATATCCTCGCATCTCGGTAGAGGATAATTGTCTACCTGAACGAATGGATTTATTGTGACTCTGTAATCTCCACAAAGACGAACATTTCCATTTGATTTAACTGCTATCACCACTGGTGTTGCCCATTCGATCGGTGTGGTAGTTGTATCTATTTGTTCTAATCAGGGACTAAGAACGGAACGAAAACGAGAACGAAAGAACGAAATTAACCGAATAATTTATAAGAACGAAAACGGAAACGAAAACGGAAACGAAAACGAAATTTTTATTTTTCGTTCTTGATTGAAAACGAAATAAATAATTTCGGTTACCGGTTTTAACCGGTTTAATGACACAATATTTTTGTAACCTACTCCTAGTAGACATATCGGGGATGCAAGGGTCTTCTATTCTATATCTTCTATACATATGTATACAGGGTGATTTATAACATACGGAGCAGATTAAAAGAGCAAGTATTAGGGGCCAAACTGAAGATATTTTCTTAATAATGTTGTGATTACAATGTAATAATCACAAAGATATAGAGCATTAAAGTTGAATTAATTGCCCAGCATTTCTTACGATATACGGTATTACACTACGTTTAAATTCAAACTGCGAATATTTCGGGGTTACTTAAGCAATGCCTGATTAGCACCAATAATAAAATCTTTGTAATATGGCAGTTACGGCTATTTAAAAATTTGTTAAATCACTCAAAAACTGGTGTTTGTTTTCTGAGAACCGCTGATACCATGTTTTTATTGCTGTCAATCCAGTTGACTTGGTTACCTAGCAACGGACATGTCATTTAATTTTAATAATCAATGTCATTTAACGTCAAAATTAGAATTTTTACTAATCAAAAAATACAATGGTAATGTACAGTAACGAAGAATACGTAGATATGCTTATTATTTATGGAGCAGCTGGAGAAAACGCTGCACACGCAAGACGTCTGTATTTAGAACGATATCCAAATCGACAGATCCCTTCAGAAAATACTTTTCTTCGGTTAATCGAGCGGGCAAGAGAGAGGAAATTTGCAACCTAAGAAAGGTCTTGGTGGCGGTAGACTAAACAGACATGGAGTGAATGTGGAAGAAGAAATTCTAGAAATTGTGGAAGCGGATCGAAGCACGAGTACTCGTCAAATTTCTCACCAACTCGAGGTATCCCAGAATTTTGTTTGGCGTACGTTGAAAAGTAACGGTTTACACCCCTATCATTTTCAAAAAGTGCAAGGACTGACTCCCGCTGACTATCCTTTGCGGTTGCAATTTTGCGAGTGGCTACTAAATCGTACCAACAGAGAAGCAGATTTTGCGGACAGTATACTGGTAACGGATGAATGCTGTTGTACCAGAAATGGTGTTCTAAATGTTCACAATTCCCATGTGTGGTCGGACGAAAATCCACACGTTATTCGTCAAGGCTCTTTTCAACAACGATTCAGAGTGAATCTATGGGCGGGAATTGTGAATAATACGTTAATAGGAATACAATACCTTTCGAATTACCAGGAACTCTTAATGGAACTTCCTATTTACAGTTTTTACAAGAAAATCTGCCAGTACTCCTGGAAGATATTCCGCTACTTATGCGACGTGAGATGTGGTTTATGCACGACGATTGTCCTGCACATTTTAGTCGTAATGTACGAGATTTCCTCGATAATGCTTTTCGGCAAAAATGGATTGGTCGAGGTGGACCTATTCCATGGCCACCACGTAGTCCTGATCTTAACCCATTGGACTTTTTTTATGGGGATTCATGAAGGATAGAGTATATGCCACCGAGGTTAATACAATCGACCAACTACGACATCGCATCACTGCCGCTACAGAGGACATACGTCCACGATTTCCACGATTATCGTTAAATTGGATTCGTCGTGCGCAGTTGTGCGTCGAAATGCAAGGACAGCACTTTGAACATATGTTATAAAGAGATTATTATTATTATGTTATTTTCTTGTTTTAGAGATTTTGTAATTTTGCATTTAAAACATTATTTTTATCCATTTCATAAATTAACATCTATTATTTCTTTTCATAAATTACGTATTAAAACTAAACAATTAAAATGTCTACTTTGACAGCTCCTTCAAAAATGAGGATGGCGTTGACAAGTATTTTAATTGTTCTTTAGTGAATATCAGCGGTTCTCAAAAGTTGACGCTAACTTATTTAAAAAATTAACATGCGATATCTATGTAACTATTAAGATTTTAACAAAACATTATTAAGAAAATCTCTTCAGTTTGACCTCAAGTACCTACCCATTTAGTCTCCTCCGTATGTTATAAATCACCCTGTATATATTTTTAGTATAAAATAAATATGTTAACAATTTTTTTCTCTTATTTTTAATAATAATAATAACTTTATTTACAAATAACCAAAAATTAACCATGACATAAAATTTTTAAATAAGTAAAAGTTAATTGAAAGAAAGCAAGATCAGAGAGAAAAGAAACAAATATTTAAAATATGAAGCAAAAAAAATCTGTCACTGGCATACCACTAAACTGCATAGCAGTTTGTGCATGGTTTTCAAGTAACTAAATTTAATGAGAATAAATGAAAGAAACTAAAACAGATTCGTGCCTCTCTAATACAGAAACGGTCCCAAACAATTCATTCTAAATTTTATTTTTAATATTTATAAAAAGCAAAAATGCCATCACCACTTAAAATGCAGTTGATTGAAATTTTTAACATTTAAGTTTTTAAAAGCATAAATTTTATGTTAGTAATTTTTGCCAGCTATGATTAAAATTATGACAAGTGACTTATTTGTCAAATACAAAAAAAAATAAAAAAAAGCATGTTGGCATACTTTTATTAGAAAAATAGTAAAAAACCGGTTTTAACCGTTATTTCATTTCGGTTCACGAAAACGAAAACGATATTTTTTGGGTGTGAACGAAAAGAACGGAAACGAAATTTTTCGTTTTCGTTCTGATCGGAAACGAACAAAATACTTTTCGTTTTTAGTCCCTGGTTCTAATACATCTTCTTTAACTAATCTTTCAATCTCTTTTGATACATTCTTCTGTAAGGCTAAAGGTACTGGTCGAGGCCTAAAAGTCTTTGGTGTTACATCGCTGGAAATGTGTATGCGGGCTGTGTGTCCCCTTATGGTTCCAATGCTACCATCAAATAGTTCTTTATGTTGTTCTAAAATTTTCGTTAATTGCTTTTCTACTTTCTCAATTGATACGATCTGTTTGTCGTTGTTTTTCTGATATTGAATGTTACAAATTCGTGCTCCTTCAGGTAATGGTGTTTTGAATGCTATGCACCAATCGAGACCAAATAAAGGTGTGTCGTCTTGCTCAACCACGTAAATGGGTAGTGTTAGTGTTCTTCCATATGCTGTGACTTGTACTTTGGTTGTTCCTAATGTTTTGATTTCTATGTCGGTATAAGCTACAAGATTGTTCGTGGGTTGTAACTTAGGTTTTCCCAAGTTTTTCCATACTTTTTTCCCTATTACTGAATGTGCAGCTCCTGGGTCATAAAGCATTTGACAATCCTTGTTTTCAATCTTAACTGTTAACATTACTTTCTTTGATGTTCGTATGTTACACATAGTTAAAGTATCTGAGCTTGTTCCGTTGTCAGATGATGACTCATCGTTTGTTTTTGTTGTTACGTTTCGCGTGTTTGTAGTTTGATTTTTGTTTAAGGGGGGAAATACATTTAGACGAGATAAAATAAGCGCATTTTCAAGTTATTTTTTCGTGAAGTTGAAATTAGTTTAAAACCTTTTTGATACCCACTACTATTTAGTGATGCTTTGTACTATAAAAATATGTATTCACATATTCTAAAACTTTTATAGGCGAACGGCAAATAGTGATCAGATAGGGGAACGTTACGGAGTGAGCGGTTCCGTTTCAAACATTCTAGCATTCGCTACAGTGGTTAGAATTACTTGCGAATGCATTTAAATTATTCCCAACATTCATATCTTCTATGTGAACCAAAAAAAAGTTTAAAAAATTTAAGCATTTAAAAAATACAGGTGTTTTAAAATAATGTTATAACTTTTTAAGAAAATATTGATATATAAATTAATAAAAAAGTAATTTTTTAACATAACTTATGTATACTTAGAGGTTCAAATAGAAGGTGATATTACTATTTATATGTGTAACAAATTTAATGAAAATCGGTCAAGTAGTTTATTAGTTATCGTGCTTATAAGGTGTAAATACATTGATTTGAGAAAAAGCGCGTTAAAGTTTCAAGTCGTAAAAACAAATTTTTTTCAATCACGAATAACTTGTTGGCTAGTCTGCAATACCCGGACCGTATATCAGACCTTCAGCTTCTTCATAAAATTCACTTTCGATCGCCAACTGGTCTTTTTGTGCTTTTCGAGCTTCTTTAAACACAGATTCGTTACATCGTTACTGCCGAGTAATTCGATGTTCGTCCATTTGTTCAGCGTATATGTTGGCTTGCCTCCCAATAATTAGATTTAATTTACTCATTATTTCCAATATGCTACTGTCTCCTTCATTAAATAAACTAGCCACAATATATGTACTAATATCCACTATTTTTAAGCCAGAATTCAGGTGCTTTGGAGCCAATCGCCAAATAGTAGAGTTGAAACTTTCATTGGCATTTTGAGTGTGGCCCCCCAAACATCTTATTAATAAATTTTCTCTGGATAAATCTTCATAAATTGAATATATGTGTGTCTGAACATCTGGATGCAATGGCACTGGATGCTTCATCAAGGAATCCGACCCATTTGATTTAGCTTTTTGCCACTTGCACTAGCTCTCGGATCCTGACGGACAATGTTGGTGATTTGGATGTTCATCTGTAGAGCACATGTGGTAATAACTAGCCATTATCGCTTTTTTCATGTCCTCTGCACTGATGATATTTCTACGGATAGCAAGACCGGAGTATGTCGTAAGTTTTCTGATTAGAGTATCTGTCAATTTTCCTTTTTCGCCAAGTTTGTATGTTTTTTTTATGTTTCGTAGTCGGGATCCCATCCTCTTTTCAACATGTCCAATACATTCATTTTTAATTACTGGAATATCGTCGCCATATGGATTTTGTTCTAAAATTGCTTTGAACGTTTTGGAATCTTTTTACACCAAACTTTTCTTCGGATCTCAAAAACATCTCTACAATTGCATCGACTTCCATTTTACCGGCAGACCCTCGTGAGTTTTTATGCAATTTTCTTTATGTTGTTTTATTCCCACAGAAGTAAAGATACGGAGTTATAAAAACCGGGAAGACTTGTAGATTGTTATCTATAACGTACTTGTTAAAGGTTTATAACTTCTACAATTTAAATCATTTGAAATTAAAACTTCATAGAATCATGAGCTTAAACAAGATATTGCTATAAAATTAATCGATTTTTTTGATCACGTGACTCACGCATGATCACGTGAATCACGCGTGAGTCACATAGTTTATATGTATAATTTTCACGAAGAACGCGCACCGGGAAAATACGCTATTTTAACGGAAGTACTTAGAATTTCGCTTTAAAATTTTGCTATCATATTCTTAAGATGTTCAGGCAACTTTTTATGGAAAAAAAAATTTTGAGTTTTTTGACGGTTCTAAATGAATTTCCCCCCTTAATTTTATTTTTCCTGAAGAAATGCAAACCTTTGCAAAATGTCCTTTCTTCCCGCACGAAGAACAGGATTTATCCTTAGCTGGACAAGTTTGTACGTTTTCGTGTCGTTTATTACCGCAAAACAAACATTTTTGTTTTCTGTCAAAAGATTTAGGTATTCTTTCCGACCTTTGTTCGTTTTTGTGTTTGTTGAAGTTTTGTTTTGTTACCCGGTATGCATGTTCTAATTGATTTTGTTGAGTAAGTGACGTTAATTTTTGCGAATGAATACTTGCTTGTTCAAGCTTCACGGCTGTAGCTTCAATTTCTGACAAAGTTGCAGAATTATTTGGATGTTCCCGAATGATCTCTTGTTGCCACGCAGAGTTATTAATTGCTATTACGAATTGATCACGCAGACGTTCGTTTAAATTTGCACCAAATTCGCAATTTCCTGCCAAACCACGAAGTCTAGTTATAAATTGAGTTACTGTTTCCGTTTCCTTTCTCATACACATCGCAAATGTTACTCGTTCTGATAAAACGTATGATTTCTTCCCGTAATATTTGTTTAAAACATCTTTTATTTCATTGTACGATTTTGTTATAACGTTATCTGGTCTATAGTGATCTACTAATAATTTAAAAGTTTGTGATCCTACCTTTGAAAGTAGTAGGTTTCGTGCGTCTGCGTCCGTTGTTTTTATTCCGTTTATTGCTAACTCCACTTCAAAACGTTGTATGTAATAATGAAAATCTTCTTGATCTTCTTTAAAAGCTTCAAAATTAAAATGTTTATGTTTTTCTTGTTGTTGTGTTTCCATTTTGTTCCGTTAAATCCGTTTCTTGATTACGTCACCTTCGTTCTCGATTCTTCCATGTGCCTTATGACGTCACGCCACCTGTTATAACTTGTTTCCGTTTGCTTTCTCTAGTTGCCAATTTATGTGGTATTATTATTTATTATAATAAAGCACAATTTAAAAATGTTCAAAACTATGTTATATTGTTTATTAACATAAAACAACTTAAATGCTTAAACAGTTTGATTTCATTTAAACTATATCGCGCTAGGTGATGGTTCTCAGTTAGTGGTCGTGTGTTGACTGTCCTTGATCGTCGTTGCACTCGTTAACACGTGAGCGTTCTACAATTTCGCCTCTAGATGTCGTCATAATACTACAGCTAATATTATAAAAATTTCTGTCAGTACCTAAAGACAGAAATTGAAAGATCAAAAAGGGCTTCGTATACTAACTATACTGAAAATGCGGCAAATAAAGCTGAAGCTACGTGGACAACCATTAATGCACTCAGGGGATGCAAAAAATCAAATAATTATTTTGATCTAAACGTATTTCGGCCAGTGTATGAAAATGATATAGATATACTTAATGCTGCTAATACATATTTTATAAATAGTGTACAAATTTCTAATACGGTTCCCTTAAGAATAAGAAACTTACAAATATCTAGAGTGCGGGAAGTTAGCCCCCCATTTTTTGATTTTTAAATTTTTTATTGTTGTTCTAGATTGTTTTATTGTTAGAGTTGTTCTACCTTGTTACAAAGCGGCAAATCGAAAAAATAAAAACTCCGCGAGAAAACCGAAAAAACGGTTTTTTTGGCTAGCCCCCCATTTTTGGAAAAATCAAATTTTCTTTGTTGTTCTGGGTTGTTCTAGTTGTTCTAGTTATTGTTCTAGAAAATCAAAATTATGGGATACAGCATTACGAAGTTATAACTAAAAATAGGTTTGGTCGCCGAAATGTCTAGTTGATTGCTGTGACCATAGTTTTTCTATTATCAATTCCATATTACAAATATATACTTATTATAGCTAACGCAATTTGGAATAGCTATTATTTTCACTAGAACAACTCTCTAAAGGCCACTTTAGATTATATTACACAATAAGAATTACAAAACATAGAACAATCTAAAATAACTCAAACTTTGCCGATTCAAATTGTTCTAGATGTATTTTACGTTTAACACGGACATTAATTTTGCAAAATCACATATTTTTTGTTGCTCTAAATTGTTCTTGTTTTTCTAGGTACTTAAAATGTTTATTTAATCACTGCGGCTTTAGTTCTTTTAAAGTTTCATATAATAGATAAGGACATGTGTACAGGGTTTTTGTTACTTTTTATTGATATTTTAGATTTATTTGATTAAAAGTACTAAAGTAGATGGTTTGTCGTTCTTTCCTCTTTTTATTTTTTTTATTTTCTGCTTAGTGAATTTTGTTTTTGTGGTTTTTTTTTTCTTTCTTGCTTTTTGTTCGATTAGCTCATAATTTTTACCGGACCGCCAGGAAGAACAGGGAGCATATAATTGTAACCTGATGGCGGTTCCAATTGGTCAAGGATTAATTAAGTTTAGCAATATATATATTATAGTAATTATTATTATATTAAAAATTTGTACTTACAACAATTAAAACAAATCAGAACAGCTGTTATTTTCATTAGAAAAACCTTAAATTTGAGTTGTTGTGATATCAGACACCTTTAATATAATAATAGTTTTAAAAAACTAAAAAAATATGGAATAATCTGACCATCCTAATTTTCTAAAAATCACAAGTTTCACCTTTCTCTTTAAGCTTATAATAGTAAAACATAAGTTGCGATTTAAAGTGTATTTTATTTTGTATAAACTAAGTAATAAATTAATAAATAAACTAAACTAACACATAAAACAATAACTATTCGATCAGTATTACTATATCAGTACAATAACTTATTCTAAGGTAAACTAAACATAGTTTACTATAACAAGTATTTTGAAGCATATATTTTTTATTGAAATAGATGTTAATGAAACTTACTTATGAACTTATGAAAGAAATACTAACTGAAACTTCCCAAAATTTTAATTTTCAAAGAGTAAAGTGTTCTTTATAGTTGTTCTAGTGAAAATATTAGCTGTTTCAGATTGCTTAGGTATAATAAGTATACATTTGTGATATAGAACTGAAAATAGAAAAACTATGGTCAGAGCAATCAACTAGACATTTCGGCGGCCAAACCTATTTTTAGTTATAACTTCGTAATACTGGATCCCATAATTTTGATTTTCTAGAACAGTAACTAGAACAATTAGAACAACCCAGAACAACAAAGAAAATCTGATTTTTCAAAAAATGGGGGGTTAGTAAAAAAACCTGTTTTTTTGGTTTTTATTTTTGTTATTTGCCGCTTTAGAACGATGTAGAACAACTCTAGAACAATCTAGAACAACAATGAAAAATTTAAAAATCAAAATATAGGGAACTAACTTCCCGCACTCGATTACCCCCACAATTTAGAACTCCAGAACAAAGTCTATATCTTCGCAAGTATCATCAGCTAAGAAGTTACTCACTCTTTGAGTGATGTAGGACACTACACGGCATTTGTGCCCAATAATGCCAATTGGTTATTATTTAATGATTTAAGAAAAAAATCCATACAAGTTGAAGAAGCAACAAAAATAAATGCACAAATGTGCATATATGTGTGTAAATGAGTTCCGTGATATTAGTCTATTTAGATGATTTAATTTATTTAGTTATACTTTACATTAGAATAAGTTTTTGTACAGTTTTTGTGAAAGAATAGTTATTGTTTTGTTAGTTTGTTAGTTTTGTTTATTTATTACTTAGTTTTACAAAATAAAATACACTTTAAATCGCAACTTATGTTTTATTATTATAGGTTTACAGAGAAACGTGATTTTTAGAAAATTAGATGGTCAGATTATTCCATATTTTTTAATTATTTAAAACTATATTATATTAAAGGTTGGGTTCGCTGATTCAACAAAACCTGTCCGATATCACAACAACTCAAATTTAAGGTTTTTCTAGTGAAAATAACAGCTGTTCTGAATTGTTTTAATTGTTATAAGTACTAATTTTTAATATGAAACTTTAAAAGAACTAAAGCCGCAGTGATTAAATAAACATTTTAAGTACCTAGAAGAACAAGAACAATTTAGAGCAACAAAAAATATGTGATTTTGCAAAATTAATGTCCCTGTTAAACGTAAAACACATCTAGAACAATTTGAATCGGCAAAATTTGAGTTATTTTAGATTGGTCTAGGTTTTTTAATTCTTATTGTGTAATATAAAACCGCTGACACAAGAATTACTGACTGAAACTTCCAAAAACTTTAATTTTCAAAGAGTAAAGTGCCCTTTAGAGAGTTGTTCTAGTGAAAATAATAGCTGTTCCAGATTGCGTTAGCTATAATAAGTATATATTTGTAATATGGAATTGATAATAGAAAAACTATGGTCACAGCAATCAACTAGACATGTCGGCGGCCAAACCTATTTTTAGTTATAACTTCGTAACGCTGTAACCCATAATTTTGATTTTCTAGAACAATTACTAGAACAACTAGAACAACTCAGAACAACAAAGAAAATTTGATTTTTCCAAAAATGGAGGGCTAGCCAAAAAACCCGTTTTTTCGGTTTTCTCGCGGACTTTTTATTTTTTCGGTTTGCCGCTTTGGAACAATGTAGAACAACTCTAGAACAATCTAGAACAACAATTAAAAATTTAAAAATCAAAAAATGGGGGGCTAGCTTCCCGCACTCAAATATCTAAAACTTTCGCATTTTATTTAAGTGATGCAATAGAAGTTCAAAAAACAATACAATCTTTAAATGATACAAAAGCGGTAAGCTTTGATGAGATTTCGGTGGCCTTATTGAAGTTCTCTTCTGATGCTCTCTCTGAACCATTGAGTAATGTTATCAATTTGTCCTTTTCTATGGGCGTTTTTCCAGCAAGCCTTAACAAAACAGTAATTAAACCATTGTATAAGAAAGGAGATCGATCGGTTTTTTCAAACTATCGTCCTATTGCGTTGATATCAAATATTGCAAAAATATTTGAAAAAATTGCATTGAGAAGAATAATGGATTTTGTAATTAAAAACAAAGTACTAAATGATACCCAAAATGGGTATATAAAAGGACGATCAATGTCACGTGCAATTTTTCAGATACTTGATAAAAATACATCAGCTATCAATGAAAATGATATCACTGGTTGTATTTTTATGGACCTAACAAAAGCATTCGACTGTGTGAATCATGAAATCCTTCTGAATAAAATGGAAAAAATGGGTTTCCGCGGCGTTGTCCTTGATTGGTTAAAATCCTATTTACACGGCAGAAGCCAGTGTGTTATGTCATACAGCGATTCGGGAGGAGAAGTTAGGTCTGAGTGGAAAGAAGTATTTCAGGGAGTACCTCAGGGGTCAGTCTTGGGACCTTTCTTGTTTCTTCTGGACATTAATGATTTGCCTGATGTACTTGATAGTTTACTGGTATTATTTGCGGATGATTCAACTTCTGTTGTATCTGGAAAAAGTGAAGAAGCAGTCTTAGGAATGGTCAGAGAGAATGTAACAAAACTAAACGAATGGTTGTTAGGAAATAATCTACAGCTCAATATAGCAAAATCAACTTTTATGATTTTTGCAAATAAAACACCTGAGATGGAAATAATGTTTGGAGGACAACTACTCACCTATAAACAGGAGGTGACGTTCCTCGGTTTAAAGATGGACTGCCGCCTTTCCTGGAGTCAACACATTGATGGGTTGACAACTAGTTTATCCAGAACATGTTTTGCGCTTCGAACAGTGTCACGATGTGTAGGTGAGAGAGTCGCTTTAAGTGTTTATTATGCGTGTGTTGAATCGCGTTTGAGATATGGAGTTATTTTCTGGGGAAATGCAGTAACCTCGGAACGTGTTTTCATCCTTCAGAAGAAGTGTGTACGAACGGTTTTAGGTCTGGGTCCGCGTGACTCATGTAGAGCTCTTTTCGCAGAACAAAATATTCTCACGTTCCCATGTTTGTTTATTCTAGAATGTGCACTTTTTGTTATAACTAATTACCATGAATTTTTCTCAAAATATGAATTATCTCATCAACATCAAACGAGAGGCACTGAACGATTATTTTTACTACCACCGAAGACTAATTATTCTAAAATACAGAAAAGTGTTTTATATTTTTGTATAAAACTGCACAATTACTTACCGTTTGATTGGAAAGCATGTATTTCTACCATCACATGTATTTAAAAAAAGATTGAAAGAATTCTTAATCGCGAAAGCTTTTTACAGGGTAGATGATTTTTTTCTCGAAAATATTTCAACCCACTAAGAAATATGTTTATTAACATCTTTTATTTTTATTTTGTACTAGATTTTTTGTATTTGAATTTGTAAATTTATTGGTATTATAATTAATTAATTAATGTTATTTACTTAATTGTAAAGGTTTTTTGTTTTTTTGACTGTTTTCTATGCATGTAAGCATTATAGAAATAAAGGGATTTATTATTATTATTATCAAAACTTGGCCAAACTTGTACAAAATTGTCTAAATTATTTATATCTAAAATTATCAAAATTTTACAAAATACCAGTGAAAAATATTTAAAATATTACTGAAATTATGTAGGTATACTTGTTCAAAATTATTTAAAAGCGCAAAATTTATCTAAAATTGTTTAAATTTGTCTAAAGTTGTTCAAAACTGAAAAATTTTATGAAATTGCCTGAAATAATTAAATTGTATCTAAATTTGGCTAAACATACACAAAAATGTCTGAAATTATTGTGTCTAAAATTATCTAAATTCCGCGCAAAATATCTATAGTTATTTAAACTTGTCTAAGCACGTGCAATATTATCTGAAATTGTTTAAAATTATTCAAAGTTAACCAAAAAAAAGTGTTAAAAATTCGTTTTCAAGAAATCGGAACTTAAAAGAAATGTATATCTAATAGATGACACTATTAGAAGGCTATGATATTAACAAATCTAGTTACTTTTGTTACAAATTTGTGTAGTTTATTTTATTAATTTAAATCAAAGAGTGTCAATCAGTACGCTGTGAAATGTCAATTGGTAGTGACCAGTAGTGACTTTATCTAAGTTCCTTAAATTCTCATCGAGAAATTGTCATTAGCGAAGAAGTTTTTTTCAAGAAACGAGTGTGTTGTGAACAGTGTTGTTAAATACCCGGGTATTTATTTTCAAGGGAAAATTTCCTGGATATATACCCGGGGGTATTTACCCAAGATGGGTATTTAGAGGTATTTATAAAATTTAATTTAAATTGAGTTGATGGCAGTTTTGCAAGCACTTCAAGAATTCAGAGTCAATTATCGATATACCAAACTTATTTATAACATCTACAAGAATGCTACAATGACGGTAAAATTGCATAAAAGTACTGAAGAGAGTAGCACTGATTGTGAGTAAAACAAGGCGATACGTTGTTGAACCCAAATTGTTCATCACAATCCTCAGAGTGCATTTAAACAACTGGATTTGACCCAAAAAGGCATAAACATTAATTGCAAATGCTTAAGTAATTTGCGCTACGCGGCCGATATAGTTCTTATTTTGGATAGCCTTAGAGAGATTAAACTAACGCTGAACGACTTAAAGGGGGTGTGTGCAAAAGTCGGGCTAAATATCAACGAGGAGAAATTAAAATTTATGATAAGTCTTGTTCCCAGCTCTAACATCAACATTGGGGATAATGAGATTGAGAGGATGACAGCTATGTATATCTTGGCTATGAGGTTCGTGTATCGAGAGATAATCACACAAACGAATTAAACAGAAGGATCACACTCGTATGCGCAGCCTACGGGAAACTTAGAGACATCTTCAAGAGAAAAGGCCAAGAAAGGCTTTCAATTAATACGTGTTTCCGGCCATGACATAAGGCTCCGAAACTTTAAAATTAACGGTAGCCACTGCCAGGAGGGTCCAAGTAACACAAAGATAGATTTCGATCCTAGGTCGATCCTGGGTCTAACTCTGAGGGACTACATACGAAATGAAGACCTATGAAGAAGAACTAGCGTAAATGATCTGGTCAACATTGTGGCCAAGCTTAAGTGAAACTGGGCGGGTCATGTCGCGCGAATGAAGAATGAGCAGTGGATAAAACGATTGCTTGAATGGAGACCGCGAGCGAACAGACGAAGTAGACGTCAAAAGAATGACCAACAATTGGATTCAGACAGCACAGAATAGAATCGAATGGAACAGAATAGGGGAGGTCTATATCCAACAATGGACGCAGAGGGCTGCTTGATGATAATAATCATAATAACTTGATCTAATCTAAATTACGACAGATTCGTCCAATGATAATACGTCTTTGATTGTTGAATTCCTCGTTTTCAACGTCCTCATCATCTTCCTCTTCATTTTTTTTTGGAATCTGATATATTTTTACTGGTATCACTTTTATACCCACTGTTTGAGTATTTATCCTGGGCCGGGGTAAATACCCGGATAAATACCCATTTTAGAAATACCTACCCGCCGGATATTTACCCAGCGCCCATCACTGGTTGTGAATCAATATGGATATGGCGACAGTTGAAATAATTATAAAAATCAATACTGGTGATTATCATATAATAGCAAAACCAAATAGTGTGAGTAAAATTTGGAATTTATTTGGCCTTATTAAAAAACAAGATGACAGTATAATAGATGGAATTGTTTATTGCCGAAAGTGCGACAAATTTTAAAATATAATGGCAAGCAAACCTCAAACCTCGTTCGTCATAGATGTTATATTGAAAGTTATAATATTGGCGAACGAGAAATAACACATGTAAATACTGAAAACACAGAGAGTGTACTGCATGCCTGTTCTCAGTGGGTGATTGAAGATTGTCGGCCTTTTTCATCGGTAGATGGAAAGGGCTTCAAAAAAATAGTTCAAAAATTGATCGATATTGGGGCAAAGTATGGAAGTAATATTAACATTGATGACCTGATTCCGAATTCAACAACAGTATCACGTTATGTAAACGACATGGCAACGGAAAGAAAAAAACAAATAACTCGTGATTTGCGCCCTATTATTGCCGAAGGTGTATCAATAACTTGTGACCTATGGACCGACAATTTTGTTAAAAGAAACTTTTTATACGCCACTTTACATTTTCACGAAAATAGCCACCTCAAAGAGTTAGTTCTAGGAACCAAAACAATGGATATGGACAGATGTACCGCGGAAAATATTTCAAAAAAAATCAAATCACTTTTATCGGATTTTGAAATTAAAGATATGAGAAATGTGATATTTGTAAGTGATCGGAGTTCCAACATTATAAAAGCGTTAAAGGACCACGAACGCATAAACTGTGCTAATCATTTGTTTAACAATGTATTGGAAGCTGCATTCCAAAATACAGAAGAGCTACATCCAATATTTGAGACCTGTAAAAAATTGATCAAATATTTTAAAAAATCAAATTTGCAGCATCTGTTAAACACATCATTAAAGAACTATTGCTCTACACGTTGGAATTCTTACTACAATTTATTCAAGTAAATTTTAAAAATTGGTTCAAAATAAATGAAATACTTACTGGTAACAATGAAATGTATAGATTAACAGATATACATTTCCCAATGTTAAACAGTTTGATTGAACTTTTTGATAAATTTGACATAATTAATAGGAAACTGCAAGGAGTAAATTATGTAACCATTAATTATGTATACCTTTCAATGAATAGTTTAAGACAAACATGTACACAAGTAAATGAACACACCCCACCTATACGAAAACTAAAAGAAAATATTTTGAACCAGATTGAAAGTAAGTGGCTTCCAAATTTAAGCATCTACCACAAAGCAGCTTGCTTCCTTTATCCTCCAACGAATTCTTTCTTAGAACCAAATATAATTAACAGTGTGAAAGATTTTTGCATTGACACAATTTTATGTAATGACAACATTATACATACAAACTCTTCAATTTCTGAAAATAATACTAAAAGACAAGATGAGGATTTCAATTTTTTCTTCTCAAGTGAAATTGAAAAGCGTAAACTGTCCAATAGAGAAGTAATAGAGGACGAAGTACAACGTTATAGCACATCAAAAATTAGTGTAGATGTAAATTTTGATGTACTGAAATGATGGAATAACCATGCAACGGAATATCCCAATTTATTTAGAATTGCAATTCAAATTTTGTCTATTCCTGCGAGCAGTGCTGCTTCTGAACGAGTATTTTCTATGGCGGGAAATTTAATTACCGAGAAAAGAAATCGTTTGGGGCCAAATAATGTTAACAATTTACTATTTTTAAATTCATTATGTAAATATAAAATTGATTCAACATTATAAATTTAGTTTTTGAATATTTTTCTATTATCTTCTATTGTTTGGTTAGTTTTCATGAAGTTTTGATAAAATAGTTTATAATAGTTTGGTTACCTAATAAATCTATTTTTTATTCTTGTTCTATTGTTTAACAATTTACAAAGTATATATTTTTTTTTGTGTTTGGATAATCCTTGTTTTCCAAGGTGATGGTGTATCGAAAATGACTTTACTAATTTCATCTCGAAAAAACCGTTAACAATTTTTGAATTAAAACATAAACATCTTAAAATGTAAAAGATTATGAAAGATAATTAAACATGTGTTGAAGTAGTTAATATAAATTTTTGCGATTTTAAATAATTAGTTAAATTTACATTACATAGTCAACATTAAATGATTTTGCACAACGACCCATATTTTATTAGCCTACTAGAAAGGGATTCTCTACAAATCATGTATAAACTTTTCTATACCTATTTGCTGTAGATTTCCTCGTATTGGGAAATTTATCAAAACATGCAGGAAATACCGGAAACCGGTTATATTTTTATTAGAAGATACAATTACTACGTTTGATAATCCTTTAGATTACTAGCTTTTATTTAACAAAAATAACAAACAGAAGAAGATATAAATGAAACAATGAAAACAAAAATTTTATTTGGATGAAAAATATAAATTTAAAATATCAATGCAATAAAATATGACAAAATATTTATTTCGTTGTCTTTATCACTGGTGACCGGAAATTTACGGTTTTTTTTGTCTCGATGTGCCCACAAGCAGGAAATTTTTTTTTAATTTTTTGGAATTTATTCTATGTCATGGGCTTGTTAAGTACCAAGCCGATAATTGTTCAAAATATAAGATATGTAAAAATCATAAAAAACAAGAGCACATGCAGTACTTTCATGAATATATTCGTAATCTGGGCACTTGAAAACATAAAAATTTGCAAAGATATCCAGGGCAACAAAAAAAAATTTTGTTGTTGTAGAGCTGTGTTATCCATACCGTAATATTTTAAAATTGCTGATATAATGGTGTGATTAATACGATCGAACGCCTTAGAATAAGTCTAAAAGGCAAACAATTGTGAGATTCCCTCTGTCAGTTTGTGCAACTATATTATCAACAATATTCAAAAGCGCCGTGACACAACTAAAACCCGCACGAAACCCAGACTGTATTGCGGGCAGTAAATTGTCTGGTGATGCAAAATCATTAAGTTGGTTAAACATAACCTTTTCGACAATCTTAGACATCACAGGCAGGATACTTATAAAATCCGAAACATCCAGAGGCTCATATACCTTTGGTAGCGGTAGAATCAAAGCGTTCTACGTTACCAATAAGAAAAATAAAAAAATTCATACATGAGAACAATCTTATGGCATGGTTCAACTCATGGTGTCCTTCCACCATACCATAGAGAATTTAAACATTAATAGAATGCGCATTAACTGTAACATACAACAAAAAGAAAAAACCTAATGCAGATGCAAAGCTATTTTTACAAACGTGAAGATCACTGCCGCCCATGCAAATAATTTAGCATGTGTCTTTTAAAAATTATTGATGATGCACACACTGTCCACTCAAGAGGAAGTTCATTCATTGTATTAGCGATCTCATAGGAAAATGAATTTTTGAAAAAAGCAGTATGAAAAGTAGGTGATCTCCCTTTAAATCTACTATTTACAGTGTGTTCATCCCCGCGAAAGCTTATTTTGTTATAAAGGTAAGGTGGCTTATAAAGATGGAGGATCTGGTGGTAGAGACATACAGAGTGCAGCGCCCTTCTTCCCTGCATGTTTAACCATTTTAATTCCGGCAACTTATCACTTACATAATCACTTCGGTGAAGACCAAACAGTAAACGTATACAGGAATTTTGCGTTTTTTGAATTTTTGCTTTTAAGACATAGGACAAAAAAGGAGAGTACAGAAGCATACTTAAAAAGTGACGGGACCAGACTCTCACAGAGACATTTCCTTGTGTTACGGTTCAAATAATGTCTGTTCGAGTAGATAACCTTCAAACTCCCATACGCCCTTTGTATGCATTTGTTCGTGAAATGGCTTTGATAAAGTTTGATGTGTATAATGCATACAAAATAGGGGAAATAGTCGATCCCTGCGGTATCCCCTATCCTACTTCCAAAAAATCAGAGCAATCAACCCCCACTGATACTGCCTGTTCTCTACCTGTTAGAAAATCATTTAATAACTTTTTTGCATTATATTCCAAACCAATATAACCTAGTATTGCTGTGAGTGTTTCATGATCAACTGTGTCAAATGCTTTGGAATAATCCAGCAAACAGAGTACCGTCATCCTACCCGCAGGATATCATCGATAATGTGAATTAGTGCTGTAGTAGAACTAAATCCACGTTTAAAACCGGACTGGTTTACGGATAGAATATTATTATCTTCCACATAACTATTTATTTGTTTCAAATTCGTTTCATAACCCTTGACAACACCGGCAGCACACTTATTGGCCTCAGATCACTTAAAGCAGTTGGAGCGTTCGATTTGGGCAAGGGCTTTATCAAAGCTTTTTTCCAGATGGTAGGGAATACGCCACTAAGAATACAAGTATTAATGAGATTACAAAGGTAAGGTGTAATATGTGGAGAACACAAATCAATACTTTAATATTGAGATAGTCATATCCGGAAGCTTTGCTTTTGATAGTGCTGATAGCCTTTTCAATTTCGAACTCATCAACAGTGTGAAAACCGAAGGTTAAATCATTTAGTTTATTGCTGTTATAAAAGTTTAGTAAATCAAGATCAGAACTATGACTTCTGGGTATTGCATTGACAAAAAAGTTGTTAATAGCGCTTGGGGAACCAAGGTGTTTAGGTATTGAAATAATATTTCTTTTAAACATTCCAGCATTTCTCAATGCCTTCCAGCTGTTATTTGTAATTCCCAATTGAAATTCAAAGTATGCCTTACGTTCTAGAGTTATTGATTTATTAACCAAATTACGCAATAACTTGTAATAATCCCATTTAGCAGATGTTTTATTTGACTGATAATTTATAGGGGCTTTATCTCTTAAGCTTTGCATAAATTTTATATTCTGTGTTATCCAAGGTGATGGAAGATAAGGAATTTACCTTTAGCGATACAAGTATGAACAATGTTTCTCAGATACGGCGTCACGTGAGAAATTGTTAACTTTATTACCTTTATATTCAAATTATCCCATCCCATTGCATTGCTTTTTATGCCACTTACTATTTATTCGATGTCCAGATCATTGACGAACTGAAATGAGAATGTACGCGATGATCTTCTAGTATTGTTGTAAAAGTTGTAAAGCTCGCGATCAAAATCGTCATTTATGGAGGTCATCGAATCAATGAAGAAGCGGTTGAGTGTATCCGGATTACGTAAATGGAACGGAACAATATTAGATATCTTCATAGGTATACAAGTCTGTTCACATATACTGTTTGAATGCTGTCCAAGAGTTTTTGTTGTTAGCAATGGAAACTTCTAAATATGCTGTTCTAGTTTTACATTTATTTAATTTTTGTATTTTGAAAATATAAAATAAAATTTTCTTTTTAATATATATCGCGTATAGTTTCGATAGACCGGATGTGGCGACCATGTTGAAAGTATTTTAGATCGAAAGTTTCGGATGGACACTATATATTAAACATTTAAATCTTCACACAAATTTTTGGTTTAAAAAATGTTGAAATATTCAAAAAGTCACAGTGAAGAGGAAAATAAGAAGAAAAATTAATTTTAACTAATAGTATGTTATTTAATAAAGAAATTATATTAACATTTAAGTCATGAATGCATTTCATTATCCCCATCTTCCTTTATGTGTAAAATTTCATCAAGAATCTTTCCTTCCTCTTCATTTGTATGTTCCTTCATCAATTCCATATATTTAACGACTTTTTGCTTTAAAAGCAGTTGTCTCAAATTTTTTAATTTTTCAAAATCAATCGTTTCCGGTCGATCCTCTTCTTCTAATTGTGTTTTCGTTGACGTTGAAATATTCGATGAAGAAATTGGCGATGAAGGTTTATTATCCGGAACATCTATCGAAGTCAATGCAATAATACTTTTATCTTTATCATCGTCATTTGATGGCGATTGTCCTCTTAATAATCTTCTAATAAGAGATGGTTGATTTCTTTTAAACGAATCAGATTTTGATCGTTTACCACCAGGTGGTAAAACTTCAGCTTCATCTTTAGTAACAGTCATTTTATCAGTTGAGTGGTTAGGAATATCTTCAATATATTTTTCCGAACCAATTGTGTATGGTAAATGTCTCGGAACTGAACTATTCCAATATTGATCTTGCATTAATTTTGGATGTTCTTCGTGAATTTTATCTACGATTAAATAACTAACTTGTAAATGTCTATCGATCATTGTAACTACGTCGAAATCAATCATCATCGTCTTCCCCGAATGGGTTTATTAAAGTTTCTGCAACTCTCAACCAACCCATATAAAAGAAAAATTCTAAAATAGCCAAAACGGGGAAATAAATATCAATTTCATCGCTTGTATAAAGATATTGTTGGCCAATTACTGATGTTACAAAATAACTATAAACTGCTATTGTTACGACTTGGGTATAAACAAGAGGAATACTGATCCAATCGTAGCTTAATAACCCCCCACATTTTGTTCTGAATGTATTTATTTCGTGTAAAATTGCCTGCAATGATTGATCGGTTTGAATTAATCCTTCTTCTCTAGCTTTAGCTGCTATAGTTGATGCCCAAGCTAAAGGTAACCAAAATCTAGGGTAATTTGGATATTCTTCTTGAAGTTCACGCATTATTTTTTCTTCATCGGGCATCATTAAACCGGCTTCTGTGATATGATTTAATGTTGGAAATCTTCGTTTAACTTTTGGTGAAATTAATGTTAATGTGCTTGTGAAACTTAAACAAGCATATCTTGCTAATGTTCTTCGAATTATTCGACAATGTTCAGTCTGAAAAGTTTAATAGTGATAATAAATAAATGTGTAATAAAGATGTGATTATTCTAAAACTTACTCTTCCTTTTACACTTGCGCTTATTAGCATTGCTAAATTATCCGGATATGGAATTGTTTCGAATTGATTCCACCATCTCGTCATGACGATGTTTACGTAGAAACCCAGTACAAAACTGAGAGGAATTAAACTGCCGTATTTTGAACAGTATTCAACTATTTTTTCAAAGGTTCTAAAAAAAATGTAAAAAAAATGATTATTATTTTATTTGTTTGTATACTGTATAAAATTGATAAATATATTCATTTTATTAAGTCTTAATACTTAGTAGATGGTCAAATGTCTGATCTTAGGGGCAGAAAAGACAGTCGACATCTTAGCAATGGGCAGAGATATGCCCAAAGTCCAACTAAACGGATAGACATATTCCACTACCACGTCCAAATCGTGACCGCTGGTAATGCATGGTACTGATGGGCGAGCTTATGACGCCCATAAATACCAGAAACACGCAAATTTCTCTCAATCTCTGCCATGAAACAAGGAAACGGGAAACAACTTTCATTACTTCTTTTTCCAAGAGAATTCCAGGGCAATTTTTGAGTCTAATTATCTGGAGATATAAAAGTGACATTTTATATCAAGACCAAGAAACACCGCATTTTCTACGAAAAGCAGTAATGGGGTAGCAGTGAGATTCCCTAATCATATGAACACCTCCGTGGTTGGATACAATCACATAAGTGATAGAATAATTACAATCAATTTTCAAGCAAAACCATGCAGTCTAAATCTAATCCAGATATACACCCCACCAGCTGACGCGACCGAAGAAGAACACAGAAAATATACCAAAAAGTATTGGGTTACTGGTGAAACACTGGGTGTAATCCAGAAAAGAAGAAACATCAACCAACACGGTTTAACTACCGAGGAAAGCAAAAATGAAGACAGCAGATTGAGGCGGGAAATTCTGAGAAGATGCCGAGATGGCAGAAAGGACTATATCAAAAATATGTGCAAAGAAATTAAAAAATACTGTAACAATCAACCAAACCTAGAATGTTAGCAATAAAAGAAAGTTATTATGGACAGACGAGATGGTGCTTCAACGATAGGCACAGTACTGGCAAGAACAATAATAATAATAATAAACCATTTATTGATATTCAATAACGAAATCAAATTAACGTAATCAAAGAAACAAACTTAATTTTCAAGAAGTAAACACACTCAAAAACATTCAAAAAACAATAAAAAAGAAAAGAACCTTAATAGGTAGTACAAAAAAATGAAAAAAAAAGTAAATGAATATCAAAAGGGACGCCATAGTAAGCTGGTTTTATAGGTGCCCCTTAAAAATGAAAAAAGAAAAAATATAGTATTATATAATTATTTATAATTCCAAAATAAAACTTAAATATTCTTTCTCATCACCAATGCAACAACTGCAAGACAAAATACATTATCATTCCATTCTCTCTCAATTACATAATCTTATTGGTCAGTGCCACCGCCAGCCCTCGCACCTAATGAGGCAAGATAGTATTTGTATTTTTTTTAAATGTTTGCATGCTGTAACCGGAATAGCAAATAGGAAGGTTGTTGATAACCGATCCAATGATATAGGAAAAACAATGTTTAAAAGTTTGAGTTCGATGTTTGGGAATACAAATTAAGTTTTTGCGCCTTAAATTCAAATGATGAACATCCGTTCTATACGTAATCCTTTCATAGAGGTGAGGTGGCTTACAATTCGAAATAATAGACACCATTCGACAAGCAATATGAAGTTTACGCCGGTCCATCATATTCAACCAATTTACACTAGCCAGCTTATACGATATTCTTTCATGACGGCGTATACCATAAATATACCTGAGACAGGACTTCTGGACCCTCTCTATTTTCTGCACATCATTCATTATCAAACAAGGCCCATAAACAAGATCACAATTATTAAATGATGAAAGAACCAAAGAATCACACAGAATCAACTTGGCATCTTTATTCAACAAATGTCTATTGGGGTAAAGCAATTTTAATTTGCCCTATGATCGTCTTTTTTTATGATTCTTCCACTTAAAGAAGTCCGTTTTATTCTGTTGCCCCACAATTGTAACAACAATCATTGGATATTAATTATATTAGATTTTACTACTAACTCTATTTGTATTTTGAATCCTGGTAAATATTATCGTATATGACACGAGGAACCTATAAAAAAAGGTTAAAAGACTATTTTCCACTAGAGACCGTCTACACCTACACGAAGACAAACTAAATGCTAGGAAGTGGAAACTAACAACAATAGCATATCCTACTCAAGAGAGTGAGGATTCGATCAATTGTGGAGTCTATGTTATATGGTACATGATGGTTTTGCAAAAAAAATGAGACACTGCAATATTTGTCAACATCATTATTACAAAGTAATTTTAATCCTGACCTTTTTAGAATTTCTTTACAAAATGTTTTATTACTGTCATCTCACGTTATGTATGATAAATGTTTTAAATGTGGTATAGGATCACATGAAAATTATGTAGGCTGCAACTTATGTAACAGATGGTTACATATAGATCAGCGGTTCTCAAACTTATATCCTTGCGTACCACTAAGGCTATTTTAAAAATCAGGTAAGTACCACTGAACAAAAAAAAACAATAATGATAATGCAAATATAAACTGTTTTGCGTACCACTTGAGAACTTCTCGCGTACCATCAGTGGTACGAGTACCATAGTTTGAGAACCACTGATATAGATCGTTGCTCGAACATATGTAATGTAATTTCTATAGATACAATTAAACTTCGCAACTTTGTTTATAGTTGCCCATCATGTCAACACTATAAAGCAGGTTTATTCAACACATCAAGTACAATTAAAAATGTTGCGTTGGATAATAATATGTCTCTAAAATATTTTGTTATTCATTATAAAAATGAGTTACAAGAAATATACAATACAAGGAATACAAACGATTTTTGTGAGCGGTACCGTTCTGTTGATAAACCAGAGTGCCATGTGAAATGGGATATGTTAACTCCGTTTATATCATTTAGTGCAGCAGTCTATAATGTAAACAACCAATATAGCAGACAAGGCAATTGTGAAATATGTTCTTCTAGGATTAAAAAATTATACGTAAATATTACGGAATGAACGACGAAGCAAGCTTGTGTGAGTAATATAAAACGCTTTATGATATTACGGAAAGGGATCATGTTTATTCAGATCACTACACATTAGACCAAATTCAGTTTTAATTACATTTATTTATATATACAATTATTATTATACAACCCTTATCAACATAATTTCCGTGTGTCTCATAGATAATATATGATATTCGAAACGTTATTTTTGATTTTTCGACTAAGTTTCACAACATTTTCAAGAAAGTTATGAATTTTTTACGTATTTCGGGGGTGATTTCGACCCTTTGTCCTCTGAATTTCCGGGTGGTTCTTAGATATGTTATACGAAATAGTGATTTTGATATTTGGAGTGAACTTAATGGATCCTCAAGCTTTTTCAATACAAATATGATTTTTTCACATAATGAGAGGGTGATCTCGATCCCACGTTTTTATTTAATAATAATGTATTTTAATTGAAAGTTTTAGAGGGGTATTCTATTTTACTCTCTTTAATGCTAATTTTGATAGTTTTTTGGTTGTTATCACTAACAAATACGAAATTATAAATGAGGCGTGTAGTAGCAAAACTCGCCTTATCCATTTTTTACAAAATTTTAGTTAGATATTGGAATACATTATTTTTATAAATTTCAACACATTCAATCATAATTTTTTTAAAAAACATGCTATATACCCTTTTAAAATCATTTTAAAATTTTCTTGTCATATCAAAACTCGCTATATTTATAGCGAGTATCGCGGCAAAAGTTGCCTTATCCAAGCGTCCAATAGCAATAACGATTCACGATCACGTGAGCTAGGGTTCTGATACGCGGCCATTTTTAATTTAAATTTTTTAATAGTTTGTTTTATTAATAAGTTATTAAGCGTGTTTTTGGTGTTGTGTACATACAAATTATGTCTAATATGAGTCAAGATGTTATTTTACCCTCAAAAAAAGGGAAAGGAAGAAAAAAAATAGCCGATAAATCAAAATGGAAAAGAGAAATCAGTAAGCGTGAAAGGTAAGCTCTTTTTTCTTAAGAATTTACTAAGCTTGTACAAAAAGTTCTCGATCTGTCCGTTTCATAATTTTTCGGCGACATGTTAACAAGGGAAGTTAATTTTTTCGAATAGTAAATTAAATTCTATGATACACAGCAGAATAATTTAACTTTATTTCCTTCAGATATTCCTCTCCTAATCTGCCATGTTTCCCAATATGCAAGCACAATGGCAAAACCTTCCACTGCAAAAAATTAACAGGATTGGATATTTACAATTTTCATCGGAATTTTTATTTGCATAAAAATAAAGTTGAGCAGGATGCATTTATTTTCAAATACTGTAGCCACGACAAACCAAAAAGACAAAACCGAAATTTAAAAGAAGGAAGCAGTCGAAAAAGTGTGGCAATAAAATACTTTGTGAAAAAATGTCGCTATGAAAAATATAAAATTCAAGTGTGCCAACAAACATTTCTTCAGATTCTTCACGTTTCCAAAGATCGTGTACAAAGAATTTGCAGAAACCATTTAAACACAGGACTAATGCCAAAAGAAAACCGAGGGGGCGACCGGATTAGTACAAAATTTGTTGAGAAACGAATTGCGGTAAAAAGATTTATTGAAAATTTAAAATGTGTAGAAAGCCACTATTGTAGATCAAAAACAGATAGTAGACAATATTTACCTAGCGGATTAAGCATCTCAAAACTTTGGCGCACTTATAACAGCAATGTTAATTCTATTCTAACATTTTTTCAAAAAATTTTTACTAATGATTACAATATTGGCTTTGGAACTCCGGTAACTGATGCATGTTCCAAATGCATCGAACTGTCGGAGAGAATAAAACAGGAAATGCGTCCTAATGAAAAAAACAAATTAATTATAGAAAAAAGAGTTCATAAATTAAAAGCAACGGCGTTTTTCAAAAAACTACAAGAAAAGAAAAATGAATTAATTACATTTTCATTTGATTGCCAAAAAAATTTGGTTATTCCAAAAATACCAGATCAAATTGCCTACTTCAGCCGGCAGCTATACATCTATAATTTTACCATTGTAAGAGGTTCTTCAAAAAGTCACATGAACCCAGAAAACGTATTTATTTATACGTGGATGGAGCATGAATATAAAAAAAGTTCCAATGAGATATCATCAGCGGTATTTCATTGCCTATCACAAGTCGATCTTTCACCATATTCAAATATACGTCTATGCGCTGATGGTTGTGGAGGACAAAATCGGAATTCTACAATGATAGGAATGTGTTCTTATTTTTTGGCAAATGTGGCACCTCTGAATGTTAAAACAATAGAATTGATTTTTCCGGTGCCTGGACATTCATATCTCCCATCTGATAGGATATTCGGTCGCATTGAAAAAATTTTAAAGAAAGAATCAACTATTATAGATCCTAAAATTTATAGAAATATTTTTGAGGAGCATGGAATTGTTGTGCAGGTGGGCAAGGATTGTGAAGTAAAAGATTGAGAAGTTGAGCGTTAAAGAATTTTTGAAACCTGTTCAAGCGTGGCACTTTAAGTTTTCGCAAGCAAAAAGATTTATTTTATCGAGAAGTCAAAGAAATTTAATTCTTGTTAGTGGAGAGGTTTATTACAATTCTGACACTGGAACTGCAAAGTCATTATTAAAAAGAGGGAAAACATTCAGTTATTTCTCACCAAATCAAATTGAAATGGGAGTTGATTTGGATCAAAAAAAGGTCGGTAACGTCAGGGAGCTTTTAAGAAAACATTTTGGTGATAGGTGGATGGAAAGACAAGACTTGAGTTTTTTTTATACCTTTAGTAGTTGATTTAGATAGATCATCTTTAAAAGAACAAGAAGAAGAAGAAGAAGACATAGCATGTTTTTGTGAACGGAGACCACAAGAGGTTGATAACCTGTTAAGAATTTAAAATATTTTATTATTATTATTTTCAATTTAGTGTTCATTATTCAAAATTGTTCAAAAAAATAAATAATAAATAAATTTTTTTAAGAAAACCGTCTGTTGATTGAATATTGTGGTATAACAAAACTTGCTATTCATTCATAACACAGCAAAACTTGCCTTATTCAAATAAAATTACTGTTTCTTTTTCAAACTGGATAAAAATCAATTATAGAGAACCTATTGTTGATAACATTTCATAACGTAATAGCTATATTTATTTGGGTTTTATATTTGTTTTCCTAAAATTTATTGCTCAAAACTTAAAATTTTGATTTTCTCAAATTTACTTCAACTGGATAAGGCGAGTTTTGCTACTACACGCCTCAAATAGAGTACACTATTTGCTTGGTCCGCTGTAAAAATGTGAATTTTGTTTCTGAATCCGTTGCTAACTTCAACGACATATTCAGATACACCTTGTAGGTAGAGTGAATCGTTTACCCTGAAAACTTAAAATTTAGTACAACCTGTCATCTAGAGAGTTTCATTTCTTAATTTCTAACAGTTTTGGAGACATTATTATTTTCTCTTCAACCACAATTTCACGAAATGTGAAATAGGCAAATTTTCAAGAATATATATGTATGTATATGTTAGACCCAATCGTCGGTTTCGGACAAGTGCCGAAATAATCGAGCATTTCGAGGAATGTTCAAATGCATGTGAGCAAATGCCAAAATAGGACTGAATTTCGGAATTTGAGCAGGTAATTTTGAGCAAACGCAGATTGGATAGATTAATTCTACACAATCTCCGATTGTGCACCTCCTATTTGATCAAATGCCGATCATAATAAAGGTTAATTGAAAGAGTTATCCATGTTGCAAGATTAATAATCAAATAAAAACCATGTAAAAACTTCTAACTTGCATTTGTTTATATAAAGTCGTACTAGTTTCGGGTTACCCCATCATCAGCGACAAAGTCAATGAAGCTATAATAGGTGTAGACTGGAAATCGGATAAGAATCCTCTTAAAGTTTTCTAATCTTTAACATTCCACACTTTTTAACGTCGCCATTTTTCATCTTTTATCTTCATTTTGTTTATTATTTTGCTATCCATCAGATAGCAAAATGCTTTATTCTTATCCGATTTCCAGTCTACACCTATTATAGCTTCATTGACTTTGTCGCTGATGATGGGGTAACCCGAAACTGATACGACTTTATATAAATAAATACAAGTTAGAAATTTTTACATGGTTTTTATATAATAAAGGTTAGTTAGCGGTTAGTTTTTAGTAAATGTAAGTACAAGATTATGGCTTCTTGTGTTAATGCTGAAGCGTTTAATGATAACCGGAAAATATGTCTTACTGTTTATAATAAAAACTTTACGTGCTCTCTTTCATCGGAGAAATCCAATGAAATTATACAAGAAGTGAAGGCCTTACTATAGGCCTCCTTCAGAAGGAATGCCTCCTTACACCGCTAGAATACCGACGTCTTCATAGATTTGAGGTTTTAACAATAGAAAACGAACGGATTCTATTTCAATAATAATAATAATGAAAAATATGCTAATATTAGCAGAAATGTTATTGAAGAATATTTAAAACTTTGTTTATCTTACCAGTTAAAGAAAAAAGAGAAAAAGAATGGTTTAATTTCGAAGCCTATATTAACGAAGAACTTCAACAAAAGAGGGCAAGTCGATTTAATTGACATGCAGACCGAGCCCGATAACGATTTTAAATTTATTTTAAATTATGAGGATCACCTGACAACATTCGTATTTTTAGAGCCGCTGAAATCTAAGAGAGCAGAGGAAGTCGCGTATAAGTTGATGAAAATTTATTGTATTATTGGCGCTCCCTGCATTCTCCATAGTGATAATGGCGTGAATTTACAAATGCTGTAATTACAAATTTAGCAGATATGTTCGACGCTAAAATTGTACATGGAAAACCTCGTCATTCCCAGAGTCAAGGCTCTGTGGAAAGGGCAAATCAAGATGTGCGCGACATTCCTGTTTCTTAGATGAGAGACAATAATACCAATAAATGGCCAGAAGGCTTTTGCTTTGTGCAGTTACACAAAAATCGCCCATACCATAATGGCATACAGGGATCACCGAACGAGGCCATGTTTGGATAATGATGAATGATCTCAAGGATTCCAACATGGACTACTGTTGTCAGTCGTATTGAGAGGGAAGAAGAGCTGGATGATGAAAATCCCGGATGTTAATCGTGGACGAACTGCACCTAGAAATATTTAGCTGTTGTTATTTCTGCAAATGAAGGCGTACACAGGGTGAGTCAGAAAGAATGGAAAATACGAATACCGGAGACACTAATATAACGATTTAACCTAACATCTCTTATACAAATGTCGGTGATTTTCAAGGCACAGGGTGTTGAAAGTTAAATTTTTATTTCCAAATTTCTGTAATAATTTTGAAGCTTTCTGTACTATTAACATAAAATTTGGTAGTTAGATGGAGCATGAGAAATACGAATTTGAAATTTGTTTTGTGATTACTCGTAGAGGGCGCTAGATACACACTGCACGTTTGAGGTATCAAGTCATGACTATTTTGTCAGATAAGGTATGGTGAATTAGAAGCAGAAATCTGAAGGAGCTTTCAATTCTACACAAAAAAGGTAGTCTCGCTTACATTGTCTAAGTCTACTGGCTTCCAAGTTATCTGCTTTTAGTTGTGTCAAAGTAATTTTATGGTTAATATTTAAAATCAATAACACACAGTAACTATAGCAATTAGTAACGATAATAATCGATAACAATAACAATTAATTAATAACAATAGAATATTGTGACCATATTCAAAAATCCAGTGGATTTAAATCTGGATTTCTCACTATTAGAAAACTCATTATGTCGTGGTATTTTCAAATTGGTAATAACTTTATTATTGGTAAAAATGATTGCACACGGAAATTAGATCAATGTTGACAATTAACAAGCAATTGTCGAAACATGAGCGGAAAAATAAGCCAACTTTGCTTATGTTAGACTTAACAAGACTTAGACAATTTAAATAAGAGTACCTTTTTTATGTAAAATTGAATATTCTTTGTGATTTATAGCCTTTGTGGTCGTATTTCGACAGCCAAAAAACTTATGATTTTATTTATCAAACGAGCAGTGTGTATCTAGCGCCCCTCTACGAGCAATAACAAAACAAGTTTCAACTTCGAATTTTTCATGCTAGAAAACATAAAACTACCAAATTTTATGTTAATAGTACAAAAAGCTTCAAAATTATCAAGAAATTTCGAAATAAGAATTTAACTTTCAACACCCTGTGCCTCGAAAACCATTGACATTTGTATAAGAGATGTTATGTTAGGTTAAATCATCATAAAGTAAGAACAGCAAATGGTATTTTAGAGAGGCTATATGCTAGAAATGAATTGCAGGTAACAATACTCTATCAAGTTTAAAACACGATTACAATTTTCTTTATAGATTTCAGAAAGCAACTTTATATCCTTGGCTGATGTTGCCACCAGTTCAGCTTCGCTTCAACACATTGCTTCTGAAGAAACAAATTGTAAACAAGGATTTGTCCGTTGTAACTGTAAGACTAACTGTAAAAATAAAATATGCTAGTGTCTTTTAAGACAAGTTAAGTGTAACAGTAAATGTCATCAGTATTTATCATGCTGCAATAAATAAGGTCAATATTTACTTTAATACTTAAGATATTTTTCGTTGTTCTACTTTTATATTTTTGTAAAAATGTGTTTTATTTTTTGAAAAGTTTGGTTTACTGTTAAAAAATAAAAGCTGCTCTTATTTTTTTTTAATAAAAGTGATCTTGTATTGTGTTGTTAATGCCATGTTGCACATTCGTATAAAATAATAATCCGTATTTGATCAAATAGGAGATGTACAATCGGCGATTGTGCAGAATTAAACTATTCAATCTGCGTTTTAGTTCTATTTCGGCATATGCTCAAATGCATTTGAACATACCGCGAAATGCTCGATAATTTCGGCACTTGTCCGAAATGGGCGATTGGGTCTAACAATACATAGTGTTGAACATTGATTTGAATTAAAAGTTTTTTTATAATACTTGATGTGACAAAATAGATGATTAATTTTCTATAAGTTAATTTAGTTTTAAAAAAAAATTAATAAAATTTTTTTCTTTACCTTTGGCCATCTTCATTTAAAGCGTAACGATAAACGCTATTAAGAATAAAATAAATAATAATGTAGATGATTAAATCCGCCCAGATAAGTTTGTAGATACTCCCTCTCCATCTAAAACCACACAAATATTTATGATTAAATATTTATAAATAAAACATTTAAATATACATTTAATTTAATCTTCAAGGTGTTAAAGATTCTAAAAATTTTAAGAATTAATCCAGAATTAAAATTTGTTTACGGAAAATCCACCTTAAATCACGTTTAAGATTCGTATTAAATGTTTTTATGGTAGTGCATTGTAAATTTCTAGTAAACAAAGCCAAAAGTTTTATTGAGTTATAAATCATCGGCATATAGAGAAAAAGGTAATAAACGACAGACGTAAAGTAGTTATAGCCATTAATTCTAATCGTAAATTAGTTATAATGGTATCGTAAAACTTTAATTCAGTTATAATTTTTTCAAAACTGTTTACTTAATTTAATTCGAACCTTTTTAATAAAAGCACAAACAACCCGTATCCTTTAGCCGTAGCAACTTTTGAAGTATACGAAACAGTCATTTTTATTATTCAACAAAAAGTTAACTTTAAAGAAGACGTTTAAACACTTTAAATTAACCACGCGCGTTCATTTCGTGTCCGTTCGTTACTGCAACGGTACAATTACCAGATAAATACACTTTAGATCACTGTTATAATTGATAAGATACACCATGTTTCATGTTATATCATCACTTTAAAGTCAGTTCTTATCAGCGAATCAACAAATTAACCGGTCACTTTAACTTAATCCATTTATCAATAAACAGGTAGTATTTTATTTATTTATTTTTAGACAGACATGATTTTTGATTCTTACCTTGATAATAGACGCCAGAACAAACCAAAACCTCGCGAAGTCGTTATCTCTTTCCCATAGGAGATGGTCATTGTTGCAACTGGTTAAAAAGTCGAAACGATTGTGCGTCTTAATTGCCAGTATAAAATTGTTTAATAGTTCTTAAAGTACTTAATATTTTCAAGTTATTGTTCTAGTTTTTTATTTTCGAGAAAACTTGTTTTCCCTTCTTCAAAGTTTCTAGAGAGTGATGTGAAAAATTTCTTTTCTTAATTTCTTATTTTAGATTTGATTTTATCACTGAGATAAACCCCACAAACCAAACCCATAGTTATAATTTGTATTGAAAAACTAATTAGACTTAATCCAATTAAAACACAAATTTCCCATTCGAATTCGTGCGCTATTTTATAAAAACAACCACCTTGAATAACCATCTCACCATTTTCCCCATTTTCTTCATAACAAGATTCAGGTATCTTTTCTTTTGGACCCCAATCTTTGGCTTGATTAATTCCACAACACTTTAATCGTTGTTGAACACGATCCCAAGACGTTCTGTACACTTCGTTTTCCCAATACAACTTTAAACTTGTGGTTAAAGTCTCGTTTAATAACGTCATGTGGTGGCTCGAAGCCAGTTTTACGGGTTTACTAGAACTTTTGTCGAAAATTAATAATCGTGATTTTAGCGAAACACCGATTCCAATGGATGTTAACAACATCGATAAAGATATTGTTAGCACGACGATTAATAACGGGAAAAATATGTAATTTTTTATATTATCGTGAGCTATCCAGCAGATCCACCAACACAAAATGCTTACAATTCCCGCGCATAATGTAAAATTAATAGCTTCTGAATGGAAAATTCCTTCGGTTATTTGTGTATATGGGTTACGGTAAATTAAAAGAAACGTTGTTGTTGATATTAAACCAGCTCCAGTGCACTATAAAAAAATAAAAAAATAAGCTACGGAATTAAAAAAAAAATTATTTTTACCAATAACAATACAGACATCATACATAAATAGAATCCTGTCGCTGTTGTTGTTCTTCCACTCTCATAACGAGCGATTACCGCTCTTCTATTTTCGTTAGTATTTCGAACGTAAATTCTCCGAGGAAGAAAGATGGAAGGTAATGAATCGGTTGAGTTTTGAGTTTGTGGTAAAGGCGAAACATCTCCTAATCCTTGCGAATCAATCACCTTTTTATGTTTAGGTTAAGCAAGGTAATTTATTTTACGATTTTTTTCTTACCAAGCTGTTGACTAAAGTTAATTCTGTCGACGATGACATTAGTAAAAATTAAAATAATACTTTAATTTAATAAAAGGCGGACAAAAAGTAAAAGGGTTGAAATAACTGGAAATAACTAGTTATTGAAAATGTTGTAGGAAATTGATGCCAAATATGTCATAAATCAAATTCCTGACATATACAGTACGCGTCATAAGTTTAGTTTTTCCGAAAAATTGCTCGACTTTGCTTTTTTTAAGTACGAAAGCTTTCACGGCCGGTGGTAATTAAACGAAAACTAGAACTAACACTAGTACTATCACTAGAACTAACACTAGACCTACACGATAGCCGGTAGACTCCCACTCCCTTTAATGGAGTTAGTTTGTCTTATTAGTTTATATAAGCGATCACGTATTATTTTTCATATGTCTTTAGCTTTCGGAAGAGCGTTCTGTATTTTGCTGTCCGTTCCGTATCACGATATCATTCTTTTTCAGGCATCTCGCAATTCGTTCCGTCACATCTGAAAAATCAGTGATGAGCGCGGGGTAAATACCCGGCGGGTAGGTATTTATAAAATGGGTATTTATCCGGGTATTTACCCCGGCTCAGGGTAAATACCCAAACAGCGGGTATTTACACTTGCGCGCACGGCGTCAACAGGGCGCGTCTCGCAAGCACCTGTATTCTTGTTTAAACTTGTTTGTGTAATTTTTGACTGTAGTTTAGTTGCGCGTAGTTCCTTCTAGAGTAGAACACGAAATATAACCGTAATTTAAATAAAAATTTATAAAAATATACTTCATTTAAATTAAAAAAAATAAAAATATCTTTTTGTGTAGTAAAGAAACGTGTTGTATTATGTGGGTGTTGGTCAAACCAAATAAAAGACAGTTTTCTTCTAATTATATTAACTTTAACTTTATTTCCAGCACTCTTCGTGTAACGTACCCGTTCGATCAGTAATTACAATAGATTGAACAGTTATTGATGATAGATGATTTTGCGTTCAATTGCCCCCTTTTGTGTCTTACATTATGTTTTATAATTGTTCCGGACACGTGATTGTGACGATTCAATCGACCAATCCCAGAATGACATATAAAATAATGAGATGTGGAGATGATGAATCTTGTATCCACAACCAGATGGTGGTCGGCAGCTGAAGTCGTGAAGAGTAGATGGTGCGCTGTCTTCCAGGAATGACCAGTTTCACCGATAACCAAAATTGATTGATGCGATGCCTCCAGATTTCCTCTTCGTAGCCGTCAATCAGACGTTTTCGCTCCGGTTTTTGAGTAACTGTAGCACTTTTCGTTGCGTCAACCCCACACCTGACACCACTTTTGTTATGTGGGTGTTGGTCAAACCAAATAAAAGACAGTTTTCTTCTAATTATATTAACTTTAACTTTATTTCCAGCACTCTTCGTGTAACGTACCCGTTCGATCAGTAATTACAATAGATTGAACAGTTATTGATGATAGATGATTTTGCGTTCAATTGCCCCCTTTTGTGTCTTACATTATGTTTTATAATTGTTCCGGACACGTGATTGTGACGATTCAATCGACCAATCCCAGAATGACATATAAAATAATGAGTTCAAGACCATCGATATCAGAATCAGCAATTTAGCAATGAAAACAATTATAGTAACCAATTCTGATGCCGTTGCTGTTTTACACAATTTAGTAAACAATTAATTATATAAACAAACATCTATGAACTAGAAAATATTATAAACAATTCTATTAAATTGAAGGGTGTAAAGGGTGCTTTACAACAGTTGTAAAAATGCCAAAAATTAAGGGCAAGGCTTGGACATTTTTTAATACTCATGAACAGGGAGGTGTAATATGCAAATATTGCAATCAACGGTATAAACACGGCAATGTTAATAAAATGACAACTCACATTGTTAAAAACTGTTTTAAATGCCCACAACATTTAAAAAATATTTTAAAAAACCCTAGTTTGGTGAAAAATATAGATCAATCGGTAGTAACTTGGCAAGAAAATAATCCAGTGAGTGTTGTGCCTGGATCTAGTTCTTTTGAAAGACCTGGAAGTTCTATGTCAACATTATCTTCATCAGCAGCAATTACACCGTTTTTCGATACTATGGATCCTGCGACAAATGTATGTTTTACTATAAAATTGCTATCAGTCAAAACTTACAATGATGATTTTCTTTTGATGTAGGAAATGCTCAATCAACGTCTGGCAAAAGCTGTTTTCATCAGCGGCGCGCCATTCTCGTTAGTAGAACATCCATTATGGATCGAGTTTTTTAAAGCTATTCGCCCCGCATTCGTGCCTCCTTCCCGAAATCGTTTGGCAAGAACATATTTAGAATCACAGTATGTCGAAATGAAAAATAATGTTAATTTTACAGTTAATAATTGTAAGCACCTACATTTACAATGTGATGGTTGGTCTAATCTGCGCAACGAACCCATTATAAATTTTTTAATATCTACCCCCGCTCCACTTTTTGTTGATTTTGTTTTTTCGGGGGAAAGGCGATATACAGCAACATATTTGTACAAACAAATAGAAACAGTAATGAAAAAGTATGATACCAAAAAATTTCTGGTAGTCATTGGTGATAACGCGGCGAATATGAGAGCAAGTTTCAGACTACTGCAAGAAAAATATCCTCATATTGTACCGCTAGGATGTTTGGCACATTTGTTACATTTATTATGTGGTGATATTGTTAACAGTTCATCAATTAAAACAAAAATAGCAGATGTGATTCAAGTCACAAAAACTATTAAAAATAGTCATGTGCTTAAAGCAACTTTTGATCAAATAGGAAGAGAAAAAGATGTTACAGTCGCTCTTAAATTACCAGCACTAACGCGATGGGGTAGTTATTTGGATTGTTTGAAAAGTGTGGTGACTAATAAAAGTGTTATCCAAACCTTAGCGGTAACCGAAGGAGTAATAATCACATTAGAAATAAAGAAAAAAATTCTTGATGATAACTTTTGGAATCATATCCAAAATATGATGTCGCTGTTAGAACCTATAATAAACTTATTAATAAAAGTGCAATCTAATGAACCACAAATACATATTGTCTATAGAGAATTAACAAAACTGGAGTCGACGTTAATGGACATCATTAATGTCATCAATTTCGAAGAATTCGAAAAGGATAATATTATTAAAAAATTGGTCGACAGAAAGAAGTTTGCACTAGGCGACATACATTTTGCCGCAGATTTGTTAAATCCATCAACTCAGGGGTGCGATTTAAATCCCACTCAGTTGTTGGACGCAATGACATTTATATATAAGATGGGAAAGCATTCTCATATAAATGAAATAAAGTTAAGATCCGAGTTAGTAAATTTTCGTGATAAAGAAGATATATGGGCAAAAACCATTTTATGGGACGGACATGATTCTATGCCACCACTTTTATGGTGGAGAGGTTTGAGGGGAACTTGCGAATTGGCAGATATCGCCATTCGGATATTAAGTGCACCCATAACATCAGCGGCAACAGAAAGAACCTTTAGCGCGTTTAGTTGGCTGCACTGCAAAAAAAGAAATCGTCTGACTACGACAAATGCCGCTAAATTAACATATTTAACTTACAATGATAAGCTATTAAATACATATAAAAGTAACACAAACCAAAATATAATAGATACCGACAAAAATGAAGAAAGCGACGATGAAATGGACGAAGACGAGCAATTGTCAACGATTGAAGACATATCATCAGACGAATCTGTCTTAATTTAGATTATATCAATTTATTATGATTAAAAATGAATATATTATTTAACGTTTCTTGTTTTATTTTTATGACTTTTTGTGTAAATAACCAGTGTTAATGATTTTTATTAAAAAAGAACTTTTATTTTATTTTACCTTTTATTTTACCCCAGGGTATTTACCCAGGGTATTTTCCCTTGAAAATAAATACCCGGGTATTTAACAACACTGTGAAAAATAAGGAAGGCAGATAAATCCGGCTGGTGTGGTACTTACCGAGTCTTCCCTCTGTTTGCGTGGTTTGGTGGCTCACTGTACAGGCTCTGTCACGACTAGCTGAGTCTATATGTAGGTGGCAAACTACCTGCACTATTTTTCTGAAAATTTGCATATACGGTTTATCTGAGGTGCTCGTTTCAGCTAAAATATTTTCAGTTTTCTCCAACTTCCGGTTATACCGGAAATGGACCCCAACTTCGTTATTTTAAATGGAATGTAACAATTTTTATTGAATTTTCGAGATCCCAGTTAAATTTTAATACAATTTGATGTAGTCATCACATGTCTAGAGAAAATTTTGGCAAATTCAACCCTTCACAAAAAAATAATCTTTCGAAATTACACTCGACTCCGACCAAATATTCTCAAGGTTTGCACAAAGAGGACCCATAGCTTACATAACCCTTGAAAACTTTTTTAAAACATTATACGGGCTGGTCAGAAATTTGCGCCGAATTTCCCTATCTCGAAAAGTCGAAAACATCACTTTTTTAAATGGCAACCCCAATTTTTTCCTTCACCAGCGTATAGTACGCTGAAAAATAAGGGATTTTATACTTTGTCATTACACAGTTATTTTTCAGCGTACAAGGAGCTGGTGTAGGAGAAAATTGGGGTTGCCATTTAACAAAATGAAGTTTTCGACTTTTCGAGATAGGCAAATTCGGCGCAAATTTCTGACCACCCGTATAATTTTTTTAGGCTGGGTCCTCTCTGTGCAAATCTTGAAAATATTTAGCCGGACTCGAGTGTAATTTCGAAAAATTATTTTATTGTGAAGAGTTGCATCTGCCAAAATTTTCGAAAAAACTGAATTAATTCACTTACATCAAATTATATTAAAATTTAGCGGGAATCCCGAAAATTTATTAAAAATTGGTACATTCCATTTAAAATAACGAAGTTGGGGTCCATTTCTGGTATAACCGGAAGTTGGAGAAAACTGAAAATATTTTAGATAAACCCTGTATGCAAATTTTCACAAAAATAGTGCCTGTAGTTTGCTGTACAGGGTGTTTCATTTAAAATGACATATGCTTATATCTCAAAAACAAAAACTCGAATCGAAAAAAGTTTCAAGTAAACTTTTTTTGGTGAAAAGGGGGGCACAGGGTACACATGAGCAGATTTTGTTTCAGGATTGCCTAAAGGCCCTTCTGACGTCATATTAATTTTTTCAAATTGCACATATACTTTTTTCTTTCAACATCTTGAATAACTTGACAAACTAAGTATTTTTTGCTTAAAAAATTTTTTTCTTAAATTCTGCCTTATGAAGATATCTACAAAAAGAAAAATAAAACAACGTTTTTCAAAATGTAATTAAAAAAATTTAATTAATAAAAAAATGATTTAATTAATTGTAAAATAGTACTAAAATCTAAACTAAAACCTTAGAACATTGATTAAAATTTATAAAGTTACCTTTATACATCGATTAAATGCTCAAAATGATGACCATTCACTTCTAAACATTTCTGAATTCTCATTGAAAACGTTCTCTGCACATTGCCAAGCATTTCTCCGGTCCATTACGTCCTATCCACTTTTAAGGAAACATTTCGTCTAAAACTTCTCTTGCGGCTAGAGCATAATGAGATGGACATCCATCATGCTGATACCATAGCGCAAGTCTTCGCTCCAGAGTAAGGTCTTCCAACAAAACCGTTAAATCGTTCAACATAAAATTCCGATACTTTCTGCCATTCAAATTGCCATCAATAAAAATGGTCCAATTATTTTATTGCCAACAATGCCGCACCAGACATTAACTGACCAAGGTTTTTGATGATCAACTTGTCTTAGCCAACGAGGATTTTCATGTGACCAGTAGTGCATGTTATGAGGATTTACTTGGCCGTGATTGGTGAAAGAGGATTTGTCGGAAAATAGTACATTGAAGAAAAAATTTTTATTCAATCTTAATTTTTCTTAATCCAACCCTGAAAAAAATTCTGTTCATTCTGTACAATGTGTCCCCCTTCTCACCAAAAAATGTTTACTTGAAACTTTTTTCGATTCGAGTTTTTGTTTTTGAGATATAAGCATATGTCATTTTAAATGAAACACATGGTATACATATAGACTCAGCTCGTCGTGACAAACCCTGTATATCCCTCATCGTATAGTCGTTCTTCTGCACGCCTTAACCCAAAAGTTTCTAGTTCTACGTCTAGTGTTAGTTCTAGTGATGATGCTAGTACTAGTTCTAGTTTTAGTTTAATTTGTTTATTTTAACGGAACATTCTGTATAACATTTTACAAATTAAACAGGGGGAATTACTTATGATGCGTACTGTATACCATATGTGGGAATGAGAGAGAAGACAATTTACACAGAAGACAATAGACGGAAGACGACACACCCAGAAGACAAAACACAGAAGACAGTAGAGAGAAGATGACACATACAGAAGACCGAAGAAGCAGAGAGAAGACGCAAAAGAAGACACGTTGAAGTGAAGGTGTAAAGATCGTAAATAAACTGCTAAAAGATATGTTTGGGAGAAAATGTTAATATCAATAATAAACTAATTAAAGACAGGTGGCGCTTTCATTCTTTGTTTAATAAAAAAACCACATATGATCCACATGATGGTTCAGATTTTAATCGGAAAACTTTACTAGGACGTAGTACTTGGCATAAACTAAAAAAATAAACATAGAGTCGCAACTCTTTTGTTTTCGAGGTATGAGCGATCAAAGTTATTTTTTTTATTTCGGCTATAAATAAACCGTACAATTTGAAATTTTGTATGTATTTACTACTGGTTAACACCTTGTTATCGAGCATACTTCAAGCTTCCCTAGCGCCTTCTAAGGGTATGAAATTCACAACCACTTTGAATTTTTTATAAAAAGTTTTTAACGTCATGGGATATTAAGCCGACCGATGGAATATTATTTAACTATCATTTCATTTTTCTTAATTGTTATCCTAAATAATGAATAAATCGCATTTTTTTGCTAGTGCATTTACTTTATTATGACTCCCACATTATATGGTATTAGAATCGGTAGAAAATAAAACCATAAATTATTCATTTCAATCCATCATTATTCGCAAACCTTGTAATAAAAATGTATTTCACATGATCACTACCTGGCCAAGTAGGGTGGCTTAATACATAACGATTTCGGAGTTTCTATCTTTAAATTTAGACGTCAAAAAAGCTTATACCACAACTGATGGGACACCTGTACTATGTTAATCTCTGTATTTAGAGATGCCGCGCCGAACTGATCCGTAGGGCATAATTGAATTTGTCTCCTACCATTGAAACACGATCAATTGAAGAAGGAATTTCTATTCCTCATATCAGACACCATTGTTTTTGCAAAATTTGCGGAGGAGAATGTCTGTCTATTGCAGTTGGTGGCAGACCAGCTATGACGAATCACTTGAACGCCAACAAACAAACAATTATTAGATGCATCAGCTTCCAATAATAAAATAAGAAATTATTTTGAAACTTTTAATTATTCTAAAGATGAAAAACAGTTAATTGTAATGGAGGAAATATTTGCATTTCATACTTCAGGGATGCACCCCTATAATTATAATATTAATATTAAGCTTTCCTATCAAAACCTAGAATTTCATTTTATCTTCTTCCAATCGGCGAAAAAATACTTCTAAATGGGTATTTCGCCGTATGGGCAGAAATGACGAATTTTGAAAATAAAAGATATAGTGGGCCAGTAATCCCAACACGTTTTGTTTTCGACACTTAGGCAATTATTTAAAATAATTGGTTACTATAGTTACTCATGGCTACTGTTATTTTTATCATGTCAATATATTTGAAGTATGTAGTTAAACTTTAAAGTAATTTTTCTCAAAAATTTTCCTATGTAACTAATATTTTAAATTGACTGCACTAGATTCAGACAAAAATCCTCTTTCATATTCTGTAATAAAAATGGAGGATTGTCATTTGAAAAAAGTATCGATGACGTCATAACTTGTTTAAAAATGGCGGACAAAATTTAAAATCTTCACTAAAAAATTGTGTAACGTCCAGTTTTCATTTTTTTGGGAAATGAATTCGCCTGCACGAGTTGCTTCTTCCTCTTTTGAAACCAGCCTTTTTGAATAGTTCTGTGTAGAATTTTCGATCGATTTGTATCCGTATTTATCGGGATCTAAGTTAATTAATTCGTTAATTTTTCGTTTGGAAATTGTCCAACGATTACGGTTTTGCCGCACATTTTTACAAAGATTAAATCATTTTACTGGTTAAAACCTCATCATCTTGAGGTAGGTTTTTCTATTTTATATTTTTCTTTAGTGTTAACTTAATCTACTTAATATTACCTTAAACCTAAATTCTTCCAAACTCTTTTTATACTACATAAAATCACCTATACCTCCATTCATCCCTAACTAATTATATACAATATTTACAGTTTTTTTAATTTTTTTCAAACGTATAGGTTTTTACTTTGAGCTATATTTCTTACAAAAGAACTTGGGAAATCTCCTATCCAGGAAACAAGTATTATTTGGAATAAAGAAGTTAATAAGAAGCTCAAAAATCTCAACATAACCCAAATTTCCTGTATTTACCTTCTACCAAGTGTTTCCGGAGGAGGTTTGCTGAACGGTTGCTGTACTTTTGCTGTCTTTTCATCGTCCTTGTGTCTACATATCATTATCATCATCGTGAAGTTCATCATTGTGAAGTAAAAGGTCAGATTTTTCCTGTACACAAAAGATTACCCAGTGAAGTTTAGATAATTTTATATAATATTAATTTGGAATCATTATTATATTTACTGGTTAATTTTTTTTCTCTTGATACTTCATTTGCTTGGTAATCTAACTTCACTAAAATTCAATGTTATTGTTATTATCATTCATTTTTTTTTTTATTATCTTTACATTTCAATTTTTTTTTTGTAATCTTTTAATCATTTATTTTTTTATTGTACATCAGATTATTAGGGGAGAATTTGTTAATTTTAGTTTGCATTCCGATTATTTTGATTTACTTCTTTTCCGTTCACCTGATCGAGATCTCAGATCAATCGGGGACTGATTAAGGAATGTTTGTAATTGTGATTTCTTGGTCATGTAGATTCGGCTGATGATGACCTAATAAATTAGGTTGAAACCGGTACCGAGGAATTTAATAAATATAGCAAGAAAGAAGTTTTATCGAACATCGTATTGTTTCATTTAAATTATTTAAATTTAATCTTGCAACATGGATTTTACCCATTTTAAAGATTGCAAAGCCTACTAAAATATTTTCATTAAAAATTCATTCCAACTTTCGATTAACAACCCTGCAGCTTAACAGTTAGTGTTTGCTTAATTAATTTTTTTCTCAGAAATTATTAAATTTTTGAAGAACATCAGGGAGACAAAAAGTTTCAATTTTTCCAATGTATTTATCAAATTCATAACAAAAATCTAAGCAAAAATTTAACGGAGGTGGTTACGTTTAGTAACTTAGAAGGTAATATTGAAAGTACAAATAAGCTAGAAACATGCCCTATTATGAGCTAAACTTATTCCCCAAATTTAATTTTCCTGGTGTTTATAGTTATCGAGAAAAAAAAATTAAACCAAAATTTTTTGCTATTTTTAGAGGGGCGTAGCTCCCGAGGGGAGCCGATGTCGCCCATGGTTCATATATTAAAGTACCCTTAAAATTCACAAAAGAATCACCCCTTGAAATTTGTTGTAGTCATTCAGATACATTCTGTATACAGGTTAGAGATGAGCTAAACTGCGATTGTTTAATCATATGACACATTGCTAATGCTACTACCAAATAGCAGTGATTGTAAACTGCTAAACTGCTAATAAGGACTTTTAGATTTTTATTAATATAAACGTTGTATAAACAGCGTATATATTTATTATTATAAATTTTAAACAATATATATTGTATATTGGTAGTGAACACAAATAAAACATTAAAAAAACATAAACATGTATTGAACAAACTATGTAAAATATAATAAGTTAAAAAACAAAAGTAAACTCTTTGGCAACTTAAAAATAAAACTCTTGGGAGTCTTGGACGACAACGAAACAACTATTGGCTTACAAGTTAATTCCATTAACATTCAAAAATAAAATCATGTTGGCTTTTGTTGTACTTAAACGACTTCTTTTGTCTGTAATAACCAAGCCTGCTTTTGAAAATACCCGTTCACATGGTACTGAAGGGCATAAAGCACTGAGCTTTTCTTGGGCAACACGTTTTAGGTAAGGATATTGATATCCATTGACCCTCCACCATTTTAACGGATCCTCGTTTCTAGGAATTAATCCGCATTCCAGAAATCTCTCGATTTCAATAATAGCGCGTGTTGATGTTGAGGAAGTTTCTTGAGGAACAGCTTTATCGGATGTATTTTTGTCAAATGCGGACCACACCGAAAGTTCATCATCATTCACCTCTTCTGAGGAATTTATGCGAATATTTTGATCTTGTGTACCTTCATTCGAATTCGATACCTTAACAATCATGTTAGTCACAGCAGATATCATTTGTTCCTTAACCAGCCCTTGTGCTGTTTGATTTGTAAAAGCATGTAACTTAAATCTAGGGTCGCAGAAACTGGCCCCACAAAGAATTCTGTTTTCATGGACTTTTTGTAAACGATTCTTAATACCACTTTGAAATATTTGTAATACTTTTTTTATACAATCAGATAAATCTTTTTGTAGCAGTTTTGCACAGATATCAGTTAAACCATTGACGACAGGTATAACAATTGCTGCAATTCCGTAAGTGTCACCACTAAATATTTTTGTGGCCGACTCAAACGGTTTTAGAATTTGTACCAATTCTTTCAGAATTTGCCATTCTTTTTGCTCTAAAATCGGCAGATTGGTACTTAATAGCGCTGTTGTTGCCTTTACAGCTTCTTCAAGTTGTATACATCTTTCGAGCATATAGAATGTGCTATTCCATCTCGTAGGGATGTCTTGCAACAACTTAAGTGGATTATTATTGCCATTGTTCCGCTGATACGTTAAGAATTTTGCACTACTTGTAGTACTTCGTTTAAAAAACGCCACAATTTTCTTAACTTTTTCTATTATGGATACAATATTATCGTCACATATTAGTCCAGCATTGACTATTAAGTTTAGGGTATGCGCCAAACAACCAAAGTGATTCCACTTTAATCGGGTTTCTATTACATTAACAATATTATACGCATTGTCGGAAATTCCTAATAATACCTTCTCTTTGATGTTCCCATCTGTCACTACCGTATCAAGACATTCGGCAAGATTTGCAGAGGTGTGGTTTCCTGGCAAATTCTTGCATTCTAAGAGAAGCGATTTTAAGTTAAATTTGTCGTCAACATAGTGTGCAGTCACTGCAATGTAAGCCTCATTATTAATTGAAGTCCAGCAATCTGTGGTTATGCAGATCCGCTTTGCTTCTGTAAGTAATTCTTTTACTCGTAACCTACATTTTTCAAATAATGCCGGAAGCATAGTACGTTATATAAAATGTCTGCTTGGTAACTGATAACTCGGATTAAGTTCGTGTATAAAATCACAAAACGCTTGTTCTTCGACCAATTTGAAGGGTTGGAGAGATTTTGTAAATAACAACATGAGCTTACTATCAAGAGTGGTTTTCTTGCTTTCATTTAATGGTCTATTCATATACGTTGTTATCGGAACTACTCTTTGATTTTGTCTTGCTGGTTGAGATTCACTCTAATAAAAGTTGAAAGAAAAAGATTGCAATAAAAAAATCGGCAAAACATACTTTACTAATTAATATTTAATATTAATATTATTATTTTAATATTAATATTTTTATTTTAATATTAATTATTACCTGTTGTGAGTTAGAAGATGTACTATCTCTTCTAGCTGTCGAAGTACTGGAACTTGGTATGGATACAGTCGGATGTTTACATTCCAAATGTTTTTTTAAATTGGTTATGCTTGTTTTGTACGAAAACACCCTTTTGCATAAGTTGCATTTGGCAAAAAATTCATCTACCTGGTCGTAAAACAACCATATTTCACTAATTTTTCTTCTTTGTGTTGACGACATTCTTTTTTATTGCACAAATTCGTGAATATTTTACAACAACACGCTTGTTCAAGTTTGTTTACGAGTTTGTGAGCACATGGCACGAAGTGAATACATTTACCGAAAAAATCCGAGCTCTTACGATAAGAGCTCGGTTGAAATAGCAATAGCAATGCTGGCACGCACTAGATCATATGATGATCTGCGATTTTTCGTTCACAGTGATCAAATCACAGGTTGCTATTTATTGCTCATCTCTAATACAGGTTGATTCTCAACCTATACGCATAAACTTGGGGATTTACTCCTCACGACGAATACTGACTAATAGGAGAAAAAATTTGTAGTAAAATATTTTCTGTTTCATAGATATCCGTGATATTTACTTTCAAATCAAGAATACATAGAACATTTTAAAATAACATCACAGCAAGTGTTGGAAGTTATTTCCCATATTTTCTATCAATTGGGTTGCCTGAATCCACGATCTTCTACTAGCGCGGCCTAAACCAAGGAGTTGGCGGATTGTCTGTCTATTAACTTCCGTGACGTATACCATACTTTTTAAGTGACCCGAAAAGTAAAAATCAAGAGGATTGACGCAGGGCGATCACGGTGGCCAAGCCATTGAACCATCTCGACTTATCCATCTTCCAGGAAACACATTAGCTAGATGTCGCCTATCTACTAAAAAACTTTTACTACAATTTTTTTCATCTATTAGTCATTATTAGTCCTGAGAAATAAATCCCCAAGTTTATGCGTATAGGTTGAAAATCATCCTGTATACATATGTATATTTCTTTTGTTTACTATTATTTACTTTCTCCATAATAAACATAATTTTGTATGGTATATAATTTTGCGATTTCTTTGTGTTTCGTTATAGTTGTGTCAACTCTTTTACATTTCAGCTTCTCTTCGCAATTAGAGTGTTCTGTAGTAAAAATTGCGTGGCGCCTTATAAATCGAACCTATCCCATCTTCAGTGGGAAACCGAGGTACTGCAGTCCTTTTTTATACATGGTGTTTCAGGTTTTTGTAGCAGGACTTTAACAGTCGATAAATCTTTTAAAATTAACACAGAAACTTTATATAAACATAGGTCGACAAACGCTTTGTTTTGGAGATAGATGTTCAAATTAAATTTTTAAATTAATTTTTTTTTAATATTACACGTGTATTTCAACCGATTTTATTCAAATTTGGTATACGAAGGTTTTTTGGCATGAGAAAGACGATTATGAAGTCTATTTTACTATGTATATCCGGTAGATTATACGGCGCTCTGTACGTATTCTTTACGGATTAAAATAACCATAACTTTTCTGACAGTATATTTTTTGGCTTTTTGAATCAAAATTCTTATTCTTTGTACTTTTTTAAACAAAAAAGGTACTCTTATCAAAATGCGTAAAAGTAGTTCGTTTTCAAGATAATCCGCTTTTTATTATTCGATTTAGACCAATTTTATTAGAGGATACTTCAAGACAAGTATAATAATGTGTGCCGTGGAAACAAAGTAAGTTCACTAATATTTTAGTTTATTGTATCTAGTGCCGAATCACCAGTAGTTGTTTAACACACTGAGTTAAATTAATTTTTCTTATCCGTTAACGTGTTAAATTCAATTTTCTTGTTCATTAATGTGTTAAATTCATTACTCTTTTTCCTTAACGTGTTAAATTATTTTTTTTTCAATTTTTAAATTTTTTTGCTTTTTGCATAAACACTTTATAAAATGTCGTTTATTTTTTTTAACCAAGAGTTAGCGGATATTCATTTTGTTTATGGGTTTGCAAACGGAAACTCAGCAGAAGCAGCCCGAGAGACGTCTGTCAAGTTGGCACTACATCTTGCGATTTGAATAAAAAAAACTATTGCATTAATTGTCGCTTAATTTGTAGTAATTTGTCGTAAAATTTACAAATTTATCGCGTGCTTTTTTATGAACACTTTTGAGGTAGTGCTAACTTGACGGTGGGAATCTATGGTATAGAACGGAGATAACAAAAAACTAATGGCGTTATTGATTGTCGCTTAATTTGTTGTAATTTGTCGCGTCCTTTTTTATGAATAATTTTTGAGGTATTGCACTTTAAAGGCATACTTTAAATTTTCGCCCACGTCATCAAACGTTACTACGGATTGGTATTCCATTTACAGTTACGATAGTAGCGTATTAATGACGCTGACGTAAGGTTTAATGGTGAAAAACCAACATTACCATACTAAAATCATGTGCAAAACTGTTGTACATACATCATTAAACGTTACCACGGTTGTTTTTCAAACCAGAATTGACGAATTACAGAATTACGATTACAATTACCATAGTAACGTATTGACGACGTGTAACAATTCTGCTTATGATTTTAGTATGTTGCATATGTGACGTAGAGCTAACTTGACGCCGGTCTATGACTTAAAGTGGAGATATAACAATAAATAACTAATAAGATAAAATGTTATTTTATTAAAAGTAAAATAGACCGAAAGACCGTGTTTTCGGCAAGTTTTTTTCAAAGTCAGTTTCAAAAGTAGGCTGAACCTCCTTAGCGACATCTTTCAAATCGTCGTAAATAACCAATTTAATGCTATTTCGATATGAAATTACTATATAATGTCCTACAGCGGTATTACTATTTTGATTGCCCAAATATCCAACGCAACCAACAACTTTAAATTGTTTATCCTGAAATTGTATATAGTATTTAGGAATTTTATTGAGGGTAATTCCAGGTAATTTCCCTAAAACCCATTTTTTATTATTTTCGTCAATAGTACTTTATTACGATTTTTTGTTTTGAGATTTAGATTATTCGGAAGAAATAAACAAACTGTTTTTAAAATGTTCACCAAAAATTAAGTGTGTGTTCGCCCACAAAAGAATACAGTTAATCATAGTTAACAGTTAATCAGTATCATCATAATTTTTTTTTTGTTAGAGTGAATACTTCCTGCTGTAAGAAATCTTTTGATTAAACGCCAACAAGTACTTCTTTTAATTGCAGTATTTGGAAATTTTTCACTAAATAAAGCAATAACCACATTTATCGGTTTTTCCCTGGTTCCATAACACTGAATCACGTAAACTTTTTCATCTGATGTTAACATTGTATTTAAAAAACACTTTAAATTTACTAAATTACAGTTTGACAAATTAATAATGACAGGAAAGCAATTTTGTTTTTCCATGGCAGTCTTTGTTAGATATAAAATTGTTTGATATGGATTTTTTCAAAGTAAGCCAATCAATCCGAAAATTTGCATATGGCCATAGTTTTTCATTCTGAACAAAACTTCTTAGTAACACTTTCACGTACTGTAAACAGAAAAGATACTTTACCTGCTACAAAAAGAGTTTTTCTTTCACTGTCAAGCCGCACTTGTTTTATAAAAATTGAAATATGTTCAAAATTAGTCTTTAATCAAGCAGGGCTAAACTTCTAAAAATGACAATTAATATCGATTAATGCACTCCAATAATATACAACCAATCAGAGTAACGATCGTTTAAAATTTCGACCAATAACGTGATATTTTAAGTGGATAAAAGTTACCTAGGTTTTTCAACCGAATAAATCACACGTGATATTTTATAACATAACTGATAAAAACACGACTACCATATACATATATACTTTTGTTTACCTGTCACTTTTTTGACAACTATAATTAAGTCAAAAAACCTTAATAAATAATTAAAAATTGTCGATAAATTGTGCAATTGTCGTGTATTAATCTCCCTAAAATACGCTCTAGCTTGATTTTAAATCAGGATAATTTTATTTTTAATTCACTCAAGTTTTGTTACCCAAAAGGGCACTTTACCTAAAGACATTTTCAAACATTTTATATAAACTTACACTTTTGATATATACAGGGTGTCCCGTATCTTCCGCATCAGAGCATTATACGGTTGTAGGATACATTATTCTGATGCGATCTTTCTAATAAAATTTTTTCGAAATGTTTATAATAACCGCACGGGGACAATTTAAAGTTATCCGCTTTTGTCCAATAGCGGACGAGTTTGATTCACCGAAAAAGTTTATTTCTCTTCGCGTGACGAATCCATTGGTGAGTACACGTAGGAAACGAGTTATCATCGGCGTAGCGGACCGGCCGAGGGTGGCACCGATTACCTGAGTCTGATTGCGATCTGCTGATTGGACGAAAAACAGTTCGTTTAAACAGTTCCCGTGCGGTTATTATAAACATTTCGAAAAAATTTTATTAGAAAGATCGCTTCAGAATAATGTATCCTACAACCGTATAATGCTCTGATGCGGAAGATACGGGACATCCTATATAGCATAACATACACTTTTGTAACTTTTGTCTGTAAAATGAGAAAAAAATACCATATTATATGGAATTTTATCGAAATCGTATGACCGGATCAGCCATTTGTAATTTTTTATATGTATTAACAATGTTTTGAATTCACTGCATACGTCAATTTTAAATTCAAGCCATCTATTTATCAACTACATTAATTGCAGAAACCTTTTTTTAACAATCTCTGTAAACGACATTTATAGGGTAAGGGCAGGCCACTTCAGGTTCTTTATCATTAATTTCGCTTTAGACCATACGTTTGTTATTTATTAATATTTTGAAGTGTTAATAAAACATTGTAAATAACACACTTGTAAATAAAACTGGAAAATAAAAAGATGTTTCAAATATGATGAATTTCTTAGTTTTAGGAGACAATTTCTCAGAGATCTAAGATATCTTGAAAATCTTAGGTGATGAAACAATTCTGACGTCAGATTCGGATTCAGGGTATCGAAAATTATTTGGAAGGTATAGTCTGGCCTTTGGTTTAAAAATTTGTGGGCCTGTGTAATTATTTTTTTTATTTGGACAATTTCAATAACTGCGTGACAAATTTCAATTTGTTGAATACGCATTGTCAATGTAAGAGCCGTTTCTTACAATTGTAGCGTAATGTTCTAATAATGTAATGAATAAATTTATTAATTGAATAAATCAATAAAATATTCCTAACTATAAATTCAGAGTGCTTGCTAAAGAGCCATCTATAATTGAGAATCCTTAACTACAATGCTTTCAAACATTTTTTGTACCACGCATGCGCACCAACCCACAAATCCAAATAACGCCGGTTTAGCCATTTTGCAAGGTCTATAAAACATAAGGTTACCCAATACCGATTCTCCTCCTCTGAGAGGCAAGGTGGGTCAGTGACGTAGCTGGTTCTATGAACAACACAACACCACCTATACTGTGGTACAGTCTATATAAAATATTTAAACCTCGCATCGTGTTGTCACGTATAGGCACATGTATAGGCTATCTTTTATTCTGACTGTATCGAACCAGTGACGTCAATTTGCGGGGTAATAATCGATACTACAGAGGCATAGGGAATGAGGTAACCTTATGTTCTATAAACCTTGGCCATTTTGTAAGTTTACAACAGTCAGCCGAAGAAGGTTAAAGTTCAGTTTACTGATAAAGTAATTCGATTTCAAGATAACAATTAAATTGAAATGGATAAATATCCTAAAAGGGATTGTTTTTACAAAGCTTACGTCAATGATTGTGATTCTTTTTCATTTTCAAAGTGAATCAGATGGAAGCTAGGTGCTGGTTTGGATAAAAATGTAAGATATATTTGTTAATTCTAAATTAATAAAATGAATTTAAATAGGGCCGTTAAGGTCAATCGATTAGAAAGACCGTCTTTCAAAAAATCGATAATGTAAATTAAATTAGACAGATTAGTAACGTTTTCACGTTCGAAAATTGTTTAATTTTTGCAATAATTAATGTAAAACTTTAAAATTCCCCACCCCTGATTCATTGTGACGTTTTAAGTAAGAAGAAAGAAATCACAGACGTGATTTCTCTCCCGTTTTCTTCTAGCGCATAAGATTCGTAGCATTGTCTCTCTCCAGGAATTTTATTGATTTTTATACGCTCCAATCGTACGCTCAAATCTGACAATGAGTGACGCGCTACTGAATTCGCGGCCTGTAATTTCTAACTTTATTATTTTTTTTTGGAAAAAGTAAGCCTCAGAATCAAAAATTAAAAAATATGGGGTCAATCAATTTTAAAAAACTTTCGAATGAGCCAATAAAAAAAAATACTTAACGGCCCTATTGTTATGGTTTTTAGAACAATTGGAGTTTTTCAAGAACAGCAGTGTCGCCTAAAAGTTGACGGACGGGCTCGATCGTTGAGGTAGAAGAGAGCAAATGGACACTTTGAAGTTAATCATTCGATTAATTTTAAGGACCCTAAAACTGGTGCAGCCACCAACGTCATGTCAACCTCAGGTTGAACAAAGGCTCATCTAGCAACAGGTTTATTGTTTTGCATAATACATCCACCTAATCCTTTAGAGCAATGTTTCTCAACCTTTTTGAACAAAATACCCTCTTTATTAGGTTTGCTTTATTTATTTATGTACAATCAAATCAGAAAGTAATGTCATGTATGCCTTTAAGAATGAAAACTGCCGATTTTTGACGTTATTTTCTGAGGACTGCACATATAAGATAATGTCAAAGAGTTAGTGTCAAAAAAATTTAATTTAAAACCAACAAAAATAAATCTTTATTCTACTTTTACCATAAAATATAAAAAGGATACCTAAATTGCATTGAAAGTTTTAATGAGAAAGTTGAGGTTGATGATATTTACATAACTTAATAATATTGGATTTTAACGTAGTGAGGAAGAGCTTTAACCCTCTCCCGGTAAGGCACTTAAAACTTACGAAAGTGGTAAGATGGGTCACCCGTGACCCAAGTGATGTATCACTTGTTTTAAAACATAACTCATGAGTTGTTTTAAAGCTAAGAGTCATTTGTTGGTTATATATCGTGGGCCTAATGTGAAAATTGCACAAGTCCCAAAACCTAAATTTTGCAGGAGAGCAAAAAAACTATTTTATTTCTTTAAAAATAAAGTAATTCGGGTGAAAGTGGAATTTGGATTAAAAAAACATTAGGGAACTGTTATCAAGTATTGATTTCTTTTATAATAGTTACCTGTTGAAAAATAAAAGAGTTATGCAAAATTCATTCTTATATCCAGTACAAAGATGGACTTTCAAATTTCACATAATAAAACAACGCTAGTATTTACCTACCTAAGGCATTATTTTTATTAAATCGAAAATAACTACTAATAAAACAACATTAAAGAATTTGGAAGATAATAGTACATAACTTTAATATTAAAAATAATCAAATGGTTAAGTCTTATGGATAATAAGTTATTCATGTCTTAGATTGTCATAAAAATCATGATAATCTTTGGCAAGAGATTTTTTCAAAAACATAAGATGTTCAAATTTTTCTTTTTTTATTTTCAGTTGTTCTTTGTACAATAAGGGAAGAGAGTCAATTGATATATAATTTAAGTTTGGTTTTAATCTCTTAGGCATATCTTGAAACTCCTCGGAATGTTTAATCTTAAACTCGATTTTACCATCTGGATTATACTTCAGTGCTCTAAGATTGTTGACAGTTGGATCACCAACTTTAAATCCGGGTCTAATTGATTTTATTAAATTAAGTTTACGAAAGTCTTTGAAAAAAGTATAATCCAAATAGCTCACCTCATACGGTCTAGGATTTTTTGAGCCAATTTACATAGGGAGACATAATCAGCTGGCAAATTAATGGTTCTACCTTTTAATTGCCTCTCTATGGTAGAGTGCATCGAGTCACATTCCATTTGAGTGTGACCCTTTTCTAAATATTTCTGGATGATATAAACATGTTTTTCGAGAGCAAGATTCAACAAGGCGTTGCTTAAAGTGGAATTACGATTTTGAGCGCTACAACCGTCACTATATAATATTATTTGTTGCATTGGCTCAAGAAGTTACAAATTATTGATGAAAAACAGTTTGCACTGAGCTCCCCTTGACCTTCGTGCCAGAGAAAACAATAGCCATTTTTAGAATGCAAATCAAAGATTGTAAAATTGTGTACAATAAGCTTCGTGCGATAGTACAGAGCTGATACGTTCGATTTCGGGCACAACAGTACAGACTGGAGGTCCATCGTAAATACCCTATTTTTGGAATTTTTGTCTTTTGCTTTTGCTTCCCGTGCTTCTTCTTTCTTGACAATGTGTTCCCGGTAGACAGATTCCTCTACGTTTTTGGTCTTGTAGCCTATGCAGACATCGCATTCGTCTTTCTTTGGCAAAAACAATGCAAGATTCAGATCTTCAAACATGTTTGAGAATGTGGCAATGGATAAGGGAGCTACATTATGTTCTACACACCAATTATCTTTATAAAGTAAATAAAGCTCCGATTTAGTTTTGAACGTTGGCTCTAGATATAATTTTGTTGACGATTTGCGACAATAGTGTGATTCAACTTTAGGCAGTTCTTCAAAGAATTTTTTCAAACTTATCCTTTCTTCATCAAAACGTAAGGTTTTTTTTTAATATTTTTGCGAGTATTTTTGTCACTATTCTGTTCTTCACTTTTGGCTGATGGGCTAGACATTTCATCTTTTATCCACGCTGATATGGTCCTCATAGAAAGTCCTAACGTATTGCAAAACATCAGCTTACAAACCCTAATTTCTTCGCTTTTCTTTTTAAAAAAATACTTATACGAACTTGTCCTTTGGCTAACTTCTGGATCCTTTCTATGCCTTGACCTTTCCGTTTTATTCTTCAAGACTCTTGCAGAAATGTAGATCTTCTTTTCAGGCCACGACAGGGACCAAAACTTCGCGAAAATTAACTTTCGCTCTTCATCCGTCAACTTGTAACACTGAATTGCTATTTCTTTACCGGTTTTCAATGGTTTATTTGAACACAGGCATCTCGTTTTCATTACTCTCTTAGTTTTCTTTCTGTCGAATTTGTTATTTTTTCTACCCATATACTCAACCCCTTTCTCTCTATTTCTTTTATTAGTATTATATTTCCATTCTGCAGGATTACAAAATCTTTTCTTTTTCCTTTTTTGTGTAACTTCTTCACTGGAATCATTATTTTCTTCATCAGAATGTTGTTCCCCATTATCGTCTATTTGATATGTAGGGTCATTGTTTTCATTATCTACTTCTTCTGGGTGATTTGTTGCATCTTCTTCATCATTATGTTCATTTCTAATATTTCCTTCTCGTTGGTTTTTATTGAAATTCAAGGGAGTTTCTGTTTGCGCAGCAATATCGTTTGTTGTATTGGCATTGAGCATCTCATCGGAAAAAATAAAACTATCATAGTTTTGATCTATGCCGGATAATATTATTTCATTGTTGAGAAAGCTGGACGATAAATCATTGTTTTCCCCTATGTCTAAAATGTTTTGTGTCATATGAATTTGTTCTTGTAAGTCTGTTAGAGCTGACTGCAGTTCCTTGTTTTCTTCTGCAAAACACTTTTCATTTTCCGCGCTCTTTGTATCAGTATGATTGTCTTCATCTTTTTCTTTGAACCGTTCTATTGTCTTGTTTAATTCAACAGAATCACTAGTGACACTAGTTAATTTTCCAAAGCTATCGTTTGTTATGTCCTTCAAAGCGTTGGCCGGATGTAGTGTTAAACTCAACAGTTTGAAACCCCTGCTTCTACGATCCATAGCTGAAACAAAATACTTGTTTAACCAGAAAGTGCCAAACTTGTTTCTTTTTTATACCAAAAGGAGGGTTTACTAATACCTCAAGATTTGACAAGAATTTCCATCTACGCGAACTGTTCAAAACTTGTAGGTAAGGTAAAAAAATGTGAAATTCTCATCATTCTTTGCAGTAATTGGTATTCAAAATGCTTTGAAACATGCATAACTCCCGTGAGTTCTAAATATATCAACAGTGTGCAAAATGCACAACTCCTTAAGTTTACAAAAATGGCATTAATCCAGTCTAATGTATAATAACACATTTAAAAAGCTTAAATTTACATAGTATGTACTTACCTAAATGATATTGAAGCTCGGTCTGATAAAATAACGGCCAATTTAAAGCCTGACAAACTAAAAAGCAACTTATGCAATTTTCACATTAGGCCGACGATATATGTCTTACATTTTTATTTTTTAGTTTAATAAATGCTTACACAATACAACTTAATAACATCTTTCTTATTTTTATTATAAAAGGATATTCCTTGCTTATAGTATTAATAATAAACTTCATTTATGGTAACAAACATTTTAAAGTTATTGCACAAAGAAAAAAAGGAAACACTTTATAAACATTTAAAAATCATGTTTGCTGCAAAGAAAGAAAGCATATTTTAGTAGAAAGAAAATAAAAAAAAATAAATGTCAAACTCGTGCACTGACAAATAGTCAAAGTAAACTAGGCAACTGTTCAGGTTTCTTCTTCATTTACATTTTGTACACACAACGGGCAAATGCTATACCTATGTTCAGCACATAGGCTCCGGTCGCACCCACTGCACTTAGATGTTCCTTTTCGATCTTTCTTGGTTCCCGTACAAAATTCGCAACGGCTGCGACAACTAGTCGACGATGTTGGCTTAGCGATGATAGGCTCTATTTTCAAAATTTTTCTTATTACCGCATTCAGTTCTCTAGGAAGACGACCTTGTTGGTTGCGTAATTTCAACTGCGGTTCTAATAACTGCATTGCTAATTTTTTTTAAAATTCTGAACGTATGAATTTATGCTTTTTTTCGATATGATTAAATTTGAAAATTACGAATGCGTTTACCGCAGCTGCATCCAGAATTCCGTACAAATATCGCATTGGCCATCTGTTTGTTTTTCTGGCTGTTGTATATTTATGACATAACATATCAAATACATCGACTCCACCTTTCGTATGGTTGTAGAAGTTTATTATTTCTGGCACCTTTGTATTCTCGTCAACTTTACCAGTTCGATGCATTGTAGATAATAACAACACATTGCAGTTCTTTCTTTTTGAAAATGACAACAAAGTTTCATCAGGGGAATAAAGAAAACGTGCGGTCATTACTGGAAGATTCTTTACATCTAGCATATGTGGGGGGACTTCACGTTTATTTTTCCTCAAAGTGCCTACCAAAGTTAGTTTCCTGTCAAGCAGAGCCCTTTTCACATTTAATTCTTCACAAGTCTTACACTTATCAGTTTGGGGTCTGCCAAAACCATAATTGAAGTGGTTTCGAAAATATGTAAGGTACGTTCTATATGAAGCAATACCGTGAACTTTATCTACTGACAGTCCTCCATCAACGAATTTTTTATAATTTTCATAATCATTCTCCTTTAGAAATAATTCATACATTGTACGTACTGTCAAGGTACTGCCTAAATATCTTCTGCTTTTTGCTGTGCTACTGTAATGCGACACTCTGTACAGGAATTTTCGAATATGAAAATCGATAAGCTGAAGAACACGTTCTGGTACAGCATTTGCACGGTTTGTGTGTTTTCCTCTTTGCTCTGCAGGGTAAAGCCCCATATTAGCAAGTTTGGAAAGTCTTCGTACACGATCCATTTTAATGCCATGTAAACTGCAAAAAGCCTTAAGGCACACAATATGTTCCTCATTTCCCGTGAATGAAATATATTAATATATTGTATATCACTTTGATTTTATTACTTTAAATTATACAAAAATATATATGTACCAAGTTTAATTTTGTAGAGAAATGCTGCACTCCGTTGTTTACCACCCTGCTTTCTGGGTCTACGTCGAGCAACAGCACGTGGGGTAATAAGTCCTTGTAAATAGACATCTTGGGCTACTTTTTGTCCATTTTTGCCAATAGCATTAAATCGATTCAGAATATGAAGCATTGCTGCATTACTGGATTTATCGAAACATTTCTTTCTACAACTACAATATTTGCCAATTTAGTTTATTAGTTATAAGTAAAAGTTTGAGGTTATATTTACTTGCAGTTTGCGCCTGTTGTTCTACTTGCTACAATATTTCCTTTCCAATTAACATGCTCCTGTCCTTCAGCTTTTAGCCTTTTGATTTTATTGCGTTTCCACTCCTTATCATTTCTACGTTTTTTAACACGAATTTCATCACTTTCCGAGTCTGATGACTCCATTACGCAAGCTTAAATAACCACTGAACGGCACTTATGTGATGATGTCAAACGTCTAATAGCTGCGTTATTGCGCACGCAACCTAGCAATATGGTGTACAAAAACCCTGTAAGTCCATGGACTAAAGGGATTTTTGTGTTCCACGATATTTTGGGAGCGTTGTACTTGCCGCATATTAACAGACTTTTTGCACTACATGGATAGCTGGCATGTTTAACAACAGAATTATGTATTTAACTCAAATATTCAAAATATTGGACTTACAGGATTTTTGATCTCCTTCATTCAATTGTAACGTTTCTTAGCTTATTTTAAATGAAACACTTAACGTATTTGTTTATAACAATGTATCTAATTTCAATTACAATGTTGGTGATTTGTCACGGTATCTCTAGGACATGTAAAATAAACATCATTACCATTAATAAGTAAGTTTACCATTTAGCTTTCTACCCACGAACTTGGCAGCATAGATCAAAAATCAAGTCCCTTACTTCGTGTTGTTTTTTTGAAATATTTCTATACATGGTTTCGTAGGTTATCATCCGATTTACGAATAAATTATTTATTACTCAATATGCAATTATTAGAACGCGAAAACAACAGCAATAAATGAAACAAAAAGCTAATTTACGGTATTGAAATCTTCCAAATTAATTTAAAAAAATCCAAACTAAGGACTACTTCAATTATGTATTATAAGAATTCTAGTAGGCAAAAGATATACCGAAATTAGCTCATAATCAACTACGGACTATATGTTATTTTAATTTGATTTATTGTTTGAAATATAATATTTAGTTAAATGCGTACGTAAGTATTAAGAGTATAAGTAACATAACCTTAATTTGGAAGTAACACGAACTAAGAGACACATTACAATAAAAATGAGCGCAATTTCGTGAGTAAGTTTTGGGTAATTTATTCTAATTCTATACATCCAAATAACTGTTAATTTACCTGAAATTGATTGTTAAACAATACAAAATAAAACAGTAATAATTTCCAGTTAAATTAACTTAACTTTGCCTTTCAGGAACCTTACAAAATTTGGAGCTTGCTCTTCTCTTACCAAGTAACGCGCACGCGTCGAATGACTGTTCGTGACCAACTGAAACTGTCGAGTGTTATGTTGCACACACTATAGCCACCAAACCGTTACTAGTTAGGTTGTCTCACAGTTTGAATAATAACGAATTATGTGACATGTACAATTTTTAAAAATAGCTCTTAAATTAATTATTTTTGGGGTTCAAGTAAAAACTCACGAAATAACGTGCTACCACGAATTAGGGATCATTTACCTTAATTCCTACTGTTACTAATACTGCTGTTTGCCAATCTTTAAGTAAATTGTTTTCTTGCCACACTTGCTGCAGTATAAGCAGTAACACTGCTCTTCCCTGTGTTCCCATGTATTTTATCATTTCTGTGGTGAATCTATCTTGACCGTGAACTTTTTCATTTTTTGATTCTTTTATTACCGTTTCCAACTCCTCCATAGTTAATCTGATACTGGTAATTACTGGTTAGTGTGCTCATTTGTTTCTGTTCTGTCTCTTTCTTGTGGTATAGGGGTCGGGGTAACTTAATCTCATCTTCACTACTTATGTTTAACAGTTCCATGAAGTGTTCCTTCCATCTCTTCCTCAGTATTAATCCGTTTTTATCCTTTACAGGGCTATTGTCAACTGTTTGTTTTCCTAGCGAGTTTTCTAAGGTCCATATTTAAAAAAAAAACTATTTGATTTTCCTTGCTGTTTATTTTCATCCTTATCTCCGAATTCTGTCCAATTTTGCTTTTTTTTACCTCAATCACTATTTCTTTCACTTTCTTATTAAAGAGGAAAATTTAATCATCATAACTTTCGCGTTTTTTGTTGAATTTTCCAAATCCATTTTTTATTTCTGATACCTATTATTTCTTCTGACCACCACACTGTGTGGTTCACATTGCTGTTTCTTTTATATCTACTACATACCGGGTGTTTCAGATTTTTGTAGCAGGACTTTAACAGTCGATAGATCTTTTAAAATTAACACAAAAACTTCATATAAACATAGGTCGACAAACGCTTTGTTTTAAAGATACAGACAGGGTGTTGAAGTTAAATTCTTTAATTGATTTTTATTTAATATTACACGTGTATTTCAACCGATTCTATTCAAATTTGGTACACGGAGGTTTTTTTGGCATGAGAAAGACGATTATGGAGTCCGTTTTACTACCGTCTTTTTCCGAAAATAAGACACTGTCTTACTTTCTTTTTTGGTCCAAAATACGCGCTAAGGCTTATTTTCGGGGAAGGGCAAAAATTAAAGTATATTTATATATTTTTATTTAATATTTATTTTACACAGAATACAGAAATTTAAATTTATTCAATTACAGTCATGTCATCTTCTGGAACATCGTCATAAATAAAATTCTAAATTATATTCTGATTTTCTTCCAAATCCATTTCCTGTTGAATCATTGGTCCGAATCTCTCATGTCTTGCGATATAGCTATCGTTAAATACTTCTTGTCTAAGTAGCCTGTTTGTAGTGCATTGGAAACATCATTATCAGTTATTTGGTCCCATGAATTTTTTACCCAATTCACAAATTCTTGTAAGCCTGGTTTTACAAAATTACCTCGATGATTTCTCACCATTTTGTTTTCAATATATTCATTGATTTCCATCCGCAAATGATCCTTGAATGGCTTGTTTATTGCAATGTCAAGTGTCTGGAGATAACCAGTCATTCCTGCCGGAATCATTATTTGATCAATCTTCCTCTCAGCAAGAAAGTTTTTCATGTCTTTAGTGCGGTGAGTACTGGCTGAATCCCAAACTACTAAACCTTTATTCTGACCCCTCAACAGTGGTGGCAGCATAAAATCAACCCACTTTCTTATAACTGCTTGGGTGCACCAGGCTTTTTCACTTTCAATGACATAAATTCCTGAAACACGTTGAATCTGATCTTTTTTACCTTTAGTGATTAAAAATGGGGATACTTTCTTGCCATCTAGACGAATCGCCAAAATACAGGTAACATGTGCACTATCGTAACCGGTAAAAGGAACGTAAATTGACGAAGAAGCCTTGTGGTGAAATGTCGTTTGAGGTCCTTGGCCTAGGAATACCGCGGTCTCATCCATAGCAATCACGTTGGAGAGGTGGTATTTCGAAAAATCGATGCCATCAACAAAAAGCTTAAACGCAAGTGCACGCTTAACAACTTCATTGTCTTCCAGCTTAAACAATGTTGTTGATCTCCTTAGAGACAGTTCATATCGTTTAAGTAAGTTGTCCAACCAGTGTGACGATGCTTTAAATTCTTCTGTGGATATATCAAATTCAATTGCTGTTTCAAGGGCAAATTTTTGAATATCAGCCCTGCGCACAACCAAAGCCATTGCTCTCCTGTCTGCAATCCATTCCCAGATGCAATCTTCCAACTCAGAAAATGACGACTGCCGACCTGATCCAAATCTGCGTTTTTTCTCATTTCCTTGGTCCATCAGTTGACACACCTGTGTCAACTGACACACATTACCTAATCGTAGTCTGCACGCCATTTACGAACCATACGGAGATCCAGCATCTTCTCTTTACAGAATGCTACAAGATTTACACCCCTGGAGTCTTCCACGATTCCCTTGTTGTACTCGACGGAATAGCTCTTTGTTTTGTACTCATTTTAACTGAGGTTAAAAATTATTCACTTCATTTTTAAATAAAATTACGTATGAGGAAATAATCAGACTTACAAGACTGAAATTATTTACGTTGAACGCCGTATACCCTCTGTTCCGTAGTGTGAACAGCGTAGACCTTCGATGGTGCGTACAAGTGCATTGTGCCTCTCTGTCAGGGTTTTTACTTATATACCGCTCGGGGAAGTCCCTTATTTTGTACTTTAAAGCACATTCAATATATCGTGTGTTTTAGAAGAAAAATTGTGCAATTGGTTTTTAAAGAAAGAGAAAAGAATTCACGAAAGGAAAGCTAAACATATTATCACTTATACTTAATAAATCAACAGCATTTTTTAACGAATTCTTTTTGTCACATTATTTTAACTAGGGCTTATTTTCGGAGGATGTCTTATTTTACAAAAAGTTTCAAAAATCACGATAGGGCTTATTTTCGGAGGATGTCTTATTTTCGGAAAAAGACGGTATAGCCTGAAGAGGGTACAAGAAAATTGAATTTATCACGTTAACGAATAAGAAAAATGAATTTAACACTGATCAACAACTACTGGTGATTTGACACTTGATACAATAAACTAAAACATTAGTGAACTTACCTACTTTGTTTCAATGGCAAACATTATTATGCCTATCTTTAACAATCCTCTAAAAACATTGGTCTGTATCGAATAATAAAAAGAGGATTATCTTGAAAACGATACACTTTAGCGCATTTTGATAAGAGTACCAATTTTGCTTAAAAAGTACCGAGAATAAGAATTTTTATTCAAAAAGCCAAAAAATATACTGTCAGAAAAGTTATCTATGAGTTAGTTACCTATGTTTATATGAAGTTTTTGTGTTAATTTTAAAAAATCTATCGACTGTTAAAGTCCTGCTACAAAAACCTGAAACACCTGTATAATTTTTGCAACTTCTAGTATAACTTAAACTAAAACTAACACTAGCACTATCACTAGCACTATCACTAGAACTAACACTAGACGTCACTTCGAACTTGTTTCTGAAGAAGGTTGCAACATGGCATCCGAAACGTCAAACATTTTTTCAAAAAACGCACGTCTTAACCCGAAAGTTTCTAGTTCTAGGTCTAGTGTTAGTTCTAGTAATAGTGCTAGTGTTAGTTCTAGTTTTAGTTTAATTAACACCGGCCGTGAAAGCCTTCGTACTTCTAGTATAACTGTTTCGAAATGATTCCATTTGTGTTTAATATCGCCCATCTCCATTTAAATTAATCTATTTTCAGCTAATTTCTTTGTTAGAACTTCCTCATCCCTTCCCTAATTATATCCGTTCACAATAAATATAGAATTTTGTATTTGTTAACAATTTTTCCCTGAAAGTACTAATCTGTAACTCTCAGGATAATTTCATATTTTCCCTGCATACCTTTATTAGTTTCATTTGACACTAAATATACTTGTCTTATCAGCAATAAATTCAATACAAAAGGCATTTTTAAGTATTCAAAATGACTTGGCTGTGTAACATTATTTCAGTTGTCACTTATGTCGACTTGGTTGATAATTCTTTCTCCATAATCGCATTTTCTTCCATGAATTAATTCCTTAATTACGACAAAATTATCGAACAAGAAGATATTATCTTCGTCTTCCAACACGCATAAGTTTAGTTTAAATTAACATTAATAATGAAACTACTAAAGTTTTAACATAAACCATAACCAATGTAATATAAAACATAAGTTTTTTTCAATTGCCCTAATTTTCTACCACTATGTACCATGTGAAAGTATTCACAGTAATTATTTTTTCTAATAACTATGAAGTGTCGAACAGATAGTACATATAAATTATTAAATTACAATACTTATTAATTAATTAATTATATACATGTTTTTCTTTTTGTTTCAGCTTGTGTGTGAATCACCTGGATTTATGATGATCAATCATTGTGCAACTAAAATGGGACCATTACATTGATAGTAAATATTTTGTCTGATGTTCAATGGAACTTCCTTTAGTAGGTTTATCAAATTAATTTTGAAAAATGAAAATTGATGCTGAATGTGACTTTCCCCTGTCACATGTGGGTTATTTTTATACCAACATAAATTTGTATATTATTTCCACAATATGCTGCTGAGATGTCTCAATGATTTCATATTTGAGAAATTTGTTAGGAACCAGTCTTTTATGGCTGTGCTATGGATAGGTGCGCAAGCGTTCTACCAAGATTGATTTCACAGAACTTGAATAATTCTTTGCGGAACGCTCGTGTACGTGCAACCTGTACATTTTGGGATCTGCTTTTTTGATAATTTGTTTTATTAAAGTTCCCAAAATATTACTCTTCCTTATAACTGCTTACTTTTCTGTGTACTGGATATGACGTAACTATTAATTAATTATTTTGAGTCCTTCAAACTTCTGTATAAGTATAATTTTTAAAATTATCTCAATGTTTTGAATTTGAAGAGTATGTTGAATGTCTATAATGATTGTTTGAAACAGACTCATCTTGGCCAAAGAGGTTGAGATGAGATCTTTTCGAGATATATTTCAGAATGTGACTATATTTCACCATTATAACTATAAGATATAAGCCGATCTTGCTTATAAAATGCACAGGCTGGTTCGTTAGAAATGCGATTATTTCAGGTTCTTTGTTGAAAATTCGGACGTTGGAGCTTTTCTTACTAAAAATGTTCAAATTAAAACAGTTCAGAAAGAAAAGCAAACTGAACCACTAATAAAGTTCAAGCTTGTACTAGTATGCCATATCGAGGGTCAAACCGCAGTACCTCGTAAGTCGCAAAATGAAAATTTTGCAGGAGAGACAAAAAACTGTTTAAAATCGTTAATTTGACAATCAAAGGCAGTATTTTTTGTATATTTTATTCAAAATGGAAATTGTTCTTAAATTATAACATTTCAAAAGTAAAATCACTTTTTGAACAAAAAATACTGGCACTTACGAGGTGCTGTATTTTCATATATACCAATTACGAGGTTATGAAGTAATAAACCTGCATCTTTTTATTTCAAAGTAAAACTAACAGTGTAGTTGGTTAATGGTCTTAAAATTTCCACAGAATAAACTTATTAACAACGTAAACTAACAACATGAACTAACGGTGAATGTTAAACATAAAAAACATAGATAAATAATAGGAGTAATTATTAATAAGAACAAATTTAATTTTTATATGGCAGCTGATCGTAATAACTCCAACATTCTTTGGGAATTACAGTTTTAATGGCCTGTAGGTAATCATATTTGATTTTGGAAATAGTCAGTCGATCCTTAAATAAGGGCTGGAATGTAGCATTCGCCAGGTCAATATTTCTTGGCCTTGTTGGCAGTCCTTGAAATTCATCCTGAAAATTGATTTTAAAAAAGATCCTTCCACCGCTGTATTCAAAACTAGAATATCTGTCAAAGCATAACTTCCTTGAGGTTTGCTTGATCTAATAGAATTGTACTTTAATAGCTTTTTGTCACCAAAATTTTTGAAAAATGTATAGTCGGCGCTTTTTGCGTGGTATGGATTCTTGTGCCTGGATTCCTTTGTAACTCTTAGGTAGTCACATGGAAGATAAATTTCCCGATTTTTTTAGAGCTGTCTCAATCGCGCTATGAACTGAATCACACTCCATCTGGGTGTGACCCTTTTCCAGGAATTTTTGCATAATAGTAACGTTATATTTTTCAGACAAATACAACAATGCATTCGCCATAATGCTGTTCCGATTTTGCGCTGTACATCCGTCAGAGAAAATCACAATAGGGAGTTTATTAATGGTGTCTTTAAGAAAATGCTCTGCCAAGTAGTCAACCAAAAAACTCGCGTAGGTAGAGGCTTGTCCATCTGCATTGGTTTCATCAAACCAGAAATAGTTCACATGAGCATTCGCTAGATTATACACAGTAAAATTATGGCAACATAATTTTGTTTTGTAATATAGAGCACTTGCAGGTAAAAACGGGCTTAATTTCACTGCCTGAACGTCCATAGTGACTGCGTGGATTTTTCCTTCCACTGCTATTTGCTTGGCTTCTTCTTTTTGGTTTCTCGCAAGATCTTTCTTCATTCGGTGTTCTTTATAATCCTCTTCGGACAGATTTCCATTTTTGAATTTAAAACAGGTATCGCATTGATCTTTTCGCTGTCGAAAAATAGATATTTTCATTTCTTCCATTTTATTAGTTAGATAAGTAACAGACAAAGGAGTTCTACTATTTTCTTCACAAAATTTGACATACACCCTGTACAATTGGGCAATAGATTGAAATGTTTGCTCCAGGTACAGTCGGTCAGTGTCCTTACGGCAATAGTGAGAAGGCAATTTATTAAGGCTTTTTAAAAAATCGTTCAAAAATATTTTCTCTTCCACAAATAAATCCTGCCGCTGTTCTCTTCTCGCAACTTTGTTGTCAAACGTTTCATTCATTCCATTTTTTCCTTCCAAGGCCCATGCTCTAGCAGACCATTCCCCTATATTTAGTGTGTTCAAGTACATGATTTTACATACCGGTATTTTTCTACTCCCAACATTTAAACTATACTTCAGAGTAACGCCACGTCGCGAGGAGTGATCTAGGTTTTTTGGTCTTGCTTTGTCGTTCACTGTAATGGTGTTACAAACGAAAACTTTCCTCTGGTCCCAATTCATCTTTTGACAAAATTGATCAAACATTTCTCTGCGAGTTTCATCAGATATAGTGCAACATCGAATCTTTGAACTTTCTTTAGTATTCTTCCATTTGCACCTTTCTTTTAATTTTCTCTCCGACCTGTCAGTATCATGGAATGTGTTTCTTTGGCCTCGCGGCTTTCTGAACCCTACGTATGACTCTCCATACATTCTCATTTTTTTGTTTATTTTTCTTTTATTCATGCCTTTTATTTTCCTTTTTTTATTTGGCTGAGTATGCTGTTCAATGTTATTTTCATTTTTCTGCTCATTATTTGGATCTTCTTGATTTAATTCTTGTTCATTAGTTCCTTCATTTTCGTCATTGTCAGATAAGTCGGATGTACTATTTTCTGACTCTGGGTAATAGTCACTGTCGCTATTTGTTTTTGGGTCGGCAATATCATCTAATTTTAAAACTGTGTTCTCTGTAATACTAGCGACTGTATCAGTTACCATTGTCGAAGTTGAAGCTGTATTAAGCTGAATATTTTCATTTGATACATTTAAAACGTCTTGAGCAATTTGACAAGCTTCAGCTTCTATAATGCTACTGTCCTCAAAAATTATGGTGGCATCATTAATAATACTATTTATTTCTTCAGGGCTGTAGACCTCGTAAGGCAAAGGTGCAGCAAACGATAAATTTTCCTTTTCTTTGGACGTCTCTTTAGTGCTTTCTTTTTCAATTGGATTTGGACATATACGCCATACTGTATATTGTTTTTATATTAATTATAATTATTATTTTTTGTCTTAATTTTTTTCTTCACGCATTTGTTTCAATTTACAAAACCTTCTCTTGGCATAAAAATGAAATAATGTTATTCCAGACAAACAGAATCATTAATCTGTTTCTAGGAATTTCCGAAACATTTTTGTGGTGAACATATTAACATTATTATTCGCTTTTCTACAAATTATGTAAAAATTTTGTTCACTTAAAAACGGCAAATACATCTTTTAATCTCTTTAATAAAAAGATTTTATTAAATTCATTTAATTCATTTATTATAAAATATGATCAAAATTAAGCCTGACCAAATTAAGAGAAAAAATTAAACACACCAGTTAGCTGGTCGCTCACTGCTAGTGACTAGTAATCTCGGTCCACGGTACTATACATTGAACTGTTATTTCATTTTTCTTAATTTTTGTCATAAATAATGAATAAATCGCAAATTTTTTAGTGTGAATTTACTTTACTGTTAATCCCACATCATGGGAGTCACATTATGGTGTAAGAATCGTTAACCTTCGCCCTACTAAAATAATTAAAAAACTTTACTTACCAAAACAGGGTCAACATTGACCCACTGTTTATATTATTTAGCAGTAAGTACAAGTTGTCTGTTTTACGGTAATAGACTGGCAGTGTTGAGAGCACACAAATTGATTGCATTTGTCGCATCGTTTAGAATGTTTATTATCACTTCCACGACATATGCGACAACGTCCTCTTTTAGTACCTTGACTAGGGGTATCATCCTTACAAGTTTTCCTTATTTTTCTTCCAGTACTTTCTATAGCTGTGGTCACCAAATTTGTAATACCCCGACCATCTTCTTCAATTTTCTTTACTCTTCTTTCAATTTGTGTCCTAGCAAGTTCCATTCCCAAATCTTGAAGAAATATTTTTCTTCGATATGTTATGGATGAATCACTGTGCCACTCCGGATTTTTTATTGTCCACAAAACAAACGCGTTATAACACGCTATGTCAATCAAATTGAGAAATAGTCTAAGTGGCCATCTTCTCGTATTTCTTTTGCATGAATACTCACGCACAAGTTTGTCCAAAACATCTACGCCACTTTTTGTTTTGTTATATGCCAGAATGATATCAGGTTTAAATTTTTCGTTTTCATCAGCAATGTCATGTTCGTGACGGGTAGAGGAAAGTAAAATTACAAATTTTTTTGGTTTAGTAACATAGGACACTAATGTTAAGTCTCTAGTAAAGAGAAAATCAGACGAATATACTGCACGTGATTTTATATCCAAAAGACTCTTTGGTAAGTCCTTTCTATTTTTGCGCATAGTTCCAATTAAAGTTAGTTTTTCTTTTAGAAGCTCTTCCGCAAGAGTTAAATCAGTAAAAAAATTATTTGTCGTTATATTGCTGCCACTTCCATACCAATGATTTGCTAAAGTCTTTACTACGCGAGGTCCTTGATTTTGTTCAGCTGGTCCTCCCTTTTTACCTAAGTAAACTTCTAAATTACAGCAGTAAAATGTTGTCGCATCACATAATGTCCAAATTTTTATCCCATATTTGCCGGGCTTGCTGGGTATATAAACCTTAAATGGACAACGGCCTCTATAACTTACCAGCTGCTCATCTATTGTTCCAAATGCTGATGGGCAATATGAATCTCTGCAGTTTTTTGTGAAATTATCAACAACATCGCGAATTGGAGCAAGTTTGTCTAGACTTTTTCTCTCTGTTCTTGTGGAAATGTCGTCAAAACGAAGGAAGCGTAAAATATCGCAATATCTATTTCGGCTCATACAAGCTTGATATATTGGTCTTGATAAAGATATATTTGTTGAAGTCCACAAATTAACTGGGTTTTCTTTTGCTTCTCTAAATCTTCCTGATAAAATTAGTATTGCAAAGAAACCACGTATTTCCGTAACATCTACGTCTTGCCATGATTTGAATAAGTTGTCTTCATGAGACTCATTATATTTACTTATAATTTCTTTTGCTCTTTGATTAGTAAATTTTACAATAATTTCAAAAATTTCGTCAGAAATAAATAAAAAGAAACAATCCAGAATCGATTCGATATCCTTGCTTTTCTCTGTCAAACCTTTTTCTTTGCGAATACAATCTGCTGCTCTTGTTTTCCTTTGTTTTTGAGCTATGTATTTCCATGTGCGACCAGCAACTTCAATATTACGATCTAATTCTTCCTCAATTTCATCGCTAATATCGTTTTCCTCACTAGATAAAATATTGTCGTTATCATCATCAATATTTTCATTTTCTTCTATAACATCTTCTACTTCTTCAGAACTATCACTAAATACTTCCCCAATCATCAACTCCCTTTCATTTTCGTCTTCCGAATCATTGATAAGATTTTGAAAAAGTTCGTCGTCCGATAACGCCTTTTTATATGCCATCGTACTATTTTGCTACGATGAACCACAAACACTACATTACACTGGCACGTACGGAAGTAAACTGAATTGAAAAACAAGTCTCAACTTGCATGAAATAAGTTCGTTAGAATTAAAAAAAAATAAAACACAGTATACCAAAACCGGGTCACAGCTGACCCATTGCAACAAAATGCAATTTATTCTTGCACTGCGTTAATTTTCGTTTTGGTTATTATTGCTTATGTTTCAATACGATATTTTAGAAAAATTCACAAAAGGAAAAAAACTAAAAAAAATATTTAGCAAGTTACAAGGAAAAAAACTAAATTTCGGGTCAATGTTGACCAGGTTTCAGTCAAGTGAAGGTTAAAAAATAAAACTATAAATTCCGTCATTTTTAATGCAATTTCTTGAAATTCTGGTCTGGGTTATCTTAGATATATTATCAAAGGTATTATATACGCTAGATGTTAACCGACAGTGCAGAGGGTTCCTTGGTATAGAACGATGCCGTTTGTATCACGATACTTCTTTACGCTTATTGTAAGGTGTTTAGTGATGGGCCGGGTCGTTCCTTTCGCGGACCCGCTCCTTCCGTTCCGGCTCCATTAAAGGAACGGATCCGACCCGATCGGTCCTTTGGACCCGCGGGTGCGTGAAGTTGTCGGCCCAATAGAGTCATGGAGCACTCGGAGCTGGTAGCATAGCGGACCGGGTACGAGTAGTCGACGGGTCCGAGGAACAGAAATGCACGAAAGTTACGTGTTGAAGGCGTAAAGATTGCCGACCTTTTTTTGCATTGTGTATCAAAAACACAAAATGAAATTTTAATTACTCTTACATTAAGAAAAATATAAACTCATGTTAAAATGTATTAAAACAACACATAATAAAAACTATATCTATAATAGAAAGTAATAAAACAATATAGAGGTATAAATTAATATTACAACGGTTTTTTGAATTGTTTTAAATTTGCATTCAAAAAAATTATTTTTTCTACTTTATTGTGAGATAGCTTATTACGACGTTCTGAAATAATTTGGCCAGTTTTTGAAAAAATTCTTTCACACGGAACTGATGTAGCTGGTACTGATAATATTGTCGTCATAATTTTGTATAAGTTTGGGTATTGCTGTTTCCTTTTTTCCCACCATACCAGTGGATCTTCTTTTCTATTTAGACGTGGTATAAAATCACTTTTTATGTAACTTAAACGCTGTTCTGATTTATTATAAATTGACATACATTTATAATTTCAGTCGGCATGATTGTGGTGGATTGGTTATCTATATTTTTTATGTAATCTAGAAGTATTTTTCTAAATAACATCACTTTGGAGATGGTAACCGCTTTTTCACTGCTTAATTCTTCGGAAATTACCTTGAATGGTTTTAGTACCTTACAGGTCCAATTTATTATCGTTAAATCTTCTTCGGATAATCTTATGTTGCAGTTGGTTATAGCTAACGCTGATTGTAATGACTCCTTAATAGTTACTATTCGCTCAAACATTTCCAATGTTGAGTTCCAACGAGTAGCAACGTCCTGCTTCAATTTTAATGGTTTTTGATTTCCTAGTTGTGTTTGTAAATTTATTAATTTTAATGTAGCCTGTGGACTGTGCTTAAAAAACTGAACTACTGCCTTTAGCTTTTTGTGAACTAGGGTGTGTGCAAAACATGGAATGTGTTGATATTGCAATAATCGCACTGCAGCTGTAATATTAGCTGCATTGTCTGTTACCATTGCCACGATTTTATTGTTAATTTTCCACTCCTCTAATACCTTTTTTATTTCGCCTTCAAGATTTTGTGCTGTATGACTTTCGTTAAAACGACGGCACCCTAATAACAAAGAAACTAACTTACAGTTACTGTCGATAAAATGCACTGTGATAGCCTGGTACGATTCGTTATTTATTGATGTCCATCCATCTGTTGTAATTAATATGTTTTCTGCATCCTTCAGTTTAGTTTTTACCATGTCTTCTAATGAGTTATATAATTGGGGCAATAATGAGTTGGAAATTATTTTTCTACTAGGAAGGTCATAATTTGAATTTAATAGTTTGCAGAAGCTTTTAAATTCCACATTATCGACTAAACTAAGGGGTTGATATTCAGAAACAAGCATTTTAACCCTTAGTGTGCACACCTCCATAGCGAATCATCAAGTGCACACGGGGTCAAATTGACCTGATCAATTTCCCACTAGCAATATCACCACTACTGTACACGTTTTCGGGAAAATGTTTCAAATGTTTTTTGTAGTAAATTGATTGAACTTTGTCCTAGTAAAATAAAATTTAAAAGAAATTTTTATTGGTTGTCGAAAAACGTGCTTGAATTTGAAGTTACTCGAAATAAACGCTATTTTACGAAAAAAGGGCGTAAAATGTATAATTATGAAGTCGGAGGGGAAATCCTTTTAGGGTTTTGTAGGTAAGTGTCTATGATTTAAGGAAAAAATATTCGATTACATGGCTTTTCCAAAAAGTATATTTATCTATGAAGGTGAAGTTCGGCAATTTTCAAGTTTTGAGATAAGTGGAAAATAAGGGATCGCAGTAAATAATTCGAAATATAATCGTACAAAATGGCTTATATTTGAATTTTTTAATTCACAAAAACGATTAAACTAAAATATACTGCTGTTTTTATGTATAGACTGTACACCAGCACAGTCTATACATAAGTAGGCTCTGTGATCGTCACACATCGCTCGGCTGCAAGATGGGCACTTTGCCTTAGCTTTGTGGTCTTTTTTGCGATCGCACAATGCACATCGAACTCGTTTCTCAAACGTAGATCGATGTTCTTGAGTTGGTGTTGAATCGATAGACAAAATGGATTTGATACTTTTTCGTATCCCTACCCTCAACGACGGTGTTTCAAGTCGGCGTTGGAGCTGCGGTTTCAACAGGTAGAAGGCAATCTGTTTTTGGCTTTCCCTTCCAGAAAGCCTTTCGTTCGCCTTCTCCGAATCGTTCATTTTATGGCAGGTATGGAGTATTCTACTATTGACAGCCGCCTGATCTAACATTCCAAAGAAAAATCGCAATGGCCATCGTTTTGTACCACGAGAGACGGTGTACGAGTGACACAATTTGTCGAAAACATCAGTGCCACCTTTCGTAGTGTTGTAGTGGCTTATGATGAGAGGTTTATGCGATTCCGCGTCATTTTCCGTCGATGTAACATATGAGGATGCCACTAAAACAATTTTATTCTTCCGTGGTGTCCAAGATAGTAAGGTGATATTCTCGTGAAAACCGTATTTTCCAGTTTCCGCATCTCCTGCTATCTTCATTTCCAACGGGATCTCTCGTTTATTACTTCTAATTGTGCCTGTTATTTTCATTTTATAGGGATCTTTGAAGGCTTTCTCAATTAATGGGATCGAAGTAAACCAATTATCACAGGTCACACTACGCTCAGTTCCATGAATAGGAGCCGTAACTTTAAAAAATACATCTTCAGAAACAGACAATCCTTTCTCGATGTGTACTTTGCCCGTATAGGGAACAGCATTGATCATGTAAAAAGTTTTCGCGTCGTTCAAAGTAACAAGTTTGAGGCCATATCGATCCGGTTTACTTTTTATATAAACGCAAAATCCACATCTCCCTCGAAATGATAATAGCTGCTCATCCACGGTGCAGAAATTGTGAGGTTTATAATTCCATTTACATTTCTCAATAAACATATTCCATAACTCTTCAATACAGGCGAACTTATTATTTTGTGGCCCCCTTGTTTTATCATCGAACCGTATCGACTGTGAAAGGAAAATAAACCGTCTGCCAGGCATGGTAGCTCGATACATGTTGTAACCTTCGGTGTTGGACCATAACTCCTTGACGCCGATATGATTGACTCTCCAAATGCCAGCATAATAGAGCAATCCGATGAAACCGTTTATTTCAATCAAATCAGTTGTATGATGATAAGTTTGGAGGATGCCACCTTTGTCAGTAATTTCACGTCTGGTTCAATCAATTTTTATGTTTGTATATTTCACGATCAATTCGCGCATTTCCGTTGTGAATAATACCTCCCAGAATTGAACGATTTCCTCACATTGCAGAGCGTCATTCGCTGGTCCTGTATGTAAATCCTCGTCGATGAACGTCGATCTAAAAAACAAAAAAAATATGGAAATAACACTAGGTAGTGCGCAGAGTAAACGGTAAATTTCTTACTTGAGTTTCTTTCGACCGGTTTCACAGACCAGGTATATCCATTTTTTCCCTTCATTGTAGTTATTGGTCTTCCTCTCGCACGTGACAGCGAGGCGCGACTTTGTTTCGACGGATTTTCAACCTCGGCTTCTATTTCACCAAGGTCGCTTGCCTCATCTGTGTCATCATTCGACATTTGTTCAACATTATCAGATTCGTCATTACTCGATTCACCTCCAAAATCGACGATTTCAGGCTCCTCCTGTTCTAAAGCTTCTCCAACACTCCGCGGCCGTAGATTATACGACATTCTACGTGCAGAACACAAAAATAAAAACATTTAAAATATATTAAAAGAAAAAATAAAAAAACATATTCCCCATTTTACATTGACGGTCACTTACCTGTAATGCTCAGTAACAAGATTGTACTTGATCGCCGAAACACTTAAACACTCGAATCGTGCACACCGGGGTCAATCTGACCCTGCCTATCGCGCGCACATCTGCTTTGGAGTATACTGAGAAAATTTCTCAAGTGACGATGTTACCTGCTTTTGGGAAGGAGATGAGCCTATACTTTCGTTAGGAATACAATTCAATGAGCCAATCCCGTTTAAGGCTATATAAGTTGAAATAAATTTTTAGGGTCAAAATGACCCCGTGTGCACACTAAGGGTTAACAAGTTGTTCGTCTATTTGCTTTGTTGTTTTCAAAGGCAAGGGGTTTTTTATATAACATGTCAGTGTTGTCTGTTTAGTTGTTTGTTGATGCCTTTGTGTTGTGGCAATATCGTTGGTATCTGGGTTATTATTTTCATTTTGTGTCGAGGTTTGGGCCATTTCTATCGAAGACGATGTTTGTTCCAACCTTTGTTCTAAACATAGTGGGTGCTTTCGTTGTAAGTGTAAAACGTCACTTACAATTACCGGTAGATCCGCTTTTGTATGAAAATACGTTGTTACACAAATTGCACTTTGCAGTGTCTGAATTTGCTGTACAAAAATGTTTCCAAATTTCACTACGCTTTTTATCCATTATCTAATAATACTCCAACCGATTGACTTAGAAAAGATAAAATTCGGTACCGCACCTGTGTGATGACTGTGGTGTTGTTTTGGTCCAGTTCAACGATCGGAAACGATCGATTATAATAACCCGGATCGTTATTCGGATTTCTTCGTTTTAATTCCGAACCTGAATTCGTTTCTACAAATTGCAAATCGTACCGGACCGGCACGATGGTAGGTCGATTCAAAGGACCGGGTCTGGACAGCCGGTCGGACCCGGTCCGTTCGGATCCGTAGATAAACCAGCTCCTTTGGAACGGGTCGTTCCGGACCGGCACATCACTAACCTTACTAAGGTTGAGACTGGGTCACGCGCTGTATATCGCGTGAAGTTTACAAAGTTTATTAAAGTTCAAAATAAATTTTCTTACTTTATATAGAAGATTTTCCTACGGCTTTCTTTCTTCTAATTTAATCACTTTAATTTTAAATAATCCATAATTTCTTATGGTAACTCACAAAACGATACATTTTTTATTCTTATTTCAAAAAGGGAAATATAAACACAAATAAATTAGGATTGTATCAGGAGATCCTACTGTTCCCGATGTTACCAGGATACTGAAGCGTTCCGGGATGCATAAGAGCTCTCTGGGTATCGGTACTGCACACGAATTTAACCATAGAAAATTGGGTAGAGGGGAAATTAACTCAATAAATCACCTCAGTAAATCAAAAAAGAATTTTTATTACACTTTATATATCAGAAAGTGTTCATTTTAAACTAATTAATTTTAATTTATTTCACAATAATATATGATTAAAACTCATTACATCTTGAAGAAAAGAGGGAAAGAAAGAGAAACTCTCAGTGGGAATGATAATTTAAAGTGAAAATTTTCCTTGAATTCGGGAAGATCTTCATCAAGCGTGTCTTTATTACATTCGACGGTTTATTTGAATTAATAAACGTATTACATAGAACGTAGAGGTTGCGAGAATTCAAGGAGTTTTGCAGTTCTCTTAAACGTTTATATATTGTTTAATTCAGACCACTTTTTCCTCTGTAAATATTCTATATTAAACGGTTAGAGACGTTTCGGGATCGACTCCCATCTTCAGTCAACAACTTTGTTACTCTTAATCACAATCATATCTACAAAAAACCACAACAAAACCATGAAAAACTCGGTGACAAATAAATATGAAGAATCACTCGATATCGCGGAAGATTCAAACTGTCGTCCTTCCTCTTGTAAACAAAGTTGCACTCGTTGTCGAAGAGAATTACGCACTCGATTGAAAGCAGTTTGATTTCTTAGTTGCTGGCAACCGACTACTATTCTCTGCCAAAGTTCATCTTCTGAATTAACTTCCGTGGCATAAACAATACCTTTTAAATGTCCCCAAGCAAAAAAATCCATTGGCGTTAGATCAGGAGATCTTGGTGACTACGCGACAGGTCCTCCACGACCAATCCATCTGTTTTCGAATCGTTCGTTTAAATAGTTTCTTACGTTTAGCGAATAGTGGGCTGGGGCTCCATCATGCATAAAATACATGTTTCTAATAACGTCTAATGGCACATCTTCCAGTAACTCGTTTAAATTGTCACGCAGAAAGTTCGAGTAGATTTGACCATTTAACCGATTCGGTAAACGAAATGGTCCAATTAAAAAATCACCCACAATACCGGACCAGACATTTATCGAAAATCCAAATTGATGGTTTCTAACATGAGTTGCGTGCGGATTTTCATCAGACCAAACATGCATATTGTGGAAATTAAAAACTCCATCACGCGTAAAACAGGCTTCGTCTGTAAACAAAATCTTCCCAAGCAAATCTGGATTTAAATTACATTCATGTATCAGCCATTGGCAAAATTGGATACGGGGACGGCAGTCCGTCTCTAACCGTAGATGATGAATCTTCTGTAAGTGATACGGATGAAGTAATTGTTCTTTAAGGGTCTGCCAAACAGATACAGGATTTACGCCGATAGCTCTACTTATTCGCCTGGTACTCACGTGGGGATTATTATCTACAGCTTGCAAAATATTATCTTCGGTGTTTGGCGTGCGGACTGTACGAGGTTTGCCAGTGTCTGATTTTGGCGGCTTAAAGCATCCTGTTTCTCTGATCCTACGGTCGACTTCTTGAAAAGTTGGATGAGATGGAATATGCCTCGTAGGATATCTCTGCTGGTAAATTCGTCTAGCTTCACGCGAATTTCGACGAGCTTCGCCATAACATAAATGCATATCGCCGTATTCCGCAAATGTAAATTGAACCATTGCGAAAATAAGCTAGCTTAAATAAGAATAAGTCACAAAATGTTTATTGACATGCAGTTTCTGCGGCTGTTGTTTTATCGCGTTAATGGTAACGCGATGTCGCATTCAACTTTAAAGCTGACAATGAAAATTTAAAAATTCCATATCTCGAAAACCAATGAGTATTGGACCTATGTGTATTACGATTTTTTTCTTGTTTTTATCTCTACTATCACCTGCCAGCGTGTGTAAAGTTTGTTTATTAACACCCTGTATATAGGGGCACATTCATCACAGCTAACCACAATTTTGAAACCCAACCCTTGTTTACTGGCTTCGGTGAATTTCACTAGTTTGTGGCATTTGTGACACACTAACACATCAGCTAAAGTAATGAAAACTATTGATAAATAGAGTATACGATAGTCAAAAGTACTATCGTAATTAGTGTCATAATTATCTTCCGATAGCTTCAATTTTTTTGCAAACGTGCCTACGTTCTCAACTGGCTGTTCTAGCATATAACGATTTTGAACATTGCGATCGTTGATAGCTTTTTTAAACGCCTTGCTTTTACCACCTTTTACTCCTTTTCGTGATTGGTATTGAGTTGCACTCATTTTCACAATACATTCTTAGAAACACTTATTACGCAAGTCACTGCAATGACGACAAATGTATTTTACGTGTTACTGACAGAACTATTAGTTATCAACGATCAACTACAGCCTACTCTCAAGTCGATAGTCGAGAGGTATAAAACAGTCGTAACTTCACTTTTTACTTGCATGGAGTTAATATTACCTTCGCAAAATGTGGAGTTACGACTGTATGTACCTCTCGGCTGTAGACGCTGCAAATCGGCATGGTGACTACTCAAAAAAATCGATCTTTTTGGGCCATTTAAAAAATTTTCCTCCGCATAAACACTTGGATATTATTGTTGAATAATCAAGGAAGCATTTAAGCCGATAAAAAAAATTACAAGGTAGTATTACCCCTTAATATTTCTAGAAACAAAACTGTATACTAAATCAAAAATAATAAGAAATGAAGTTCCAATTATAATGAAACAAATACATTGTAGTGTTGTGACATCATCTAGACATGAGGTCTGTCTATTAGTCAATCAGTCTTTTTTTTGAGATTTTCCATCATTTGGTCTTGAATTGTATTCAACACAATTTGTCTTCATTTTTATGAATTTATTTCTTTTATAACCAGTGATATTCTATTATTTTTATTTTTACACTACATTATATCGTAATGATTTAAAGTCCGTTAAGTGTACTTGGTAATCAGCTTTTTACAGCTGTGCTATGGGTACATGAGCGTTTTATCAAGAATAATAGCGAATGAGATGGGATTTATAAATCTCTCTTACTACTTGAATACATTATTCTTTATTGAACGCACGTGTACGTGCAAATTGTATTTATGCTTTTGCCGTTAGGCCCAGCTCTGCAGCATCAGCAGTTGCGCACGTGTGTCTGGCCTATCGTCGCCACTCCTGAAGGCTACGTCAGGTTTGCAACTGAAGCGTTTTCTCATTTCTTCAGCATTTAGAATTCGTCTAATCCTGATTGTAACACAAGGGCTACTCATAAAAAAGTGATTTTTGCTTATATTGTTTAAGAATTTGTCGTTGGTTATCTGTTGTTGCTGTGTGTAATACACAGAATGTTTCCCAATCAACTCGCGGTGGCAAAGTGATAACTTTTGTCGATCTGCACGATCGAAATTATTTTGTCTGATAAAACATATAATTAACGTTTGGAAAACTTGTGTATAACGAAATGCAGTAAGTGACATCTTATTTATTCATGAAGTATTCAAAATCTTTAATACGATTTGTACAAAATGTTGCAACAAAAATATCGCATTTTACATCATTTAATAACAAAGGAAAAATAAATTTAAATTTAATAAAAATTGGCACAAATTATTTGTCGTAGTATTCTTTAAAGTGATCAATACATGATGCTGCATCGCAAACATGGCATTTAAAGACGGTTTCTCTTCGAATAGATCTAGATAAGCATGCAGGTCATCGCTTAGGCGTTCTATTTCCTCTATTTAGAAAGCAGAGCCGCCTTAAAACATGTTGCCGCCCTAGACATTTTTTTGCCGCCTCTAATATATAAATAAAACTTGATATGCAACAGTAAACCTTTATTAGCAACAAAAATGTCAAACTCTGGAAACAAAAACATGTAACATCTGATAATATACAAAAAATAAAAAACAAAATAAACCACTTTTCAACTAAAGAAGTAAGTAAATTATACAAAATATACAAAAAAATAAATAATATTATATTCTAAAAGGTTTCTTCCTTGACTTTTCTTTGGCAAAATCATTTATAACTTCATCATAAAGGTACGTTTTCGTAAGGACAAATCCGGCCCGACATATTTGTTGGGCGACAAGTTGGCAAAATTGACGGGTGTTTACAGTCAGTCCCAAAAGTCATCGTACACCAACGGTTTTTGCATAATATCCAAAATGAGGTCGTAAAAAAGGTATTTTTTTATTACCATACACATAATTATTTATTTTTAACAGATTTATAAACAGAAAACACTGCAATTTAACAAAATAACTTAATAGTTCTTCAAAATTTTTCTATTGGAATGTCGCAAAAGTGATCGTACAGATCCAAAAGTTGTAATTAACGACGCTGCCAAGCTGGTACTAGTACTTGATTGGTCCTCCGTTCGCTTTAAGTACAGCTTTTAGCCTTCTCGGCATAGATTGAACAAGTTTTTCAGTGTATGATGCCGGAATTTTATCCCACTCTACTTGTAATACAGCTTCTAGGGATTCCTTGCTACTAATGTTGTGCATTCTAATAGATTTTTCCAAGTAATCCCACACGTGCTCTATGGGGTTAATATCCGGTGATTGTGGAGGAGAATGTAGCTGCTTGGGCACATTATATAAAAGCCATTCGCGAACTACATGCGCTGTATGCTTTGGGTCTTGGTCTTGTTGGAAAATCCAATTACTTCCAAGACACAATTGTATAGCATTTTGCTTTAAATTAGCCTTTAAAATATTTAAATATTGCCACTTATTCATTATATTTTCAATAAAGACTAAACTACCGACTCCTGAAGCAGCCATGGATCCCCATACCATAACGGATCCACCGCCATGTTTCACTGTTGGTAGGAGATTTTTTAAATCTAGGGCTGTACCGGCCTTCCTCCAAATTTTACCCAACCATCGTATCCAAAAATGTTATATTTTGATTCATCTGTAAAGATGACCCTTTTCCAAAAGTCCATATCTTTATCTTTATGCATTTTTGCAAATTTGATTCGTTTCTTTTTGTTAACATCGCTAATGAAAGGTTTCTTTCGTGGTACTCGTCCGTTATACCCGGCACCACGCAAAACCCTTCGCACAGTTTCTGCACTTACGGTTTTATTAAATTTGTTTTGGACGTTTGCCGCTATTTTTGGGGCACTTATCCGAGGATTTGCGTTGACTTCTTGCCTAATGCTTCGTTCTTCTCGGGGAGTCAACAATTTTGGACGGCCAGTGCGCGGAGCATTTTCAATAATATTAGATCCTGTTTTTCCTATCTTTCATTTCAATAAACATTCTATTGGTGGTTATTTTCTTAAAGACCACGTCAGGTAAGACAGAATTTAATAATTATTGTCTAGAATTAATGGATTTATGGTTACTAAAGACGTATTCCTATGAATTTTACCTCTTAACATTTCACATAATCTAATAATCTCTCCTATTTCACATAATATAATTTTCATCTAAACTACCTAAATTTTTATTTGATGTAATATTAATTGAGGTGACCATGGGCAGAACACTTGCTTTCATTCTTTTTCTTTACTCAAAGTTGTATCTCTTCCCATTTTTCTTGAGATATTTGCTTTTTTAACCACTTAAGGCTTGCCTTATTTTTCGATTTTCTGAGCAAAAATCATCGGTTTTTTTTTAATTACTACGTATACTGTGGTGAGGCCGCCCCTGAACGGTCTCGACCTTTGGTAATACCGCTGCCACCAGAAACAGTATTTCGCGCTTCCTAATTCTTAGTCTGAAGGACCCCTAATTGATCTTAGCAAATCAATCAAAACTAAATGACAAGCGCGCGGTCACTATTTCAGAACCGTGGGTTCTTGCACTAGGGCTCTGTCAGGAAAAGGGGGAAATCAAAAGACAAGCGTTCTAACCACACTTAAACTATATTAACAAGATAACAAGAAATAATTGACAATGAACAAACTGAACCTAAAAATCTACCTACGTTTATCTATGACCCGACGTTACTTAAAAAGAGATATTCCTGAATCTAACCTCGACAGCTAATATTCGTTGACAGATAGGTGATAACGGAAACTGGCAAACAGACTTACTCAGGACTTGTATTCCGATTTGGTGGTACGCCGATGGATCGCAACCCTGGATCCTTTTTGGTGGCTTCTCGGAATTTAATCGGGAAGGTTCCAACACCACTCTCGCTCGCACCAAATCCTCAGTGCAAACAATTTCCGACACGACACGGATGCCCGAAATACAAAGAATGTTTGCGAATGAAACTAAGTCACAGTTCTCGATATGCGACGACACTTAGGCTAGGCGCACATAAGCACACAGACGCAGGGCAGGAACAGTGCAGAAAAACTGAACGTGCGCGTAGTTACGCAGTAGAGAGCGCATATTATAATGCAGTATTTTACTATCTGTGCAATGGAAGACACCGATTTAAGCTCCGATTCGGATTTAGATGCGTTAATAAATTGTACGTTATTATATGCAGCTACAAAACTCAAGAGAAAAAAAAGGATATGGAAAAGCAGTTATTTACGAAAGCGTGAAACTCATGGAGAATTTCGTTTGACTTCAGAGTTTTCAGATGACCAGTTTACAAATTATTTCCGAATGAATCGTATGCAATTTGAAGAAATACACAATACTATTCAAAACAAAATCTATCATGAAGGCAGCCGTGCACATAAAGAAATAACAACAAAAGAAAAACTAGCGGTTTTTCTAAGGTAACTTTTTATTGGTGAAAATATTTTATTAGCGATATCTCTATAATAAACAAAAAACTTGTTCTGAGACATTATCATGTAAATCGGAGGTTTCTTGTCGAAGTGTTGATCTAGGTGTAATTTCAGTTGAAGGATAGTCCAAGGATTCAAAGGAAAATTGAGTTGAAGATGAATTTTGTGGTGTGGGTACTGTAGAGGGTAAGGATTCGACGGGTTGAGGTTGGGATAACGCACAAGGACTAAATGGTAAATTTAAATTTTCTGCTTCAGAGGCAGATACAATACCAAATATTTTGCTTTTTACAAGATGTTGTAAATGAATTGGGAATCGCTTGGTTGTTTCGTACATACTCATAAAAAAATGGTACAGTTCGTCATTTTTTTCGATTTCAACTCTTCGCTTTCTATGCATTTCCCTTTCCATACTTCGATGCTCTTGACGTGCTAAAGAAGCTTTAATTAAATCAGCAACATCACAGCCTTTTTTTCGTTTAGGTTTAGGTGCAGTTGTGAGCGTTCTGTGCACTTCTGCTTGGTCCTCGTCATTCTCTCCTTTTTCTTCTGTGTTTTCAATTTCAACTTCTTCTTCTTCAGTCTGTTCATTATCAAATTTATCTTCTGTTACATTGGTTTCTCGTGATCTATTTTGCATGTGCGCCAACAAAAATTCCATCTGTTTTTGATATTTCCATAGTTTGACACTTTTACCTCCTCCAGCACCGCTTTTCGGTTGTCCGTTCTTCTGCCTTCTTAAGGCGTCACGGTGACAATTACGTAATTTTGTCCAAGCATCTTTCGCTTCTTCACCTGTTAAATAAAGGTACGCTATTGAATACTTTTATATTTCAGATATTTGGCGTCAGGGAATAGTTATAAAAGTATTGGATATAGCTATAGATTCGGAGATCGCACAGTATCTAAGATTGTGAATGAAGTATCAGCGGCTATATGGGAATGCCTGCAACAAACTTTCTTACCGGACCCCACAGAAGAACTGTGGAAACAAATTGCAAAGGAGTTTGAGCAAAGATGGCAATTTCCACATTGTGTGGGATCGATCGATGGCAAACACATAGTGGTCAAGAAACCGACCAAAAGTGGATCTTCTTATTTTAATTATAAACATACTTGTTCTATAGTACTAATGGCAACTGTAGACGCAAGCTATAAATTTATTACGGTAGATATCGGGTCAATGGGACGATTTAGTGATGGGAATATATTTTCTAGCAGCATACTATACAAGAAAATACAAAACAAAACTCTTAAGCTTCCGGAACCAGATATGATTAGCGGTGGTGAAAAAGAATTGCCTTATGTTTTTGTGGGGGACGAGGCTTTTCCATTACTAGAAAATTTAATGAGACCTTACCCCAAAAGAAAAGTTACAGCGAATTATGAAAATAAGGTATTCAATTATAGATTATCGCGCGCACGACAAACAGTAGAATGTGCATTTGGGATACTAGCTGGGCGATTTCATGTTTTTAGAAAACCATTTGAAATCAAACTTGCTAGTGTTGATAATGTTGTTAAGGCAGCATGCGTTTTACACAATTACCTTAGAATGACTAGTACTGCTACAAATGTGGAGGATATTGCTGATGAAGAACTCCTCTCCGACCAACTAACTTCAATACGCTATAATAACTCGCGAAATTCAAGAAATGCTTTCTTAGTACGTGAAAATTATACACACTATTTCAATACTACAGGTGCTATACAGTGGCAAAGAGATAGCATATTACGAGGAAAATATTAAACACATTTACAAAAAGAACATATAAAGTTACTTTAAATAAACTATTTTCATACTTACCATTGTTTAGTTTTAATTCTCTTGCAATATTTACCCAAATTTCATCTTTAAGTTTAATTTTCATATAGTCATGGTTATTTGTATTATATAATACATCATAGTTCCGTACCATTTCTATTAATTTTTCGCTGATACTCATTTTCACTATTGACCACTACTTACATAACCTTAAATATTAAGATCATAAACATTACAAATCCCTCACGTGTCGCTAAAATCTGTGTATCGTTTACTGCGCCACACGTTTCTGTCTCGCAAGTTACTGTTCTACCCTGTACTGCGTTGTAATATGCGATTTCACGTCAAAATGTACTGTACACAGATTTCTACCCTGTACTGCGCTGCGTTGCCTGTGTCGCCTGGGTCCTTATGTGCGCCTAGCCTTAGAATTGGCGTTAAAGCGAATTCTAAGTTGCTATCTAACGGAGCGCTGACGACGTTTCGACTCAAAATTCTCTTCTGATTGTGATTTTTAATTCTTTCGAAAAAGGTTTTACAAGCTCTTCGCTACGGTGGGCCTCGCCGCGGAGTACCTCGTCTAGAACGGAGCCGAAAGTGGGAACATTAAGCGCGCGCAGTCTTTAGCATTCGGGGCCAAGACTTTTGTCTCAAAAACGACATTGTGACATTACTTTTAGAAACAAAATGATTTGTGTTCATAATTTTTCCATGGAGGTATTTTTAGTTCAACAATACAATTAATATTTTTATATTATACAACAATATAGGAACTATAATTATAACATAATATTGAACAGTAATTTTTTAATAATAATATTCTGTATGAAATTTTTCAAAACACGGATATACACATAAACCAACATCACATTTCTCACATTGATATCGTGTTTGACTGCTTTTATCGTTCTTTTTGCATACCACACATTTTCTTAGTGGATTTTTTCTCTTCGTCTTGTTATTCTCATAAAGTGATGGAAAATGTCTTGCAGTAAGACGCGTTGTGTTAATATGTCCAGATTTATTAACATTCTTCGTGGCTTTCGATGAATGGTAGCGTCTTAAAATTTGTCGAATTAATTCAAGATGGAATTTAGCCATCGATATATATTTCCCACTTTTCAACTTATAGAGACAATAGGCGTTTCATATGCATATATCCAATAAGTGGAAAAATACTTCTTATACCACTTTAAACTTTAAAAAAAAATATAAACTCATGTTAAGATGTATTAAAACAACACATAATAAAAACTATATCTATAATAGAAAGTAATAAAGCAATATAGAGGTATAAATTAATATTACAACGGTTTTCTGAATTGTTTTAAATTTGCATTCAAAAAAATTATTTTTTCTACTTTATTGTGAGATAGCCTATTACGACGTTCTGAAATAATTTGGCCAGTTTTTGAAAAAATTCTTTCACACGGAACTGATGTAGCTGGTACTGATAATATTGTCGTCATAATTTTGTATAAGTTTGGGTATTGCTGTTTCCTTTTTTCCCACCATACCAGTGGATCTTCTTTTCTATTTAGACGTGGTGTTTACAGGTATTGGTCTACCTCTGAAGTGGCAGCTTCATTTGGGTTTTGAACAGTACATTCGTTTAAAGCCTAGAAAAATTATATTATTATGTTCGTAATGGTATATATCAATTAAATATACTGACAGTGCTATCGAAAACGTGCCAAATAACATCATCATTTCCCTCCATTGGTTGGTCACTTGATTGGTCATTATATTCTACTTCGGGTTGGTTTTCCCTGATCATTGCCTCCACTTTTTGGATTATACGTTGACGAGTAGATTCGAACAACGCATCTTCTTCATTCGTTTTGTGTTCATTCATAAATCCTGCCTTTTTAAACCGTGGGTCAATAAATGTCGCATCGGCATATATAAAATCACTTTTTATGTAACTTAAACGCTGTTCTAACTGATTTATTATAAATTGACATACATTTATAATTTCAGTCGGCATGATTGTGGTGGATTGGTTATCTATATTTTTTATGTAATCTAGAAGTATTTTTCTAAATAACATCACTTTGGAGATGGTAACCGCTTTTTCACTGCTTAATTCTTCGGAAATTATCTTGAATGGTTTTAGTACCTTACAGGTCCAATTTATTGTTAAATCTTCTTCGGATAATCTTATGTTGCAGTTGGTTATAGCTAACGCTGATTGTAATGACTCCTTAATGGTTACTATTCGCTCAAACATTTCCAATGTTGAGTTCCAACGAGTAGCAACGTCCTGCTTCAATTTTAATGGTTTTTGATTTCCTAGTTGTGTTTGTAAATTTATTAATTTTAATGTAGCCTGTGGACTGTGCTTAAAAAACTGAACTACTGCCTTTAGCTTTTTGTGAACTATATTAATGTGTGAGAGGGATTTTTGAACTATTATATTAAGGGTGTGTGCAAAACATGGAATGTGTTGATATTGCAATAATCGCACTGCAGCTGTAATATTAGCTGCATTGTCTGTTACCATTGCCACGATTTTATTGTTAATTTTCCACTCCTCTAATACCTTTTTTATTTCGCCTTCAAGATTTTGTGCTGTATGACTTTCGTTAAAACGACGGCACCCTAATAACAAAGAAACTAACTTACAGTTACTGTCGATAAAATGCACTGTGATAGCCTGGTACGATTCGTTATTTATTGATGTCCATCCATCTGTTGTAATTGATATGTTTTCTGCATCCTTCAGTTTAGTTTTTACCATGTCTTCTAATGAGTTATATAATTGGGGCAATAATGAGTTGGAAATTATTTTTCTACTAGGAAGGTCATAATTTGAATTTAATAGTTTGCAGAAGCTTTTAAATTCCACATTATCGACTAAACTAAGGGGTTGATATTCAGAAACAAGCATTTTAACAAGTTGTTCGTCTATTTGCTTTGTTGTTTTCAAAGGCAATGGCCTTTTTATATAACATGTCAGTGTTGTCTGTTTAGTTGTTTGTTGATGCCTTTGTGTTGTGGCAATATCGTTGGTATCTGGGTTATTATTTTCATTTTGTGTCGAGGTTTGGGCCATTTCTATCGAAGACGAATGTTTGTTCCAACCTTTGTTCTAAACATAGTGGGTGCTTTCGTTGTAAGTGTAAAACGTCACTTACAATTACCGGTAGATCCGCTTTTGTATGAAAATACGTTGTTACACAAATTGCACTTTGCAGTGTCTGAATTTGCTGTACAAAAATGTTTCCAAATTTCACTACGCTTTTTATCCATTATCTAATAATACTCCAACCGATTGACTTAGAAAAGATAAAATTCGGTACCGCACCTGTGTGATGACTGTGGTGTTGTTTTGGTCCAGTTCAACGATCGGAAACGATCGATTATAATAACCCGGATCGTTATTCGGATTTCTTCGTTTTAATTCCGAACCTGAATTCGTTTCTACAAATTGCAAATCGTACCGGACCGGCACGATGGTAGGTCGATTCAAAGGACCCGGTCCGTTCGGATCCGTAGATAAACCCGCTCCTTTGGAACGGGTCGTTCCGGACCGGCACATCACTAAGGTAGAGGCTACATTGGCGCCTGTTCAGGTCAGATCAGACCATACCAGACCATACCAGACCAGACCAGACCAGACAAGATCAGATTAAACCAGACACGTCCGATGTAGTGGCTTCATTTGTACGGTTTTGTACGGTGGATAATACCCGACGAGTAAACACGGGGTTATTATTATTTGGTAAAGTGCAGAGAAGAGGTTCATAATGAATTCCTCAGATTCCGATGAATGGGATGAATGGCTAATGGAAAATATTACTAATAAATACAAAAAATCGAAGCGCCGTTATTGGATGCACACATTATACCAATCACGCGAAGAAGGGGAGTATAGAAAAACTTCTCTAAAGCTTCGAAATTACCCCGAGAAGTTTAGAGAGTATTATCGAATGGATATAGCTACTTATGATTATATTTTAAGAGCTATTTCTGAAGATATAAAACGATATTCAAATTTCAGACGGTGCATTGAACCTGGGGAAAAACTTACAATATGTTTAAGGTAAGATAAATGTGTATATTTTTCTTGGACCTTATTTTCATTGTATGGATGTACCTTTTCTGAGGGTTTCGGGTTCTTTGTATGACTTATTTAAAAAAAAAACAACATAAACTTTTTTTCTTAACGTTTCAATTCTTGACAAGGAGATTCTTCAGAGTAATTTATTAAGTATTTATTAAGAATTTATTACATAGTTAAGTTAAGTTATTACATAATTAATATAGTGCATAGTTACGAAATATTTATTTTATTAAAGTAACTTACATAACATAATGTAGGCATCTACAATCTTTAGGAACCTAGGAGCTCTAAGTTGGCAATGTAATTCTGTAAGTCAGACGATGTTTGTGAGTGTGGTTGATTTGGTTCTTCAGGTTCATCATTTATTGTTATAGAAGAACTTTGTGTTTCTTCGTGAGTTGGTGTTAAAATGTAATGAATTCGGCTGGAACATCTACTGCTTGCTGGAGTTGATGTTGACAGTAGGTTGCTATCGTTTTGGTAGGTTCCTTGGTTAATATTCTGAAGTTCTCGTGAGATAATATTAATAAACTCCATTCTCACTTTCATTTTTTGGACATCTGTAAATTTGCGAATGTGAGGAAGTATGCTTTTAAAAAAATGCATATCGTCATCGTCTTCTTGGTTTTGTGGACAAGCTCGTGCCCGAAGTTTTTGCTCAAACAATTTTACCTTTTTTTTTTCAATATTGATTACCTCATCTTGGAAACTGTTTCGTTTTCGTTTAGGTTTCTCAGATACTTTATCTATTATTTCCGAATCTTTTTCAACAACATCCTGTGAGGTAACATTTTCCGCATTTATTGCGGAAACTTCGCTATTTGGGGAGTTTCTTGATGATGCGTCTAGTAAATCACGTGAAGAAGATGCAGATGGGATATTTGTTGCAGTTTTTCTGGGTAATAAAACATCTTTCAGGAACAGCATATATTTGAAGTAGGGCCATTTACAATCAGCCTCAATGTATTCATCATCTGCTTCTTGACCTGACTGAGTTGCGTTGACTTTTTTAAATTCTCTTCTAAACGTGTCGCGTAGAAGTTCCCACTGTTTTTTTGCTTGCTCGACTAAAAAATAACAAAGCTCATAAGGTACTTGCATATAAAGTTTATGCTAATAAATATTCAAATGGACACTGTTATTGCAATTATATTTTATTTTTCAGATATTTTGCGACTGGCTTGTCATTTCGTTCGCTAGCATTCTCTTTCCGTGTTGATCATTATACAATTGGAAAACTTGTTGAAGAGCTATGTGATGCGCTTTGGAATAAATTAAGTGCTACACACTTGGCAGTTCCTAATCAAGACGGATTTCGAAAAATCTCATCAAAATTCAACGCAAGATGGAATTTTCCAAATTGTGTAGGTTGCATCGATGGAAAACATATAGAAATAAAATGTCCACCAAAGTCAGGAACTATGTATTACAATTACAAACATTTTTATTCGATTGTTTTGCAAGGAGTAGCGGATGCAGATTGTCGATTTATTTTTATTGACGTGGGCTCTTATGGAAGACAAAGTGACGGAGGAACTTTTGCCATTTCTAACTTGTACGATTTTCTGGAAAATTACAATAATACTTTACCTCCACCTGCACCCATTCACGGAATACCCGATGATATGCCGTTTGTTTTGTTGGGTGACGATGCCTACCCGTTAAAAACATACTTAATGAAACCTTATTCAAAAAGGCAACTTACAAATCAGGAACGAATATTTAACTACAGGCTGTCCCGTGCAAGGAGATGTATCGAATGCACTTTTGGTATTTTATGTGCTAAGTGGCGCTTGTTAAATAAGGCCATTGAAACGGATGTAGAAAAGGCTATAAAAATTGTTAAAACAATTTGCTTATTGCACAATATGGTTATGGATTTTGAAGGCTCTCCTAATATTGCAATAGCGAGACAAGCGCTTGAAATTTACAGAAATCAAAATCAAAATAATGTCATCAATAACGCTAGAAGAATTGGCAGAACATTTAATAATAATTCAAATGACGCAAAACAAATACGAGAAGACTTGAACCGATATTTTAATGGACCTATCGGATCCGTTTCCTTTCAAACAAACTGTTTAAATATCTAGTTTTGGTTCATTGTAAAATTCTAATGAAATATAGCTACCTAATAAATTACACTTTACATACCTGAAACGCCCATTTTGTCTCCAATGTCTTTCCATAATAGACTTTTTATATCCCTGTTGTGGTATCTTTTATCCCGTTGATCCCAAAGAGGTGGATTTTCTCTGATGATGTCGATTAAAAGTGATTTGTCCATTGTCTCACAAATCAATTTACGGCCGTAGTCTGAGACAATGTCAAACACGTTTGATTCGTACCGACCGCCGGAACGTACACGTACGTGTCTGGTGAAAACGTGTCTGACGCGGTCTGAACGGACAACTGTAGCCACTTATCTGGTCTGATCTGGTCTGAACCGGCGCCAGTGTAGCCGTAGCCTAACCTTACTAAGGTTGAGACTGGGTTCACGCGCTGTATATCGCGTGAAGTTTACAAAGTTTATTAAAGTTTAAAATAAATTTTCTTACTTTATATAGAAGACTTTCCTACGGCTTTCTTTCTTCTAATTTAATCACTTTAATTTTAAATAATCCATAATTTCTTATGGTAACTCACAAAACGATAAATTTTTTATTCTTATTTAAAAAAGGGAAATATAAACACAAATAAATTATGATTGTATCAGGAGATCCTACTTTTCCCGATGTTACACGCGCTGTATATCGCGTGAAGTTTACAAAGTTTATTAAAGTTTAAAATAAATTTTCTTACTTTATATAGAAGACTTTCCTACGGCTTTCTTTCTTCTAATTTAATCACTTTAATTTTAAATAATCCATAATTTCTTATGGTAACTCACAAAACGATAAATTTTTTATTCTTATTTAAAAAAGGGAAATATAAACACAAATAAATTATGATTGTATCAGGAGATCCTACTTTTCCCGATGTTACCAGGATACTGAAGCGTTCCGGGATGCATAAGAGCTCTCTGGGTATCGGTACTCTGCACACGAATTTAACCATAGAAAATTGGGTAGAGGGGAAATCAACTCAATAAATCACCTCAGCAAATCAAAAAAGAATTTTTATTACACTTTATATATCAGAAAGTGTTCATTTTAAACTAATTAATTTTAATTTATTTCACAATAATATATGATTAAAACTCATTACATCTTGAAGAAAAGAGGGAAAGAAAGAGAAACTCTCAGTGGGAATGATAATTTAAAGTGAAAATTTTCCTTGAATTCGGGAAGATCTTCATCAAGCGTGTCTTTATTACATTAGGTAGTTATGACTGAAACGAATACACTTTATTGAACAAATAACACATACAAATGAACACATTAAAGTTATAATAATTTAATCATCTTCCACCTCGTTTTCTGTGGTTAGCCACTGCAAAATTTCCTCGTAAAATGCTCGAGCTTCATCATCTTCAGCGTTGACATATTTAACAACCTGTCTAATGTTGTCAAGCTTTTTGCTGTTAATGGGTACGTTTCTAGCAGGATACGCCTTAGGTATGGAAGACATGCAAATTTTGCGATGTCCACACTGTCGTAAATCAAAAGTGTACTTCATAAAACCGTTAATAAAAGTATTAGTAGTTACTTTTCCAGGATGTTCCGAGGAGTATGTAAATTCATAAAACTGTGACGGCGTGAAAGATATTTTCTTATCTTTAAATACATTTTTGCCTCTACTGTCATCCGAAAGAGCTGTCTTTTTATACAAAGGAGGCCACCACTTACTGAAATTCAGTATAAATAAATGAGCACACCTCGTTTGCGCCTTTTTTGGCGATTCCCTCGTGGTACATGTAAATCTGTGAGTTGTCATATTTTAGATTATGAATGCAAAACGTGTTCACCCATAACTGTCTTAAATAAAATATTTCACCAACTGGAGTATGTGGGAGTGGCAAATTCTGCATAAAGTCGAATGCCAGACCTAAAATTGTTGGATTTGCTTTCGATTCATCTCCTGTATTCTTGAGAGCAGTAAAAAATTTCTTGGTTCTTCTTTTGTGAACAGTCAGTTCTCCTTTTGCAGCACGTTTCACATTTTCTGATAAATGTGGAGTTTTTATTTTCACGGAGAGCTCTTCGCATGTACAACATACATCGATTTGCGGACGACCAAATCGAAGTGCAAAATTTTCATTGAAAGTTTTTAAATAGAATTCGTATTTAACTTTTGTGTTAGGGAATTTATCTTTGAACAAACCAAAGATTGTTTTAACATCAAGTCTAGCATCTAAGTATTGAATACTACGACCCGAATAATGCGTAGTTTTTGTTGGAAACGACTGAATGTGGTCGTGAATCTGTTTACATACTAATTTTGGAATGCAATGTGTTTTTGGATTCGTACCTCTTTTATCTTTAGGCGTTTCCGAGAATACGTAGAATACGTTTTTCGGATATACGGTGAAGCTGAGCAAATGCTTTTCGGCAGACTTTGACACGTTTATTGTTGTTTAATATAAAATATTCAAAACAAGCTTGTCGCAATGTAGTTTCGTGTTGCCTTTCTCTAACACGTGGTCTTCTTCGTTTAATTGATTTAAATTCGATCAACCGCTGCAAATGCAAGTCTTGTTCATTTTTGCTGCTTAAACCGTGAAATACAGCAAGTATAGAGGTTCGTTCCGTAAAGTTTACTTTTTCCAAACAGCGTTTTATTTTGCAACTAAAAAGATCAACAAACATACAGACACTGTTACCTAACCTAGAAAAGTTAACACTTACCAGTTAGATGTTCGACAAATACTTTTTGCAAGAATTAACTTCCCACCGTAATTAGTGTATTCAGTTCCTTCTATATTGGCTTTCTTGATAATGTTTCTTTTGTAGGTTTCAGGGTTTTTAGATCTTTTCTTACCACTCATTATCCCAGCAACTTCTTGAACCTCCATTTTAACAGAAGTGACGGCAACGCGGTAGGAAATAAGACATACGCACAACAGTGCAATCAGAATGGGAAAACATGAGTGAGTGCTGAATGGAACTAAGTCCGTGACTTAGTTCCATTCAACTTTCACTACAATCCAGCACGCGTATATTATTAGTACGTCCGTTAACGGGACTTGGTTCGTTTTAACACCAAATGATCGGGGTCACGATTTTGTATAGGAATCCACATCAAATATAATTTCATTGAACAATGGACTTAGTAACCTTTCAACAATCACCGATTCAATTGAAGAATGGATATATCCCCAATTTGAAAAAACCCTTTCGATTTCGCCCGAAGACGCTGGCATTTTTAATAATTTTAATGCAACTTGTGGTAACTCCTTGTTTTCCATTTCTGCCATTCTCCAAAATAATAAAGGTTTTGTTATATTCTTCTCTTTGATTTGTGGAAAAATCCCAACATTGCGTTCGTAGTTATCCCATTCTTCGCAACCTTGGGCGCTAAGTATTTTAAACAAAAAGGCATGTATTTCTCTAAGATGCTCTGAATTGAGTTTTTTGTTTTCATATACAGGATGCAAATAATATGCAGTTAATGCATATACATTTAATGCCATTTTCTTTCTGGCAGCCAAAACCGCAGAATATTTATCTTTGAAATTATCGGGCAAAGTTAATTCAAGCCAAAAGTGCACGGCATCTGCTATTGATGCGTCTTGGGACTGACAATTATTTATTAGCTGGCAAATAGGCTCATATAAAGATAATTGATTTCTTACTTTATCGATGAAATCTTCATCGAAAAGTAATGATACTACTTTTGATTTAATTCTTTTACAAGTTGAATCAGTTTCAGCTGCAATAACCCTCATTATTCTTAAATTATCTAACAGACATTTGTATGATTTTTGATAGCTACACCATCGTGTTTCACATGGAAGTTTAATTTTGGTACCACCTTTTTCTGTTATAGCCCTGTTACAGTCTAATTTATTCCAATGTTTTGTATTTATGTTACTTGTAAATTTTTTTTATATTGTAATTTTTTTTTAAGCGACAGAATCTGGAGATCCTTTTTTTCCCTTCCTATTATTCCTTCATTTGTACGGAATTATCATTGTAAATTTTCTTTTCTTTCTATTCTTTTCTTATATTTCGCCTTCTCTTTAATAGATGTCATTTTCTTAATTCTTTACTTATTTTAAATTTCATACGGAAAAGTTATTGCGCGCAGGTCGAGTTTTTTTTTTTGAAATTGGATTTAGGTTTTCGAAGAGGAAGTCTCACTCTTTTTGGTGGCACGAGACTCAACGTGTAGCGTCGTTGTGTAGGCGTTTTGGTTGACATTTTGAGTGATTCATTTGGTCATAATTTGATTTAACGCATCCGAATTAATCGGGATCATCACATCGACAATTTATTTGAGAACAAGTTTAAGTTCTTTCTTACGGTTAACCCGGCTATTTTGCGTTTTGAGTCGATTTACTTTTCACACGTGCGAGGCCTTTAACATCTGAGGTATGTGATAGTAATTTAATAGAAATTTAATCATTCAATCATTTATTCAGACACAATCAATACTTATAATATTTGATAATTCCAAAAAAAAAAAAAAAAAAAAAAATTGTTTAACTTAATAATTTAACAATTCTTTTTCTTTTTCTCTTTCTCCTCCTTTTCTAATTTTTTTTGTATCGTCCATTTACTAATTTTTAGGCCTCCTATTTTGGGATATTATTATTCCGGGAATAATTTCTTTGGATTTTTACGTTGGGATTTTTCCATTCCAAAAGAAAAAAAAATCAAATAATATAATTGTATGGTGGAGTGCCTCCCCTCTGCCAACTCCGAATACTTTCCCTCTCCAGAGGAATCGCTGCATAAAGAAGAATCTTACCCATATCAAGGTCAGAACGTATATGTAAAGTTATTTTGTGTTCATTAATGTGTTGAATCGCTGTAAAAAAAAAAAAGGTTAATAATACTTACATTTGAGAATTTACTATAAACATTTAAAAATTTTACTTACCTTGCAAATAAATTATTGCAGATTGTAAGGGTAAAATCTAAATTTTGGGGTGATTTTTTTTTTATTTTTTTTTTCTCGTCGAACTTTTTTTTTGGTTTTACTACGTTTCAAAAGACAAGCTTGTACTTTATACAAAACGTATCGGGATCAATTTATTTCAATTTTTTTTTGTTGATTCCGGTACGTAACGGCGTTATAGCCCTTTCATTGTCCGCTTGTTTAAATTCCTTTAAAACAGTTGTAACAGAATTGGTGCATTCTTTATCCTGTACATCTTTGGCTAGAAGGTTGGCGGTGTGGCTATTGCACGTTGAATGCCAGAGACAATGATTCATATCTTTCCCCATTCGTACCATTGCACTTGCATTGTCAGATATAATTACATATATTTGGGAATGGTATGTACGTTTAGCCAAATCTATTGCTTCATTTATTATGTGAACCAGTTTTTGGGCAGTTTCTGCTTCACCAGTTAAATCCCAAGCATTGAGGAATGCTCTTTGACCTAAACAGTAAAAAGTTTAATTTTAAAGGATTTCACAAAAATCTGGTGTATAGCAAATAATTCCATGATTTTTAATTTAAACAAAAAATGCTCTAATTATAATAATCGATAATCAAAAATAATTATTGCAATTAACCATAATATAACACCAACAATGTTGGATTTATTTGGTATTGTATTCCAGATTTTTGTTGCACATTGCACCCAGTATAAATCAGAAAAATAATAAAGACATAAATATACCTCCAACTGTCTGAAGTGTACATGTAATAATTTTTGAATTACTTGAGGTGTTTTTCCATCCATCAATAAGAACTACAGTTTCTTGATCTATTCCAAATTTAGTTTCTGAGATTAAGTTATTGTATACAGAATCCAATAGAGTACTTGATAAAGTTTTTCTACCAGGTTTTCTTTTTGCATAGGCAGGACACAATTTTTTTATTAAGTTGTCAAAATATTTAGATTCAATTACATTAAATGGAATGTTGCAGGCAAAAAAAAATTCTGCTATTGCTTGTGTAATGCTGTCTTCTTCTTTAACAGAAATGGTGTCTATATAGTTATCCAGTTTTGACGCTTTTTTCTTTGATTTGGCGGTTTTAGACGTAGTTGTTGAACTTGAAGGTCTACTTGCACTTGGTAGAGAATCCATGGTAACGGCTGTTGAAGTTGAACCTGATGGCAACATTTGCAACATTTCACTTGTACTACTTGTATTACATACGTAAACATCAATCGTATTATTAGCTTCTTCAGAGGCAGCCTGAATATTTAAGAAACAATATAAAACTACAAGTTGTAAAACAACTAATTAGATGATTACTACTTACCAATTCTTGTACGTTGATATTGTCGTCATAGTCGACATCATCCTGTTTTGCTTGACCACTATCGATTTGGCTAATATTCATATTATCATTATCAATGGAGTTATTATTATTAAATTTCTGAATCTCAGAATCTGATTCCAAACAAATTGACATTGAACTGGATTCAACAGATGGTGATAAGTTTGTTTTTATAATTTTGCATGACTTTCTAGATAGATAAAAAGATACTAGTTATTAGTTATCAATTTTACTAAAGTGGTTGGTTTGTACGTATATGCAAATATGCTTACCTGTGCAATTTCAATCTACTAATAGCTGTGTTTTTTAATAATTTGTTACACACGTTACATTTTGCATTGTATTTACTTCCGGATTGAATGCCAAGCTAACATACTCATTTTTTCGTGGCTTGCCACAAGCGCGATGACGAGCGCGACTATCATTGTCATTGCCAATATTGCAAGTAGAATTAAGTTTTTCACTTTTAGAAGTCATTATTAAATGAATTCGATACTAATCGATACATAGAACATAACCTTACTTAAGTTGCTGGGGTGGGTTAATACAAAATACAACACAAACCCACATAACCTTATTTAGTGGTTATATTGACATCTGACGTATTTAACTGACATAACCTCAAATAAAATACGTGATTTTTTCGTATTTTACGTATTTTACATATTTTACAAAATTTACATGTAGAAATTGTTTTTTACATGTTCTACATGTAAAATAATAAATTAGATTTTTTACATGTAAAATACCAACCCTGCACATCACTAGTAAGGTTGAGACTGGGTCACGCGCTGTATATCGCGTGAAGTTTACAAAGTTTATTAAAGATTAAAATAAATTTTCTTACTTTATATAGAAGATTTTCCTACGGTCACTTTAATTTTAAATAATCCATAATTTCTTATGGTAACTCACAAAACGATAAATTTTTTATTCTTATTTAAAAAAGGGAAATATAAACACAAATAAATTAGGATTGTATCACGAGATCCTGTTGTTTTGGATGTTACCAGGATACTGAAGCGTTCCGGGATGCATAAGAGCTCTCTGGGTATCGATACTGCACACGAATTTAACCATAGAAAATTGGGTAGAGGGGAAATCAACTCAATAAATCACCTCAGTAAATCAAAAAAGAATTTTTATTACACTTTATATATCAGAAAGTATACGATAAAAACTAGAAATATATGATTAAAACTCATTACATCTTGAAGAAAAGAGGGAAAGAAAGAGAAACTCTCAGTGGGAATGATAATTTAAAGTGAAAATTTTCCTTGAATTCGGGAAGATCTTCATCAAGCGTGTCTTTATTACATTCGACGGTTTATTTGAATTAATAAACGTTTTACATAGAACGTAGAGGTTGCGAGAATTCAAGGAGTTTTGCAGTTCTCTTAAAGTTCTCTTTGTTACTCTTAATCACAATCATATCTACAAAAAACCACAACAAAACCATGAAAAACTCGGTGACAAATAAAGATGAAGAATCACTCGATATCGCGGAAGATTTTCAAACTGTCGTCCTTCCTCTTGTAAACAAAGTTGCACTCGTTGTCGAAGAGAATTACGCACTCGATTGAAAGCAGTTTGATTTCTTAGTTGCTGGCAACCGACTACTATTCTCTGCCAAAGTTCATCTTCTGTATAAACTTCCGTGGCATAAACAATACCTTTTAAATGTCCCCAAGCAAAAAAATCCATTGGCGTTAGATCAGGAGATCTTGGTGACTACGCGACAGGTCCTCCACGACCAATCCATCTGTTTTCGAATCGTTCGTTTAAATAGTTTCTTACGTTTAGCGAATAGTGGGCTGGGGCTCCATCATGCATAAAATACATGTTTCTAATAACGTCTAATGGCTCATCTTCCAGTAACTCGTTTAAATTGTCACGCAGAAAGTTCGAGTAGATTTGACCATTTAACCGATTCGGTAAACGAATCAATTTATCGAAAATCCAAATTGATGGTTTCCAACATGAGTTGCGTGCGGATTTTCATCAGACCAAACATGCATATTGTGGAAATTAAAAACTCCATCACGCGTAAAACAGGCTTCGTCTGTAAACAAAATCTTCCCAAGCAAATCTGGATTTAAATTACATTCATGTATCAGCCATTGACAAAATTGGATACGGGGACGGCAGTCCGTCTCTAACCGTAGATGATGAATCTTCTGTAAGTGATACGGATGAAGTAATTGTTCTTTAAGGGTCTGCCAAACAGATACAGGATTTACGCCGATAGCTCTACTTATTCGCCTGGTACTCACGTGGGGATTATTATCTACAGCTTGCAAAATATTATCTTCGGTGTTTGGCGTGCGGACTGTACGAGGTTTGCCAGTGTCTGATTTTGGTGACTTAAAGCATCCTGTTTCTCTGATCCTACGGTCGACTTCTTGAAAGGTTGGATGAGATGGAATTTGCCTCGTAGGATATCTCTGCTGGTAAATTCGTCTAGCTTCACGCGAATTTCGACGAGCTTCGCCATAACATAAATGCATATCGGCGTATTCCGCAAATGTAAATTGAACCATTGCGAAAATAAGCTAGCTTAAATAAGAATAAGTCACAAAATGTTTATTGACATGCAGTTTCTGCGGCTGTTGTTTTATCGCGTTAATGGTAACGCGATGTCGCATTCAAATTTAAAGCTGACAATGAAAATTTAAAAATTCCATATCTCGAAAACCAATGAGTATTGGACCTATGTGTATTAGGATTTTTTTCTTGTTTTTATCTCTACTATCACCTGCCAGCGTGTGTAAAGTTTGTTTATTAACACCCTGTATATAGGGGCACATTCATCACAGCCAACCACAATTTTGAAACCCAACCCTTGTTTACTGGCTTCGGTGAATTTCACTAGTTTGTGGCATTTGTGACACACTAACACATCAGCTAAAGTAATGAAAACTATTGATAAATAGAGTATACGATAGTCAAAAGTACTATCGTAATTAGTGTCATAATTATCTTCCGATAGCTTCAATTTTTTTGCAAACGTGCCTACGTTCTCAACTGGCTGTTCTAGCATATAACGATTTTGAACATTGTGATCCTTGATAGCTTTTTCAAACGCCTTGCTTTTACCACCTTTTACTCCTTTTCGTGATTGGTATTGAGTTGCACTCATTTTCACAATACATTCTTAGAAACACTTATTACGCAAGTCACTGCAATGACGACAAATGTACTTTACGTGTTACTGACAGAACTATTAGTTATCAACGATCAACTACAGCCTACTCTCAAGTCGATAGTCGAGAGGTATAAAACAGTCGTAACTTCACTTTTTACTTGCATGGAGTTAATATTACCTTCGCAAAATGTGGAGTTACGACTGTATGTACCTCTCGGCTGTAGACGCTGCAAATCGGCATGGTGACTACTCAAAAAAATCGATCTTTTTGGGCCATTTAAAAAATTTTCCTCCGCATAAACACTTGGATATTATTGTTGAATAATCAAGGAAGCATTTAAGCCGATAAAAAAAATTACAAGGTAGTATTACCCCTTAATATTTCTAGAAACAAAACTGTACACTAAATCAAAAATAATAAGAAATGAAGTTCCAATTACGCGGTGTCCTGCGTGAGCGACGAATACACGCGACAAATGTCCTACGTGATTTTGGTCATTACTTCTCGAATCATGGAGAAGTACAGCACAATTTTGCTTGAAAGTTCATATTTAAAGTACAGACTTTTAAAAAAATATCGTAAAAAGTACAGAAAGAAAACAAATATAGTATTTTTACAAAGAAACACATTTGGCGAGTTCCATCATTTATATCCAAAATTAAGAAACGATTCTAAAATGTTTAAACAATATTGTGGTTACCTTCTACTTTCGATTACATTATTGCTGGTATTAAGTCTGAATTTCAATTAAAAACAACAAATTTTCAAAAACCTATTTCTATTGAAGAAAGATTACTGTTGACATTGCGGTGAGTACATAGAAATGAAACTACATAATATTGTATGATTGAAAATATTTTAATTATTATGAAATTATCACTGAGATAAATCACCAGAAGTGAAGTAACTCATCGTTGAAGATTCTGTGTTTGATGGGGTATTCAGTTTTGATATTTCGTTGATGAGCATCTCCTGAACCTGAGTCCGAAATAATAATTTATTCAGAGATGGTAGCTTTTTCATATACGGCATTATAGACTTGAACCAGTTCAAGTCGTCGTCGACTTCATTTAAATCTTTCTTCATTAGGTCTATTTTTTCTCGTTCGAGTGTTATTAAAATTTCTTCAATACTTTTTGCTGCACTTTCTTGTACCTTTTGGTTAGGCAACGCTCGCGATGGGGTATGCAACGATCCAGGTGTCGAGGTATCATATCGTATCTGTGCCGAAATAGCATTTTGTGCAGTTGCAGCATCAGTCGTAGGGCCATCAATTGTTGCCAAATTGGTATCATCTGTATTGAACTGCGATTCATCGGTTTGTGTATTGTATGATGTTTGCTCAGAAAGAATAGACATCATTGTATCATCATCGATAATGTCGCTTTCATCTAATATTTCATTTTGAATATTACTAGTAGTTTTACGAGGTTTCAAAATTGTCTTTAAAAATTGCATTGATTCAAAATGTGGCCAATCGCCTTGATATTGACCATTTTGATCTGCATCCGAACCCGATCTTGGCTTTTCTACTTTTTTAAGCTCTCTGTTATAGGAATCTCTTAAATTCTGCCACTTCTTTTTCACATCATCAGCTGAAATTGAAACAATATTATTATTTACAGATATTTGGTTACTAGAACACCATATAGAAAGTTATCATTCAATTTCCGAATATCAAAAACTGCCATTTCAAACATAGTGAAAGAAGTGTGTACTGCAATTTGGAAGACTTTAGTAATAAAACATATGCCTATACCTACAACTGAAATGTGGAAAAGTATTGCAAAAAAATTCTGGGAGAAATGCCAATTTCCTAATTGCATTGGTAGCCTTGATGGCAAACACATACGTATTAAGAAACCAAAAAAATCTGGTTCTATGTACTACAATTATAGGGGATTTTTCTCTATTGTATTACTAGCCTTAACTGATGCTAACTATAAATTTATAATGGTTGATATTGGTGCCTATGGAAAAGATAACGACGCTGGAGTTTTTCACGCGTGTACTTTACGACAAGCAATAGAACATAAAAAATTACAAATACCGGAACCCCACTTTTTTCCAAATACCCTCATTAAAGCGCCTTTTGTGTTTGTGGGTGATGCTGCATTCCCATTAAAAACATACCTTCTGAAGCCTTATGCACAAAAAAATGTCAGCGAGGGAGATATTAAAGAGCGGTTCAACTATAGATTGTCTCGAGCGAGGATGGTCGTTGAGTGTTCTTTTGGTTCAATAGCGTCAAGATTTGGATTACTTAATAGGCCAATTGAGACAGATATTGAAAATACAATTAACACTATAAAAGCTATAACTCTACTTCACAATATAATACGTGATCTTGAGAGTAATTTCGAAAATTTGACGTCAACTTCGTCACCTCATCTTCAACCATCAAGAAGATATAATGCCTCAAGTCAAGTAGCCATACATACAAGAGAGACATTCGCGAAATATTTTAATGAACATTGAAGGTTTCATATTATTAAATTATTTCGATGTCTCTATAAAATATATTTTATCTTCCAATATCAAGTATCCATTCGCTTCTTTAGGCTATTCTGCCAATATATTACTATATTAAATTACTAAACTTGATAATAATTTAAATAAAACTTACCTGTGCATTCTAATGCTTCGGCAACATTCTTTCAACTTCTTTGTATTAATAAACGATTCCTATAATGTTTATGTTTTTTGTCCCACAACAATCTTTGCTCACGCACTGCGGCGATCAACGCTTCTGAATCAACCATTACGTAGTTCGTGGTGTCGCATCTGGTCACCCTCAAAACAAGTCCGCGTTACGTCGCGTCTCGCCGCTGACTGTCATATAGGCCGCAAGTAGGGTATGCCGTTGAGTTGATCGCGTTCGTCGCGTTCGCAGCGTCGCGTCGCGTCGCGTTCGTCACTCACGCAGGACACCACGTTATAATGAAACAAATACATTGTAGTGTTGTGACATCATCTAGACATGAGGTCTGTCTATTAGTCAATCAGTCTTTTTTTTGAGATTTTCCATCATTTGGTCTTGAATTGTATTCAACACAATTTGTCTTCATTTTTATGAATTTATTTCTTTTATAACCAGTGATATTCTATTATTTTTATTTTTACACTACATTATATCGTAATGATTTAAAGTCCGTTAAGTGTACTTGGTAATCAGCTTTTTACAGCTGTGCTATGGGTACATGAGCGTTTTATCAAGAATAATAGCGATGAGATGGGATTTATAAATCTCTCTTACTACTTAAATACATTATTCTTTATTAAACGCACGTGTCCGTGCAAATTGTATTTATACTTTTGCCGCTCCGCCCAGCTCTGTAGCATCAGCAGTTGCGCACGTAGGTATGTGTCTGGCCTATCGTCGTCACTCCTGAAGGCTGCGTCAGGATTGCAACTGAAGCGTTTTCTCATTCCTTCAGCATTTAAGAATTCGTCTAATCCTGATCGCAATACAAGGGCTGTTCATAAAAAAGTGATTTTTGCTCATATTGTTTAAAAATTTGTCGTTGGTTATCTGTTGTTGCTGTGTGTAATACACAGAATGTTTGGCAATCAACTCGCGGTCGCAAAGTGATAACTTTTGTCGATCTGCACGATCGAAATTATTTTGTCTGATAAAACATATAATTAACGCTTGGAAAACTTGTGTATAACGAAATGCAGTAAGTGACATCTTATTTATTCATGGAGTATTCAAAATGTTTAATACGATTTGTACAAAATGTTACAACAAAAATATCGCATTTTACATTATTTAATAACAAAGGGAAAATAAATTTAAATTTAATAAAAATTGGCACAAATTATTTGTCGTAGTATTCTTTAAAGTGATCAATACATGCTGCATCGCAAACATGGCATTTAAAGACGGTTTCTCTTCGAATAGACCTAGATAAGCATGCAGCTCATCGCTTGGGCGTTCTATTTCCTCTATTTAGAAAGCAGAGCCGCGTTAAAACATGTTGCCGCCCTAGGCATTTTTTTTGCCGCCCCTAATATATAAATAAAAATTGGTATGCAACAGTAAACCTTAGCAACAAAAATGTCAAACTCTGGAAACAAAAACATGTAACATCTGATAATATACAAAAAATAAAAAACAAAATAAACCACTTTTCAACTAAAGAAGTAAATAAATTATACAAAATCTACAAAAAAATAAATAATATTATATTCTAAAAGGTTTCTTCCTTGACTTTTCTTTGACGGGTATTTACGTAGCTACTTGTCGGCAACCGACATGTCGTGGAAACGATCTGAAAATCGAACTCTGCAGTTAGCATCATCAAGATGGCAGACGATCAAGTAAAACAAGTAGTGTCAGCTTTCGTGGTGTTGGCAGAAAATCTTGCAATAGAGTTATTAAAACCCCTCCAATTAGGTGCATATAGCTCCTTAGTGACTGATCTTTGCTTGCAAAGTGGATACGAAAATTTCGTTCGTATGTCTCATACCGAGTTTGAAGAGCTACTTCACCTAATTGCGCCTCTTATTATCAAAAATGGAAGAACTAGGAACGATAACGTATCTCCAGGGGAACAATTAGCAGTAACTTTACGGTTCTTAGCTACGGGTGATAGCTATGGAAGTTTGATGTATCACCATAGAATATTAAAGACTAAGTTGTCCCAAATAATTCCGAATGTGTGTAAAGCAATCGTTCAAGTTCTACGTGAAGAAATTAAAGTAAGTATTATGCTTTATTTATTTTATTATAATAAATATATGATACATTATAAGAGATTAAAACATATCGGAATTAATTTTCCGTAAAAAAATCGATAGATTGAGTAGAGGAAGAAGACGCTAAGTCATGTGGGTTAGAAGTATGCACTGGGGTAGGTGGGTTCGAATACGGCATTAGGGTGGGTGGGTTAGAAGAATACACTGGAGTGGGTAGATTAAAATAATGCACTGGGCTGGACGGATTAGAAGAATGCACTGGGGTAGGTGGGTTCGAATACAGTATTGGGGTGGGTTGATTAGAGCACTGGAGGTTGAGTATTTGAGTGCGCCACTTCTGCTCGGTAGATAATATTATTTATTTCATGTCGGCCCCAACTTTGTATGTAAGTATCGTTCAAAGTACGCAAGGAGTGGGCTAAGTAATCTCTATAACTTGAGAAAATGTCCTTTTTAATATTATTGTTACTGACGGTTTTCATGACTTTATATGCATCTTGCACTTGATCCACTAATACTGATATATTTGTTGGTGCTGCACGTTTGCGGATGTTTTTGTCACGCGACTGCAATGCCTGTGGTTCGTGCGATATTTCTTTTGCTGGTTGTATCGGAGTTTCTTGTGTTTCGGAATCCAAATCGTCATCCATTTCCCGAAATAATTACAAATTATTGATTGAATTAATTTAAAGACTTTGTTTTAGATCCCCCGAAATAAAGAAACGTAGCAGCCAATTTTGAATCGAGATGGAACTATCCTAATTGCATTGGCGCCCTGGATTGCAAACACATGCATATTCAGGCACCAAACAACACAGGAAGCCTTTATTTCACTTATAAACATAATTTTTAAATTTAATATTTACTTAAAATAAAATCAATGTTTCTTGTTTATGTATCTCATCAACATTTTTAATTAGACCGTATGATTTAATACTAGGACATCCCAATAGACAAGGTGCTTGGAAGTTTACAATTTGAAATTCTACCATATCTTCTGTTTCATCAATTTTACACTGAACTCGAGTTGTGCCATAAATTTTTATTTCCGATCCATTATAGTTTCTTAATTTTATTTTCGACTTTTTAATGTTTACCTTTATTCGTTTGGCTAGTGTCTACCTTGCATCTGATTTCATTTCCTTTTATTTTGACTGTTTTATACCGCTCCTCTTTATTTTTTATATTATTTATACAATAAATTTCTCCAACAAATAGGTTTTCTTTTTCTCCATCATTTTCATTTTCTTTAGTATCAATCATATTTACTCTTTTATTGCGACACATTTTTGAAAAGTTTTTACATGTATTGCATATTTTATTAAATGCTGGGCAGTTACGATATTCATGTTTGAATCCACACTTACCATATGGTTTTTCTTTTTCTTTATTGTTTTTTCTTTCATTTTGTTTTTGACTCTTATCGAAATGTTTTTTCTTAAAATTTTTATTTTCTTTTACAGTATGTACATTTACATCTTCCGTGATTTGTTTTGTATGTTTCTCTGCAATTTCAGCTGCTTTACAACTACTTATACATGTGTTCAAGTCTAAATTTGGTTGTCTTAACAACCTTTCAGTCATTTTCTTTTCTTTCATACCACATATAATTTTGTCTTTTATGAAACTATCTCGTAAATTACCAAAATTACATGTTTCACTTAATTTTCTTAAGTCCGTTACATAATTGTCTATATTTTTCCCATCTTTTTGGTCCCTTGTAAAAAACAAGTGTCTATTTACTGACTCGTTTGTTGCTGGTATGAAACGATCTTGAAATATATCAAGTATTTTCGTATAATCACACTTATTCTCAGCCGATATCTCTAACGTATTGTATACTTCCACTGCCTCCGCTCCGAATGTATGTAATAAAAGGGCAACTTTCACTTCTCCTTCAATCTTCTTATCTGTTGCTACTGTTGAGGCAACCATATACAATTCAAATTGTTGTCTCCACTGTTTGAAATTATCAGCAATATCACCAACCATACACAACTCCGGAGGTTGACGTATGTTATCCATTTTTAGGTTAGGTGGGTTAGATTTCTTTATTTTTTCTTTTTTCCTTTTAAAAACTTTTTATTCGCTTTTTCCACGCAGCGCCATGTAAGGTTTACTTTATGTTAAACCACAACTATATTTTATAATTGTTTATTAGTTACTTAGTTTTACTATAACCTCTCCATACTATACTTTATGTTTGTCATCTATAACTACGTCTTAAGGTGCATACACATCAAGCGAACGAATAGCGAACTCCGAACAACGAATGTTTGTTGTTCGTTTGTTCAACATTTAGAAGTTTGTACACACTAAGCACACGAATAACAAATCTGGCCACACCAACAACCGATTTTCTTTGATGTACCGCTCTCGGAGCGAACGCATGCGAAGGCGAACCAAACGTTCGATTCGCCTGTGTGTTAACGTACACATTGGTTGCATACGCTTTTGGTGTTCGGCATTCGTTCGCTGTTCGGTGTTCGTTCGCTTGATGTGTATGCACCTTTACTACTACCGCGCCATCTATGTAATACATATGACAGGCCGCCATGTCGGCCGACATGTTGTGTCCTTACGAAAACCAGGCTTAAGTAATATTTTTTTGTTGCATCGCATTCCAAACACAATATCGATAACGCATTTAAACGTTGTTGCGTCGTGGTAGATCCAAAATTATTTTTGATTTTGGACAATTTTGAGAACGACCTTTCCCGATGATGAATTAGCAATTGGAATCGCCAAATAAATACGCATTGCTATGTCGAAATTTGTGTATATCTCCTTTAGCTCGCTTTCTCTTAAGTACTTGGAAATTGATTTTGAATCAAGTTTCCATTGTCATCTTCTCTATCAAACGTTGATGGTGGAGATTTGTATATTTTTCCTTTAGCTCGCTTTCTCTTAAGTACTTAGATATTGATTTTGATAAAAATCAAAATTAACAAAAATGACGCTATGACCGTAACATTGAAAAGTTTTAAATGGTCGTTTACACAAGTTGCTGATGTAGCGTCATTTTTGTTAATTTTGAGTTGTATAACTATCATCAGTTTAGTGTGCAATAATATTAGATCCTGTTTTCCCTATCTTCCAATTTAATAAACATTCTATTGGTGGTTATTTTCTTAAAGACCACGTCAGGTAAGACAGAATTTAATAATTATTGTCTAGAATGAATGGATTTATGGTTACTAAAGACGTATTCCTATGAATTTTACCTCTTAACATTTCACAGAATATAATTTTCATCTAAACTACTTAAATTTTTATTTGATCTAATATTAATTGAGGTGACCATGGACAGAACACTTGCTTTCATTCTTTTTCTTTGCTCAAAGTTGTATCTCTTCCCATTTTTCTTGAGATATTTGGTTTTTTAACACGTTCGCTGCGATACCAGTGACAGGTATCTTGTTCAAATACACAGTACCAGGTAGATGTGTCTGGTGAGTGTTTTTTTCATTGCGTCGGTACCAGGTATGTGTGTTCATTTTTTTCGTGGTTTTTATCAAAACCAGTGAAACCATCGAATTGTATTTTTGTGATTTTTGGTTCAGAATTATGACAAGAAAGATGGGTTCTAGTCGTAAAGAGCTCAACCAGAGGAATTTCAAAATATTGATAATTACATTGGACATATATTTATAAAATATATAGGTGAGAAACGAACAAAAATAAAAAACAAACGGATTCAATCAAAGAAATCTTGACTAAATTACACACATTTACTTTAAAAACAAGGATATTTAACATTTGAAAACACTCAGTTTAGCTATACCTTACTATTGTAAAGGGCACGGAGCGGCTCGTGCCGTTTACCAGGCGAGGTCGTGCACTCTGCTATCGCGCTCGCTTAAAAACAAACAGCAGTCTATGGATGACTCTGAAAACAGGTAAAGCAATAAAACAACGGAGAATTATTTTGAATACTTATACCGGAAACTAACTTTTAAATTTGTTACAAAAAAAATAGGGAACAATAACTAATGCATTTTAGTATTAAAAATGAACAATACTTTTCAAAACGATTTACTCAATTAACTGCGCGATAATCTTAAAGTTACTTACAATCTATTCTAGCCATTCCTAACGTCCACGTTTCACACTCCGCTATAATTCCTTAAGAGACAATTTTATTTGTACTACATAAACACAGAAACCGAACCAAAAAATATAAATTGAAAACAAAACAATTACTTTCTCCAAATTTTCTAACTTTACTCAACGCCCGTTCGAAAAACTCTCTCTGTTTTTTTCAGACGACTCCCGCGGCTCCCGTCTTTCCCTCCTGTCTCTCTATCCCGCCCAGCGCTCTTATCACGCCCACGTGCTGGCTCCCACGGCCCAAGAACGCTGAGCCTTGTGTAGTCTACGCACGAAACAAAACTCAGCGATATCAAACCAAACAAAATTTACCCTGTACTGTGGAGCTAACGCCATAGGTTTCTACACTCTCTGCTACTGGGCGGCAAGAAGAAAAACTCGAACCCTAGATTCGCGATAAATATCTAAAGCATCTAAAACATCTAAACATCTACAAATTCTACATAAAAATTCCTTACGTCTAACAGGTGGGATGCGGTTTGTTACACTATGCTTTTTATTGAAACACGAGAGGCACATTGCTGGTTTTAGATCACAGTCATCACAATAACTCGATACTTTAGTAACTTTTTTGTCTGCTTCCTTACTGGACAATGTAGCCCTTAGCTTCTTATAACATCCTACACAGTTCCGACGTCGTTTTCTCCCTGGACCCTGCTCATAAGCAAATGTATGTACCCTTTTCGGAGTGCAAGTCGACTTTACAGTATGTTCAGAATCCTGATCCACTAGTGACATTGCTAGGTTCTCTCTGAACTGTAGCATGGTAAGGGTCCTGTTGCTTTTATTAGCTGCATTAAAAACTACATACGAATTGACAATAATTGTAGTTCCTAATAGTAATTCAAACGCCGATTTCCTATACCATTTAAGCCCTTTGCGTAAAGCTGTGTAGTAGGAGGACATTTGATCACTCAGATCAACGCCTTTTTTACCTTTGTTGTAGTCAATAATACATTTGGGTTTAAGAACAGGCTCCGAGTTTCTGTTTTTTTTACCAGTATCATGCAGGTTGATATCATGATCTCTTTTATTAGATATCATAAGAATGGGCCTCTTATCTTTCCACTTTATTATTTTAACACCCTTTCCATTATGTACTCCTACCACTTCATTCTTTTTAATACCACGATTAATAAATTCTTTTGGAAGACCTCTCCTGTTTGATCTGAGTGCTCCACAGTAAAATGTTTTCCTTTCCTGAAGTTTTTTCACAAGTGGGACCCCTGAGTAAAAATTGTCACCGTATAAGATGCGACCTGAATCAAGCAAATTATCCATGAGGTTCATAACTACCTTTACTGTATGTGAGTCGCTGGAATTATCTGGATTATCCTCCTTGCCACAATACATCTTGACCTTAATGGTATAACCTTCCAAGGTGCACAACTTATACAGCTTGACGCCGTACTTATGACGTTTATTTTTAATATACTGGCGCATCCCTAAACGTTCCCTCCATGGAATCATGCTTTCATCAATGACAACTTCTTTTCCTGGTGTTAAAATATTTTGGTACCTGGTATTAAGCAGAGTCAAAAGAGGTCGTATGCGAAAAAGACGATCTTGGGAACTAGGTAAATCTTCATTGTTATTGAAATGAACATACTGCAAGAGTAACAAAAATCGGTCTCTTGTTATTTTCGACGCATTATATTTATTATGATAAAGCTCATGTTTCGACCAGTAAAGATTAATTGTTGGAACTCTAGCTAATCCCATGCATATAATTATCCCAAAAAATTTATAGATCTCATGGTTATTAGTATCTGTCCAAGATTTGATTCGAGACTTGTTCCTTCGAGTTTCAGAAGATATCTGTTGCATAGCATACCTGTTTGTTTCAGTCACTATTAAATCCATGACTTCCTCATCTATAAAAAGTTTAAATGTCTCTAAGGGACTGCTGCAGATTGTTGGATCCACATTAATGCTTTGTCGGAGTGAGTACTCAGCCATGTTCAGTGCATTATCCATATCCATCGGTAGCCATACGTCAGTCTGAATATGTTCTGCAAAAAAGTATTCGTGTATTTTTTATTCGCTTTATGATGATAAAAAAATAATGTATCACCTAAAAATTCATCAGCCTCGTTTACAGCATCATCTGCCTCGTTTATAACTTCATCTTCATGACCTTCATCCAAAGAATCATTACCATCTGGTTCACTATCGCCATTGGACGCACGTGACTCTTGATCGGAGGTAGCTGAAGGTGAAGTTGCTTCATAATCTGGATCTGAACTTGAGTGAGTTCCGGCAAATGGCTCTTCTGGGTCACTTTCGATGTCCTCATTTTCACTACAGTTGCCGCTTTCTAGTGACTTTTCGGTTGGAATTTCAGAGGAGACATTACGTAGCTCAATGGATCTAGGCAACTCTTCTGATCCCTGTAAAAACACTTTTATGAGTTATAGTATAGGTTATGAAATTTTAAAACGTACCTAATAATTTTCTAGATCCACTAGACTCACCACCATCATTTGGAATATTAATATTCCGGTTCTTTTTCAACAGTTCAAGTATTTTACGGCTTCGTGAAGACATTATAAACCAAAATAATTTCAATAATACACTACAACACAGCAAAAACTACGTAAAGCACGTGGGAATGCTGGACCAGTTACATGTGTCCGGTACTGTACAGATGTAAAACTGTTTTAACGTGGTGCGTTACCGGTCGCATGTGTCCGGTAGATACTACGCTACCTAGGAGAGTCATGGGAATCGCGAGTGCCAGATAGCTACCTATAATTCTGGCGTACGAAAAGCGGTTCCTAAGATACAACTTTCAGCGCAACGTAATAGATGGCACAACCACTGCCCGGTGTAACGTATTGAAGGATACCAGACATATGTGTCTGGTAACGCAGCGAACGTGTTAACCACTTAAGGCTTGCCTTATTTTTCGATTTTCTGAGCAAAAATCATCGACTTTTTTCTTAATTACTACGTATACTGTGGTGAGGCCGCCTCTGAACGGTCTCGACCTTTGGTCATACCGCTGCCACCAGAAACAGTATTTCGCGCTTCCTAATTCTTAGTCTGAAGGACCCCTAATTGATCTTAGCAAATCAATCAAAACTAAATGACAAGCGCGCGGTCACTATTTCAGAACCGTGGGTTCTTGCACTAAGGCTCTGTCAGAAAAAGACGGAAATCAAAAGACAAGCGTTCTAACCACACTTAAACTATATTAACAAGATAACAAGAAATAATTGACAATGAACAAACTAAACCTTAAAATCTACCTACGTTTATCTATGACCCGACGTTACTTAAAAAGAGATATTCCTGAATCTAACCTCGACAGCTAATACTCGTTGACAGATAGGTGATAACGGAAACTGGCAAACAGACTTACTCAGGACTTGTATTCCGATTTGGTGGTACGCCGATGGATTGCAACCCAGGATCCTTTTTGGTGGCTTCTCGGAATTTAACCGGGAAGGTTCCAACACCACTCTCGCACCAAATCCTCAGTGGAAACACAATTTCCGACACGACACGGATGCCCGAAATACAAAGAATGTTTGCGAGTGAAACTAAGTCACAGTTCTCGATATGCGACGACACTTAGAATTGGTGTTAAAGCGAATTCTAAGTTGCTATCTAACGGAGCGCTGACGACGTTTCGACTCAAAATTCTCTGGTGATTGTTATGTGATTGTGATTTTTAATTCTCTCGAAAAAGGTCTTACAAGCTCTTAACCCTTTCAGGACGGCACTCAAAAGTAGGTTGCGTGCCACACGGACGGGAGTTTTTGCAGTGGCAAACAGGCGGCTGTCGAATATATACGACAATGTGGAAAAAGTTGTTTTTATTGAAGAAATAATCAAACAATACAAAATTAACTAAAACTCTTAGTAAAGCAAAAATATAAGAACAAAAATTAACAAATAATAAAAATATTAGGAACAAAATATCAAAAATAAGTGTGAGCCTTTTCTTCTGATCTAGTCTTTTTTCCCCGTTTCTACTGCTACTACCAATATTTGATCTGTTCGTGGTATATTTGGAAACATGGTGCAACACAGAGCCCGACTTCACAATCTTTGCACATGAATCTCGATTCTTTCCTTTTTTTTGCACCGTTTGTTGTATGCGAGCAGACCCAGCATCTTCTCATTTGCGCTTTCCCATTTTTGCGAGGAACTTCTGAAGGGAAGTGCTTTCCTAATAGTCTGGCCACGGTAGGAGGTTGTATGTTTTGTTTCATTTGGTATTGCGCTGGATATCTAAAAAATGCGTACGATGAAAAATTTACAAAAATAAAAGAATAAAAATACCTTTCCAGAAGCTGCCGGATAACTTCTAAATGGAAGGCAGGAAATAAGATGTTACTGGCATTCTGGGTCTTATATAAAGCATGCGCATTTAGCATGCATATATCGAGGTTACGAGGAAATAATTTCTTGTACCATTTTAAGGTTTTTCGCGTGCAATCCGTACTGGTAATCATCATGTCACTTCTGTCAATTGCCCCCATCCTTTCATTGTAAGCCAGTACACATAATGGTTTGGTCTTATTTTCATTAGTAACCCTATCAACCTTACTAAGCGTAATCATTTTATTTTCGTGAAAGGTGGTCAGCATTACCACGTCACGACGATCTCTCCATTTCAATACTAGCATTTGCTCACTGCTACGCCACTCTGTTTCCCCTTTCTTCAGCTTTTTTTCAAATATTGGCATGTGTTTACGATTTATGCGAACAGTTCCGCAAGAGTTTGTTTTGTGCTGAAAAAGATAATTTGCTAAAGTAGGACTTGTGTAGTAGTTGTCACTGTAAAATGAATGGCCTTTGTTCAGGTAGGGCTCCAAAAGTTTCACAACAACATCACCTGACAATCCTAGACCGCTGTCATTATCTCTATTTTTAACATTATTTTTGCCAGTATATACCAAATATCCCAAAACATAACCTGTTTCACAATCGCATAAGACATAAACTTTTATTCCGAAACGGTGTCTCTTGGTTTTTATATACTGTTTGAAGGACTTTGAAAAGAATCATACTTTCATCAATGACGATATTTTCAAACGGATAAAAATTACTTTTGAAATTGTTTTGTATCAAATTCAAAACGTGTTCGATTTTGTGCAGACGATTACCTTCCTGTGCATTTTGATTATTACTAAAATGTAAGTGCCTTAGTATTTGTAAATAGCGATCTCGAGACATTGTTTGGCGGAAAAAGGGCGTGCCAATTAAATTATCTGTAGACCAGTAGTCCTTTACATCGGACTTTTTAACGTGGGGCATCAACAATGTGAGGGCTATGAAATTGTAAAACTCTTGTTTATCAACGTTTTTCCAATCTTTAGCATTTTGTTGTTGAGCGAAAATATTGGTTTCTGCAACAATAGTGTTGACTACTTCTTCCGAGAATAGGTTCAAGAAATACTCTATTTCCTTGTTTTCATTTTTTAGGTTTTTATTCTGTAGTCCACTATTAGTGACGTCAAACTGGTCAACTTTAGGAACAAACTCACGTGAATCCCATTTTAGCTGAAATTCCTCCTCACGTATATTTTGATCAGAGATATCCGAAGCTACTAAATGTTCTTGTTCTTCGGTACTTTCGTCTTCCAACAAGGTTTCGTCGTCTTCTCCGGAGCTCAATTCACTGTCAGAGTCAGGGATATATTCGCTGCCACTGTCGATAAATGGTTCGTCCTCACTCAAATATATATCACTATCGTTCAGAGCATTCATAATATTTTTCACTTCCTTCCCAGACAGTCCACAATAAGTATTACAACCCGACGGACCCGCGTGATTTTTAGATGACATTCTAAAACATGTTCTAAAACAGACTGGTACTAAACGCACGTGGTCTATCAGGGTATCACCTGACCTTGCCATGTTGCCGCGTATGTACGACAATGTCGGATATCCACGACATCCGTCTGTGTGACAAACACAAACTGTCGGAACGGTACGACGGCCGTCGGTGGGCCAAATTAAAAATTTATGTATGCCATATCTGAAACGACAAGCGTACAGAAGGGAAATGAGCTGCTGTCGGCTATATACGACAGCCGTCCGTCTGCCAAAAAAGTTGGTGACGGGTATATACGACAACCGTCTTGAAAGGGTTAAGTAACCTCGGGTGTTGGAGGGGTGCAAAAACCTTCTTGAGACGTTCCTATCGCCTGGATGTTCCCGACACCTGGGCCAATCCAAAATACGGGGCGGATGTTTTACAATAATTTTCTGAGCCAATCAGGGAATTTGGGGGAGGGAATAATTTTTGACCACGGGGCCAGAAGATAACATCCGCCACTACCTAATCCCAAAAATCATCACGAAAATCCCAAACTGTGGGAGCCATCAAACCTTTACGTTTTCTAACGTCTATTGTATTTTTAACGACTTTTTCGTTATCTACGTTTCCCCATAAATTTGCTTACACATTAATCTTTCCCAAAATTTATTTCGACGTCTGGTCACCATTCCGGACGTCGGTCATAAACGCGAGACGTGATTTTTTGTTTTTCGAAGGAAAAGGTTGCACGCCAGGAATATACAATTCGTATGGTTTATTCCCAAAACCATTAAATAATTCCCGAATTATTACAATACATGTTTTGACAACCGTTTTGAACGACGTTTTAAAATAGATCTTCATTATAGTCTAAGAAAAAAAGATATTAGATACATTGTTTTTTTTTTGTTTTAATTATTGCTTACATTTTAGTCCTTCAGGACACCATTCCTGAATATTAAAAATATTAAAAGAATATTAAATAGACACATTAAGGATGATTTTACTATCGTTTATGTTAAGGATGTCAAAAAAGAAATTTTTATTGAATTATATAATTTTTATTATTTAATTAAAAAATAATGTGTATGTTAAAATAATACAGGGTGCGGCAAAACAAACAGTGCAGTTTTGATGGGCTATTAAAACAAATTGGCATAACCTACGAAAAAGAGGTTTATTCTGCTTGAGTCAGTACTACACCCCATTTTTTCACATAAGTTTTGAAGATCACATCAGCAAGATGATGTCCTCTAGAAGCGATGCACTGATGTAGGCGATTTCTGAAGTTTTCAACTGCGTTCTGGCACACTACGATCGGAATGGCGGCGATTTCCTCTCTAATACGGATCTTCAGTTCTTCCAAATTGTGAGGACGATGCTTAAAAACCTTTTCCTTGAGGTACCCCCATAGGAAAAAATCGCAAATGCTCAAATCCGGTGATCTCGCCGGCCACCCCAGGTCGCCCCTCAGAGAGACAAGGCGCGCAGGGAACATTTGCCGCAGTTTTGTCATTGAAATCTGCGCTGTGTGGGCTGTAGCCCCGTCCTGTTGGAACCAAACATCTTCGAGGTCTTGTTCTGTAGCCAACCGTGCGAATTCTGGCTCAAAAAAATTTTCGAGCATGGTAACATAACGCCGAGGGGTGATGGTTGTTGTACACCCATCCTCCTCAAAAAAGTACGGTCCAATAACCCCAAATTTGGATATGGCACACCATACAGTGACTTTCGGAGAGTGGAGAGGTCCCCAAAGTTCTCGTGAACTTGTCGTGGGTTGTTGTCCGACCAATAACGGAAATTCTGTTTGTTTACGGCGCCAGACAGATGAAAGTGGGCTTCATCACTACTGAAGAACGTTGACCTTGCTGGGATACGGTCCAACATTTCATGGGCGCGATTCACACGGTTTTGAAAATCTGGAGGCATCAACTCCTGAACCACCATAATCTTATAGGGATGGAAGAATAAATCTTTATGCAAAATCCTCCTTACAGAGCGGTCGGACATGTTTAATGCAGTTGCATGTTTCCGGGCAGAGCGTGTTGGTGATTGTTCAACAGCTTCTCTCACTAGAGGCAACATTTTCAGGAGCTCTCACTGTTTTGGGTCTTCCCATACCCCTAGGCCTTTTTGTTGAACCACATTCTTCCAATGCACGAACCCAACTCGCGATAACATTGCGGTGCGGAACGGGATCACAACGTGGAATGTTGAAGTGCCGTCGGAAGATCCGCTGAGTGATGATCAGAGCGCGGCGAGTTTAGCTTACGCGTCCCCCACCACACGAAACAACTTGTTCGGCAATGGCAGACAGTGGCGTGGTGTTCCCACTGGTTATAACTGTGAACGCGTCCCGTATTTGTATTTTAAAGATCACAAGATCTGCAATATTGGCGACTTACGACGATAAAAATAGGACACGCTAGTCATTTTCGAATTTATAGGGACTATTTACGGCAACTGAAACAACCATTTCTAAATTTCTTTCCGTAAATGACGTCTTTCGTGATGTAAAAATGCTGTTAAATTTTGAAAATTACCGTTCCACATCGCAACTGGTTAATACAGCATAATTAAAATATGGACGTAACGTTTCATACTTACATTTCAATTCTTCCTTATATTTTGTTTTGAAAATTGTTCTATAATATTTAAATCTGGGTTCCCATTAAGTACGTCCCGAATTTTATGATTAAACGATGTACAGAATTCACCTGGAATTTGTTTCAGTTCGTCCAAAAGGAAACCTAAAGTATTCACCGATTCTTCAATCGAAAGGCCTTGTTTTTGAAAGTATTTTATTTTGTCTGTTAATTTAGAAAAATTTTCTTTAACATATTTGAATTGCTCATGCAAATCTGGCATTTCATTTTTACTACATTGCAACGTTGTATAATGCATGTAGCATCATTTTCGAGCTGTAAAATGCATTTTGTGACGGTTTCAAAATTATCTGCATAAAAAATACAAGCTTCAATCCATGTTCCCCAACGAGTGATTACGGGTGAAGGAGGAAGTGGTAAATTCTCGCACATTTCTCTATATATTGAAACTCGTAGAGGAGCTTTCAAAAATATTTTCTTGCACAAACTAACAAATTTGTCAAGATCTGAGAAATGATCTCTGACAAACTCACATATTCGATGGAGACCATGTACGATACAGGTTATATGCAACATATTTGGATACATTGTCTTCAGCAATTTACCCGCTTTTAACATATATGCTGCTGCATCTGAGACAAACAAGAGAACCTTTTCGGGATTTTCTTTTACGATAGGCCTTATGCTATCGCAGATAACTGCTACTATTGTGTCTGCGTTAACTATAGTGAACATTTTTGTAGCTATTAAGTAAGGTTGAGATACCTGAGTAGGATGCATAATCCCTGCTAGCACGTTAACAATGCATTTACCAACAATATCCGTAGTTTCATCGGCACTTATCCATATGTAGTTGTTTAATGTCTTCTCGGTGTTCTAAGACTTTTAATTTTGAAAATTTTTATTTCTTGTTTGTGATCTTTATCGTTTGGTCTTGACCATACGTCTAATCACTTTTGTTAGTATGTCGTCTTGACGATTTGACATACCTCGAAATCTTTCACTGTTTAGTACTGATGATAGATTTCGTCTTTCGTTGCGATTTGCCATCCATGCATCTGGCATGATCCATGGCGTCGCTCCGTCGCCCTCGAGACAGCTCCAGTTCTTTGCTCTCTCAAGTTGCTGTTGTTGCCTTCACCGTTTTCTTTGTACAGTTGAAAACCGTAACAAAGTCCTACACCCATCATCGCTGTGCTGTCAGTAGCTGGTGAACGTGGCTCAACGTCACGATTACACGCTCTTGCTCCTTCCAACTCTCCGATTGGTATAGTTTTGATGATTTGGGCAGTTGTGCCCACTTGGCTTGTATTTCTGAATACCAGATTTTCAGTTTTAATCGTTTCAAGTTTTCCGATTATACCTGACAAAGATTGCAGATACTTCAGATTGAACCGCGTTCCTGCTGTGTATTCTGGGAATGTAGTTGCTGCAATTTCCTGTCTGGCTAACCTAAGTTTTTATCTCTGGTCGCCGTGGACCTATTGCTGTACTATATCCACATAAATTCTCACTGAATTTTGAGTGGTTGTGGTTTTCGTACTTTTACGCTTATCGCGGGAATGTCCGCTGCTTGAGTTAATGCCATAACGACATCTCCAAGCACCCCGAGACATGGCACTTCTTCGAACAAAGTGTGATTTTGTGCGTTTATCTCCTCTGCGTGGTATCCACCCAATGTTTGAACCACTGCAACTGGTAGGTCCGGAACCTCTAAAAGAGTTTCTTTTCCCATCTTGTCGCTTATGGATTCCACTGATGTTAGATAGTTAGCAATTGGAAATGGCACGTTGAATTCACAGTCCGATGCTGCCTTGCGTATGCTCTTTTCCTGCGGTGTCAGCTCCCTTTCTGCTTGTTTAGCTTTGACTTCAATGAACTTCAGGTGTAAAAGCGCAGTTGAATAGTAACCTAATTCTTCCTTTGCTAATAGCCTGTCCATTCTTTGTTCGTCGACCAACATGTTTGAAAAAGTTTCGTTTGATACTTCGATCAATTTGCTGTAGTTTGCAGAAAAATTTTCTTTTGGTTTTATTTCGATTACGCGCATATCTACTCCGAAGATTGATTCAGCGTATAACGCCTCATTCTTCTGTTCTGTAGGTGGCTTTGTCAAAATTCTTGTGGCTTCCGGTACAGTTGGAGTTGGTGGCACTACACTCGTTTTTGGTTTAGCAGCAGAAACTTTCTTCTGACTCTTCTTCGAACGATCAAAGTTTTCTGGTTTTCCTCTATACCCGGGTGCAAGCTTTCGAATCTCCTCTGCGGTGTAAATTTTCTTTACTTCGTCTGCCATTGTTTATGTTTTTTTACCTTACTAGGACCAGGTCATAAAACTGGTTTAACAATTTATTTTTGATAGGTTCCATCACCTTAGTATATACAGGGTGGCGGAGATTGAACGACCACATTTAAACTTGACGAAAAATTTTTAATTTTTGTGGTATTAGGTTGAAAAAAGCACCAGTGGTAGTTAATGGATGGAAGTTTTATTAGAAGACAGAAAATAATTAATTATGAAACAGAGTGTCCGATAAATGTCGTCCTTCCATGAAGATGCATTCCTGCAGACGCTCAGTGAAATTGATCATGACGCTCTGTAGCATTTCTTCCGGAATGGCTGCAATTTCACGTCTTATTGCTTCTTTCAAATCTGGAAGAGTTCGTGGTTTGTCAACGTACACCTTGGACTTGAGGTAACCCCATAAAAAGAAATCACAGGGTGCGAGGTCAGGCGAGCGAGGTGGCCACGAAACATTGCCATTTCTGGAAATCACATGTCCCGGAAATGTTTCACGGACGAGATCCATTGAAATGTTCGCGGTATGAGCTGTGGCTCCATCCTGTTGAAACCAAATGTTCTCAGTGTCCCATTCATTTTCTTCTAAGTAGGGGATAAAAAATTCTTGAAGCATACGCACGTAGCGCTCTGAATTGACCGTTACCGTCTGCCCCATTTCATCTGCAAAAAAATAAGGCCCGATTATCCCTACTTTTTCTCTAGGTGGTTATTCTTGTATTTCATTCTTTCAATTTCGTATGTTTCGTATATAAGCATTTTTTGGCTTTTTGTCATATTATGTAATAGTTTGATGTTGTTTTCTTTGTTAAATTCATGTTTGTTTTCGATTATATGTCTTCCAAAATTTGAATCTGTGTTTCGTAGGTGTCCTTTCATTCGAGTTCGTATATTTCTTCCAGTTTCTTCCACATAAAAGGCTCCACATGTATTACAGTCCAAAAGGTATACACCGTTTTTATCTAATGTTTCTATGTTTCCTTTTGTGTTGTTTAGTATGTTTTTTATGTTATTATGTGATTTAAAGGAGACCTTTATATTATTTTTATTGAATATTTTATTAATTTTGTGCGCTATTTTTCCACAGTATGGTAGTGATCGAAATTGAGTGTTTTGTTTGTCTTCTTTATCATTCAGAGTTGTTGAGTTTTTTAGATATTGTTTTATTCTATAGTTTTTGATCATCTTATCTATGTGTTGTGATTGTTGTTTGCTATGTTCTTTATTATTTTAATTTCCTTGTTTAAGTTTTCCTCGTTGAGATGTGTTGAAAATGCTCTGTGAATGTATGTATGGAACGCTGCGTTTTTATGTGTATGATGGTGGAAGGAGTCATGAGGTACAATTATGTCAGTCTGGGTTGGTTTTCTGTATATATTAAATGATATTTCACCTTGTTCATTCTTAAGGGGACTGGAGAGTCAGATTGCTAAAAAATCGTGCTTGTTTTTAATAATATTTTTTGACGAACTGATTAAACATGCAAGAGTGAAAATTTTAGGTATATTTATGCAACATATGAAGAGTAGAAAAATATTGTCTATTAACAAATATTCATACAAATATACGAGAAACATAACTGAAACAAACTCTTTTTTTTTCATTCAAGATGTCGTTTTTACAGTAATATCTCGGCTCTCGGTGGTTCGATCGGAGCGAATATTGGCTAGAAATTTTGAGGAGCCTTATCATTATCCGGTGAACCACTATAAAAAAGAATCGAATAAAATTAACAAAATAGCAATTATTATTAAGAAAAAATTTAAATTTTTCAGTCTTTTTGCAGTAAAAAAAATTAATATCTCGGAATAAAATATTTTCAACGAGTTGTCCGTGGTTCATCTGAGAGCCAGATGAACAAATATTGTTGTTGTAAAATATCTAATCGATACGAAGCTTAGTTTCGGACAAATCACTGCAAAAAGTTGAAAAAAAAAAAATCGAGAAAAACGCGTTTAAAGTTTAAATGTAGTTTGCGTTCAAATAATTATTCTTACACGACTTAGAAATTTCCTGGAAGGTAAAAACAGCTTTCCGGACCTATATCCTCGTCAGCTTTTTTCTGTAGATCCCGAATTTTCTTTATACGGCTTTGTTTCGAACGCCTTTGAACGGAAATGTCCGAGTCATGAAGACGACGGTTGTCTTCCTCTTGGCAAGCGACTACAGTTCGGTTTCCATAACTGATATTTAGTTTTTCAAATAATGCCAATAATGCATGACAGCCATCATTAAATACCGCTGTTGCCAAAAAAGCTGCAATTTCAATAGTTTCCGTTCCACTGAATGAAGTTTTAGGCGCTATTTTCCACACTTTATTATTGAAACACTCATTTGCATTTTGAGAATATCCACCAAGACATCTTTGTAGTAGTGTATCGTCGGAAAGAGCTTCATAAATGGGAAAAATTTCACGCTGTACATTACAACGAATTGCAGGCTTGTGTATATATGTTTCCAATTTACCTTCGGCTTCCGCTTTCCGCCATGAACACCATGACTCAGGTCCGACAGGGCAAAACTCATGTTGCGGATGATCATCAGTGGAACATTTGTGGTAATATGTTGCCCAAATCGAGTTTTTCATTTTTTCAACGCTATCACTATTGGCTCTTATCGCTTTACCATAATATTTAGTTAGTTCACCTATAAGATTGTCCGTCAACTTTCCTACGCCGCCAAGTTTCTTCTCTTTTTTAATTGAACGGAGTCGAGTACCCATTCTTTTTTGTACATGGCCTACGCACTCTCGCTTATATATTTCAAATTCCGCACCATATGGTTTCTTAGTAAGAATGGTTTTAAAGGTTTTCGAATCACCGTCACCAATATAATATTTATATTTAACGTCATACTTTGATTCAGAGCTCTCAAACATCTCAATAATTGCATCAGCTTCCATTTTACCAGCATTGCCTTCGTGATTAGCATTACATTCTTCTTCGTGTATATTTAACCATTCTAAATATTCTGATGTTCCACACCGATGTTCCCAAATTTTGCAGGCAGCACAATAAGATGATTTCACAACGACATCAAGTACTTTGCCAGTATAATTTCCGATAAGCGATGCAATGCCGTGTAATGATTGACATGCACGTTTACGCCATGACCCATCTCCAGATACAACTAAACTATTTTTGTTTTCCGAACATTCAATTTCTTCTCTTACTGCAGTATTCATTGAGACGGTTGCAATAGCAGATGCAGCATTTCGAATTTTTTTAATAATTGTGTTGTATGTACTACGACACGCTGGTACACATAAATCCATGAGACCGCAAAATATTTTTACTCCACTATACCCAATTCCCAAATATCCCATAACGACAATAAATCTTGTATTAATTTCGTAAGTTACATTTGAATAAACGGTTTTTATGGGACTTGAAGGAACAAATCTATCATTACGTGTAGAGTAATGCGTGTAGAGTTACGCGCCTGGCGTGCGAAGCGTGGAGTGCCGCGCGGCAAGCGCGCCTGGGCGATCACGATCAGACGGCTTGTAAAATGGCAAGCTTCGGGCCGCGCGGCAATTCCGGCGCGGCGATTCTCCTCTATATTCACATTTGAAAATGTTGAGGCGTCGGGAACGAATGGCCGGTTGCGCAGCAGCTTGCTATATTTTATTAAACACCGAAAGTGATGATTTACAAAAAAAAAAGAAAAGGAAAAGGTGGTGGTTGGCGTCGCACAATAAAAGTCGGTCCAGGTAAATTTGAAAAATATATGAAATGTTTTATTTTATTATTTTTATAAATGTATTTTTAGATACAACGCTAGTGACATGTTGTACGATTTAAACAGTGAACCTTCTGGAAAATTCTTCAATTTTTGTAGAATGTCTGCAGCAGATTTTGAATTTTTCATTAATAAAATTGGGCAACGAATATCAAAAATGGACACTAACATGAGAAAGTGCATTCCGGTACAAGAAAGGTTGGCTGTGGCACTGAGGTTTCTAGCAACTGGGGACAGCTACGCAAGTCTATATTATTTATTCAAATTTTCACCGCAGACCGTCTCAAAATGCGTCTATGAAGTTTGCAGTGCGTTGATAGACACATTACAAGGAGAAATAAAGGTAGGGTTTTAGAATATTATTGCGACCGCGATTGAAAAGCTTGTTGTGTTATTAAGAATGGCTGAGAATGAGTAGATGATTGTGATGATTCTGTGGATGATTGAGCATGGGAATCAGAAGATGGCAAAAATTCTGGTAATGGTGGAGAACAAGGAGAAGGCGAAAACACCGAGGATGTTTGAGAATAAGGAGAAGATTGAGAGTGAGAATACAAAGGGGAAAAGCTTGAAAATGTGTGAGAGCTAGGGTGAGCAAATGATGGGTGCTGTGAGTATGCTTGAGAATAAGATGTTTGAGAATTGGATGGTTGAACAAACTGAAACTGTTGTTGCTTTAAACGAAACATTAGGCAATCAATCTCATGCATAGCATTGTCACGTATGTTCTTGTCCAAAGATCTCAGTTTTTGACATAGTAGTTCAGAGAACAAGGAGCATTCATCGTCGATAGACTTTTCTTTTATAGATTTTAAATAATTGTACGCCTCATCCATACGTCTTTCTTTTTCTGATATCGTCATTTTGCGCTTTTTACTATTAGTAACATTTGTGGTTAAAACTATAATGCCTTTTGAGTTTGAACTATTAAAGTTAGTAACTTCATTTTCTGATAAATGTACATTATTAGAAGATTCTTGATTTTCATTTTCATACTCTTCTATATCAGCTAGTTGTTCCTAAAATGCAAAAATTAATACCATTTTGCTGAAAAACTGTACTATTATTAAAAATTTCGTTATTTTTCAACAAACCAAGCTTACTATAAAACTCTATCTCTCTATTGTAATTTGCAGTTACCTACAACATCAACTTTCCGCATTGCCTTGGGGCTATCGATGGCAAGCATATTGCAATTCAATGTCCACAACATAGCGGAACAGAATTTTACAATTATAAGGGCACTTTTAGTATTGTATTATTAGCAGTGGCAGATGCTAATTATTGTTTCACTTATGTGGACATTGGATGCCAAGGAAGAATTAGCGACGGAGGAGTTTTTCGAAATACTTCATTTTTTCAAAAATTGGATAATAAACAGCTTAATCTTCCGTTAGAAGCTCCACTACCCACTCAAATCAAGCCTATGCCTTATGTATTTGTGGCAGATGACGCATTCGCCTTATCATCAAATATTATGAAACCTTATGCTGGTGTCCATAACAAAGGAACTAAGGAAAGAATTTTCAACTATCGTCTATCAAGTACTCGTCGTATTGTAGAAAATGTTTTTGGCATTATGTCGGCTGTTTTCATAGTACTTAGAAAACCAATACTACTATCACCAGAGAAGGCTACAAATATTGTAATGTGTTGCGTTTTACTACATAACTATTTGAGAAAAAGTAAGACCTCAAGAATATTGTATACCCCAAATGGTGCGTTCGATGGAGAACTAAATGGCGAATTTCAAGGTGGATCATGGTGAAATGAAGATAACAACATTACATCTATGCTTCCACTTCGAAAAGTAGCTAGAAAAGCTGGAATTGAAGCCAGAAATGTTAGGGACATTTTTGCAGAATATTTTAAAACATCTGGCGCAGTACCATGGCAAGACCAATATTGAACAATAATTTCACACTAATTTTACTAGTTATAGTCACACTAGTTGTATGACGGAAATAATTTAAATGTATAAGAGTTTTTTATCGGAAGTATAACATTAGTAATTAATATTGTAAGTAATGTTAATAAATAATAATTACCTCCGAAGATTTTGTTTTTCTGGGATTATATGTAGAATTGAGAAACCTTGCCATTTGCTCATAGGCAAACCATTCAGGTTTAAAAACATCTTCTGCCCCGCTTCCTGTTTTCATGCTTCCTTTAACTTTTGCATGATATTTCCGGAATGTCCCCATTAAAGTATCTTTTTTCTTTTTTAATTCTGTTAAGCTACAATTAATACTTAATTGTTGCTGGATTCGTATCCATACATCATGGATAAGATTGCGATCTTTATGCTCCTCATGTTTTGGGTTCCAAATTATTGTTTCTTTTTCGTATAATGTTAAAAATTTGGAAATGATCTCGTTTGTCCAAGGCATGTTGTTTGCTACACAGCTACTACATGACTAAACTATAGGCACCAAAACGACCAGTAAATTTGCAACCCTCGCGCCGTGTGAGTGTACGTTCGCTCCACGCGCGGCGCGTTTCCTTTGAACTGTGTAAAATTTACCGCTTATCGACGGGACTAGACGCGCGGCGTTAAGTTCGTCGCATCGAACCATTCACACGACGCGCCGCGCGTCGAGTCACGCGCCAGGCGCGTCACTTCGCACGCCGTGTAATGCCGCCTTTAGATTTTACCAGAAATAATTCAAATTTATTTTTACAAGATACGTCTTTATCATTATGGGTAAATTTTGAAAATAAGATTTTTGGAATGGATATGGATCAGATATTCGTATCAGTCCGAATTACTTCAGTATTTAAAAAAAGGTCACTTCTTTGTAGAAGGTTTACCGCTTCCACTAGGCAGTTTTGTTTTCTTTTTTCTGCAAAATATTTGTATCGCAGCGTTTTCCACTTTTGCATGCATTTCTCGGCTGTAAATAAAAATTAATTATAATGTTATTCTAAATAAATTTTAGATTAGTTATCAAAATATACTTACTAGTACATCCCATGATTTTGGAAATCTCTTCCCACGATTGCTTGCGTAAGAAAACGTTTTTGTAATGTACTGATCTAACGTCGAACAACACCGGTCTTGCTTGTACTAAATTTACAAGTTTTTCAACGTAAAATAAAAATTACACTCAAATTCACTTAACCCTTTCGCTGCGCATAGCGGTTTACACGTTGCTTGATCTATGCGCGCTAAAACTTCGCTCGCGAGAATATTCGTTAGGAGCAGTTTTACGCTTACGAATATATTCGCTTAGAGCAGCATACCGTATTTTAATATTTATTCATTATTGTTAATACTTTTTTTTTCGATTATTAAAAATTGATTCATTTCATAGTGTTTATAGTGTTGGAAGTTAATAGGTTAAGATAAATAAACACATAAAGAAACAACTTTACAAAAATATATTTAGAAAGGCTATAAAAATGAAGTAAACTTCTGGGAAAATATAACAAAATAAGATTTATAAAAGCTATTTTTTAGGTATACACTAATTTACTACGTAAGATTCTTTTTTGTGTGATACACTTCAAAACAGGGTACTATACAAAGTGCAGCATGACATGGGGCGCACATATACCTAGATTCTGCGCGTTTCTTTTTCTTCTCGCACACCACGCATCTTTTCGTTGGACGCGCTTTGTTTGCCGTGGATGGCACTAAAGACGGGAAATGTTTTTCCGTTAGACGCAGATCGGACTCAGCATTTGTAGGTCTTCTTCCTCCACCACAACGATCAAGAGGGGTGTGATATTTCGTTATTACTTGTTTTACAAGGTTCAATTGAAACGTTGCAACTGATATATTATCACCGCTCTTCGTTTTATGTAAGTAGTACGAATTTAAAACTGCAAGGTCCAAAAGATGAAAAAATACTTTCTTGTACCATTTCATACTTTTTCTGACACACTCAATTGATGAAAGAAGCATATCTGATTTGTCAACAGATCCCATATTTAAGTTATATTCCAGTATGCAACTTGGCTTTTGAATTCTGTCTCCTGTGCGGTGGTCGATTTTTCCAGTATCCCTCATTTCTGCTTTAAAGCAACTCGTCAGCATGCGAACCTCACGCTTATCTTGCCATTTTAGCGCTAAAAGAGAGTCTGTGGATTGCAGTATCACCTGCCCTGATTGTAGTTTTTGCGCCAGATTGGGCATATGTTTCCTGGACGCCTTGACTGTCCCACAAGTATTTGTTTTGAAACCATGAAGATAAGAAAATAATGTTGGACTCGAATACCAGTTGTCAACAAATAACGTATGACCTTTGTTCAAGTAGGGAGTCATCAGGGTCATAACTATATCCCCAGATTTTCCAAGATATTCTACTCCAGTCGTTCCTACATTTGTAGTTACTCCTGTATATATAATAAGGTCAAGAATGTAGCCAGTCTCGCAATCGCAAAGCATGAAAAATTTAATTCCAAATCGATGACGCTTCGATGGGATGTATTGTTTGAAGAACACTCTGCCTTTGTACAACATGAGGCTTTCATCAATACATAAATTTTGGAAGGGATAAAAACTATTTTTGAACGTTGTTCTCAAGTGATCAAAAATTACTCTGATTTTGCGTAAAGTATCCCTTTCAACTGGTTCGATATTATTATCCACGAAATGTAACAATCGCAAAATAAGTAAATAACGATCACGTTTCATAAGGCGCCCAAAAATTGGAGTTGATAAATATGCATCTGACGTCCAATAAGCTTGGATATTCAATTTTTTTGTTTGTGGCATTAGAATCGTTACTGCTATAAAGCAGTACATTTCTTTGAAATCAATAGGTTTCCATCGTTTGAGGCGAGACTGATTTTGAATTTCTTGTTTGTTTACATATTCGTAATATTTGTTTGTTTCCTCAGCTATAATTGTTACAATGTCCTCCGTAAAAAAACATTGGAAGATATCAAGTTCAGTTGGTGATTCAGGTAAGTCTTTTACTTTGCAACCAGAATTTGTATGGTCAAATTTAAAAGCAGTAGGTATGAAATCTTTTTGCTGCCAAACAAAATTGCCTCGGGCAACTTTGGTAGGTGGTTCTGCCGGATCAACTCCTTCAACAATATCTTCGGCGTCACTTTCTGACTGGGTGTCTTGAGCATCGGCGTCGGTAGCATGCACTAATTGTCGGTAATACACGTATTACTTTTATGAAAATGAATCATATTTTCTATTCTTACCTTCATTTGCTTCCTCGTCGGTATCGATCCATCCATCATCGCTCTGATCCTCTAAATGACCAATAAAGTCTTCTTCACTATCACTATTTTCCAATATAGCCAAAAGTTCTTTTTCAGTTAGCGGTTTAGATCGGCGATACATTTTTACGCGTAAATATCGATCAATAACTCGAATGATACTACGATGCGTTTGCTTGTTGGCGAATATATTCGCTTTGAGCAGTGAAGACATGAAAAAAATCATTAAATCTGAGTGGGGATAATAGACAAGCTTCGACTTGTCGTAGATCGCGTAATGCTGTACCGCTAGCGAGAATATCAGCTTCAAGCTGTTAACTATTAAAACAAGCTTGCGAACATAATCGTCTTGAGCAGCGTACCGTAATATGAATATATTCGTCTATAGCAGTGAAAGGGTTAAACTCCGCTCCACTGCGCTCGACGAAGCTCGACTACAAAAGTTGGATTGAACCAACTTTTGACGCCGAGCCGAGCTTAGCCACGCCGCCCGCACGGACACAGAATAGCGCGCTGTGATTGGTCTATTTCTTAAAAAGTCAAACTGAGCTTACAATTAGCCGAGCTGAGCCAGGGTACGGACTGCTAAGACCCACCTTTAAATTTACGAACTGATCGGAACGGTTCCCCACGTGGGCCGAACTGTTACCCTTATCAAATATCTACATACATACGTATGTATAAAATAATGCACAATTAAAAAAAAACTAAATATTTGGTCTAGTGTGGTAAATCATAAAGCAAGGCACAGTACACAAACGGGTAAACCGTTATCGTGGTTGATTTCGCACTCGGTTGTCGCGTGGTCTCCCGTGCACTTGACGCATTTAGGTCGCGTGGCCCCATTGTTGACAGTTTTTGCACTGAATAAGTATTTTTGAATGTTTAACGTACTCCCAGAAAACTATGGTTCGAAGTACGTATCTTACTCTTTCTTGGAGTGTTTTGAGAGGGTGACCATGTATTTTGGGTATTTCGTACCTCTCATCTTAAAACACTTGGTGACATCTATGTCGTATTCTGCTTTTAAGTCGTCTTCGATTTCCTCCGGGTTCATTTGATGAGCGAATCCGTCAATTACGAAAGCCCGTTCGCGTGGTTCCTTGGGCGTGTGTGTGGAAGTCCGTTTTTTGTGTTTTTAAGTTATTGATTAGGGTGCGACGTTTATCCGGGTTCTTGGTGTATACCGTGCACCCGGTTTTCGTGTATCTGTGTGGGTATTCCTCTTTCCCGGTCCATTTGTTCAGATCGGCAGTGATATTGGAGAGGTTGGAGTGACCATCAATGTGGATGGACACCGGGGGAGAGTTTTTTTTGGCTGGTTGGATAGGTTATTTGGGTATTTGGAAGGTTTTGTTTGTGTTGGTTTCGATAACCTCGTGAAGTAACGAGTATTTGTTGGTTGTGCGAATGGTTGCAATTAATTTTGATGTTGTTGAGGTTCAAGGGACGGGTTGAATTGTGTGGGGGTTTGTTTTGGATGTACCTTTCTGCATAATTTTGAGTTTTTTCGGAGTAAACCTCCATTTCGTCATCGTTGTCCCGGAGTTTTCGGACGTTATGGTTGAATCGGAATCTTCGTCCGTTGATTTTTCAATATAAACTTTCGCTATCGGTAGTTTGTGTTTGCCCTTGTTTGACATATTTATTCGGGTTTTAATTTACATTTTTTGATGTTTAATTTAACTTCACTAAAGTTTTTAAATTTTTAAAGCACGATTTGTCCGTCTTTATACGTACCGGATGGGCCCAACTCTCGGCCGGGTTTCTTTGTTTGCGATCGCGCTAGTTTTAAGACAAACTCTTGTTTGTTTGACACAAAAGGTTTGTGTAGTCAAGTAGTAAATTACACTTTAATGGCCGGATTCCGAACCGAGTTTAGATCATGTAGAGTCTACAATTGTAGACCGAGAATCTATTCGGACGAGCTCGGCATCTGGTCGTCCATCGGGTCGCCCCGACATTTTGTATAACGAGTTTAAGACTTATATTGCTTGCTAAACATTTTTCCGGTAAACTCGTATGTATTACTTCACTACATCTTTCATAAAATAATGTAAATTTTGTATTGGCATTGAATAGTTGCTTTGTACAATAATTCCTTATATTAATAAGTTGGTGCTCTTCATCATCATGTTGAGAAATAAGTTTTGCTGGGCGATATTTGCACCCTTTTACAGTTTTTATTATTTTTCTTGAAAAATATCCAGCCAATGGTGTTGTCTTACAAGACTATAGATCAATTAACGTCCGCAATTTCCGTTGATTTTCCAATTAACGTCCGACTTTTTTCGAAATTTATCTTTTCGGTAAATTCTGTTTTGATAGATTTCGTAATCTCTGTGAATCTTATCGTAAAGTGACGTCTTCGAAGACGTCACTTTACTCAATCTAACCTGAAAAACACATTATAAATCTCACAAGGTCCTCACATATCTGACGTCGTGCCTGAAGAAGACAGCAAAGTTGTCGAAACATTGTAGCACCAATTGCGAATAATAAAATTATATCATCGTTAACCTGATTTTTAATTTTTCATCACTCTCAACGATGAGCATGGAAGCCATCATAGCCAACATCTTTGTAGTGTTTCCTCTCTCACACGGCTTAACATGTGATGATTAATATTTTGGTAGACGTCAATAATTTTTTGTTTTAAATTCTCAATACTGTCCAACGGAATTACATATACCTTGAATTTTAAATAACCCCATAAAAAGAAATCTAAAGGTGTCAGATCTGGTGACCTTGCTGGCCATTCAATCGGCCCACGTCGACCGATCCACCGTCCATTAAAATTTGTATCAAGATAATTTCGTACAATTATCTTCGTATTTATTATCAAAATTTCGTATTGCCGCATAATGTGACGGTGCTCCGTTTTGATAAAACACTAATTCCATTTCAAAGTCGTTACGATTCTGTTGTACAACTTGCAAAAAAGTCTTGGATTAATATCTTCTTCTAATAATCTTAAATACAATGCTACGGTCAAATTTTCGGTTAGGAATATTGGTCCCACGATGTGATGTCCCAATATACCTGCCCAAACATTTATTTTCTTGGGAAATTGAGTGTTAACTTCGCGATATTCATGTGGATTAACATCACTCCAGTAACGTACATTTTGCCGATGCAATTTTCCATCCAAAAAGAAGGGTACATTCATCACTGAAACAAATATGTTTCAAGTATGACGGATTTCGTTCAACTAAATTTGTCATTAGCTCACAAAATTCTGTTCTTCTATCAGGGTCATCTTCTGTCAATTCATAAAGCATTTTAATTTTATATAGATAATATTTATTCTTCTTTAAATATTTCCTTGCCGTTGTTGGACTCACATCACACGGTGATGCGATAGCAGCAGACGACATCATGGACGCATTAACTACTTTTGTTGATATCTACACTTGTGTGTCTTCAGAAATCGAACGACGACAGGTTCTGTTGCGGTCGGTTTCCAAAAACTTATTTACAAGTTCTCTTAAATATTTTCGACTAATTGGATGTTCATGAATCGTTCATTAACACATTCGCTGCCACGGCGTAAGTTAGTGCTGGAATAGCGGTGCCGGCTTAAAAAAAATCTTGTATGAGCCATTTACAAACAAAATATATTTATAGATATAATTTATTTAAATTGTTAACACAATTATGATTATTATTATTCACTATAAAAACACCTATAGGTGCACCCGGCACTTCTAACGAAAATGACGTTGCCAGTGCCGATTACATCTATAGGTGTAAGTTCTATAATTTATTGCTTATGATAAATAAAAAAACATTCAACGCAAAAACCAGGTGAACCTTCACAGGAATTACAAATGTACATAGTTGCAGACCTCTTCTTGTTACTTCTACAAACTTTACACTCCTTTCTTACTACTCTTTTCATCTTCTTAGTTGTTTGATCAGGTGTTTGATATACTTCTTCAGTAGTTTTCTCTATTTTTCGTAATTTTTGCAGGGTCACAGTAACTTTCGGTACAACTTTCGGTAAAAGTGATTCCAAAAGTGCCAATCGGTACTCATAAATACTCTTACTTCTATTTCCTGAATATTTTTTGTACAGAATGTAAGAATTTATTACACTCATTTGTAATACATGAATAAAGATTTTTTTGTACCAGCGCATTGTTTTCCGGACACAGGGGTAATACGACAGCATTTGATCATGCTGATCAATGCCTGACATGTATTTATTGTATTTGATAATTGCAAGAGGTTTTAGTGTTACTTGCCCTCTTTTATTTCTGGATTCAGCCATGTTATTTCCATATTCAGTCGTTATATACAGGACGTCGCGTTTGGATCTCCATTTACCAATGTGCACTCCATTATAGAATAAGGACTTGTTATCCCCTGGTTTTAGTTTTGCTTCTTGGATGGCTCGTGGGTTGTTTTTTCTTCTTATATTTAGGGTTCCAGTACAGTGTTTTATTTTGGAGAAGGTATGAGGCTAATTCGTAGATATTGTAATACCGATCCATATAAACAGAATGTCCCTGATGCAGTCTATCTTGTAATAAGTATTGAACAACCTTTGATGTATGTCCAGCTCCACCCAACACATCCGTTGAGCCATGGTAAATTGTAAACTTTTGTACCAGTCCATTGGGTTCCGTCAACATATAAAGTTTCACGCCGTACTTATGTTTCTTATTTTTTATATATTGCCGGAAAGCTAATCGTCCTCTCCATAATACCATTGATTCGTCCAAGGAAAGTTCTTTTCCAGGGTTGTAAACAGACTGCATTTTAGTATTGAAGTGGTCCATAACGGGCCGTATTCTTGCTAAACGGTCTTTGTTATTTTTGTCATCAGATGAAAAATGCAAACATCTCATTATCAGTAAAAATCTATTTTTTCCTTATCACATAACACAAAGGACTTAATACCAAATCTGTTCCTCTTTGATGGAATACACTGTTTGAAGGACAATCTGCCCTTATATAACAACAAACTTTCATCAATGCATAAATCTTGGAAGGGATACAACGCATTCTTGAAGCTTTCTCTAAGCATATCACAAATTTCCCGAATTTTATATAATCTATCAACATTTGCTTGCGTATCATTGGAATTAAAATGTAATATTTTTAGTAAATATAAAAATCGGTCCCTTGACATTATTTCACCAAAAATTCTGCTTCTCAAAAGCTCATCGTTTGCCCAATACTCAGAATGAGATAGTTTTTTATTCCGCGACATCAACATCTTTATACAGAGGAAACGATACATTTCAGCAAGAGAAGTCCCTCGTGAAGGACTCGGAGCGTTATTATTATTTATGCATTCCTCATAATCGTTTGTTGTTTTGACGATAAATTCCACAAAGCTCTCGGAGAAAAATAACTGGAAGTAGTCAAGAATTGATGTGGAGTGGCTAATTGGTACTCTTATTCCGGAATTTCGTTTCGAAAATTGATGAAGTTTGGGTCGCGCCGGTTCGGTAGTCCATGCAATATCGAATATATTTTTTTCCGATTTTGTCGAATTTTGTTCTTCGGATTCTGAGGTGCTCAATAAACTCTTTCGAGTTCTTTTGTACGAAGTAATAATATCATCTTCCGATTGCGACTCATTATGTCGCTTTCTTTTATTATATTGATTTTTATTGTTTCTAATCATTTTCTGGAACGGTCAAATATTTAAAAATTTATTGCAATTGCAGAAAAATATAAAAGTTAGAAAAATAATCAGTTATACCTTTGTCTTGCTGTACGTCTGATATATTATTTATATAATTTTAATATAATTATATCACAATTCACTATATTTATATAAATTTACTGCAATTTTGTCACTGATACGTCTGGTTTCTATCCTCTGATACATTCGACTTACGACTAACTGAGTATAATTATACATTTGAGGCCCACAGGTCGATGACAAAACAACGTCGAAAAAAATCGAACGCTGCAATAGCGCTTGCAATTGTTTGCGAACAGAAATACACGAAGCGATACCATTTATCTTAACATTTGGTTCCATTTTTGGAGCGGGTGACTATAGTCACCCGTCGTGTATAGGTGGCATCTTGTGACCGGTGACTATAGTCACCCGTCGTGTGCGGGTGTCGTTTTGTGGCGGGTGACTATAGTCACCCGTAGTAGTGAAAGGGTTAATTGTATTGTAAAACAACGGGTGCCTTGCTTTCCATAATATCTCCCCCGTTTGATATTCATCAAGGAGCAGTAACATTAAGTTCTGAGACCATTCCATTATTATTATGATCTTCAAGTTGAACGACAATAAAATTACACATGCAATCTTTTCCGTGCACAACCACAGAGTATACCGCCTCGTACAGACGTACACAAACGTATGCTTGTGCGTCACGTTCGTGCTCATATGCGTACCCTCCTTTACGGCATTTCGAATTGTTGTTCGCGAAACATGAAGCTCCAAATTGGCGATTTCTTCTTCAATGTTGGCTTTCAAGAGTTGCAGGGTTTGTGGTCTGTTGCGGTAAACGCGAGATTTCAAAAAGCTCCAAAGAAAGAAGTCTGGCCCATCAGATCTGGCCGGCCAGTTCAAATCGCCAAAACGGGAGATCACACGGCCCGGAAATTGGCGTTTCAAAATCTCCATCGTTACCCGAGCTGTGTGTGCGGTTGCTCCGTCCAGTTGGAATCAACAATGCTCGAGACCCAATTCAGCGACTTGCGGCAAAAAAAAAAACTCGTTTAAAATGTGTCTTTAAGGCTCCTTTTACACTATATGGTTTCGACCATACGAGAAAAAATCGTACGTGGTTGCGATGGTTGAGGTGGTTGAGATGGCTGAGATTGGTAAAAAAGTTGCTGTTGAGGATGGACAAAATGATGGTGTGGATAGGTTGGGAGATGTTAAGAAAAAAGTTGAGGTGGTTGGAGATGCATTCCTTTCTTGTTTTCATTCATCGTACCTATCAGTTGTAAAACCCCCATTTGAAATTTCAAGAACTCGTCATCATTAAATTCTTTTACATCAGCCATGAGACTCTGTAAGCATGCCATTTTATGGAACAGTTTCTCTCCTTCTATAGCTTTTAAAATTCTTAATCGTACTTCATTTCGTTTTTGACGTTTCACAGCTTTTGATAATGGTTTTGTTTCTATCACTTGCGCAGTATCTTGCAGTTGCAATTCAATGTTGCCTTCTTCGTTTTCAGGTTCTTCGTTCTGTTCCATGCTATCAACAGTCTCTCGTTCTTCCAATATTTTGTTTGAGAATTACAGTTGGTCAGTATACACATATCTTTTTATGTTTCTTGCCTTTGAACCACTTTTCTTGTCCTTGATCCTCTTCTTATATTTTATGAGTGAATCACGAAGATTCGTCCATTTTCTTATAATTTCTTTACCTAAAACAAACAAGTTAATGGATCTTTGTAATAATGATGTCTATAATTGTACACATAGAAAATTTATTTTCTAGGTATCTTGCAATTGGTTGTACGTTTACTGAACTACACTACAATTATAGAATCGGAGTATCAACGGCAAGTAAAATAGTAACAGATGTATGTAGAGCAATTTGGTCCGTAATAAGAGGATTGCATTCCAGCGCCAACGCCAAAGATGTGGAACTCTATGCTTCTGGATTTGAAACTAGAGTAAATTTCCAAAATTGCATCGGAGCAGTTGTTGGAAAACATACCTTACTTGTTTCTTGGGGATGAAGCTTTTGAACTTCATAAGAATTTGTTGCGGCCCTATGGAGGAACACATCTGACAGTAGAAAAGAGAATATTTAATTATCGGTTATGCAGAGCAAGAAGATACGTCGAGTGCACCTTTGGAATTCTCACTGATAAGTGGCGCATATTTCAGCGGCCCATTAATGTACAACCAGAATATGCTGTCATTATTGTAAATGCTTACATTGTGTTACATAATTTTCTACTTGGGAGAAATGGTTATATCCTATAAACCTGAGTGTGGGAGGTTCTTCGCTGCTGATTGATATTTGCAATCAGTTGCAACACTCCCATTTGAAATTGTAAAATTTCACCCTCATTAAATTCTTCTAACGCACGTACAATGCCGTTAAAAAAGAGGTATGGCGATTTGGGCTTTCAGATTCCATGGCTTTCAAAATTCTCTCATCAAACTTATCCATTTTACGCCGTTTACTATGCCGCGTAGATGTAGTGGCTGTTGATGAGTTTGATGGAATCGGTTCAATAGATGTTTCAACATCAAAATGGATAATTGCATCATCTTGCAAAGAATCGTCCCTTGTTGGTTCGAAATTATCATCAACTTCTCTACTAACATACAATTTTTTAAAAAACTCCAATTGTTTGTTATATATATTGCTTGCTTGTTGATGTCCTGCACCACTTTTCTTTTTTGCAACTCTTTGCAAATGAATTCCGAACGTTTATCCATCGTTTCGTGACTTATCTTGCTGTAACAATGAATAAGTTTATAATAAGTATGTTAACTCTAAACCGAAACAAAATATGATTTTTTTATAAGAATTAACAAAATAAAACATTGTAACGGTTTTGTTTCTTATTCGGGTATCTTGGCAGTGGGTGCACCTTCAATTAATTAATTGTTTATATTAGTTTTAATTTATTGATATAATATATTCTTTGACTATAAACTTAATATCATTCGAACAGCTGCAAAGTTCTAACAGTTCTTTTTTAATTCCAGTGGATAATTATCTTAATTTTATTATCTTTTGGTTCAACATAAAGAAAAGAAAATGTTATTGATATTAAATATGTTACATTATTTATTTTAGTACGTAAAAATAAAATAACATTACAATAATTTGAAGGAAAGGCGTTATTATATTCAATTTAAGTGGTAAAATCGATCGTGTTCTGTGGAGATCCAGGTAACGTTGGAGAAGGATCGTCCGTTGCATAGCTATCTGAGGTGATAGCTGCTGAGGACTGGTTAAAGTCGTGATAATATTGCGTAACTGATTGCGTACGCTGGGTCACAGATTGCTCTATTCCGAAGGTGTAATTTTGTTGGTTGCTTGGATTGGGAATAGGATTATTTTGCGAATCAAATTACTGATGTTGTTGAGAGAATGAGGTCTGATAAGTGGAAGATGGGTTAAAATAGCTGGAGCACAAAGGCTGTGGATTGGGAAATGAAGGAGGCTGAGAATACTGTTGAGGATGGTAGAGAAATGGAGGTGGTGGAAGTGTTCTTTTCTACTCGTTGATCGTTGAAATTACTCGAAGAATGCCCATTTGGAATTCCAAAACTTCACTATCGTCAAATTTGTTTAAATGATGTATCACGCCTTCAAAGAATGACATATGGGAATTTGGCTTATCTGGGTCCAGTGCCTTCAACATTTTTAATTTAATTTCATCCGGATTGCGGCGTTTTCTGTTGCCAAATCTCTCAGTCATCGTTCACGTCTGAAGCAGGTTGAAGTTCATCATTATCAGCAAGCCCATCTTCGCTGTTATGTGTATTTCCCAAGCTGTCTACACTTTCTCTTAACTCGTGCACTTTCTTTAGAAATTGCATTTAGTCATTGTACGTTTGGTGCGGCTGAACCGCTTTTCTTAAAATCCTGCTGCTTTTTTTTAGATTTAGAAAATGCATCGCGTAGATTTGTCCATCTTCTTATGACTGCTTTCCCTGAAATAGTTTATTTAATGCATACAGTTGAGCACGGAAACGGGACGAACCCAAGGCACCGTGCCTCAAAGATAATAGAATAAAATATATCAGGAGGACCATTTATTTTTAGGGGACGACAATTTAACATTGTGTCGGGCTATTTCTTGGTGGTACTTGGGGCAGTCGGTGGAATTGGCTGTATGATTGCCTTTGCAATTGGTACATGAGATAGGGAGACCTCTTTCGCGGGTTATTTGGCACTCAGAGATTTTATGATCACCGGTGCATTTGACACATTTGGGGCGGGCGACACTGTATTAGATGTTTGGTGTTTCTAACATATCCCCAATGAATTCGGATATTGAAAAGGGCTGGGATATGCGTTTAAAGAGTTTCGAGATTTTTAACGTTGGCGAACGTTACAAGAAATCGGAGATAACGGGTGCCTTTCATCAGGACACATTTCGTCGCCTGGATGGTTGACCGATCGAACATTTCGTAAGAAATGTCATCTCTCTGGGAGAGTGCGTGTGGATGTTCGATTTTTTGAGCTCTTTGATGATTTTAACGCGGTTGTCGAGGTTTTTGGTATATACGGTGCAACCGCTTGTCGTTAGGGAATAATTATCTTTCCTCACCCATTGGGTAAAGTCGCCGATGAGTCGTAGGTGGTTGCAAAAACCACCTAGATGAATGGTGATAGAGGGGCTGGTGCGTTTTTTAGATTGATTTATGGGGGGGGGTTTGGTTTATTTAGGATAAGGGAAGCGCTCTTACCCTCTGGGAGATTTTTCGCGATGGAATCGACTTCTTCGTGGAGAAGTTCGTAACGGTTTGCAAGATTTGCGAAGTCGGGATGTCTTCTAAAGATGCATTTAAATCAGAGCGAACAGAAGCGGACAAACGAATTCGCAGGTGTTCGCTCGTTCATTTCTTCTCTATAAGTAGGAGCGCTTAATTTAGAGCGAACATTCGCGATCGTCCATAATTCATTTGTTCGCGATGTCGGATACAGATACGGTAGAAAACGCGATTAAAGTTTTAAATAGGAATAAAACGAAAAAAAATTTTTTTTTTAGCTTATATCGAATCGTCGATTCCAGCTCCATAAGTAATGTTCCTGCTGCAGCTGCAATGTCCAAAGCATCCTTTTGTTCCTGCCCAAGACGAATTCTAGCTTCTCGAGTCCTAGCTTCAGCTTTTTTTCTCAGCTATGAGTATGCGATTTTCATCTTCTATTCGCGCGTATTCGTGGCTATTTCGACCAAGTTTAATGTCCATCGCGTGCAAAAAAATTAATAAAGCCGAGATCCCTTCGTTGAAAGTAGAAGCGGCAACAAATGCAGCAATTTCAACTATTTTGGAACCGGCAGGGAGTATTTTTGGAGTGATTTTCCAAATTAGTTGGTTCAGGCTTTCATTATTATTTTGTTTGAAGCCACCAACACACCGTTCTAAAAGCACATATCGTCACATGATTTGCAAAACGTGGTGACCTTTTTTGCTTTGCTTTTCGCTTCCTTTCTTCCAAATCTCGCTGCAATTTTTTCATAACAGTACTTGCAATTACGTCGGAGCAACCTAAAATCATTTGATAATATTGAATTTCTTTATACTTTCTTTCCATTGTGGATATTAATAAAAGTAGTTTTTGCACTTTAACAATGGATTTATTTCAAAAAATTAGCTTTGAAAAGCTGATATTTGGAAATAAATCATTTGATAATGACTAGTAATTACATTTGTTTTATATACCGTTTCTGTTTACTTCCAGAACAGACTTTCGACTTTTCTAAATAATGGTTTGTGAGTTTAGCTAATCTTGGTGTGCGGACCCTTTCCTCTTGTACTGGAACATTTAGTAACGAATAAATTAATTTTATACGAAACTTTAGAAGGTTTGCTTTTAGGTTTTCTTTTGCGTAGATGAGATAGGCATTAACTACTGCAGTACCAAATATAACATCATCAGCAACTTTATGATACCATCGTATGGATTTTCTTATTGCGGAGTGATATGACGAAAGTTGATCAGAAATATCTATTCCACCTTTCATCGTATTATACTGTATAATCATGTCCGGTTTAACAATTTCTTCACCTTGACGATTTTTCTTTCCTGTGGGTAATGGTTTTGCTGAAAATCTTGAAGACACAGTCTCTCTCTTGTCTTTCCACTTCATGGCGATTATTCCTTTAGAATTTTGTAATGCTTTTATTTCACCACGTTTTAGTTTCGCAGAAACTACTTCTTTAGGAAAATGCTTTCTATTTTTCCGAAAGGTACCCACGAACGATGTTTTTCTGTGCAATAGTGTGTGTATTAGCGGTATACTTGTGTAGAAATTATCAGTGCATATTATCCTTCCGGAGTCTAAGTAAGAGTTTAACAGGGACATTACTACATTTGTAGCAACACTGGCAGTTCCAATATCTAAATTTTCATTTCTTTAGCCTGCATAGATTTGTGTTTTATATGTATACCCTGTTTGATCACAAAGCTTAAAGACTTTTATACCATACTTGTGACTTTTATACCATACTTGTGACTTTTTCCAGGAAGATACTGTCTAAAATTGAGCCTACCGCGAAAAGGCACCATTGATTCGTCTATTACTAAGTTTTCCCCTGGAGATTTAACCTGTTGAAATTTCTTTTCAATTAAGTCAACTAGCGGTTTTATTTTGCACAGTCTGTCACTCTCAACTTTTTCTCCAAAGTGCCAGAGTCTTTAAATTAGTTGAAACCTATTTCTAGTCATAAATGAAGATATTTCATTTTTGAATAATTTAACATCGCCCCAGTACAATTCAAGAGAAGGCATCTTAACACAACCCATCCACAAACGTATACCTAAAAATGTTCTCATTTCAGAGCAAGTGGTATCTTTCCAATCTTTCATGCGACTGCTCCTTTTAATCTGCTTTAAAGACAAATACTTCGCAGCATTCTTATTTGTTTCATTTACCATCAACTCTATCACATCATTTGATATGAAAAGATTATAATAATCTATAGGAAGCGCATTTAAAGTATTGAATGGAACTTCAATTTTTTCGCAACCAGTAAAGGGAGTATTCCTCGCATTTAACGTGCATGTTTTCCAATCGTCAACTATATCTTCGTTCGTAGGCAAAGTAGTGTGTTCATTTACCTGTGCCTGCTCCTCTTCCTCTTCTGTATCGATATCGTCTTCTGCATCTGAGGTACTTTCAGATTCGCTAGATTCACTTTGTACATATTCGCTACCACAGTCCTGAAATATTTCCTCTTCACTTATCTCATCATCTTCCCAATACCCCTCAACTTCTTTATCTGTCAACCGTTTCTTCGCGTTAGGTTCATCAGGAATCTTTACACGCCCAACCCTTTTGCTCATTTTTTTTACACAGGATGAAGCACAGTTTCAAATTTCACCAATCTACTTATTGCTACTTATGTACACTTTATAGGTTAAGTTTTTAGGTTAAGCATGACCAAACGTCATAGACAAATAAGCACACATGAAGTGTCCACTCCATTGGGTAGACAAGTAGGTATCTGTAAACCGTTGCTAAACATAATAGTAATCTATAACGGAATTAATTTTTATACCAAAGAGGGCGGACGCAGTAATTGCAGAAGTCTGTTTTAAAAGTTTATAGACTTATTTCAATATGTAATAAGTAGATTTCGTTTAAAATTGAGTTTTAAAAAACCCTTACTGTCCACCCAAATGGGTGGACAAAAGCAAAAACGTGAGAACTTTTGTCAACCCAAATGGGTGGACACGGCGTTATTGGCTAGACTATTAAATTCACTTTGGCAGCTAACGTGCTAAATAAGCCCTAACCATGTGCTGGAGCGCCATCTTGCTGCCACCACAAATTATGTCTGATATTTTGTGAGAGTTCATTAAAACGATTTTCAGTTTCATTTTCTAATAAATTGAGGTAATTCTCTGCATTTAGCCTATTAATAAATATTGGCCCAACAATGTGCCGTCCTATAATTCCACACCACACGTTCAAACTCCATCGATGTTGACAACGTCGCTCGCGGGTCCAGTGTGGATTTACATTATCGTAATAGTGTATGTTATGTCTTACAACAACAGCATCATTTCGGAAACTTGCTTCGTCCGAAAATAAAACATTATTAAAAAAATTTCTATTTTGTCCTATCTGTTGCAAACCCCACCGCGCAAAATTAATTAATATTAATAAATTAATTAACTGAAAATCATTTTCGGTTAATTCTTGATGAACAATCATTTTTTGAATGGGTGATATTTATTTTTTTTTATAGTCCTCCAGACCGAATCTGCGATATTCCAACCAAATCTGCAATCTCCCTAGTACTGACATGGGGATTTTCAATAATGTGTTGCATTACCTGGTTTTCGTTGTCGGCATTGCAAGCAGGTGGGTTTGCATGTACAGGTTTCTTATAATCCACAGTTCCCGTTTCACGCGTTCTCTCCAATAATTTAGTAAATGTTCGATGTTCAGGGTGTCTTCTGTTTGAATATTTATTTCTGTACAATCTGGCTGCTTCATAAGGATCTTCATCTGCTTTTCCAAATATTAGGAGCATATCAATTAACTCGATTCTCGTATAACTTAACGGCATTTTAAAAACGTATCAATTAATTTTAAATTAACAATTATAATCTTCAATAATTAGTACAATAAAATTGTTATTAACAAGCACTGACAACTAAATTGCATTGATTGACGTTTAACTACTAGATTAAAGTTGAATTGTTTCTTTTGTGTCTACGGCTAATTGATATTTGGACAAAAACAACATCTGTGTAAAATATTCATGCGCTACTACTAGATTAAAATGTTAGTTAGCTTTTTGATGGGAACAGAAATGAATTTTTAAGAAAAACGAAATACTATCGTAAAAAGAATGTTTTAAGGATTTCAATAATAAAAAAAAATTTTTGGCATACCATTTAAAAAAAAGTTGATAGTCGCATTTTGTAATAATTCGTCCAATTGAAAATATAATATCACCATCGTGTAGAGAATTTTCTAAAACATATTACTGCCAAATATTTTGAAAGTGGTACCCATAGTGTGGCTAAAAAAAAATAAGGCACTTACTCTGAATCAGGCTGTATATGTAATGTTTATTGATGTTTACGTATGCCTCTAAATATCAATAACGCTTTAAAGTTGGAAAAAGTTACCTATTTTACCAGTAGTAGAATATTCATTTTCTTCGATGTCTTTTGCAGTATTTTCTGTATTTCCTGAGTTTGAAAGTCTAAACTGTGAATATGTTCCTGAATGAGGTTCTACTTGTATAACTGCTGGTGGTGATGATAGAATTTCGGTATTATAAGATAAAAGTTGTTCTAAAACGGATGAAGCTTGAGGAATACTTGCACATGTTGACGACTGTAAGGAATTGTGAGAATTGGGACTTGATATATTGGGACTGGGAGTACTACTGAATACTGTCTGAAACTGTAGATTTGAAGAACTTACAGGTGCATCATATTTTCCCATATCCGCATCAAAAATTATGTTGTTTATTAAATGTTGTACTAATTTCGAACACCGATCTGAATAGCTGTTCAGTTTGCTTGCTACATACTGCCCAAATATATCATTGTTGTTTTTGGCAGGCTTTTTGGACATAGATTGTTTTAATATTTCGTATGCCTCATCGATTTTTGTTTGGGAGTTTTCGTAATGTTGGCATTCGTATTGGTTTCATAGTCTTCTCTTTCGGTGTATGTAGCGTCAGATTCCTGATTGGTTATGGAAATGTCTTCAGTTTCGTTTGTTTCATTCTAAAACAATCGTAAAAACATCGCCAAAATTGCCAAAGTTATTATTTGTTTCAGATGCCGAAAAATCTTGAAGAATTGTTGCAAAATAAATCTGATTTTCACTATTTTTAGTAATTCCCGTGACTTGCTTACCTCATTAGTATCTTGAGTCTCCCTAGGTTGAAGCCAGCCATTAAAAAGTTTAGCCAGTTCCACTGCCTGCCATTTTTTTGAAGTACCTTTTCTTTGTCTTTCTCGTCTAAATGATGCAAGAAGTCTTTTTCTTTACTTCAATTACATCACATTTCATCTCAGTAGAGATTTTTTTCCATGCATCCGTTTCTTTGTTTGTTGTTTTCAATAACATGTATAACACATTTAAATAATTACCTACGTCAATTTATCGAAAGTGAAACATTAATGAACAATTGAGGACCTTCCGGTAGAAAAGGGCTAAGTACCAAAACTCACTATTAAGGTTATTAAAGAAATTAGCTTTGATTTTTAATATTTTTAAGATCAAAAATAGTAGGAACCATAAAAATTTGTTTAAACCGCCTTTATTACTTATATCGACATACAAACATTTCATATATAAAAATATATTATTGTGTTATTGTATATTTCAATCTAAAGATAGTAACTGCCTGTAAAATTGTTTATGATTTTCGTTTTGCAGATAACCGATCATAGATTTTAAACTTTTTTTCTTATTATCTGATATCTTATTTGTAGATGGAAGCCCGTCTAAAATGGCATTCTTAATATCTAAAATGGTTTTGTGTTTTTTTAGTACATTGAATCCTTTCCAGTTTTCTAATTTTGAATGGGTTTGCTTTACTTCTATTATTGCAGGGTTACCGGAATGTACTCTGATCTCACTCAGCTTACTAATTTGTAAATTTTTAGTATCAAGCAAATGGTCAGCAGTTTTTTTAAGATCAAGAAATACGTGCTTTTCCATATCTATTATTTGAAACGGCGGATTGTATTTCGCTGTTTTAATAATATCGTGTAGATCTTTAGGGACCATGGGTTGCGAGAGTCTTCCTTTTTTCAATCAGACCAAAGTCGCGGTCACACTGCATGAAACTGTGACCACTGACTAAGAATTTATGCTCTATCACATTAAACACTTTGTGAGTCACCAGGAAGATATACAATAATATTAAAATTTTGTTTTTATTTTGTCCTGCACAGTTGTCAGTCCAAATTCGTAGTTCATTTTTAGTAACAGCGTCTTCTTTATTTAACAGGCTTAAAAGGCAAGATGCAATTTCGTTACTACCCCTTTCTGCAACCCCTTCATGCCAAGTGCACATGAATGATCGATTAATGTCACTCACATAAATTCCAAGATTGTAACAGCTAAGCTGACTGAGGTAAAACATGTCGCTATGCGTTAAACTTGGCACAAACAGAACCTAAAACGAAATACAGAAGACATAAATTTATTGTAATTTCTTAACATAAAACGTGACTTACTTGTTGTAAGTCCATTACCACACAGGAAAAAGAACTACCAGGTAACTGCGAATTAGCTAAGTCCTGCCTCATCTTCTGAGAAGCCGCTTCAACTTTACGATGATGCAGTTCAAGTTTAACTTTTGCATTATTGCTTGAAACTGTTGCTGCTTTTACTTCACAGTTAAGTTGATCACAAACGCGACAAGTATCAGTTCTGGGGAGATGAAATTTCAAGTTTGGAAATTTGTTTTTAAATACAGATCTATAATAAGCCATAGTTATTTTAGTTTCTGGATGTTGAAGCCGAAATGCATCATACAGTCGTCTAATATTAAGTTCTGGGTTTAAATATTCAAGAGAACTTTTTTTTCTGCAATAATGACTTTCCTGCCTTGGTACTGAACGAATGTATGTTTTAATCATTTCTGTATCCTGCTCATTAAACTTTTTAGGCTTATTAGAAGTTCGTTTATCAGTATAAGTTGTGTGCCCTAGTTTTTTCTTTTTAATTAAACATTCCAACCTTTTTTTAGTTACTGAGAATATGTTCATAAATGTAGTCTTACAAATCCTGATCATTTCTCCTTTTGCATTCGAAACAGTATAATGCACTGTATGTTGACGACGGCTATCACTGGAATCCTCGTATAACCCATTTCTACGTCTACTTACTGGTGCAAGATGTATAAGAATCATAAGGTATGTACCCTGTACGGTTGTATTTTGCTTATAAAATTCTTCATTTAGATGTCTCATTCTCTCCGGACGTAATGTTTTACAATCAAAGTAACATTTACATGTTACCTACAACCAACAAAATAAACGTTATTACATTCATTTGCGAGCATGCTGTATGAAACCTAACCTCATTTTGCGGTGGAACTTTACCAGGCTTTTGAACTCCTTTATATATAAGTCACATAACTTTTCCCTGAATCTTTTCTTGTTTTATTTTCATCTCTACATCTGCCACTACCTCGTTTTCGTTTATTTTCTCGTTCGGACTCCATAACTTTAGACACTGTTAACTGGCACACTGGCACTTTGCCCCTTTCAACCTAAACTCGTATAGGCACTTACTGTGGCGACATCTTTCATTAAGTATTTGTACCTCTAAAATTCTGTGTTGGTACTTAGCTCTTTTCTATAATGAAACATGTATTTCAAAAGATTACCTGGCATCTTGGCCTTTGTCTGACCAGAGGAGGACATGCTATCCTTAGCATGTCGCCACGTCGATTCGATTGCGTTGGTATGTGCGCCAGTTTGTGGGTCTACAAAATTTATAGAATGGTAAACCTTTAAGTGTACATTCCAAACAGTCATACGACCACTAATCCGAAATAATGGTGATTTCTGGACGTATCTATTTTTGAATTATTGGAAGAAGAGTGTCCGCCGTTCTGTTCTCTACGACCTCCATAAACACACGGCCTGTTCTACGTTCATACCCACCAAAAACTCATTGGTCGTCGACGCGGTGTCCGTGATGATATTTTCGTCAACCAAATTTGCTCTCGTCCATCTCGACGACAGAATCCTACCGCCTAACATATGCGGGTGCAATAGGAATTTGTATAATACGACTTTGCGACAGAACAATGCCCAGTCGACCGCAGATTGCAGACATTTTAGTGTGTTTCGCGATGACTGTAAGACTTACCTTATCTACCCATAAATACACGAATCCTAAAATTTGAGAAATCTCTTATTTAGAGTTTGCAAAAACGTGCCGGTACGAAACGATACAGTCTTACCGCACTTTTGTTTCCTGATGGAAACACGTCCATAACAGGCACACACATAGCCATCCCTTGATGTACTATTTTATTGTAGAACTAGCTCTTCGCATTGTGGACATTTGTAATCGCCTTCTTTGGGAATGAAACCCCATTTGCTCAGGCTGTTAAGTAACTCCTCTCCTTGAAACGAACGCAGTTGGAACATTGACACTTCATGAGTCTAATAAAAAATAAAAATTTATATCTAATATTACGGTCCAAATATCCAACTTACCTCAGCCATGTTAAAAACATAAGTAAATTTAAAAAAGGAAATAACGTTTAATATAGTACCCAAAAAGAATTAGATTTTTCCACCACCCCTTCTTTGATGCAAAACAATAATAAAGGGGTGATACAGAACTAAGCCGATTTTACCGGTATTCCCAAGATTGTATGATTTAAAAAAACGAGAAAAAAACAAAAACAACGTTATTGCTCAGATATAGCTCTGCCTTTCTCATTTTTCTAAGAATCGTTTAACCGTGAAAGGATAGGAAGTTTAACATATTACAACCGAAAATATGAGTTGTAATAAACTGTTAATTCTCTTATAAATTCGGTGAAAATTATTTGATTTACAATTTTATCAGATTAATGTTATATGATTGGCAGTAAAAAGAAGGAAACGGTTGGTAATACCGTTGGTGCTGCGGAGATATGTAGTTAGCATGGCTGATGATAGCGCAGCGAAACTTTAGGCAATTTCATGTCGGTAAAAGCAATCGTCGATTTTTAAGGATATTGATGGTCCTTTAATTATGCCGAATTTTTGAATGTGCTCTCAATTGGGCTTAAGTGACCATAGTTATCAAGAAATTGATATATTCTTTCATAGACTGCATCAACCATCTTAATAAGCCCGTCACTTGCATAATTTAAATGTGTCTCATTGTTACACTCCTTGAAAGAAGTAAACAAATGATTCCGTTACATTCTGCAGAATATAAATTTTCTCGACACGTATCACAGTCCGGAATATGTATAGTCTTCAGAAAACAACCAGCCATATACGCCGTTGCTTGATTATTTTGTATACTTGGGTTTAGTTCGATATCTGAGAAAATAGGATTTGAACCATTTTATCACTAGAATGAAGATCCTCTGGAAAATGTACTAACAAATCTTGTAGAAAGATTTGCAAAGACTCACAATAGTCGTCTTGACAATTCCGTCCCCTACTTAAGGGTACTTAAATGATTCCAAAGAACAATAACTGATCGTATGGTAGTCTGCCAACCTTTAAGAAATCTAACGGACTTTGTACAATCCCTACCGTTCCGATCAATCATTTTCCTTTTGTTGATTTTAGGTAACAAATTGGAACGAAACTTTAAATGTGAGGGAATCTTTTGATAACGCGCACCGAAACTCTTCACCATTTTTTGGATATCGAACCCATATATTTTTTCTCCATTTACTTCAAACACAATCGTTGTTACCACAAAGTTCACCCAAGTTTTGTTATTGGTTCCGAGTCTCCCAAATCTTCGAATCTCGAAATTCTTTGTTCATGAACCTCATAATGAAGCCCACTACTAACAATAAGTTGAACTCCGTCGAAAATGAGGGTGCAATACTTGTCAACATCATTCTTGTTCCTAACCTGATGTTTAAGATAATCCATAACATTTGGATTTAAACCGGTACGAAAAGACATGTTGGACGACAGGCCTCTGAAAAGTCTTATTGATGGTAATTCAAAATGGGCTTGTAGGTAACAATATAATCGTGTCTTTTTTTGTAGATAGATAAACCAAATGCTTTATCTTCCATAGTCCACCTTTTACCTGACTGAGCTCTACTAGAATTGCGTAACTGAGAATTAATAAATTCCTTTTTTACAGAATTCAAAATAGATTCGATGAAGTCAAATCGGCCCATATAGTTTCCTAACAAAGCTCACGTCAGCTTTGGCGCTTTTTAGCTGTGATTTTAACATTGACAATTTCGATTGCATGTTACGATGAATTTTAACATTATCACGCGGGTCTAAGGTTTCTTTTAAAACAACTGTTGTTTCAACATTATCCGATATACCGCTCAAATCTACACTATCCGAATGGCAAACAGCATTAATTTCAGTAGATTCAGCGTTAGCAGGAATAATTGAAGATGTATTACCGGATATGGAATTATCGGATGCTTGGGATGTCATGATAGATGTCCTAGGATAAGGTTTTGGACAGCAATAATTTTTTAATCGTATGTTATCAGGACTGCTATAATCGAAATCATAAAAATGGTCTTCGTAAATAAACTGATTTTCTGGTTTTAAATGGTTATCTAACCTACAAACACTTTTCCAGAGTGAGAGTGTATCTGGATCTTTTGGAAATCTTTTGGACTATTAGTATAATATGAATTTTTACATGAAGGATATTTACAAGACCGTTTCTTTCTGAAGAGGGAAAATGATGCCTTCACCATATTAGCCATTGTGACTCAAATGAATTATAAGAAACAACTGAATAGCACAAAAACAGTCTATACTAAAATTTATGATTTAAATTTATCATTTTGACGAGCAATAATCTCGTGTTTTTTCAACTTTTGTTTTACAACTTTGGATGGTATATGCTTTCTGTTCGCTCGCAATGTCCCGACCAAATGAGTGGAGCTTTCAAGCAGCTTTTTTGCAAGAGGCACTCCTGTGTACCAACTATCGGTATATAGGGTACGCCAAAATTTAAATAAGGTTTCATTAGCTCCATAACCACTTTCTCTGATACCGGCATATCGTTTACTCTCTCCTTTCCGCAGTATATTTTAAACTGTAGGGTATAAAATGATTCGGAGCAAAGTTTAAATATTTTAATTCCGTAGCGATGCCGTTTATTTTGAATATGCTGACGGAAAGAGAGTCTGCCCAAACATGGAATCATAGATTCGTCAATGCATACAGACTGGGTTGGACAGACTGCCATATTAAAGTTTGCTACAATCATATTAACTATGTTTTGAACCTTGTGAAGTCTGTCACCTCGAGGTGCTTTAGAATTATCGGCAAAGTGTAGCGTACTAAGTATGAGCTCGAAACGATTTCTAGACATGTATTCGCCTACCTTGCTGCTGAGTAAAGGGTTATCTTTTTTCCAATAGTCAGGAATTGAAGGCATTTGGTAAAGGCCCATCCATAACACCAATCCTAAAAATGTATGTATTTCTTCACTGCTGACGGGAGCCCAACGCTGCACCCGAGAATTCCTCTTAACACTGGGAGAAGTTTTTCGTTGGAGAGCATAACGATTCGTTTCTTGAACAATTAAGGAAATAACATCTTTGTCAATGAATAAGGCAAAAAATTCATATGGCTCTGCATACTGTAGGGTCTCGATAATATCCGGATTAATTCCTACATCATCATTGTTTTCATTGTAAATTATATTTTTAATTTTTGAGAGGTCTGGTGTGCTCCAAACAGAACTCGGTGCATTTACGATTGTTTGCGAATTTACAACATCCGAACAATCGTCACTGTCACTTAATACTCGCTCCTCACTTTGTTTATTATAATTAAAATTAGGGTCTGCATCACTGTCATCAACTTCGCTAGCACTTAAAGTAGAAGGTGTGGGAACCTCGTCGAATAAACGAAGCAAGCGTTGAATTTCATGGTCATCCATCTTAAAGAAATGTAAATCAACTAATAAACCTGAAGTTGCGCTAAAGTTATCAAAACCGAACGTAAGTGGCGCATTTTATATACGCAGAATTGAAAAGCGAAGTCAAATTGAACAAGTTTGGTGCACCATATTAGTGCACAGAGCGGATTTTACATACATTCATAAAAAACGCAATGAAACTTCTAACAAAGTATATTATTGACAAAACTTGCTTAAGAAAACAATTAATAATAATTTTTTTTTGTGGTCCACCGGCCCAGTACGTAGGATTTTTTAAATCAATGCTTGGATATGAAGCCGTACATCTATTTGGTGCACATGGTAGTCAACCTGTTAAGGTTTAAACTATAAATATAGAACCTCTGTTATCTGTTCATGTGGAATTTGTTCATTAATATGATTATATTCTCTCTAGCTTTGATTATATTGTGTGTAGACGGAATGAGGTCAATTTGTGATCCTGACTCAGTCAACAATTTTTTGTCGGAGATATCTTTAGCACTTCTGTTGTAGGTGATAATATGTATCTTACAGAACAAACATCTGCATCAGCAGGTGCTAGTTCTGAATAGGCCGGCAAAGAATTATTTATTGATTCAGAATCACAAAAACGCACCCACTGCAGAGGAGGAAATAAATAAAAATGAAAAAGAAAACGATTGGAGCGTTTGGGCTCCCAAACAATTAAGGAAAAGAAAAAGTATTGTTTTAGAGAGTGGCAAACGAAAAGGTAGTGTTGAAATAAATACAGTAAGATTAGGAGAGTTAATAAAAATAGTTTATAGGTGAAAATAAACCAATACATAACAGTTACAATGAATGTATTGAAAAAAAAAGAACTGTGCGACTTAAAAATTGCTAACGAGAGAGAACGGCACCAATTAGAAATGGATGTATTAAAATATAAGTTACAAATTAAAAAGAAAAAATTGGCATTATTAGAAAAAAATTAGTTTTTATTATTGTTTTATCATTGTTTTGTACTTTAATGTATATACATTATTTATTATTTATATTGTAAATATATATCTTATCGCAATGTCTCAAAATATTGTATCATTTCTGCCCTTTTATCACCAGAAATGTCATCACCATTTCTCTCCACTTCTATGCCTTGGTTATTATCGTCATCCTCATCCTCGGATGGTAACGGTTCTTCTTTTAATTTTTTTAACTAATTGGTTCTAATTGTTACCTTTCCGTCGCCACCCTCATTCCCAATCTTAAAACTTGGAATCGTCTCTTCCAAACCCCATACTGCCGTTCTACGACATTTCGGGTCATTATTTGAGCTTCATTATAGAGACGCTCTGCCTCTGTCCTTTGTTCGACAAGGGGAGTTAACAAATAATTTCTAAAATGGAACAGTTCATTTACTATGTTTATAATAATTCTTTTACAGTGTGAACTTACGTATTGCGATACCCACTATCCCCAAGCAATATACCGTTTCCAAAGTGGCCCTGTTCAAACCTATTGCGTATGCTGCTATTATTAAAAATAGTTTGATCGTGCGTGGATCCAGGCCATCTCGCCACTATAACTACAATTTTCAGATTTGCGTCCGACACCGTCTGTAGATTAAAGGAAAAATAGCTTTTTCTATTCCTAAAATTTTCAGCTTGGTCTCCACCTAAAATATAACATAAGAAATGTTTGATTTACATTGGTATATAATATTTCTAACAATACCTGGCGATTGAATTCGTACATGAGTACAATCGATGGTGCCAATAACCAAAGGAAATCGAGCAATATTATAAAACTTTGTTTGCACTTTTCCAATGTCGTCACCCTCCGGCATTTTGCAATATTGGGGTCTTAAATTGGCAATGGCTATTGCCATCAATTTGACTATTTGGGATGCTGCAGCTTCACTGATCCCACAAAAATCAGCCACAGCCAGCAACATATTACCCGTAGCAAAAAATCTCAATGTCAATAATAAACGGTTTGAGGCAAATATTGCTGAATATCTAGAAAATAATATCTTTAATTTTACAAATGATACCAAATTATACAATATACAATACCTTTCCGTTCGTGGTTTAATGTTTTCCTCAACCTCTGACAACAACCGATGAAAACATTCTTTGGGGAGGCGCAACCTCTTTACGAATTCGACGTCAGATAAATGTTGAACATGATCGATTCTTTCTTTCATGACTCGGCCACCACGAATAGGAAATAATTCGTTGATTTCTTCCAGATCTTCAATCATCTCTTTGTCACTGCTACTTTCACGTTCAAAATTCATTTCAATACAAACACAACCGAGCATACAACGAACAACATCTTTTATACAGGGAAGAATCAAATTCTCGGCAATTGTGTGATTTTTGCCACATTTGGCAATACGGTAACTGACGAGATAACTAGTTTCAATGGCGTTTTCGAGATCTTTATTTGATGATAGTTTGTATGACGTTAAATTGTATTTATTCTTACTTTTCTCCAAGCGTTTAAAAAAGCTATGGTCCTTATTTTTATAATTAGCATGTTTAGTTTGTAAATGTCTTAAGAGTAAGGAAGGTTTCATGCAGCCATTTGATAATATGTCTCCACATATTATACATTGTGGTTTAGGGCTCATTCACAATGAACATAAACGTAATACGTAGAACGTAATACGTAATTCGTAATTATTAATTTTACGTACGATGTTCACACAGAACGTAACGTAAATGTCTATTGCGTCTGCGCAGTGCGTTCTTGTGTATATTTTGACACATAGTATATGTAGTGTATTTTTGTATAAAAGCGTTTTGTAAACCTGTTTTAACTCAGTTCTGAGTTGACTTCGCTCGAATAAAGATGTTTGTTAATTATAACAAGTTAAAGTCTTTAATTTGAATATACTCAAAAGTAACTCCAACTAAATACATCACAAGTGGCGACGAGGATGGGATTAATTAATAAATTAAAAAGAAAAATCGAATATATTATTAATGAAAAATGATGGCGGAAGTTATTGTGGGTCATCTTCGCGAATTCACGTTACGAAATTCCGATTGGTCAATTTTTCTACCGAGGCTGGAGAGCTATTTCACAGCAAATAATATTGGTGAAGATAAAGCAAAGAAGAAAAGAGCTATATTATTGAATATTTTGGATGAGGACGCCTACAAATTATTATTCGATCTGGTGAGTCCCGAAAAACCAGAAGATAAGACGTATCCCGACCTAGTAGCGGTTCTTAGCAGTCATTTTCAACCCCAAAAAAGTGCGTTTGCTGCGCGATATCAATTTTATTCGGCAAAAAAGGAAGTTGCTGAAACGGCGAAACAATGGGCTGCACGTTTACGCGGTTTGGCGGTGAGCTGCGAATTTGGAGCTGAGCTACAGGTTTGCCTACGGGACAAGTTTGTTTTTGGATTCGAAAAAGGGCCAATTATGGATCGATTAATGGAAGAAGAGATTACAAAAGATTTCAACGGCATGGTTTCACTCGCGGTGTCAAAAATGGCGGCCAACGAGGTTCGAGACGTCATCATTAAACAAGAAGAAATTCACCAGCTGAGGGAGAGACGTACAGATTTTGGAAGTAGGGATGCCCAAGCAAGTTCCAGTCAAACTAAAGGAAGACAGCGCTATCCCGTCTGTAGCGTTTGCGGTAAAAATAATCATTTGTATGAACGTTGTTATTTTAAAAACGCTACTTGTTCTAAATGTAAAAAAATAGGCCATTTGGCAGCTATGTGTAAAGCGACCGGAAGTTACAAGGTTTCTAATCAAAGGAATAGATATAAATCAAATAAAAAACATCATTTTATTAACGATAAATCAGATAACGATCAAGACGATCTTTGCATTTTTAATTTTGAATCTGAAAATCATAAACCACCATTTTACGTTAACGTTATTGTAATAAAGATATTAACGATGTAGCTGAAAAGGTAAAGAGAGTCAAAGAAAAACAAGTAAAATATAGTAAGGGAATGAGTTATACAAAATTTGAAATCGATGAAATTGTATTAGTTAAGAATTACGCAATTGTAAATAAGCCAGTTTTTATTAAAGGAAAGATCGTTAAAGTGATAGGAAATCGTACGTATCTAGTTGAAATTCCAGAATTGCAGAAGACGTGGAAAAGACATCCAAATCAAATAAGAAAATTTACTTTTGTTGAATCACGTATTCCTTTTGATAGTTCTGGAAGTTCAAATAATAATAATCAGTCTAAAGATCCTAGTAGCGAAAATTCATGCAACAACGAAAGCGCAGAAAGTTTAGTTATTAACCGCCCGAAGCGCATGATCAAACCCGTGGATAGATTATGTTATGAGTAATAGTTTATGTTTATTTTATTTTTTTTAGGGGAAGATAATGTAGTGTATTTTTGTATAAAAGCGTTTTGTAAACCTGTTTTAACTCAGTTCTGAGTTGACTTCGCTCGAATAAAGATGTTTGTTAATTATAACAAGTTAAAGTCTTTAATTTGAATATACTCAAAAGTAACTCCAACTAAATACATCACAGTATATATATCGTGTGTGTTGTTAAATACAAAGTGTATTATTTTTAAATAATGAACCCAGAAATAATGTCTGTATTGTTATTGTCGGTACTGTGGAAAAGACGGAAGAGAAAATCAATCAAAAACAAATACATATACAAATCGTCGTTGGTGGGTTCGTCCTATTAATCGAAACCGTGAAGAAAGCGGAGAATATCGAAGATTAGTTTTGGAAATGAAAATGCATGATGAGGAATGGTTTTTTATGTACACAAGGATGACCCCTGAATTATTTGAAGAACTATTAACATTACTTGGTCCCAGTTTATTAAAGAAGAGTGTACGAAAGCCTTTGTCACCCCCTCAGCGCCTGGCAATAACTCTGAGGTAGTGAAATTATAATACATACATAGGTAAAAGACATTACTTTACGTATTGTTGTAGGTATCTTGCAACGGGAGACTCTTATTTTTCAATAGCCAGTGGATATCGAATGGGAAAATCTACAGTGTGTACTATAGTTCGAGAAGTGACACAAATTATTTGGGAAAAATTGTCACCCATTTATTTACCAGCTCCAACAAAAGAAAAATTAAAAGATGTATCAAGTAATTTTTTAAAAATATGGAATATGCCTAATTGTGTGGGAAGTATTGACGGAAAGCACATAAAAATATTCGCACCGCCAAACAGTGGTTCCCTATTTCACAATTATAAAAATTATTTAAGCATCATTTTACTAGGAGTATGCGATGCCAATTATAATTTCTTATATGTTGATATTGGAGGTTTTGGATCAATAAGCGACGGGGGTACTTTTAGTAGCTCAACATTTGGCCAAAGCATAATAAACGGCACAATTCCTTTCCCTCAAGAGAGTAAACTTCCCAATAGTAATATATTTATGAAGAATTATTTTGTAGGGGATGCAGCTTTTCCATTGCTACAGAATTTAATGCGACCATATCCTGGAAAATTTCTTAATATATTAAAAGGTGTTTTTAATTATCGATTGTCGCGTGCTAGACGTGTCATAGAAAATACATTCGGAATATTGGTTGCTAGATGGCGAATTTTTCATCGTTCAATTTGTGCAGCACCTGATACAGTGAATAATACTGCGACGTCCTTTCCTGGTTCGGTCCAAGGAAAGCGGTCTTGGTGCCTCTTTTTTATGTTCGGGATGTTATCGGTCTCGGGCGCCACCTTATATTTAGAGAGTTAAGGAACTCTTTCGCCTCCAAGTAGCTTTTGGGAGTTACAGTCGGAGATTCAGGGTGTTTGAGAGAGGGTTAAAAAAAATTTAAAAAAATGCGGTTCATGAATTAAGAAATAAAATCAAAGTTTATTAATAATTAAAAAAAAATCAACATAGGAATTTACGGAGGAAGGTAAAAAAAAATCTTTATTTAAATATATAATCGGTAAATGTCTGGCCTAGTGCAATCTTGTGGGACTCGTACTTCGGACGTAATTGAAATAATTATTCATAAGGGAAAAATTGGTCTGGATGAAGTGCTACGGAAAACTCGCGATAGCGCCAGGTCGGGAAGATGTTGCGGAAAACTCGCAGCAGCACCAGGTCGGGAGAGTGTTGCGGAAAACTCGCAGCAACACGAGGTCGGGGAAAGTATTGCGGAAAACTCGCAGCAATACCAGGTCGGGAGAGTGTTGTGGAAAACTCGCAGCAACACCAGGTCGGGGAAAGTATTGCGGAAAACTCGCAGCAATACTAGGTCGGGAGAGTGTTGCGGAAAACTCGCAGCAATACCCGGTCGGGAGATTGGATGAAAATTTATTTCACAAAATAAAATCAAAGTCCCACAATTGCAAGACCGAAAACAAACTTACGATGAAACTCGGTTATTTCCAAAACTCGGAGATTTTTCGGTGAAGTCTGGCGAACTTCTTGAAGACGGTTGATGACGGCTGAAGACTCTTGAAGAATGTCGAAGACTAATCTAGAACGGTCGAAGACTGATCGAGACAGTTGAAGACTCTTGAAGAATGTCGAAGACTAATCTAGAACGGTCGAAGACTGATCAAGACAGTTGAAGACTGATTCTAAATGAAATTTTGACCGGCTATTTATACGTGTTCGGGGTGAAAACTGGATTTTTCCGAGTGGGGATCGTATTAAAACAAGTTATCAAAACTAAATTATAATGTGGGGGGCTAATTAATGACAATAGCAAAATTTTAACGGCGCTATCGGATGCGGGGTACAAAATTAACTAAATCCCTTTTTTGAGCGGATTAAATTGATTAAGGAATAGCGGAGTAATTAACAATTAATTAAAAATAATTATCGGAAAAATTTATAACATAATTCAAAAGATACCCTTATTTATGTGGAAAATTACAAAAATATAATTATCAAAATCGGTTAGCGTTTACGGCACTTACATACATAAACATTTTCCCGACCGCGTGTTTCACCTTAACTTCGATTAAGCCATATATACCTGAAACCGTATCAATGTTTGTTTTTGCGCAAAAATGTTTTTTAATAATCATAATGGTCAAGAAGAACACGCTAGTAACATTTTTGCAAAACAATATATTTTCCAACTTAGTGTTACAATGTGTACTACATATAGGACACTAGGCACTTGTATGAACATTTTATATACTATTTTTATTTATATTGTATTACATTTTGTATGGTAACTGATAAAACACTTAACATGAACACCTTTGTTACACTTGACGCAGCGTGTGGTACATTTGGTATGACATAAGCCATAACGTGTTTGATTTTCTTGCGGACAAACAAAGTGATATAAGCCATCGTACCGAGTTTCCGTGGTTACTTGACAAGGTAAATTTCGTTTTTTCGATGTTTTTGAGTAATGCTCCATATAAAATCGAGCAATGCGACGACGGAAGGCAAGCAGATCAAGGTCATTATATTTTTGTCGATATAGCTGGAATGCATTATTTACTGCCATATCAATGAAGAATGTTATTAGAGACCAATACCACTTTTTTCCATGTATAGCGATCCTATATTTACTGATATTTTGATCCATCCTATCTACTCCACCCATATTTTCATTATAAAGTTTGATGAGATGTGGCTGGTCAATCTGAATGCGTTTTCGTTCTGCTCGGGAGAAACGAGTAGTAGAATGTACTGGATTTATTCCAACTGAATTAGAGCACAAACTGACCACATTATTGTCATTCCATTTGCATACTATTAGCTCTTGTGATTCATCCACTCTGTAGTCGTAGAAACCCCTGCTTTCCTTTTTCATATTCTGTTTTGTTAGTAAAGGACAATGCTCGGACCTGTTCTCTTTTATCGTTCCTGTAGCTCTTATTCCTATTTTTTGCAACTCTGAAATCAATTTTATGCTAGTGAAAAAGTTGTCACAAAATAAATGAAATGGGTTCGGATTTTGACATTTTAAAATTTTAGCAAATTTATAAACAAGCTGCCCTCCCAAACCCAGATTTAGATCGTCCTTTTCTTTATATCCGTTTTTGCCTTGATACGGATCAACGTTAACAACATAGCCTAATCGTGTTGCACCACACCAAATCTTGAACCCAAATCGTATCGGTTTGCCGCGTATAAATTGCTTGAGTCCGTGGCGTCCAAAATATTTGCACATGGATTCGTCAAAACTGTAGTACTCTTCAATAGGCGCATAACATAAAAATTTCTCATTTATCATTGTCACTAATGGACGTATTTTAGCATATTTATCTTCCGCATCAAGTTCATAGTTGTTGGCTAAATGAAAATGGGATAAGATAGCTTCAAATCGATCACGTTTCATGCCATTTATTACAATTTCGTGATGTGCATCACTAGCATTTTCCCAGAACATCCTTCTTCTGGGAACCTGGGTATAGCCACTATAGAGCAAAATACCAATAAAACATTTGATTTCTTCAGTGCAAACGTTCAAAGCTCGATTTTTTTGCAGCGAATATCGATTCGTTTCCCGAACGATTTTATCAACTAGTTCTGCATCAAAAAATAGTTCAAAAAAATCTATTGCAGTGCTTGCTTCATCTGTAGTTCCTGCATTATTATTGGTGGCTTTCCAGTCGGGAAACTCTGCATTGATGTCTCTTTTACGCCACTTGCGCTTGCCAATCTGTTGCACTCTCAATCTCTTCTGTAGTTCTGCTAATGATATATTTTCTTCCTCATCAGTGTCGCTATCACTTAAATTTTCCCCAACTTCTTCTACTTCTGCTTCTTGTCTCAAAATGCTACCAGGTAAATTATTGATTGATCCTTCATCTTCTTCCGCTGAGTCTTCATCGGTTATATATTCCGTTGCATTTACGGGAGGTAGTATATATACATCCGCTGCTTTTGTAGAATTTTCTTCAATTCGTGACAACAAATCACAAAGTCTGCCCCTGTTTATATTTTTTCGTGAATAAAATATATTGGGTGTAATGGATCCGGTTCCCTGAAAGTGGGGAAAAGTTAACCTATATGCCTGCTGTCCTACATGTAGTACACCGAGTTTCAATCTACTGCAAATACGCCATCACGGATGCGTATAGTTTGAGGTTAAGTATACACATTTGTATGTTCATTGGTTTGTAATTTGTAAAAGAAAAAGTACCCAAAAAAAGAGCATCTAGAAGAACACTTACCTTGATGGTAGTGAACTGCTCGAACTCGCCATTTTTTAGAAACCGTGGTAATTACTCACTTATTCAAAACATTTAAATGCAAATGACACCTTGGTAAATTATATATAGTAGATGCCTACACATTCAAGAAACGATTATAAATTGCGTCACCTGTTGTTTTCACTGGAAAACTTTAGTAGGGCTCTATAAATGCTTGTCCTACATGTAGGACAGCAGGCATATATGGGTTTCAGTATTAATTAACGCGCACTTCAACACAAAGTAGCTTCAGCAGTTGGGCGGTGTCCGGGGCAATCCTATACGGGTAGTATTTTCCATGGATGACCATCAGGAATGAAGTAAATTAATTAATTAAGATGCGGGATAATTTTCGTTAATAATCATGTTAATCATAATCGGATCGTCTTTAGAATCATTCAACGGTTATTTCATGATACTAGTAATTGTTTGAAATCGGTTTGATTGTTCTACGATTTCTAATTCCGCATCATAAAAAATAGTCGCTGTACGGTAGCTGAACGGTAGCTCGCTGGCTGCTGAAACTCACTCGGGACGGTCGGCCTTGTTTACAGTAACACACTGATTACTGATACTTCTTCGTATTTTACTTCGTTGTGGTGTTATTTAATTGTTTTAAATAATAATTTTCAGAAACCATGTGCTTTCGGTAATTACGTCGTTCGGCGATTTTCACTAATTGCTTTTGTTTATTTGAAATTCGGTCAGGAAACGTTTTCGAAAAAAGGTTTAACGGTTTTAAATGAATTAACATGAAAATTTGAAGTTTAATTAAGGAAATTAAGGAAAATGCGAATAAAGTTGCATAAGTGGGTGGTGATAGGGTATCAATTTTTGGATTTTTCTAAATCGGGCGGAAACTGTAGGAGGTCGGGGTAATGTGGGAAGTATATTCGGATGTTATAAATTTTTCAAAAAAAAAAAATTTACAATACGATTAAAGCCACAGTTTGCCTTCACAATTTTATAAGGAGTACTAAAAAGGCTTGTGAGCGTTATACACCGACAAATTTTGTGGACACTGACGATGTACTCGGCAAATGGCGAGAAGAGGTTGAAGGGTGTGAATTAGATAGTTGTCAACGACTTGGAAGCAACAACGCATCTATTGTTGCATATGAACAACGTGACAAATTAGCCAAATATTTTTTAACTCCTGCTGTATACAGAAAAGGGCAAATTGAATATGTGAAACGCAAGTAAGAGAGAAATGACATTTGTATATTTTTGTTATCTTTAAAATAAATAAAACAAACTACTACATATTTTTAAAATAATTTTTATTTTCGTTTATTCGTACAACACTTACAATATTTTTTGTTTTTTTATTGTTCTAATGTTATCATCTTCAATTGCGTCTAATTCCGCTGCAATTAATTGCCCAAACCTTTCTCCCAATGTGGATTTTTTTATTTGCCATTGCAGCTAATGTTTCCAATATTTTGTTATCCACATCATTGTTTGCCATATTGGCACTTTTTGGTGAAGATGATGGGGTTAAATTCATTCGCCGGACTTTAGTTGGTTTCGGTGATGGCAACTCTTCAGTTGGTCCTGTAAAATTAAATATACAGTTAAAAAAGAGATTAGTTGACAACATAATATATTATTTATGTAACATAAAATACCTTCAATTACCATTTCCTCTCCCTCTTGACTGAATTCTGAATCTATTGACACTGCCAATGGTAATTCTGGCGAATCACTGCTGACACTGACTTTTCTCGCCATGTTGGTAATAGTTTTTCTATGGAAATACATCGTAGATATATATAATTAACTTGAAAAATAAATTTTTTGATTGTTTTCTTACCTTCTTTCTTGTACGTGTACATCTAAAAAATGCATATCTTCGTAGAAGGACCACTTATAGAAATCTTTTGAACCACTTCCACTGGGAACGTTTTTAATTTTCTTCCTTACTCTTGTATATTTGTCTTTCAAACTTGTCCAAACTTTTAAACAGTTGTCAGCTACATATAAAAATAATATTTAAAACATTTTAATTACTCTATATAATTGCTTTACGTGTTGAGGAAAGTGTCGTTGCTATTTCTAACCAAGCATTTTCTTTCATAATGGTATCCTTATAATTTTTTGATTTCTTATTGTAAAGAAAATCATACATTTTCACTAAGTTAATTAATATTTCTATGTCTAGTTCTACGTTTTCCATCACCAATTTTAGATGCCAAGCACCACAATTTTAATTTTAAAAAAGATACAGCTAGAAAGATAAAGATATTTGTTTTTTTATAGAAAGATAATATTGGAAAATACGAGTTTATACACTCCAAATACACACAGCTACATATTAAATACCTACATTGCATATTTTTTAAATATATTTTATTTTTCATACACTTTTACAACTCTTACAAACAACTAAATAATACAAGCAACAAGTAACTGAATTTTGAGGTTAGCTTGGTTCAGTTCTCCGCGTTTTGTTACTGCCAATTTTAACGTTAAAAATGTCCCCATAATTAACACCAATTTCCCCTATTTCTCGACGTAATCTAAACGTAAAGTTGAAATTAGTTCAACTTTACGTATGCGTTACGGGCGCCCGTAATTTATACGTAAACGTAATTCTTACGTTTGCTTATTGTGAACGTATCAATATAAAACACTGTAATTTATCTTTTAACGAATTACGTATTACGTTCTACGTGTTACGTTTATGTTAATTGTGAATGAGCCCTTAGGGCAGTTATTATCTCCTACATATGAAAATCCATATTTAATGTATTCTTCGCAGTACTTTCTCCTTTTCTGTTTTAATTCTAGTGAAGACTGGTCACCTTTAATTTTTTGCTCCCGATTTTGGGAAGAACTTGCCAATTGAAAGCTTTCTACATTAGGTTGTAACTCTTTTCTTGTTCCGCTTGCCAACCACGTATCCATACCTAAGAATTAGGAAATTAATAAATATATCGATGGTCTCAAATCAATAACACGTAAGTCCAAAATAACTTTTGGGAAATCACAAAAAAACATTTTTATATATGTATAACCGATTTCAACTGTTGAAGGTGCTCATATTTAGTTTTTTTTATTTTTATTCTTTGATTATGAAGTTGTTCATATTCATTGTTAGTGGAAGAAATAGTTTTTCTTGTTCTTTGTGGTAGCTCTTCATACTCACTATCAAAATTTAGTTTAAAAAAATTGTTTGCGAGTATTTCAAAGCTCGTAGATTTGTAACGGTTGGGTCTCCTGGTTTCCTTTCTGGTCTTATTGAAGAATAAACGAGATTTTTTTTGAAGTTCCTGAAAAACTTGTGATTCACTAGTTTTGCTTCATATTTTTCAGTAGATGTTCTGCTTTCTTCACAAACTCTTAAGTAGTCGCTAGGCAAAAAGATTTTTCTGTTCTTTAGTGTCCTATCAATGTTGGCATTTCTTTATTACCTAAAGAAGTAGGAGATAAATAAAACTAGTCATGAACAGTAAATAAGTTTATTTTTCTCTTCTTTTTTAAAACAATTACAATGACATATAAATTGCATTGTCTGTACTATCAATGAAACTATTCTGCATGGCTTCCTCTAACACATCAGAACTCTTTTTGTTCCAAACAGTATTTGGGAGGACATTGGCGTAGTCAGTACTTTTCTTGGTATTTGTAGTAGATGTATAATTTTCAGTAATAACACTATCAGGATCGGGTGATGGTTGTGGAGTGGAGCAAGCTACAGATTGAGCATATGTAGAGGGTGAACATGATGGCATACATGATGAAGACGGCAGATTAGAAAGTTTTGTATTAGTAATCAAATTCTGTATTTGTGGTTGTAGTATTATTGCCTCCCTACTAGGTAATTCTAGAAGCTCTATGGCAACATACTATCCAAAAAGTGCTTTAAGTTTCTTTAAGTTTCTAGTGCTTTTATTTCTTCCTGAGAGAGATTATCTTTTTCCTTTAGCTGGTTCTCAATTCAGTCACATACTTGGCAAGTGTCTGACCTGGGATGTCCAAAAGTCATGTTAAAGTTACTCTTGAAATAACGGACGTAAAAATCATATGAGACTTTTGGTTTGTGGGCACTTTTATCATTGGTGAACCAGTATTTGTACACGACCCTATTTGGGTCGCGACCCATAGTTTGAATACCACTGAACTATGGTATTAAACGTAGTTTGTGTAAGGTTAAATACAATAATATTTTACTACAAAATGTATTTATTGTATTATTTATTTATTTATATTATTTATTGTATGATTACTAAAACATTACTGTGGATAATAACTAGTATAGTTATGCAATGTAAGCTGGGATTGTTGATAATCGGCTGCATTACTATCCATGATAGGTGAAGGCATTGGGGTAGAAGTTGATGATGATGGATTTGAATATTGCAGCATTTGCAATTCGTATTTTTGTGTTGTTGCAAGTATATCAGTCTTCGCTAAATTTAATAAATATGGGGGAGTGTTTTTAAGTTATAAGGGCAACTTTAACCCCATCAAAAATCCATCGACCGCATTTATGTTTTTGTTGCTGGATTGAGTTTCTTTTTTTTGTTATAGCAAGTAATCCATTAATTTGGATGAGGTTGTTTGTTGCGCTACCGGTATAGAGGTTTTCTTTTTACGTGCTTTAATCGCAATTATCTTGGTTTTGTTGTTCTCATGTGGAACCTGGGAATGCTGGTTTGGCAAGACTGGATTTGACTGATTTGGGTCAACTGCATCATCAGTTGCAGGTGTTGTGTTGTAGCTTTGATATCCAGACTGATATCCATACTGACTGGTGTATGCAGATGTTTGTGCCATACTGCTGCTATATTTGCGAAGCAAATTTATCATTTCAGTTTTCGCATCGAGTTTATACAAACTCTTCCTTCTTCCTTTATGGAATTAAAATGTGGAAAAAGCGAAAGTAAAAAATTTGTAACTTTGTTCAATTTCTCAGTTAGAACTTCGTATAATTTGTTTTGTGCATCATCAACGCCATCACTTCTTTTAAGCTTCTTTGATTTAGGAATAACAAATGATTCCAAACTACCTTCGGTCTTGTATTCCTCAGTATCTGTAGATCGACTTGGCGGTCTGGTTTCGGTCAAAGGTTGTAAAAATGACAATAATTTATAGTAAACCTATTGTTTTCTTGGTTTAGCGCCGGACCCACTGGGACAGATTTTTTCCTTTGGCCGTTCTCTGTTACAGGAATCTTTTAAACTTTTCCATTTTTTCTGGAGTTCATACTTCGTCGCCTGAATGCAGAACTATACTATGTCCAAAAACTAAATATTTCAGGAGACGATTTTTTCTTTTTTAGGCTTATTATATTTAAGTATTTTAAACTACAAAACCGGTTTTGGGCTTAAAAACGGGCCAGTAATTTATTGTTATATGTGTAAAAAAAAATGGTATGGGTAATAGTTGAAAAGATGGACATACAATAGTTATGCAATTTCAAACTATGGTAAGTCCATAGCAGTGGACTTGCACTACTGAGTGAAAGGGACTTAAAATAGTTCTGATCTATACTAAAATTTAGGAAAACAATCAAATAAAATGTTGCATATTTTTAGAATTTATTCAAAAGGTTCGAGATATTTAAAAACTAAACTAGGAACTTGAATATAGTAATTTTAATGATTATTATCATTCACACTGTCAGGACAAACCCATAAACCTATAAAAAAATCAGGTAACTTTTTATATTGCAGTCTGAAACAGTCTTATCAAAAGTACAACTAAACACAAATAGCTAAAACAAAAAAAAACGGAAAATACAAATTCTAAAACACTAGAGATAGAAAAACAACTTAGTTATCATCGTCTTCTTCATTTACACTTTTATTTGTAAATGGTAATTGTTTAAAATAATCGTGATAATGAGCTGTAATTGCACCTTTGAGACAAAGATATTGCAAATGGTCGTATTTTTTTTTTGGAATTGGAAATTTGTTTACATAAACTGGTTTAAGCTCTATAACATTAATATCAATTTCACCCAAAGACTTCCTACCCCTTTTAATTAAATTCAATCTTGTAAATTGGTCTTGTTGGTAGTTTATTTTAAAAAGTAGGTAATTTGGAAATTCTGGATCAAATTGAAGTATTTTAAATTTGCTTATAAAAACTGTTTCATTTTCTGTATCCTTATCAAAATTTATAGCAATATCACTTTGTAGTTTTTTTAAATCAAACACATCTTTTTGTGTCAACTCATAAACTGTGTAGAATGGCGCCTTTCTTTTTGCCGTTCGTACTACTGAGCACCAAAGCTCTGGTTAATAAATAGGAATATTTCTGGCAGCTTTTTCGATCACACTGTGAACACTGTCCCCTTCGTTTTGTGTGTGACCGGGTTCTAGAAAAGTATGACGTATTTTGACAACGTACTTCTGTGATAGATAGCTATATAATGCAAAAAGGTATTTGTTACGGTTTTGTCCCGAACAGTTGTCGGAAAAAAAAGAAAACTCTGTGACACCTTTTTCTACATGCCATTCTACAAACTTTAGAACACAGCTACCTATTTCCGACGCACCTCTTCGTGCGATACATTCATTCCACATGAAGCACTGACATTCTTTACTAGACAAATCGTATATCGTAAAATTATATGTTGACAGCTTTAGTTTGTAGTATGATACGCCAACATTAGATTTGGGCACAGGAAGAACCTGTTGTAAATCAAAAACCGCAGAAATTAGGAGAGGGTTGTTGCGTGCAGACTCCTTGTCGTTATTTTTAATTTGCCGCGAAATTTCTTTATTGTTTAAATGGTGTCTGTATTCCTCTTCCAACTCAATTTTTTTTTCAGTCGGCATATTTTCGAAATTGTGGCACAAGTCTTTTTTGGGTACAAAAATGAAAGATTAAATTCAGTGTTAAATATCTGACGATAAATGCTTTCTGTACTTATTTTTGTTATATTATTGTCTTGGAAATATTCTAAATAAAGATAATACATTTTCGAAATATTAAGGGTTGCTGGCAAATATTTTTTTTGAGTAGAATTTCTACAATAATGACTGTCTATTGTATCAAAAGCGTTAATGTGAGTTCTAACAGAGTTTTTGACTGATTCGTCTAGTAAAGAATTCTTACATGCTTTGCCTCTTCTGTCTTCTACAACCGTGCCTGAGCTACTAATTTTTGAAAAGGCCGTAACTACCATTTGTCCACTTATGTATACTTACTTATATTCCTTTTATTAGGCTTGTTTGCCAATTTTTTGAATTTTAAATTCTCATAGCTAAAATTATAAATAGCTCATATTATGAGCTATTTTTTATTTATAGGTATATTACCTTCTGTCCTAATATCTGCAATGTGTTTTCTTTTGTCCTGCTTTTCGTGAGAAATATTTGTCCGAGCAGCGCCTAAAAGTATTACATTTGCATAATTGGATTTCTAGTTTCCTTTTTTTAATTAAATGTACATACATCTCAGGATGGATGACCTGAACTTCGCCTTTTGCCCATTTTTTTTTTCTATTATAGGTATTTTCTATTTGTTTTTTTTGTAACTATCTTTATGTTTTACTTGTAATTATATTATCTTTTTTGTATTTGTATTTGTATGGGCAATAAAGTCATTATTATTATTATTATTATTAAACGATATTTCTTTTCATATTTATACAGCTCACAACTGTACTGTCCAACAGTTTCGTCTGCGACTCGAATGCGTTGTTCCTGTGATACCTACCATTATTACGATATGAGTACTCTTTAGATTAAATTAAAAAAATATATATATTTTCAGCTACAAAGACACTTACTGTTGTACATTTGCAGAAACAACTACAAAGGTTAGTAAAAAATTGGTATAAATTATTAAACATTGTTGACTATTAATTCAAATCAAATTCAAGTAACTACTCTAAATAAAACTACTAGCACAAGTAACCTGCAGCGAAAGTAGTATTCTTGCAGTTTCAGAAGCTATCTCTGATGGCGAAAGTTTTCCTTGCACTGCATATTTGCCATATTCCTTATTTTTTAACTTGGGATGTTTTTTAACGGACTTTCGCAGCGATCTTTTATTTTGATATTTGTCGATATATTTAAAGAAATGTTGTCCAACCTGTCCATGCCCCAGCCTGCTGTATAGCACTCTTTTGCCATGTATAGCCTATGGCGTATAAACCAAATGATATATAGTAGGGCTCGGAATTTTAGTCGTATAATTTTCAATTCGAATAATTGGAATAGTCGAATAATTTGAATATTTATTAATATTCGACTAGTGAAGTAGTTGTCGACTAGTCGAATAGTCATCGACTAGTCGAATCGTCGAATTTTTCAAATATTCGGATTATTTGATTAACAAAACGTATACTACTAATTTTTCAGAATTTCAGGAGAAACAAATAAACAAGTAAGAATATGTTTTTCCTCGTTAAGTTAAAAATTAATACAACAATAAAGAGAAAAAGAAAAATGTATTAATAATATAATAACGTAATGACTACAAATTTGCACTTAAAAAACAAATTTTTTTTACATTGTCTGATTTTAGACAAGCGCTTTTCGCGTTAACTACATTACCAGCTTTTGAGAAGCTACGCTCCGATGAAACTGATGTCGCAGGAATAGAGAGATAACGTTTTGCATACTTTGACAATTTCAGATACTTATTTTCATTGTTTTTCCACCACTGCAAAGGACACATATTCTTTTGTATAGGGCAGTCTGAATAATACATATCAACGTCATTTAAATCAGCTGCTGCTGAATTTTCATTTGGAAACAAAATATCAAACGCATTTTTTTTTAGGGTTATGATTCATTTCATTTTCTGTATCTTCCAAAGTTGACTGTAAAATATTCTTGAAATGTCGTTTTGTTTGAAATAATGAACCAGTAAACCGTTCTTTATTCTTAAATCGAGGATCTAAGAATGTACTTAGGTCAAAAATTCCAATTTTTCCTCCAGCGGTGACGGACACATTACTTAATATATTTTCAAATCTGGATTGAAATTCATTCTGTAATAAACGCTGCAAATTTTGTAATAATTTAGGCTCATCTTCCTTAGTTTTTGAAATAAAATTTTCCGCTAAGGATTTTAAAATGGGCACTACAATTGAAATGGTTGGTTGCGACTCTGAAGATAACAGTGTAGTAACTAATTCAAATGGTTCCAACATTGCAATACAATACTCCATAGTAATCCATTCCTCCTCTTCCAGCATCAAATGTCCGGCTTGTATTCTTGATGTAATAGTTCTGTCTGATAGAACACTAAGTATAGCTTCACCTTGTTCAACTAATCTTTTCAACATGTAATATGTGGAGTTCCAGCGCGTTCTTACTGCTTGAATAAGTTTATGTTTTTGCAGTCCTAGTTGTTCCTGCTTAGTATTCAAGGCTGTTGATGCTATATATGAATGTTTAAAATGGGAAACAATGCTGCTGCACTTAACTATTAATGGCTTAATGTAATCAGCGTCTAATACTTTATTTAAAACTAATTGTAAGTTATGTGCATAACAAGTAATTGCATCAACGGACATTTCTTTAGTTGCAGAGACAATGTTGGCAGCGTTATCATGCACAATGGCTACACATTTATCATTAATTTCCCACTCATTTATAATATTATTTATTTTATTTTGTAAGTTCAATGCTGTGTGTCTATCTTCCATACTTTCAGTTGTGATATTACGTGACACTTGTACCCAATTTTGATTTATGTAATGACAGGTTAAGCTGATATATGATTCAGTTGCCCTTGATGTCCAACAATCCGTGGTTATGGCAATGTGTGGCACATCTTTTAATTCTTTGATTAGGCTTTGTTTTTGAATTTCATAAAGGGCATCTACACGTATTTGGATAGTCTTTGCTGTCGGTGTTTTGTAAGTGGGACAAATAAATTTTAACAAATTTTTGAATCCACGATTTTCAACAAATGACACTGGTAGTGAATCAATGCAAATCATTTTTGTTATTAGTTGAGTTATGTCCTCTTCTCTTTGTTTGGAAATTTTTTTGGAAAAAAAGATATCGATTTTTGTTTGAACCGATGAAGTCGAACTTGTTTGGCTTGCTGACTCTGACTGAGTTTCGGTTTCCAGTTCATCCGATACTTCGGCGCTTACTAAATCTGATGTTGTTGACGTACTACAAAACAAAAGTTGATTTAAGCAAGGTCTATAAGTAAATATTTTCTTTATAAACAGAACAAGATGAGACATTACAAGAAAGAATGGATCAATAAATTGTATCAAATAAACTACATATCGGTTGATAAATTTTAATAAATAATATAATATTTAATGAACATACCTTGTAATTTTAGAAATATGCTTATTTCTTAAATGATTCCACAAATTACTAGTTGTGCTGTTTCTAGTAGCATTATAGCTGCAAAATTTGCACTGCACTCGAGTTTCTTTTCGGTCGAAATATATCCAAATTTTGCTACGGGTAGTACTCATTTTCAACACAAAAATTATTTCACTGAATTAAATTGAAAAATTAGTAGCACAAATCTAACCTCCGCCACACCACAAATAATACTAAACAAGTCGGCTGGGCAGCGTAGGCTTTATATCGACTTGATAAAAACAAGTTCCAACACTCACAGGGCACAGACATGATTGTCAGGGCTAACCGCACTACAACTATTGAGTGTTATTAGAATAGTCGAATATTCAAATATTCGACTATTAATAGAATAGTCGACTATTCAAATATTCTACTGTTCGGCTTATAAATTATGAAAATTATTCGAATTACGAATATTCGACAATTCGACTATTCGAATTATTCGAATACGATTCCGAGCCCTAATATATAGAGACAAATGATATATGTCTATGAATGTACAGTTGTCACAGTAATTAATTCGAGTGTATTCAAATCAGTTGCTTTAAATTACTAATTAATTTAATGAAAATTACCTGTATTATAACCAAGTCCTGTCACATAAGCACGCGTCTGAAACGAACCTCTCTGCGTTAAGTTTAATCTTTTTCCACGGTTTAGCTTAGCTAGTAGGGACATGTATAACTCTGCCTTGTTATTCGTTTCATTGGCAACTAATTTATGTGCTTTTTTTAATAAATTATCTAATGCACCTATTAACAAGACAATATATGAACTAAAGTTTCAAATCACTTACTAATTGTATTACTAATGTTGTTAACTGATTGAAGACGTCAGTGTTAACGATACCACTATCCTTACAAGTATCTAGACAAAATTTGTGGTTTTCGAAAACATGGTTAACGGTGTTCGGCAACACTTGTTTCAGACGTACCACATCTCCATTGCAATTATATATGGCCCTTTGAGCACACTTTTGTAATTCCTTTATTTTAGGCATGGTAAGTCGTTTTCGAAAAAACATTTATAGATGTGTCCATTTTTATAGAGTATAATGATTTACCATAATTTTTTATGGCATGATATTTTTTTCTATTGCGCCGTAATACGATACTTTCCTTTGAATTTGATAAAAGACACTTGAATCCCCATCAGCTATAAATTTAAGATATTTAATACCATGCATTTCAATACTTTTCGAAAACCCTTCTACGATTATATCGGCTTCCATAGCTGATGAGAATCCTTGCCAATTTTTAAAACACATATTTGTAGGAGTTGTATTTTTATTTTGCGCACGTGCGCAAAGTACATGTATATCAGATTTATTTACAACTCCAGATGCTGCGTTGTAATTGTGTCCATAGGATCTTTTACTCCAACCACCATCGCAATATACAACTATCCAAGGTGTTCCTCCAGCATCGATATCACCAGCATCCATGGCTAGGCGGCATTCATCCTTTCCTGCTGCATCCATTGTGCTCCACAATTGATCCTTCCATAAACTTCTGAAAGTTCGTTCAATTTTACTTAGAAAATTTATACTTAGTTACCATAGGTATTTCTAATCTGGATAACAAATGTAGGTAAGATCACTTTGAGTGTATGTTCCACCATTTACAATTGTACCCCATACTGCAGACACATTTCGCGATATTGTCTCCTTTTTATGTGTAGAACATATGAATTTCTCATGACAACTCTCACATATTAAGGTTATATCACTACATAATGCATCGCGTTTCTCTTGGAGTATTATAACTTTTCCAAAAGTGCATTTTTTTAAATGTTCGTATTGAATCTTCAATATGGATTCAGTAAAGAACTGAATATTTACTATTCGGTTCCCATGTAAATTGTTTGGTGGGCTTTAACATTATCCTTTTCAATTGGTATTTGATGGTTCATTATGCTAAAATTTGTAAAACCAAAGAGACAGCAGAATGCATATAAGTGCACATACTAATATAATTGATTTATAAGTTATTATTGATACCTATTGTATTCTGATGTGGACATAAAATGTTCGCCAATGTAACTCCAATGTAGTGTAAACACTATTAAAAAATGTCTAAACTGACGTCATTCTCGTCGAGCCGCTCGACGGTTGACCATCCACGATCGAACATGCTCGGTGTTGGGCTCGAGTTGGCCGTAGCTGTCGAGCCGAGCGCCCAACCCAACAAATCAGTCGAGCATGTTGGAAGCGCGTCCATCGACGGTCGAACATGTTGGCCGAGCCGCTCGGACCTAACATGTTGGCCAACATGTTCGACCGTCGATGGGGGGCTTAAAATTCGTTGTGAATTTTCTCAGTATGTCCCATAAAATATGCAGTTTCTTCAGAATTTAGGTTTAAAATTTGCATAACAGGCAATTTGCTTTCTTAATCTCTTAAAAGAAATATTTCTAGGATTTTCTAACTGAGCCTTATCAGCAAATTTTCTAATCGCAACATCACCTCTTGCCCAATGTTCACTATTAGGATATGCAAACAAATACGGGTTGGATTTTGATACAATATCTGTTGTGTGTCTAATCTGAATAATATAGAAATAAGTAACGGGGTGTACGGTCCAGTTTTAATTAAAAAAACAACTTTTTAAAAAGCTAATATTTCGGTTATGTATTGTAACCTTCTTCAGAGCATTAAAGTTAAAGATAAAGTTTACTTAACGTAATTAACACTTACTTGTTTTTTGAAACTAACAATTGTAGAATAATCGAAAACCATTATTAAATTTAAAGGATCAAAAACTGAGCGAAACCATTAACAAAACTGGGTGAACCAACAAGCGTACAAGATGTCTGACAGGTGTCTGACCAACCTCTTTAATATAAAAATAACATGTGTTTAAGACTTGAAAAAACTTTTAAATCACTGATACCAACCAAAATTGTGAAGAAGAAACTTACAAAATTAAACAGTTGAATTAAATAATTATAATAATTAGGTTTATCTTTAACTTTTGTTAATCTCAATAATGAGACATATAAGTGTTGTAGAGTTGGAGGAAATAAAATAACGGTAGGCTTACTCCCCTTTTCTCCCGTAACGACTCTTTTATACTGCTTTGTTAATTGCTTTTCGGATTCAGATAGGGAATTAATAAATTCTTGCTGATTCTGAGAGGATACGTAATTCAGGTACGTTTCAAGCTTAGCTCTTGCGTTTATAAAGTTGATTATTTTTATTAGAACTGACATTACACTGGAAAATGTATTAAGTCATGCTTCGCACATAACACTTGCTGGTGTATTATACAATAAAATTCAATCAGAGAATATGAAATATTTTGCTTAAGATACTGAACCCAATGTTTTTCCCTACCATACTAGGTTCGCCGTCTGTTGTTACAGAAACTATTTTCTGAACATCAATATCCATTTCTTTAAATGCAATATCAAATTTTTTAAAAATATCAAGGCCGGTCCTTTCAACGTTATTAGTTTTATTAACTCTTCTTTCATTATATTTCCAGACTTACACCGAGCAAAAACTACTAATTGTGCATAACCATTTTCATCATTACTCTCATATAAAGCAATTGAATACATTTCTGCATAATTTAAGTCGTTATGTATTTGCGAAGAAATATTTTTTTCTAATCCTATTACTCGATCTTTAATTGTATTTCGACTGATAGGTAACTTATTTATAAGCTTTATAATCAAATCTTTTTCTTTAAAATCAGCAAACAATGTAGGACTACATTCATAAAATACATTTTTTACAAATTCTCCTTACAAAGAGGTTTCCCGTGGCGAGCAATAGGATAGGCAACTTGGAAACTAGCTGCTGTAATGTGATTTGTTGGAACTGTGGTTCAGTTGGATATTTTTCATTATAAATAGATAGCACTGGAGCCGATACTAATTTAGCTTTAATAACTTCGAAAGAACTCAACTGTTCTTCTCCAAAATGAAATTTGGCATTAGCTTTTGTAAGGTACAATGGTTTAGCATAATTGAAAATTTCTCAATGAATTTTCGAAAGTATGAGCTAAGTCCAAGAAAACTTTGTAATTCCCGGCCATTACGTGGTACAGGAATACCGAGGCGTAATACCTCTTTCATTTATTAAGTATGCTAGAAATTCATCTCAGGGTCATTTTATTTTTTACTAGTAACCTAAAAACATGCAGCAACAATTTAAAATGATATTCCAGTGTTTCGCTGGTTATTAATATATAGTCCAAATATATGGACACATCTCCATTCTCGATTAATGGTTTGAAAACGTCATCAACAAATCTTTGAAAAGCAGAAGGACCTACTTTTAAACCAAAAGGCATCTTCAGATATTCAAAATAACCCAGAGGAGTAACAAACGCAGTGTACTTGATAGAATCGGGATGCATATCTTTGTGGAAAAATCCATCTAGTCTAGCCGGGAAAAATGCTTTTTATTATGCAGTGCTAATATTTGGTCTTCAGTAAGCGGTAATGGATGGTTATCTCTACTGAGTACCTTATTTAATTGACTATAATCAATGCACATACGGATTTCTCCATTCTTTTTCCTAACTAATACAATTGGTGAAGCATACTCAGAATTACTTAGTTGAACAATATTATCGCGTAATAAATCATCTAAGATCTGTCTTACTTCACTCTTCTCACAAAAAGATAAACGTCTCGGCTGATAATGAAGAAGATTAGAATCTTTGACTATTAACTTCTAACTTATTAATTCGCCGTTTACGTTAGGTTTCTCAGGTCTTTCCGGTTGCAGGTATTCCATTATAAATAACGCCTTAAAATCTAATTTGGTTTGCTCAGGTAATTGATTATTTAATTTAACACTATCTACTTCACTAAAACTATTAGAGTCATCATACATAACATCAATATTGATTATCGCCTGAATGGCTTCGGTTTCAGTCTCGTATATTTTTTCGGTTCTCAAAAGTAAATTACACTACATATTTTAAAACATCTCGACCTAATACAACACAAGACGACATAGTACTATCCGGCACTACAAGTAAAACTCTCTTTTGTACAAATATCTAAAGTCAAATCAACCGTTACCGACTGCTTAATAATTAACTTTAATTGGTTAATACCACAAAATTTATTAGAATCAGTTGTATATTTATCGAAATGCTGTACAAATTTTTCTTTAATGAAACTAATTGGACTTCCCGTATCTAACAAAGTATATAATGTTATAGGTTGGTTACTTATCTGGTAGACCAAGTTACGTTGAAACTCATCTTCGGATCCACAATTGTCAATAGTCGATACGTTCCAAATAAATGCCCAAAAATGCCTCGTTTTACTTGTTGACACTCATTCGCAAGATGACCCATTCTGCCACAATTGAAACATCTGGAAATCCTCCCTTGGTCCCCTCTGTTGTTTTCTTTTCCGGTGTTTTTTGCTACTTCTTTCGCAACTGGTTTAGAAGTGGTACGTGGTCCCATGATAATGTTCTTGAATCCTTGCACCAAATCTTCCAAACATCCATAACCTTGCATTGGGGCTTGATTTCGTAAACCCTGGTCTGAAATTCCGTCAATGAAATAATCCAACAACTCTTCTTCCGGTACATGGACCTAATTTGCTTTTATTATTTTATCATGATAACAATTATAAAAGGTTTCGGACGATTGCCACTTCCTGGATTCGAATAATTTCCGCAATTCCATGCGATTCGGTCGGTAAGCGAACATTATTTTCATTTCTCTTAGAATTCCTCCGACATCTTTAATCTCTAATGTTATATTTTTACAATACAAGAAAAGAAGCTACATATTTAATAAACCTTTATTATGAAAATTTTAAGTAACAATGGAACAGAATCATAATTCTACTTTTAATAATAGTAATTATTTATGTTCACCGTGCAATTAGAACAACCCGAAAAAGAAGCATTAGTGGTATCATCGGTCTCCTTCCTGGTGGCAATTTCAGTATGAGTGCTAACATCAACATCATCTATAATAGCTGAACTATTACCATTATTTTCTGACGTAAAGGTGGTTTGACAATCAACCATTTTTTTGGCAACACTGATCTTCCACGGATCCGTGTTCCAAGTTTCCGTATTAATGTTTGGAAAATTAAAAAAATTAAATTTATTTCTTTTAACTAAACTTATTTCTTTATTTGTATTTATAACGGCATTTCAGCTTAAATGTTTCGTTGGGATGATGAACAGCCAACAGACAATCCGTCTATTGTGTACATAACATTTAAGCGTTCTTGTTCAGATATAGCGCTAATGTGAAATGTTTTTCAGAGTTGTGGCGCTAAAGTGAAATTTACTTTAGCGTCATAACGCTGAAGTACTTTTTTGCTATGCTGATCTTAGCAACCAACCATCGTTATGCAAAAATAACGTACGTTTCTTAATAAAAATAAACAATAGCACTGCGTTTTATTAAACTTAACTCTAAATTTTCTTATACCATGTATTAATGGTAGGATTACATTCGTATACTGCTCCCAAAAAAGCCTCCATATATTCAAACGCAAACCATATCGGTTTATATATTTCATTGATCCCTGCTCCAGATTTAATTGATCCTTTTTTCTTTCGCAAATGGCCTCTGAAGGTAGCCATTAACGAATCCTTTTTTTTTTCTTTAAAACTGGTACCGGTATTTGTAATAACTCACTTAAACGAATCCACGCATCATTAACTTTCCTTTTATCTTTATAGGAATTATCTTTTGGATTCTACAAAACGGATTCGGCCTGATAGACTTCCAAAAACTTCAGCGTTAATTCATTATTCCAGTCACCCATTTTATTCCAAATAATTATTTGTAATATAAGTACGAAGGCTATCACGGCCGGTGTTAATTAAACTAAAATTAGAACTAAAACTAGAACTAACACTAGAAACTTTTGGGTTTTGCCGTGCGTCTTTTAAGAAAAACTTTTAGACGTTTCGGATGCCATGTTGCAACCTTCTTCAGAAACTGGTTCGAAGTGTTCACTTTTTTAAAAGACGCACGGCAAAACCCGAAAGTTTCTAGTGTTAGTTCTAGTTTTAGTTCTAATTTTAGTTCAATTATTTGTAAGTAATGGTAAAAGCTTGCAAAAGAGGACTGCGAAACGTTACGACATATACGTAACGAACATATACGCAGCCAATGTCCACTACAAAGAGCTAAAAATAGCGTCCTTAAAAAGGGTATTCACAGAGATTCCTTCGTACGATCCAATCCGAAAACATCCGAGTAACCGAATTGCATTCTACGTTCGGCTGCGACCGAAACGGTAGTGTGTAGGGGTATTTTTGCATCGAGACGAGACTTGGCGAAAGCCCTTTGACTCGTGCCAAAAAACCGACTCCGGATGAAGCGCTGCTGAGGCGAGACGAGCGGCCATACACACTCTCGCTCTCGGGTTTCCTCGTGTGATCTCAATACAAATGCTATGGAAGTCTCCTTCTACAAACATAACTGAACGTAACCTTACAAAAGTACCGGGTGGGCCACTAAGAAAGGACGCCGGCTATATCTCAGAAACTGTTGATCGCACAGGTTTCAGACAAAAAAATTCTTATACAAAGTGACCCATAGAAACTGCTGGAAATTATTTTCAAGTTTGTAAAACCACCGCTAGGGGGCGTAATGCCAACGACAAAATTTAAAATGTAGTTTTTCGTAAAATTTTGATAATAAACTTCATTCGGCTATAACATTTTTAGAATCTTTAAATAATTTCTGACAACTTTCGTTAGTCATTTTTTTGCTTACTGCTTAAATAAGTACGGGGTGTTACATTTACTATTATAAAAGTAGCCCTAACTTTGGAATTGTTCATCCGAATACATCAAAAATGGTCTTGTTGGAAAGAGGAGGAATTTTTGTATTCGATGACATCCGAAATTAGGCGATTTACTTTCTAAGTCAAACGTTAGGTGGCGTAATTTGCCAGTTCTATTTATTTTTACAATTTTCTTGAAAAATTCAAATGGAAACGTATATTTGTGACAAGGTATGTGAAAAGAGCGTTAAAAAGTACGTTATACAGTGAAAACCGCAATATCGTACGTGTTTCAGTCTTACAGATGTTCAAAAAAAGAAGGATAAATTAAAACGTAACTACGTTTGGGTGATTATTTAATATCATAATAAGCTTTCAAAGAACAACTTTAATCAACTATCCTAAAAGAAATCAGTGATGTCTTAAATTCAAATTGTCTGCCATCAGCAGCAATGCACTGCTGTAGGCGCTCGTGCGTAGATAAGACGGCAGCCTCTATTTCCGGTAATGAAATATTGCGGATAACATTTCCTATCCGTTCGATCATGTCTTCTCGCGTCGTAGGCCTGGTTGTAAAGACGAGGTCTTTTATTCACCCCACAAATAAAAATCTAAACATGTTAAATCGGGCGATCTAGAGAACAAAAATTATTAGTTAGATGTATCAAAGAATCATAGGTACTACAGACTTGTAAAGTTTAAAAACTGCTAAGTAAGAGGTACCTCGCTGGCCAAGGATATAAACTTCCTCTGCCTATCCACTTATTAGGAAAAGTTTCGTTCAAAAATTGTCGCACATTTGCAGAGAAATGTGCCGGGCAGCCATCGTGCTGAAAAAACATGTCTCTGCGAATAGCTAAAGGCACATCTTCCAAAAGAATTGGCAGTTCATTTCTTAAAAAATTGAGGTACTATTTAGTCTATTGTTAAATATGTAAGGACCAATAATGCGTCCTCCTAAAATCCCGCACCAAACGTTTACGTTCCACCGGCCTTGATGCTGTATTTCTCGCATCCAATGAGGGGTGTTACGCGACCAGTAATGCATATTATGCAGGTTTACACCACCACCACTATTGAATGTGGCCTCGTCAGTTTACAGTATCCTTGAAAGCAGTTAAGGATCTTCTATTAACATGTTTGTTAACCAGGGGCAGTAATCCAGACGAATATCATAATCTCTTGCAGTCAGAGCCTGATGGAGAACTACGTGGTACGGGTGCATCCCACATTAAAATGTGTTCGTATTCTCTCTGGTCGATTTCATAAAACATGTAGTATTTTCATATATTCTTTTATACCTACCTATATTCTCTTAAAATACGTTGGACCGTTGTCCGAGTAACACCTAAATCAACACCGATTGTTCTTTTGCTATGCTGTGGATTAAATTCCACATACGCTAAAACATTTATTACGTTTTCTTCGGTGCGACTTCTACGTGTTCTACGATATATAGGACGATGAATACTTACTGTAGTCCTTAACTGATGGGCGGGCTATACGGATGAAAACCTTTGCGTTGTGGATAACGAACTGCGTAATGTCTTGCAGCAATAGTTGCATTCTGCATGCATTCAAAGTAACTCACAAGCATATCATACGCTTCCTCATTGGTCGGCATTTTTAAAATAGCTAAATTAAGTTACTCACACGACAGAGAAAACACTAAATTACAGTAACAACAATTTGATTTGACACCATAAAATTAAACAATCGGATTTTGTTTTATCATGGCCCGCTAAGATCAATGAGAATATTTTGATATTACCTACTCAGGTCACCCTTCGACATATTATATAAGTAAACAAAAAAAATTGTAAAATTGTTTGCTTGTAAGTTTTACATATAAAACGTTATTATTGTTATAACTTGTTGTAGGTAGTTGTTCTTTGAAAGCTTACTATGATATTAAATAATCACCCAAACGTAGTTACGTTTTAATTTATCCCTCTTTTTTTGAATATCTCTAAGACTAAAAAACGTACGATATTGCGGTTTTCACTATATGACGTACTTTTTAACGCTCTTTTCATATACCTTGTCAAAAATATACGTTTTCATTTGAATTTTTCAAGAAAATTGTAAAAATAAATAAAACTGACAAATTACGCCACCTAGCGTTTGACTTAGAAAGTAAATCGGCTAATTTCGGATGTCATCGAATACAAAAATTCCTCCTCTTTCCAACAAGACCAATTTTGATGTATTCGGATGAACAATTCCAAAGTTAGGGCTACTTATAATAGTAAATGTAACACCCCGTACCTCACTTATTTAAGCAGTAAGCAAAAAAATTGACTAACGAAAGTTGTCAGAAATTATCTAAAGATTCTAAAAATGTTATAGCCGAATGAAGTTTATTATCAAAATTTTACGAAAAACTACATTTTAAATTTTGTCGTTGGCATTACGCCCCCTAGCGGTAGTTTTACAAACTTGAAAATAATTTCCAGCAGTTTCTATGGGTCACTTTGTATAAGAATTTTTTTGTCTGAAAACTGTGCGATCAACAGTTTCTGAGATATAGCCGGCGTCCTTTCTTAGTGGCCCACCCGGTACATTTTATCTAAAGAAACTGCTTTAAATATGGTTATTTGCTTTGGTTTGTCGATTTTTTCAAATTGCTTTTGTGTCAATGCAATGCTTGAAAAAAATACAAATTGAATATAAATTAACCACACAATTTAGAAAATCTAAATAAACGCGCGTAAACATACAAATGGTTGCCTAGCAATCGTGGGTCAGTTAAAAATCTTCCGTGGGTCGGATACTGACTCACCGGTCATAGGTTCGCCATCACTGACTTAACCGATCTTCATTACACAATCCGAGTGGGGAGATCAACTGCTAATGATATTGTTAATGAAGCTTGTGAAGCAATTTAGCTTTGTTTCGCTGAGAGCACTATACCAAAACTATCTACAGAAAAATGGTTGGAGATAGCTGACGGATTTGAAGAAAAGGCTAACTTTCCAAATTGCCAGAGCAACTAAATTTTCTTCTGCGATGATTGATGTTAAATCCCGATCAACGTCATCTGGAGTACGTAGATCGCCTCCAAAAATGTTAAATAAGCTGCACAAAAGCCTGTGGATTTGTATTTTATCGTATTCATTGCAAATCGTATACTTGGTAATTTTTCGACCCATTCTTCATGATTGTCTTCTACCAACATTGCTAATTCGGTCTTTAAATCTCTGTTCTTCCTTTCAACGGTATTCGCTTCCAAATTATATGGGATTAATGACTGTTTTATCCCTAAACAGTTACTGATATGCTGCATAACATCTCCAGTAAATTGGACTCCATTATCGGAAACGATCCTCCTTGGCGTACCAAATCTAGTGAAGATCTCATCAATCAAAATTCTCGCACAATTTACCTCGGTAGCTTGGACCAATGGGAATAATTCAACAACGCATTTAGTAGCTCTATCTTTTATAATAAATATCCAGCGATGGCCGGTGGGTGCGCATGGTAATGGACCAAACAAGTCCATGCAAATGTTTCAAATCGTTGAGCAAATGCCGGTGTGCGAAGGAGACCAGCTGGCTTCAAATTCGTAGCTTTATACTTTTGGCATTTCGTACATTTCTTTACATAATCAGTTATGAACCGTCGCATAGCTGGCCAGTAATATCTAACGGCAATTCGGTGGTATGTACGGTCGACTCCGTAGTGACCTGCTGTAGGTGAGTCATGGTATTCTTTCATTACATTTAACCTTTCATCTGTGGGTACAACGTGTTTCCTCAGTTTCCAGTTCAGGTACCTGGCGATACAGTACACCATCCAACATGAGGTATGGACAATACCTTATTTAATTATCGCTTGCCAATCAATTCGAGTGTTAGAAAAATTTGCGATATCGTTATCAACACTAATTAACTCAAAAAAATATCCATCATTATTTAAAAATGTATACACTTTGTACGACACTTTCAATGAACTGTATAATTTTTCTGATTCTGGATTTTACCGATACATAAACAGAATAAAACATAAATACAATAAACACACTGTTTAAATATTTAATAAATATATATAAACATATTTAATAAATCGGTACAGCGTTCTACTTTATCGTCCGCATTGACAGACCTGAAGTTATCCGCAACTATCGACGAATATGCATTATCATCCAACAACCATCAGAATCGCCACACTTCGAACCGTTACGTTACAACCTGTAAGAAATTAATACCACCCACAAAACTGAGAAGTATTTAATTTATCCTCATAAAAATAGTACATAGATAATAATAATCGATCAAACTATGACAATCTCGTATATCAGTCTTTCTCTTAACCCAAGAACACATACATAAACATTGCAACTATAAACACATACATGGGGTAACTTATTACCCCATTATATAAAACACATTATTATATTCAAATTTTTAATCGTTATGAAAATTACATATAGTAATGCTTCGTTCAAAGCCTAAACTATCATTTTTTACAAGAAAAGCAAATATCAAGTCTATGATCAGTGCATACGGGCTTATTGCACTTAACGCAGCATATTTTTGATTTTCGATCTTTAATCCTTGGACACAAGTGGCACCGTCCAGATTTTAACCGTTTGGCTGGCAATTCATCTTCCTCTGGTGTATTTATATCTAATACTTTCTCTATATCTTTTCTGAGCTCATTTGGTAATTTACCTTTCAATCTATATTCCATATAATTTCGTGCTAACTGTACACCAAGTTTATTCAAAAATTGTTTTCGATTTGGTTTGTCAGGTTTAGTTGATAAGTTAAAAATTATGTAAGCATTAATACCAGCCTGATCAAGCATTCCAAACAAAAATCTTAATGGCCATCGTTTAGTTTTTCGCGCAACTGTATAATTATGCGCCATTTGATCAAAGGTATCAACTGCCCCTTTTGTAGAATTGTAAAAGAGGATAATCTCCGGCTTTTTACTATGTTCATCTATTGTTGCTGTTGAATGGACAGTGGAAAGCAATATTACCGATTTTGAACGTTTTGGTGTAAAGGATACCAAGGTTGTCTTTTCAACAAAGGCGAATTGTGATGAAAGAATTTCTTTCTTTCTATTAGATAGAAAAGATGGCGGTCTCCCTTTTATTATTACGTAGAGTTCCTACTACGGTCAGTTTATGATTTTTTAACATATCATGAGCGAGAGGTATAGACGTAAAATAATTGAACATAGTACTGTTCCTATTCGTGCCATAGATTGGTTCTGCTAACTTTTTTACTATTTGAGTCGACACAGGTTCCTTACTTATTCGATCTTCCTTGCCAATGTACGGTAGAGCGCTGACCATGTAATATGTTCTGCTGTCACACATAGTATTTATTTTCAAGCTATATTTGTCAGGCTTGGAAGCTATGTAAACTCGAAAAGGGCAATTACCGCGAAAACGCAATAACTGTTCGTCTATTGCACAATATGCATGTGGTGTATAGCATTCTGTACAATTTTTTATAAATGGGTGGGAACCATTTAACCAGATAACTGCCTTATCGGTGCAAATTTATCCTGTCGATTTTGTGTATTTAATTTCGGGTATTTAATTACCCCTATCCACTTGTAATTAAAAAACTATAACGATTATTTTACTTTTGCAAATGGAATACACATATGTTTAACCTCACTTTAGTATACTAGAACGCTCTCTACTGACTAAAGGAAATAGTGAAGTTGGCGGCAATTTTAATTTTTGTTGGGGTATTACCCCTGTATGTGTTCTAGGGTTAACCTTACTACGAAACACATGTTCAGTTCCAAACCCCGACTGTCCCTTTCTTTCCCCCCATCGAACCATGACAGAACACCCCGCGCTCACCCGCACTACCAATCCAACATCTACGCGAACCGAAATTCCCCGTTTTACAAACCATCGAACCATTGTTATATTTAAGTTGATCTTGCGTATTAATGTTAGTGTTTAATAAAAGTACATTATATCGGTTAATTACGATAGCATTATTTAATTACATACACACACTTTTCTTTTAATCATTTATTGCGGAGACTGGCAAACGAGGACAAACGGTTACAAACGTCCGCCATCTTGTCACTTCGAAACGACTCTCGTTTTTAGTTATTCCCTTAAACTGCTTTACGCATCCGTTTCGATCGATCAATAAATTCGCGCATGCTCTCACTAAAATGACATTCACAAGCGGTCCTCAACAATGTTCAAGCTGTCCTCAATATCTCGCCCAGCTCAAAATAAGTACAGTTTATTTTGAAATTAAATATCAAATCACTATTCAAAAATACAAACAGAAGTATTAAACGTTCTACAAATTCATTGTTGAATAAAATTACTGAGTCCGTACATTGCATAATTTGTTTGTTGAACGCTTCAGTATCCCTTTTTCGGTCTCTATCGTAGCCACTCGAACAGCTTCATCCTTTCCTGGGTGGACGTCGATGATGACTCCAACTGGCCATTGCAGGGGTGGGAAGTTTTCATTTTTTACTAATACACGTCACCTGGTTTGGCTTGACAGATTGTCAAGCCAACCCTCTTGTCGCCGGTTGGTCCAACCTTGCAAATGACCAATATAATCACAAACCCATAGTTTCCAAAACTGTTGCGTAATATATTGTGTCTTCTTCCAACGTGATAATAGGTTGGTGTTGTAGTCCAATATGTTCAACCAGGAGGAGAACAATGCCATTCTATACCAATTCTCGTCAATTTTTCTGTGATATTGTCAGTATTAGATTTCAAAAATTCGTACAACCTTGAACGTTCATTTCTAGCACCCTCGAAGTTTGTTGCGTTATCAGAATATGTTTCTAAACAAAGACCTCTTCTTGCAGTAAATTTTTTCAAAACTGCCAAAAAAGCATCCGTTGTGAGGTCTGACACCAACTCAAGGTGCACGGCCTTGACGAAAAAACATACAAACACATATACATAATAAATATTAATCGTAATTTGTTTTAACGTGTGTAACATATAAATGAAACAACCAGAAGGTGGGATATTACCATTACATGTTAAAGTACAGGAATAACAGAAGGTAAAATTAGCAGCGCCGGGACTCGAACCCAGGTCTCCCGTTAGCCGGACGGTTGCACTGACCTCTATGCTACGCCACAAGATGTAGGGAAATTTTTAAAGAAGGATTCCTTTCAACCTGTACCTTTCTGGACCGAATTAATGTCAAAAGATTTAATGAAAGGAATCCTATCTTTTAACAAAAATAGTCCAGCAAAATCTAGGCCGGTTACAGCCAATGGTCGATTAGACTTGCCCTGTCACGCGGTAAATCTCCCATTTTATATTCATAAGTTCGTTGATGAGTTTTGAAACAAGTATTATACTCCTTCATTGTTCTTTTTGCTAAAGATTTGCCTCCAATAGGCCAAAACCTTTCTCGGATTGTTGATAAAAGTGTTTGCGCACCACAATGTAATAATCGTTCATGTTCGTGCTTAAATAAGAAATACGTGAATTTATGCTGATGTGGCAATATACATGGATGTTTCTTTTCATACTTTAGCCACGAAGGTCCTTCAAACCACAATGTAGACGAAGTAAGTTCACTAGCAGTGCCTCCTCGTGAGGTAATGTCTGCCGGATTATCACTTGACCTCTACTGATACCCTAACGGCCCGTACAGACACGTTTAGTAATTTAGTCGAGTAGCGAGTAGCCACTTACCACTGGAACGTTTAGTAGATGGCAACTGTCCACATTTAATACGCTCAAGACACTTTAGTTGCACTCAAGATGAACAGACGATGTCATAGCGCGCAATACAATTGCTAATTCACTAAACTAAATTTATGCATTCGCACGTGTTTAGTGGCAGTTGTGAGTAGTGGGGGTACGCTACTCGACCGAAAAAATAGAATCAAATGGATCTACTCGACTAAATCGTTTTAGTAAACTACTCGACTAAATTGTACTGTCCGCACGTGGCGAGTTACTAAATTACTCGCTACTCGACTAAATTACTAAACGTGTCTGTACTGGCCTTAATAGACGAATGTTTTCAACTAAGTACTAGTCTTAGTAATCCAGTGAAGTACCACCGTAAAATCTGTCCAATAACTTTCTCTGTCAATTTTCAACGACATTGATTGTAAATTGTAAAACATCGGAGAAATGAGTTCTTCTTTCTTTTAGTCGCATAATTAATTCATTTTTTAAGTTTAAACTTATGTTAGTATTTTGTTTTGACAATTTATCTAACATAAACTGTAATGTTATATCTGCAGTAAATATAACGCAATTTTACGTTATTACAACAAATTGTTTCAACTGCCATTTTTATTGGTTGTAATGCTTTTATGTAATCATTCAACAATTCCAAATCTAGAGATCTAGAGACATTTCCTTATACAATTTTTTACTTCATAAAAACGTTCTAACATATCTAATAAACTGTGCCATCTTGTTTTCGAATCTAGAATTAATGCCTATTCGTTTCTAAATTCTTCCAGTATGTGCTTTTGCAGAAGTTCGTTCTTTGTTGGAGATTTTCTAAATATTTTAATAATTTTCCGGATTTTATTTATTAAGTTGTTCATCTCAATAGGTTCTACAGCTTCATGTTCCAGGGAATCATTATTATTATCTATTTCATCATCTGGTATTTAGAATTATAGGTACTGTTTTGTTGGTTGAGTTCAGTTCACGTTTCCAAATCAACAATAGAGGTTGTCCATGTAACATTTTTAGTACGGCTAAATGAATTCCATGAGCGAAACACAACTGATGGATCATGGGAACAAGATGTCCAAACTTTATCATTACAGAATCTCCATCAGTTGTCATTCCAACTAAATCTTCGTAATGAAGATTAAACATTGCCAGCTTAGCTTTTAATATTTCTCCACACTTTTCGGCAGGCATTATTCCGTGCACTTTTGCAAGGCCCAAATTCCATATGTGTTCTTTTTCATGAACAGTGATGTTCATGTACCGGCGATTTCTTTTTGATATCCATTCATCAATAGTTATACATAATTTCTGGTTTTCTTTTTTATAGGAAAGAAATTGTTCTGTAATTTGTGTTGGAACTTTGCCTGCATACGCCATAACTAATTTTCTAATGGTGTTTGGAGATTTTGAGATATTTGCCTTTATATTTAAGAAGAGAACGGATTTCGTAAGATGTACATATAGAAATAAAAGGTAATCCATCTTTAGCAATTAAACGAGAAATAACTGCTATGAAACAGGCTTTTTAAAATAGGTTATTATTTTACTAGTCTGCGAATCTTTTTTAGTATTTAGTACTACTAAATTTATTGACTATATTATCTACAAAAATTGTCAATATAGTAAACTTTAGATGCACCCGCCGGTTTTTCTGGAATATTGAAATAAAGTTTCGACATGAGAAGCATAAACCGACCCCTGGATATGGTTGCTGTTATTGCTAGATTCCGAAGTGATTTATTTCTCGACCAATACATATGAATTGATGGCGCACGGCATAATCAGCACACGTCCCAGAGTTATATTGATTTCTCGTGGTGAAGTTTTTTGAATCGCTTTCTTCTTTGCTTTTTCCAGTATTTCAAAACGTAGATTTGTGTAGTAACTTATTTGCATTATTAAAGCGGCCTTACACCAGAAAGCATTCCAAAATTAGTTGAAATTTAAAAAGTCAGTCAGCTCGTTGGCAGTAACTTCAGAAGAAATAGACAAATCTGTTGATTGTTGATATCCAGGTGATGGGGTAGCACTATAGGTTGGGCTCGAGGAGGAATTTGACTGAAATGCATGATTGGAACGGTCATATCTCCCTAATGCTGCTTCAAATGAAGTATTGTTTATGGAATGTTTCACATAAATTTGTGCTGTTCGTTGACGTTTTCTTATTTCATTCCCTATGGGTTCACCATAAACCGAGAATTTATCTCTTTAAAATTTCGTAAGCTTCATTAGCACGTCTTTTTTCTTCGCTTTCCGTTGGTCGACTTTTCTTGTACATAGGTTTTTTAAATGTCTGCCGTGGAGAAGTTGACGTCTCGTCTAATTGTAAGCCATGCGTTTTTTGAAAAAATGTTTAACGTTTCGAATGCCATGTAGCAACCTTCTTCAGAAACTCACTTCAAACTTGTTTAACCTTCTTCAGAAATAAGTTTGAAGTGCATTTCTGAAGAACGTTGCAACTTGGCATCCGAAACGTTAACACTTTTTCAAAAAATGCACGGCTTAACTCGAAAGTTTGTAGTTCTAGTAATAGTGGTAGTGTTAGTTCTAATTTTAATTTAATAAAGTTTATTATAATCAATAATGAAAATGTTAACGTATTAAAAACAACTACTTATAAAAACATAAAATTTCTTGTTCCTTTCATAACTTTTCTATTTCAACTTCTTTTTTTATTTGTATCAACTCCATTTTGGAGCATTAATGATACTATTCTTTCATTCTTTTTTTAACAATTGTAATATATTAATATATAAAAAAGTATCTAAACAGAGTTATCATTGTTGTACTTCTTACATGACAAAAACAATCCTGCTGAAACATTTGATACAGTGGTACGTAGTATATCATCGCTTTTTTAAACAAAAATAAGTATTTAATAATTGTATTGCCATGGAACCGGCGCATTATGTAGAAAATGATTTGCTAAGAAATTGCGAATGTCAGTGGAGGCGATATCTACAACTTAATTTTGCATTGCTGTGACTTCTTCATTAACTGAGGTATTGGTTACGTTATTTCTTGGTAAAAAATCTCTACGAAGAAAATTATGTTAATAAACTGTAGCCAATACCACTTTCTTAGCCGATGTCGGATTTAAAATCAATTTTTCTGAGTACTCTAAATTTTGACTAGATAATCCCAAAAGCATTTTCTCTTTCTTATGATGTCTCTCTATTTTGAATTCATTAACGAACAAAAAGTAACAAAAAATAGACTTACCTTTATACTATTTTTATGCAAAATAGAAAATAACGTATATTCGATTCAAATAATTTGAATGAAATGCACTAAATCTAAATACACCTATCACCCGATTTACACGGTAGATACGTTCCTGAGAAAAACGTGTAAATTGAAAATTAAAAATTTTCAAGTCAAAACCGTGTAAATCGAAAAGCTTGCAGAAAATGCATAATTTTGCTATTTAACAGTTGTGATTTTTTTCAATATTTTTAGGTGTACACAGAAATAAAAATAAAATGCATTGACAGGTTAAAATATGTAATATGTTACGCAAACACTATTTTTTTATTTAATTACAATACATTAAACTGAAGAACAAAAAATAAAACCAAAGGTGTTTTATTATCCTTCATCACTGTCAGAAATTACTCTCATTCTTTTTTTCGGAATCGAAGGTTCGAATTCACTTTCATCACTCGAAGTTATTTGTGCCGATTCGATGTTTGAAGCAAAAATATTTACATTATGAGAGTTGGTAATAAAATCTCTTAATTCTCTTCTCATCTTAACTCTAATTATTAACAATTGCTTCGAATTTTTTGTAAGATCTTTGTAAACTTCTTCATATTGAGCCAAGCAGCGATTTATGTCACGTTGGAATCGTAAAGCCCTTTCAACGTTTGTGTCATTTTGTATAAAATGATTATCCAGCTTTCTTCCCAATGCGAGCCCTTCGCGGATGACTTTAGCAGTGAATGTTACTGGTACTAATTCCTCTTCATCAGATTTGTCAGACACACTTTCGCAAACTAAGTTAACTAAATCATCCTCACTTAGTTCTTTATCAGCCATTAACTCTGCGATATCATCTTCAGTAAAATCATCAAAACCTTCTCCGCCCAATGAATGCGCCATCTGTACACTATCTGCGAATATTCATCATTTAACGTTGAAATGGAATGTTCATTTTTGACTACATTTGGCCACAATTTCTTCCAACAGCTATTGAGCGTTGTTTGCTTAATCGCAGTGTATGATAAGGCGATATGCTTCACACAGTCTAATATTGTAAAATTTTCCCAAGCACTAATAACTGTTAAAGGTTCATTGTTCTCCATTTGTTCCAAAATGTATGTAAAGGCTCGTTTTATGTACAAAGCTTTAAAAGTAGAAATTATGCCTTGGTCCAATGGTTGTAATAATAAAGTTGTATTTTTTGGTAAAAATTTTACTTCAACGTTCTCATATTCTAGATCTTGTGGGTGACCCGGCGCATTGTCAATTAACAAAAGCACTTTAAAAGGCAATCCCTTTGAACTTAAATATTTTTTGGCATCTGGGATAAAACATTCATGAAACCATTCAGTAAACATTGCAGCAGTAACCCACGCTTTCTCATTAGCCCTCCAATAAACGGGAAGATTATTGATGTTTACTCCTTTAAAGGCACGGGGCATTTTTGATTTGTTAATCACTAATGGTTTCATAATATAATCTCCTGAAGCATTGAAGCATTAAAGAATTGTTATGCGATCTTTTGCTGCTTTATGACCACTAGCCGATTTATAAAATTTTGAGACATAAGTCCTTTCAGGCATTTTTTTCCAGAATAACCCTGACTCATCAGCATTGAAAAGCTGATCAGGGGTGTATGAATTGTCGTTAGTAATTTCTGCAAAATTTGCTGGATATTCTTGGGCTGCATCTACGTCGCCAGAAGCCAGTTCACCTTTTAATTTTAAGCTGTGTAAAGAATGTCTTGTTTTAAATCTTTCAAACCAGCCATGACTTGCCAAAAAATTCGGCTTCTTTTCAGTTGAAGAAGAAGATGGTAGTTGCTCTACAATTTTTTCGTAAATTCGTGATGCTTTGTTATAGCGCCCGTATCAACGGGTACTCTTTTTTGTGTTTGATCTTCTATCCAAAGCATTAACGCTTTCTCCATTTTTACCATTGCGATATTTCTGGTGTATGATGTTGTGCCCATACTCGTGGTATTGCCAGCTGCAACACTCTTTCTAATTGTGTTTTCAGTTTTTCTAATAGTTCTTATTGTAGCTTCGTTCATGCTATATGATTTTGCAACATCTACTACTCTATCTCCCTTTCGTAAGCGATCCAAAATTTCGATTTTAGTTTCTAAAGAAATAACTTTTCTTTTAACTTCTTTCGACATTATAAGCCTATAATTTTTTTAAATTTATGTTCATTTATAATAATCTAAATTATGCACTCACTTGTAATTTACGAATATGGAAAATTAAATCTTTCTGAAACTGTGAAACTTTCACTCAAATACAATTTTCCGTAGATAAAACTTTAATTTTATGCGAAGAAATACAGACACAGTGTGCGTGTGCAGCAAGTCAGCACATAAGCTCGGGATTCCCCGTGAGATATGTACACAGCGCACGTGTTCAATCACAGTAGCATTTAGTAGAATGCGATAAAAACAAAAAAAAACTTATTTGGAAAATCGTGTAAAAGCGAAAACGTGTAAAACAAGTACCGTGTAAATCGGGGGATAGGTGTATACAAAAAGTTTAGGAACTCAATGGATATTTAATTTGCAACATCCGCATCTGCGTCCGCCTTCGCACGTATCTTAACAGAACTAAAACGAAACCTTTAACGTTCATGAACAAGTTCAAGGTAGATATATATTCATCTAGCTTGGAACAAGTTAATACGAGGGCGCCTATGATGTCAGAGACGCCAATCCTCCAATTCTACCAGCTTTTTCAAAAGATAAGTTGCAATATATACTTATTCCGAAAATGATATATTTAGATTGCCCACGTAAAAACAAAAAGATAATTAGATTTAACGGGATAAAAGAAAATATCGCACTGTTTCGTTGTATAATTAAAAGGTATCCGTACACCGAAAAAAGTATCCGGATACCGGATACTTTCAGATTTAGTCACGGATACCGGATACAAAATTTTAAAAGTATCCGGATACAGAGTATCGGATACTCAAAAAGTATCCGGATACAGAGGTATCCGGATACTACCAACTCTGGCACTGACAACGATTGTTTCATCATGTAGAGAATCTACGACGACTAATAACGGGTGTATGAACGTGAAGTGAATTGATTATATGAGATGTGGATGAAAGTAACGGTTGATTGATGTTCATCTGTTGAATGCTTGCTTCTGGATTTATTTTGCGTGATATAGGGACATGATGTAATGTAGTATGATGAAGCTTATTGCAAATGCGACAGCGTTTCGAAATTCGGCAATTTTTGAAAAGATGAGGACCTAGACAATTGGAACAACGACCTTGCGATTTGATGAATTCCATCTTTTCAAGCTTTTTAATATTGTCTATAGTTCTCGAAATAAATCCGAATAGCTCCATTTGTGTTAAAAAGGGTACAAGTTGATTGAGTGAAGGTAATGGTGACTTAAAGGAAGACATCACTTTTGTACTCTGAACAGAGCGGTCATTTATAAATATTGTATTGAAAACCTTAAAATATTCCCAACTAATTCGGCCACGTCCAGTTTTCTTCTTATTATTATTGTCAATAATTGTATTGTAATGGTGCTTCAAATTACGGAACTTTACATCTAAAGCAGCGATTCTCAACTTGTGGGGCGCGCCCCCCTTAGGGGGCGCGGCGTTAATACGAGGGGGGCACGAGTATATTTAAAAACAAAATTAAATCTTTTTGTTTGAGGGTAAAATAAAACAAATTGTATAATTAAAAAATTTATATATATATATATATTTATTTAAACTAACTCTTAATTTATATTCTAAATTATTCTAAATTAATTGTATTCTTATTAAGAATACAGTTTATAATTATATATTACCAATAAATAATTTATTATATTTATTATTTAAGTTTATTAGTATGAAACAAATACCAGTTAAATATGTTATGTTATTAATTAATGACTTCCTTGAGCCTGTTTCTCGTTGCAAAGTTTTTGAAATAAAGAAGTAATACCAGATATGGATACCCTAAGTTCTTTTTTTATATTTAGCTGTGATCTGTATTTTGTTTTCAACGAAGCCATCGCTGAAAATCCGGTTTCGCAAAGATAAGATGTTGAAAACGGTAAAAGTATTTGGAAAGCTCTTCGTTTTAATGTTGCAAACTCGTCATCCAAACCAGACCAAAATTCAAAAATCGATTTGTTATTAAATTGTCTTTAATTAATCCAATAAATTGTCTTTTATTAATCCAAAAACAAAAAAATAATTAAGTTAAAAATTCTTGTGATGGCATTGAAAGCCCGCCAAGTGATAACTGTTCCACCCATGTTGGTAAACAGTAATTATGTAATTTTTCGTTTCTTTTATATGGATATTCTCCCGAATTTGGAAATGAATGTTTTATTTTTTTTGCTATCCAACGGGCTGAACATTGCAATCCATGTTCTTCTGATAACAGGGTGTTATTTTCAAGAGATATGTTTAATTCCACATCAATATTTTTGTCTGATAGTGATGACGTTGTTGACTGTTTACCTAAGGGAATTTCTGCACTTCGAAACACACTACCTACTAAATATTCTTTTTGAGTTTCTTGGTCTTCAGTATTTGAATTAGATCTTAATAAGGCTGAATTACCAAGTACAATTACCTGTATCCTTTCTAAAGCACTCAATGGTGTCGGATGATCATTCAAACCACCCCTACTTCTTATTTGTCCAAAGAAGTTTTCTAACACGTCTTGATTTACTCTATGTGTTAAGATGTATTGGATATTATATCGACTTTTCATGTCCTTATATAATCCCTTCAATGAATTTATGGACATCAAAATTCCTTTTTGAAATGTCTGCAACACTCTTTTTTTACATTTCAATTCCGATATGACATAGTGCATAGAATCGAAAATTTGATTTTGACGATCTACCTCTTTACCATAGCCACTTTTTAATATAATTGAATTGCATGGTGTATGGGAATTCATGACATCAAACCAGTCATTTACTAAAGTTATAAATTTACTTAACACCAATGCGTTTTTTTCGGTTGAATAGTAACGTTTTAAAGCTGTCGCTGTGGTCCTTGACAGTAGTTGGGCTCCTAATTTGACATTTTGTCTTCTAGGACCCTCATATTTGATATGGTTTTAATTTATTTTACATACAACAACTGTTAATTTCGGTATTGCATTCTTTAATTAATTTTTCCAAGTAATGTTTATTTATTCTATCTTCTTTTAAAATAAATTCGGAATCTACCAACAAGTTTCTAATTAATTTTAATAAATGTGGAGTGTCTGCAAAGAAATAGATGTTGTTTTAGTGCACGGATGACTGATATAAGTATTTACGTGATTAACCTGGAAATCCCTCCATAAGCCTACATTTGATGAGCCACAGTCTGAAACACAAGCGACTACTTCATATCCAATGTCATATAATTTTGTTATTAACATTTTTAAAATGTATTCAGTAATCCGAGTGTCAAAATCAACAAAAATTGGTTGTTTCCAGGAATGAAACAATCCCCTTGCCATAACCACTTGCATTTGAGAGTGTGGGCCAATAATTTGATCCCTTTTTCTATCATATTCATATGATTCTGCCACTTTCATTTCGTCAAACGAAAGAACAACAACTTTTTCCATTTCGTTGAAATTTTGCACTGCCACTGATAAAAGAAGAAACATTGAGTTTAGTACACTCGCATGTTTATTTTTGAACATCAATTTTTATCTGCCGCAAAGACTTATCGTAAAAACAACGATACTGGGTCCCCGGTAATCCACATTCACGATCTGACTGAGAAATTGTGAACATCAATCACAGTTGCGAACATCTTACACCTCTCAATGCGATACTCTTCAGCAATACGAAGGAGAAATGTCGAGAGAAAGGCTATAAATAGGCTATAGATCAGCCGACTGTTCTTGTAGTTTCAAATTATTTCTGTTTGTTCAATGTTCTCTTTTATGATCTACTACCAGAATGTGCGAGGCTTACGAACGAAAACCGAAACTTCTTACGCAAATTCTATGAACCTTGCACATGACTTAATTTGCCTTACTGAAACAAATTCGAATGATTCGATCTTCGACAGTGAAATCCTTTGTAACAACTATGTCATTTTTAGCCTTGATAGAAGTTTTTCTGATTGTGGAAAATCTGATGGCGGTGGTGTTCTTGTGGCGGTTCGTAGGGATATTCTAGTTACCCCGATGAAAGTGCTTGCGACAGGTGCTAAAGATTTGTGCCTGTCCGTGCGCTGTGAAAATACGCGAGTGATTCAAGATGTGCGCGATCAATTTCCGGACACCCCGCTTTTAATCGTCGGGGATTTCAATATTCCGTGTATCTCCTGGACCGTCTCTTCTGGATGCGGCCTCATTCCTGTGGGTGGCTTGGATGCTAGAGCGAAAGAGTTCCTTTTTATGATTTCTTATTGTGGTTTCTTTCAGTTCCACAACATTGTAAATTGTAATGGTAGATCATTAGATGTAATCTTATGTAATTCAGATTTAATTAACTCTGTATTTTCCTGCGATGACCCGCTAGTCAATTTGGAGGCTCATCATCCTGCTGTAGAATTTACCTTTTGTTTAATCTGGACTCATTGTCTGAGGAATTGTCACAAGATTGGTTGGCGCTTTGATCGCACAGATTATGATGGTCTTAAAAGTGTATTAACAGCCGTGGATTGGTGTTCTGTATTTAATCTCTTTAATATTGATCAATGTGTTACGGCATTTTATTCGGTTCTTAATCGGTGCATGGCGACTTTATCCCGCGTGGTTCCACACGTAGTGGTCGTTTTCCTGACTGGTATTACCCATCAACCATAAAGCTAAGGAAAAGTGAGATTTCACAAAAGATCGAAGAAATGAGGCTATTTTGACGACTTTCTCTCTTTTAAATTCTTGCGTAAACGAACTAAGGTGTTAATGCCTCTGACTACACCTCAAACGCATACAAGATTTCCTAATCGATTCTTCTTCTCATCTATGCTCGTTTGTTAAGAGCAAGAAGCGTGGTGGGAGTGGCATTCCGGCTGAGACGGAATATGATGGCAATTTAGCTGATAATAGGCAACAAATCTCGGAACTATTCTCCGAGTACTTCTCATCTGTATATATTGACGGGAAACTTGTTAATCGTTATTTCGCTGGTACCTTTCTTGGTGAAACCTGTCGCTGGTTTTCACAGCAGGATGTAGCATCTCTTCTAAGTCATGTTAACCCTAAATTAGGTCCTGGTCCGGACGATCTGCCGGGCAAGTTCATCGTCCGGAGCTTGCTGCACCCTTATTTCATATTTTCTCACATTCTGTGAAATCCTCCATATTTCCAACGGAATGGAAAAAAGCCTATATAATACCGATCTTCAAATCCGGTAAGAAACACCCCCAATTTCGCTTCTATCCATTATTCCGAAAGTTTTTGAAAAATTAATTTACAATAAATTATACTTTAACCTTCAACCTCAATTTATTTATCAAACAACATGGTTTTCTGCGGGGACTGTCGGTTGAAACGAATTTGTAAACTATATTCAGAGATCCATGAATGACTGCCTTCAGGTTGACGCCATTTAAACGGACTTTAGCAAGGCAGTCGACAGGATACATCATTGTATTCTCTTGGAAAAACTCGCTAAGTTCAACTTGTCGAATGGCTTGCTATCATGGATTGCTTCTTACATTTCGAACAGACGTCAAGCAGTTAAGGTGGTTTTGTTTCTAATTTTAAGTCCGCTACGTTGGGTGTGCCACTGGGCAGTCATTTTGACCGATTTTGTTTTTGGTTTATATCAGTGATATTAACGAGTGCTTTCTTCATTCAAATTTTTTGCTGTAAGCGGATGAATGTGGGATCTTTTCTGGAATTGGATCCATGTCTGACTGTTTAACGGTTCAGCAGGATCTGGAACGTCTGGAAGAGTATTGCTTAAAAAATTACTTGTTTCTGAATTACGATAAGTACTAATAGTATCATATTCAGCAGAAAGACATACCATATAAATTTTGTGTACCGTTTGGGAACACAGTCGGTAAATGTTACTTCCCAAATTAGGGACCTGAGCGTTGTTCTTGATTCAAAAGCCATTCCAGTTTCGTGCAGGACACCGCTCCGGATCGTGTTTTCTTCCACATCGGAAACAATTCAAGTTCTTTATCAATGTTTTTGTTTAGTTTCTTACTTTGTGACATATTCTCTGGACTTTCCACTTTATTTCATTCTTGTGGTTGCATGAACTTAGCTTGTGTATCAATCAATTCCATGATACGAAGCTTGGCCACCACTGGCATATATCAACGATTCTCTACCACGACTCTTTCCTAGGTGGCGCACAATGTACAACACCATGCTGAACGCTAAAAACACTTTAACTGTATAAAATGTGATATAATAATAAATAAACATAACCTAAATGTTGTGTTTGTAAGATAAACCAACGGAGTGATTTGACAAAGTAACTTTATTGTTTCTAGTAATAAGCGTAATAAGATTTATAACTCACTTAACCTAACAGTATACGCCATATGTAAGAACGTATTCGTAACGTAACGTCCATTTCTTTTGTTCGCTAGATGGCGCTACAATATAATCATTCGAATATATATAACAGTCCTTCCCTTGTCATAAAAGAAAACTACAATATAATATAACTTACAAATCTAAACGATCAAGTGCTTTACGTGATCTTTGTGATCTTCGTAAAACTGGAGTGTCACCTAGGTTGGGTAAGTCTGTTGAAGCAGGTACTTCACCTGAATCAGGCAACTCAATATCATTTGGGAAATTCTGGACTTGAGGTACGGGATTTAACTGAGTAGCAGAACTCTCTATCGGTAACGGAGTACTACTAGGAGTAGGATCGATCATTCAATACTAGTGGTGTATTTTGACCTATGGTTCTAATTTGGTTTGTATGTCGCTTCCATATTCATTCATCATCTAGCTGTATCAAGTACGTTAATTTTCCTAATTTCTGGTGAACTTTTCCAAATTTCCATTTGTCCGTACTTAAATAATCACGAACCGCAACTCTTTCTCTCTCCTCAAAACTTCTAAAAGTGATACTTAAATCATTTGGAAACTTGTTTTTGCATTCTGGTAACATTAAGTCTAATCGTGTGAAAATTTCTCTGTTGAACATTAAATAAGCTGGGCTCAATCCTGTAATTATGTGTGGTGTTTTCCTGTAGTTTAATAAAAATTTTGATAAATTCTTCTTAATGTCAGACTGATTTGTTCCCAAAGTCTTTAATGCTTTTTTAAACGATTGTACATATCGTTCCGCCATACCGTTCGTGGCTGGATGATATGGTGGTGACAATTTATGAACGATTCCATTTTCTTTCAAGAAATTTTTGAATTGGAAAGATGTAAATGTGGGACCATTGTCACTTACAAGGACTCTAGGTAAACCAAAGGTACTAAATATTTGTCTTAGTAAGGGTACTGTATTGTTTACAGACATATCTTTAATTACATGAATTTCTGGCCAGCGAGTATACGCATCAACCAAAATTAAGAAATAATTGTTCATAAAAGGTCCGGCAAAATCGATATAAACTCTTTCGAAAGGCTTTGTAGCTTTTTCCCATGGGTGAAACGAACATTTCGTAGGGTTATTTTTAAATTTGTTACATTCTAAACAATTTTCTATTCGATCTTCAATATCTTTCAGAATACCTGGCCACCAACAATAACTTCTGGCCAATTGTTTTGTTTTTACTATACCTGTATGGGTGGAATGTAATTCGTCTAGTATTCTGTTACGTAGAGTTTTAGGAACTACTACTGTTGTCAACGGAATAGGCAATTTTGTTGTAAAGCCCCCATCGACGGTCGAACATGTTGGCCAACTTCCAACCCAACGTCGAACCCAACATGTTGGGTGTGTCCATCCACGATCGAACTTCACATCGAGTATGTTGGGACGACCTCATTTGTGCGATGGATCTTGAATCGGTTACATCTCTATGCGCGGGTGTTATATGTTTAAATAGAAAGAAAAAAAGGAAACCTCCACGTTTGTGGGCCAAGAAGTGGCTATTAGAGCGAAATAGTTTCAGCCACATGTCGTTATTGACTGAAATAGCTACCAATGAGCCACAAGACTACAGAAACTATTTACGCATGAATGAACAAAGTTTTGAAGATCTACTTGAACGAGTTTATAATCTTCTTGAAAAAAAAAATACGAAATTGAGAGAATCCATTTCTGTTAAGGAACGCCTTGTTGCCACACTTCAATTTTTAGCAAGTAGTAGAAGCTATGAAAACCTGAAGTTCAGTTGTGCGATATCGGCACAAACGCTTGGCAGAATTGTGCCAGAAACGTGCACAGCTATTTTTGATGTTCTCAGAGACGACTTCTTAAAGGTAAGCACACCATGATTAACATAGATTCGTAGACAAATTACAGATATAAGGTTAATTAACTACAAAAAAATATAACTACATCACAAAACAAATTTATTACGTGTACAATGTTAATAAAACATGTTACAAACGTAGAAAGTTAGGTTATATTCAATGCTAATCATTACGAACTTTATCTAAATGCAAAAACTGTCCGAGTTCATCCCCAACATCTTGACGGTTAATTCTTTCTTCAGAAGAGGTAGTAACTGCTTTAGTTTGAAACTCTTGTTTGTGAGTATTTGATATATATAAGGTAGGTTCACTTGCTGCTTTTAGAAAGTTGGTATTAGCAATTGCAGGTGAAGGCACTACAGATGTATCTGTAGGTGGATATTGAGAAGGCGGTGTACTGCATAGCTGTTGTGTAAAATAGTTAGGAGTATGGGAGATGTATGAATGATGCGGATATTGATTACTATATTGGTTTTGAATGATAGGTTGCATTTGAGTTGAATAATTAGGTGACTGTAAGTTGGTATGGTTTGATTGTTCTGTCATTACTGTAGAATAGGGTTTTAAATTCCCTAACTTGCCGTAGAACAGAACGTCGGATATTAGTTTCTCTGCAATCACTCGTTGACATCGGTCCATGTCTTCTAACTGGAAAGCCACATTGTTTCCAAATGCGCGGAACTTATTCTGGCTGGTCAACACAGTCGTAGCAGCATCTAAAAAATTTTCTTGTTTTTTGTCCAACGCTGATACGTTCCTCTTTTTCCTGGTTGCTCTTTTTTGGGTACAAGCAGCGGACGTACTTGGTGCAGACGAATCACTTAAAGTAACACATTGGGCGGATGAAACAGTGGGTACACTAGCTTCAAACCCTCTTGAAGAATCGTCAAGTGTCTCAAACCAAAAAATTGAGTCAACGATGTGGTTTTTAAGAACGATTTGTTTTAAATTCTCCTTAAAACAATTGTTTTTTATTTCAGTTTCCTTGCAATGCGTCAGACTGGATGAACATAGCGGAAGACTTTAAAACCTACTGGCAAGTTGAAAACTGCGTTGGTGCTATTGATGGGAGACATATAGATATTCGTCAACCTCCCGGAAGTGGTTCATACTTCTTCAATTATAAAGGATTTTACAGTATTGTCCTTTTAGCTGTGGTCAACGCTAATTATGAATTTATTTATGTAAATTGTGGCACCAATGGAAGAGTATCCGATGGAGGAGTGCTTATGGAAACAGATTTTGGGGAGTTGCTGGAAAATAAAAAATTAAATTTGCCCTCACCAACAAACTTTCCTGATAATAGAGATATTTGCTTGCCGTTCACATTTCTTGGAGATGAAGCATTCCCTCTGAAGGAAAACTTAATGAAACCTTACCCAAACAAAGGAATTACCCACGATGAAAAATTTTCAATTATCGGATGTGTTGTGGAAGACGAGTGGTGGAGAATGCGTTTGGCATACTTGCCAACAAGTTTAGAATTCTTCAGACAACAATGAATGTTAGCGTAGAAACATCAGAAGTTATTGTTCTTGCGTGTTGCGCTTTACATAATTTTTTACGCCGAAGAAGTCCATCGTACCTTAGGTAGAGGCTACATTGGCGCCTGTTCAGGTCAGATCAGACCATACCAGACCAGACCAGACCAGACAAGATCAGATTAAACCAGACACGTCCGATGTAGTGGCTTCATTTGTACGGTTTTGTACGGTGGATAATACCCGACGAGTAAACACGGGGTTATTATTATTTGGTAAAGTGCAGAGAAGAGGTTCATAATGAATTCCTCAGATTCCGATGAATGGGATGAATGGCTAATGGAAAATATTACTAATAAATACAAAAAATCGAAGCGCCGTTATTGGATGCACACATTATACCAATCACGCGAAGAAGGGGAGTATAGAAAAACTTCTCTAAAGCTTCGAAATTACCCCGAGAAGTTTAGAGAGTATTATCGAATGGATATAGCTACTTATGATTATATTTTAAGAGCTATTTCTGAAGATATAAAACGATATTCAAATTTCAGACGGTGCATTGAACCTGGGGAAAAACTTACAATATGTTTAAGGTAAGATAAATGTGTATATTTTTCTTGGACCTTATTTTCATTGTATGGATGTACCTTTTCTGAGTGTTTCGGGTTCTTTGTATGACTTATTTAAAAAAAAAAACAACATAAACTTTTTTTCTTAACGTTTCAATTCTTGACAAGGAGATTCTTCAGAGTAATTTATTAAGTATTTATTAAGAATTTATTACATAGTTAAGTTAAGTTATTACATAATTAATACAGTGCATAGTTACGAAATATTTATTTTATTAAAGTAACTTACATAACATAATGTAGGCATCTACAATCTTTAGGAACCTAGGAGCTCTAAGTTGGCAATGTAATTCTGTAAGTCAGACGATGTTTGTGAGTGTGGTTGATTTGGTTCTTCAGGTTCATCATTTATTGTTATAGAAGAACTTTGTGTTTCTTCGTGAGTTGGTGTTAAAATGTAATGAATTCGGCTGGAACATCTACTGCTTGCTGGAGTTGATGTTGACAGTAGGTTGCTATCGTTTTGGTAGGTTCCTTGGTTAATATTCTGAAGTTCTCGTGAGATAATATTAATAAACTCCATTCTCACTTTCATTTTTTGGACATCTGTAAATTTGCGAATGTGAGGAAGTATGCTTTTAAAAAAATGCATATCGTCATCGTCTTCTTGGTTTTGTGGACAAGGTCGTGCCCGAAGTTTTTGCTCAAACAATTTTACCTTTTTTTTTTCAATATTGATTACCTCATCTTGGAAACTGTTTCGTTTTCGTTTAGGTTTCTCAGATACTTTATCTATTATTTCCGAATCTTTTTCAACAACATCCTGTGAGGTAACATTTTCCGCATTTATTGCGGAAACTTCGCTATTTGGGGAGTTTCTTGATGATGCGTCTAGTAAATCACGTGAAGAAGAGGCAGATGGGATATTTGTTGCAGTTTTTCTGGGTAATAAAACATCTTTCAGGAACAGCATATATTTGAAGTAGGGCCATTTACAATCAGCCTCAATGTATTCATCATCTGCTTCTTGACCTGACTGAGTTGCGTTGACTTTTTTAAATTCTCTTCTAAACGTGTCGCGTAGAAGTTCCCACTGTTTTTTTGCTTGCTCGACTAAAAAATAACAAAGCTCATAAGGTACTTGCATATAAAGTTTATGCTAATAAATATTCAAATGGACACTGTTATTGCAATTATATTTTATTTTTCAGATATTTTGCGACTGGCTTGTCATTTCGTTCGCTAGCATTCTCTTTCCGTGTTGATCATTATACAATTGGAAAACTTGTTGAAGAGCTATGTGATGCGCTTTGGAATAAATTAAGTGCTACACACTTGGCAGTTCCTAATCAAGACGGATTTCGAAAAATCTCATCAAAATTCAACGCAAGATGGAATTTTCCAAATTGTGTAGGTTGCATCGATGGAAAACATATAGAAATAAAATGTCCACCAAAGTCAGGAACTATGTATTACAATTACAAACATTTTTATTCGATTGTTTTGCAAGGAGTAGCGGATGCAGATTGTCGATTTATTTTTATTGACGTGGGCTCTTATGGAAGACAAAGTGACGGAGGAACTTTTGCCATTTCTAACTTGTACGATTTTCTGGAAAATTACAATAATACTTTACCTCCACCTGCACCCATTCACGGAATACCCGATGATATGCCGTTTGTTTTGTTGGGTGACGATGCCTACCCGTTAAAAACATACTTAATGAAACCTTATTCAAAAAGGCAACTTACAAATCAGGAACGAATATTTAACTACAGGCTGTCCCGTGCAAGGAGATGTATCGAATGCACTTTTGGTATTTTATGTGCTAAGTGGCGCTTGTTAAATAAGGCCATTGAAACGGATGTAGAAAAGGCTATTAAAATTGTTAAAACAATTTGCTTATTGCACAATATGGTTATGGATTTTGAAGGCTCTCCTAATATTGCAATAGCGAGACAAGCGCTTGAAATTTACAGAAATCAAAATCAAAATAATGTCATCAATAACGCTAGAAGAATTGGCAGAACATTTAATAATAATTCAAATGACGCAAAACAAATACGAGAAGACTTGAACCGATATTTTAATGGACCTATCGGATCCGTTTCCTTTCAAACAAACTGTTTAAATATCTAGTTTTGGTTCATTGTAAAATTCTAATGAAATATAGCTACCTAATAAATAAATTACACTTTACATACCTGAAACGCCCATTTTGTCTCCAATATCTTTCCATAATAGACTTTTTATATCCCTGTTGTGGTATCTTTTATCCCGTTGATCCCAAAGAGGTGGATTTTCTCTGATGAGGTCGATTAAAAGTGATTTGTCCATTGTCTCACAAATCAATTTACGGCCGTAGTCTGAGACAATGTCAAACACGTTTGATTCGTACCGACCGCCGGAACGTACACGTACGTGTCTGGTGAAAACGTGTCTGACGCGGTCTGAACGGACAACTGTAGCCACTTATCTGGTCTGATCTGGTCTGATCTGGTCTGATCTGGTCTGAACCGGCGCCAGTGTAGCCGTAGCCTTACTCCAAGTTGCGTGGATTGGGAGGATGCTGCAAGAGGCCAGCTAACAGAGGGTGAATGGAGACGGTGTGCGCGTGAATTTTTAGGCCTTCAGAGATGAAGACGGGATACAACGGAACACTCAATTGCTAATGCAGTTCGGGATTGGTACAAATGTTTTTATAACACTAATGGAAGTGTTGAATTTCAAGAAAACATGATTAATAACCGTTGATAGTTGAATGTTCTGTAAAACCTAAATTGACATATATCTTGTACTATAAGTTCCATTAGCCGTTCTGTAGTCGTGTAATGTCTAACAGACCGACAAGGTATTCTCAGTTTGGGGATGGATATCTTCGTAACCGTTCAATGGAAAAAATTGCGATAAAATTTGTTATAATCAATGACCATTTCTACATAACATATATGATTTTTACCGCAATTTTTTGTATCGAACGGTTGCGAATATATCGATCCCCAGACTGAGAACACATCGTCAGTCTGTCAGACCGTACGCGACTACAGAAAGGTTAAGTATTGTTTCTAGAAATAAACATTACTTATTTAAAGTCATACCTTGATACTTGTCATGTTATAATATTACTCATTAGTAATATAGTCTATTAAAACAATTAGTATTAACAATAAAAACACTTACTGTAACTCGTTCTTCTAATTTGTCCTCGCCACTCTCTTCCTCGTCCTCCAGTGGCACCTCATCTCTTTTTCGTTTTTCCAACGACGATATACCTTTTCTAGCCATTTCTTGGTCGCTGGTGAATACCATTAAATCATAATACCATAGACTTGGTTCATATACGTCATCTTGACCACTTCCGGTCCGTTTTGAACTTTGCACTTTCTTTAATTCTCTCCGAAAGGAAGCTTGGAATGATTCCACTTTCGCTTTTACAAATTTCTCGTCACAATCTGGAAATATTTCCTTTGCCTTATCGATTAATGCCGTATACCCTTCCTTGCGAAGGTGTTTGTTACTATAATTTTTGTGTTTTACATCCCACAGCGAACGTTAGTCCCTGTATATTTCGATAAATTCGCTCCAAAACGTCTTATTATCGTTAAAAGACATTTTAACCCAATGTAACTCCAATGTAGTGTAAACACTATTAAAAGATGTCTAAACTGACGTCATTCTCGTCGAGCCGCTCGACGGTTGACCATCCACGATCGAACATGCTCGGTGTTGGGCTCGAGTTGGCCGTAGCTGTCGAGCCGAGCGCCCAACCCAACAAATCAGTCGAGCATGTTGGAAGCGCGTCCATCGACGGTCGAACATGTTGGCCGAGCCGCTCGGACCCAACATGTTGGCCAACATGTTCGACCGTCGATGGGGGGCTTAAAATTCATTATGAATTTTCTCAGTATGTCCCATAAAATATGCAGTTTCTTCAGAATTTAGGTTTAAAATTTGCATAACAGGCAATTTGCTTTCTTAATCTCTTAGAAGAAATATTTCTAGGATTTTCTAACTGAGCCTTATCAGCAAATTTTCTAATCGCAACATCACCTCTTGCCCAATGTTCACTATTAAGATATGCAAACAAATACGGGTTGGATTTTGATACAATAGCTGTTGTGTGTCTAATCTGAATAATATAGAAATAAGTAACGGGGTGTAAGGTCCAGTTTTAATTAAAGAAACAACTTTTTAAAAAGCTAATATTTCGGTTATGTATTGTAACCTTCTTCAGAGCATTAAAGTTAAAGATAAAGTTTACTTAACGTAATTAACACTTACTTGTTTTTTGAAACTAACAATTGTAGAATAATCGAAAACCATTATTAAATTTAAAGGATCAAAAACTAAGCGAAACCATTAACAAAACTGGGTGAACCAACAAGCATACAAGATGTCTGACAGGTGTCTGACCAACCTCTTTAATATAAAAATAACATGTGTTGTTTAAGACTTAAAAAAACTTTTAAATCACTGATACCAACCAAAATTGTGAAGAAGAAACTTACAAAATTAAACAGTTGAATTAAATAATTATAATAATTAGGTTTATCTTTAACTTTTGTTAATCTCAATAATGAGACATATAAGTGTTGTAGAGTTGGAGGAAATAAAATAACGGTAGGTTACTCCCCTTTTCTCCCGTAACGACTCTTTTATACTGCTTTGTTAATTGCTTTTCGGATTCAGATAGGGAATTAATAAATTCTTGCTGATTCTGAGAGGATACGTAATTCAGGTACGTTTCAAGCTTAGCTCTTGCGTTTATAAAGTTGATTATTTTTATTAGAACTGACATTACACTGGAAAATGTATTAAGTCATGCTTCGCACATAACACTTGCTGGTGTATTATACAATAAAATTCAATCAGAGAATATGAAATATTTTGCTTAAGATACTGAATCCAATGTTTTTCCCTACCATACTAGGTTCGCCATCTGTTGTTACAGAAACTATTTTCTGAACATCAATATCCATTTCTTTAAATGCAATATCAAATTCTTTAAAAATATCAAGGCCGGTCCTTTCAACGTTATTAGTTTTATTAACTCTTCTGTCATTATATTTCCAGACTTACACCGAGCAAAAACTACTAATTGTGCATAACCATTTTCATCATTACTCTCATATAAAGCAATTGAATACATTTCTGCATAATTGAAGTCGTTATGTATTTGCGAAGAAAAATTTTTTTCTAATTCTATTACTCGATCTTTAATTGTATTTCGACTGATAGGTAACTCATTTATAAGCTTCATAATAATCAAGTCTTTTTCTTTAAAATCAGCAAACAATGTAGGACTACATTCATAAAACACTTTTTTACAAATTCTCCTTACAAAGAGGTTTCCCGTGACGAGCAATACAATGGGCAACTTGGAAACTAGCTGCTGTAATGTTATTTTTTGGAACTGTGGTTCAGTTGGATCTTTTTCATTATATCAATGTCAATATTCGCAGAAAAGATTCACTTACGGTGCCACGTCACGCGTCGACTGCTTTTCGGAATTCATTTACATACGGCATCACAGTTTTTTGGAACACCCTTCCTCGCCCATTAAAAGTGTTAAACGTGTCAAAGTTTAAAATTAAATACAGACGGTATCTATGTGAGCGACAGACAAGATTGAATTAGTTTTCCTTATTATACTCAGTTATATATATATATTTTTTTTGCGCTGTTATGGATTATTTGTTGTTATAGTACATAGAAGCCAGGGGAAGAGCAGGCCTCACTACCAAGGTGTTGCCTGACCTGGCTACCTAATTAACCTTCTTAATTTTGTTTATTATGTAAAGTGATTTATATGTAAAAGATTTTTGAGGGTTAATAAATTGCATTATTATTATTATAAATAGATAGCACTGGAGCCGATACTAATTTAGCTTTAATAACTTCGAAAGAACTCAACTGTTCTTCTCCAAAATGAAATTTGGCATTAGCTTTTGTAAGGTACAATGGTTTAGCAATAATTGAAAATTTCTCAATGAATTTTCGAAAGTATGACCTAAGTCCAAGAAAACTTTGTAATTCCCGGACATTACGTGGTACAGGAATACCGAGGCGTAATACCTCTTTCATTTATTAAGTATGCTAGAAATTCATCTCGGAGGCCATAAACTCACATTTATCTAATCTCAGGGTCATTTTATTTTTTACTAGTAACCTAAAAACATGCAGCAACAATTTAAAATGATATTCCAGTGTTTCGCTGGTTATTAATATATAGTCCAAATATATGGACACATCTCCATTCTCGATTAATGGTTTGAAAACGTCATCAACAAATCTTTGAAAAGCAGAAGGACCTACTTTTAAACCAAAAGGCATCTTCAGATATTCAAAATAACCCAGAGGAGTAACAAACGCAGTGTACTTGATAGAATCGGGATGCATATCTTTGTGGAAAAATCCATCTAGTCTAGCCGGGAAAAATGCTTTTTATTATGCAGTGCTAATATTTGGTCTTCAGTAAGCGGTAATGGATGGTTATCTCTACTGAGTACCTTATCTAATTGACGATAATCAATGCACATACGGATTTCTCCATTCTTTTTCCTAACTAATACAATTGGTGAAGCATACTCAGAATTACTTAGTTGAACAATATTATCGCGTAATAAATCATCTAAGATCTGTCTTACTTCACTCTTCTCACAAAAAGATAAACGTTTCGGCTGATAATGAAGAAGATTAGAATCTTTGACTATTAACTTCTAAGTTATTAATTCGCCGTTTACGTTAGGTTTCTCAGGTTTTTCCGGTTGCAGGTATTCCATTATAAATAACGCCTTAAAATCTAATTTGGTTTGCTCAGATAATTGATTATTTAATTTAACACTATCTACTTCACTAAAACTATTAGAGTCAACATACATAACATCAATATTGATTATCGCCTGAATGGCTTCGGTTTCAGTCTCGTATATTTTTTCGGTTCTCAAAAGTAAATTACACTACATATTTTAAAACATCTCGACCTAATACAACACAAGACGACATAGTACTATCCGGCACTACAAGTAAAACTATCTCTTTTGTACAAATATCTAAAGTCAAATCAACCGTTACCGACTGCTTAATAATTAACTTTAATTGGTTAATACCACAAAATTTATTAGAATCAGTTGTATATTTATCGAAATTCTGTACAAATTTGTCTTTAATGAAACTAATTGGACTTCCCGTATCTAACAAAGTATATAATGTTATAGGTTGGTTACTTATCTGGTAGACCAAGTTACGTTGAAACTCATCTTCGGATCCACAATTGTCAATAGTCGATACGTTCCAAATAAATGCCCAAAAACGCCTCGTTTTACTTGTTGACACTCATTCGCAAGATGACCCATTCTGCCACAATTGAAACATCTGGAAATCCTCCCTTGGTCCCCTCTGTTGTTTTCTTTTCCGGTGTTTTTTGCTACTTCTTTCGCAACTGGTTTAAAAGTGGTACGTGGTCCCATGGTAATGTTCTTGAATCCTTGCACCAAATCTTCCAAACATCCATAACCTTGCATTGGGGCTTGATTTCGTAAACCCTGGTCTGAAATTCCGTCAATGAAATAATCCAACAACTCTTCTTCCGGTACCTGGACCTGATTTGCTTTTACTATTTTATCATGATAACAATTATAAAAGGTTTCGGACGATTGCCACTTCCTGGATTCGAATAATTTCCGCAATTCCATGCGATTCGGTCGGTAAACGAACATTATTTTCATTTTTCTTAGAATTCCTCCGACATCTTTAATCTCTAATGTTATATTTTTACAATACAAGAAAAGAAGCTACATATTTTATAAACCTTTATTATGAAAATTTTAAGTAACAATGGAACAGAATCCTAATTCTACTTTTAATAATAGTAATTATTTATGTTCACCGTGCAATTAGAACAACCCGAAAAAGAAGCATTAGTGGTGTCGTCGGTCTCCTTCCTGGTGGCAATTTCAGTATGAGTGCTAACATCAACATCATCTATAATAGCTGAACTATTACCATTATTTTCTGACGTAAAGGTGGTTTGACAATCAACAATTTTTTTGGCAACACTGATCTTATGTTCCACGGATCCTTCCACATATGATTCGGCGATACTAAAACTGTTCCACCCTCCCAATTTTTTCAGATCTGTAATATTGCCACCCTTATTGGCCAAAACTGTCGAACTACGCCTAAGAGAGTAGCCCGTGTACCTTTCAAGTTCCGGAAGTCCCAAGAACGCAGCAGCTAATTTGGGAACCGAAGCAATCTTATGTATACTCACTCTCTGAGTATTACATTTTCCACGGCCGTAGAACATAAAAAAGTTGTTATGTGGAGTATGCTACGGTCTCAAATTTTTATATTTCATCACAATATGAACATGATTAACCGAACCTTCAGAGTCGACAGTAAACATTCGGTATTTGTAAGTTTTGGTTTATGATGATTAATGATCATAAACCATGATGATTAATTGTCACTACAAAAACATTTCTTCTCACTTTTTTAACATCATCCACAGTCAAATTGTAGATTTCGTTGCATCGGGTTGCGCCAAATAAGCCAAAAATGGCAACTACCAAAAAACAACGTCAAGGATGTGTTTTAAATATTGACTATCCTCTGCATCCTTAAGGAAAAGTGTCAGGTTATCTCGTCAAAACCTTTGCTTTTTTTGCTACATGTCTAACAAAATTTTCCTTTTTAAATATGCACTTCATATTTTTGTAATATGTAGTAAAATATAATGCATTTTATTATTTTTGTTAATAAAAAGAAACAATAACACTATATTTTATTAAATTTACCTCCAAAGTTTCTGTATTAATGTTTGGAAAATTAAAAAAATTAAATTTATTTCTTTTAACTAAACTTATTTCTTTATTTGTATTTATAACGGCATTTCAGCTTAAATGTTTCGTTGGGATGATGAACAGCCAACAGACAATCCGTCTATTGTGTACATAACATTTAAACGTTCTTGTTCAGATATAGCGCTATTAATATAGCGCTAATGTGAAATGTTTTTCATAGTTGTGGCGCTAAAGTGAAATTTACTCTGAAGTACTTTTTTGCTATGCTGATCTTAGCAACCAACCATCGTTATGCAAAAATAACGTACGTTTCTTAATAAAAATAAACAATAGCACTGCTTTTTATTAAACTTAACTCTAAATTTTCTTATACCATGTATTAATGGTAGGATTACATTCGTATACTGCTCCCAAAAAAGCCTCAATATATTCAAACGCAAACCATATCGGTTTATATATTTCATTGATCCCTGCTCCAGATTTAATTGATCCTTTTTTCTTTCGCAAATGGCCTCTGAAGGTAGCCATTAATGAATCCTTTTTTTTTCTTTAAAACTGGTACCGGTATTTGTAATAACTCACTTAAACGAATCCACGCATCATTAACTTTCCTTTTATCTTTATGGGAATTATCTTTTGGATTCTACAAAACGGGTTCGGCCTGATATCCAGTTCGTTATCCAGTCACCCATTTTATTCCAAATAATTATTTGTAATATAAGTACGAAGGCTTTCACGGCCGGTGTTAATTGAACTAAAATTAGAACTAAAACTAGAACTAACACTAGAAACTTTTGGGTTTTGCCGTGCGTCTTTTAAGAAAAACTTTTAGACGTTTCGGATGCCATGTTCCAACTTTCTTCAGAAACTGGTTCGAAGTGTTCACTTTTTTAAAAGACGCACGGCAAACCCCGAAAGTTTCTAGTGTTAGTTTTTCTAGTTTTAGTTCTAATTTTAGTTCAATTATTTGTAAGTAATGGTAAAAGCTTGCAAAAGAGGACTGCGAAACGTTACGACATATACGTAACGAATATATACGCAACCAATGTTCACTACAAAGAGCTAAAAATAGCATCCTTAAAAAGGGTATTCACAGAGATTCCTTCATACGATCCAATCCGAAAACATCCGAGTAACCGAATTGCATTCTACGTTCGGCTACGACCGAAACGGTAGTGTGTAGGGGTATTTTTGCATCGAGACGAGACTTGGCGAAAGCCCTTTGACTCGTGCCAAAAAACCGACTCCGGATGGAGCGCTGCTGAGGCGAGACGAGCGTCCATACACACTCTCGCTCTCGGGTTTCCTCGTGTGATCTCAATACAAATGCTATGGAACTCTCCTACAAACATAACTGAACGTAACCTTACAAAAGAACCGGGTGGGCCACTAAGAAAGGACGCCGGCTATATCTCAGAAACTGTTGATCGCACAGTTATCAGACAAAAAAATTCTTATACAAAAGGGACCCATAGAAACTGCTGGAAATTATTTTCAAGTTTGTAAAACTACCGCTAGGGGGCGTAATGCCAACGACAAAATTTAAAATGTAGTTTTTCGTAAAATTTGGTAATAAACTTCATTCATCTATAACATTTTTAGAATCTTTAAATAATTTCTGACAACTTTCGTTAGTCATTTTTTTGCTTACTGCTTAAATAAGTGAGGTACGGGGTATTACATTTACTATTATAAAAGTAGCCCTAACTTTGGAATTGTTCATCCGAATACACCAAAAATGGTCTTGTTGGAAAGAGGAGGAATTTTTGTATTCGATGACATCCGAAATTAGGCGATTTACTTTCTAAGTCAAACGTTAGGTGGCGTAATTTGTCAGTTCTATTTATTTTTACAATTTTCTTGAAAAATTCAAATGGAAACGTATATTTTTGACAAAGTATGTGAAAAGAGCGTTAAGAAGTACGTTATACAGTGAAAAAAGCAATATCGTACGTGTTTTAGTCTTACAAATATTCAAAAAAAGAAGGATAAATTAAAACGTAACTACGTTTGCGTGATTATTTAATATCATAATAAGCTTTCAAAAAACAACTTTAATCAACTATCCTAAAAGAAATCAGTGATGTCTTAAATTCAAATTGTCTGCCATCAGCAGCAATGCACTGCTGTAGGCGCTGGTGCGTAGATAAGACGGCAGCCTCTATTTCCGGTAATGAAATATTGCGGATAATATTTCCTATCCGTTCGATCATGTCTTCTCGCGTCGTAGGCCTGGTTGTAAAGACGAGGTCTTTTATTCACCCCCACAAATAAAAATCTAAACATGTTAAATCGGGCGATCTAGAGAACAAAAATTATTAGTTAGATGTATCACAGAATCATAGGTACTACAGACTTGTAAAGTTTAAAAACTGCTAAGTAAGAGGTACCTCGCTGGCCAAGGATATAAACTTCCTCTGCCTATCCACTTATTAGGAAAAGTTTCGTTCAAAAATTGTCGCACATTTGCAGAGAAATGTGCCGGGCAGCCATCGTGCTGAAAAAACATGTCTCTGCGAATAGCTAAAGGCACATCTTCCAAAAGAATTGGCAGTTCATTTCTTAAAAAATTGAGGTACCATTTAGTCTATTGTTAAATATGTAAGGACCAATAATGCGTCCTCCTAAAATAAATCCTTGATGCTGTATTTCTCGCATCCAATGAGGGTTGTTACGCGACCAGTAATGCATATTATGCAGGTTTACACCACCATCACTATTGAATGTGGCCTCGTCAGTCCACAGTATCCTTGAAAGCAGTTGAGGATCTTCTATTAACATGTTTGTTAACCAGTGGCAGTAATCCAGACGAATATCATAATCTCTTGCAGTCAGAGCCTGATGGAGAACTACGTGGTACGGGTGCATCCTACATTAAAATGTGTTCGTATTCTCTCTGGTCGATTTCATAAAACATGTAGTATTTTCATGTATTCTTTTATACCTACCTATATTCTCTTAAAATACGTCGGACCGTTGTCCGAGTAACACCTAAATCAACAGCGATTGTTCTTTTGCTAAGCTGTGGATTGAATTCCACATACGCTAAAACATTTATTACGTTTTCTTTAGTGCGACTTCTACGTGTTCTACGATATATAGGACGATGAATACTTCCTGTAGTCCTTAACTGATGGGCTATACGGATGAAAACCTTTGTGTTATAATGCCGCCGTTGTGGATAACGAACTGCGTAATGTCTTGCAGCAATAGTTGCATTCTGCATGCATTCAAAGTAACTCGCAAGCATATCATACGCTTCCTCATTGGTCGGCATTTTTAAAATAGCTAAATTAAGTTACTCACACGACAGAGAAAAGACTAAATGACAGTAACAACAATTTGATTTGACGCCATAAAATTAAACAATCGGATTTTGTTTTATCATGGCCCGCTAAGATCAATGAGAATATTTTGATATTACCTACTCAGGTCACCCTTCGACGTATTATACAGGGTGATTCGTAAGTAATGGGCTAAATTGTAAATGTACGTTCAGGAGGCCAAAATAATAATATTTTCATTAACAATAATGGGTCTTAGTCTGCTCCTTACTGAGATACAGGATGTTAAAGCGAAAAAAATAAAATAGATTTTTGTTAATAGATCAGCTACTTTTCTACATAATGACTCATAGTTGACTTATAGTTTTTGTAAGGGTAAACAATAATGTGTGAGAGGATTTGAGTTAACTCGTAGATGTCGCCACATGCGCCATATGAATTAGATGAAATCAGCTACAAATTTTTTATCGCTCATTATTTTACAACATACTTGTTTAATTTGGATAGCCCCATCATTTCTGTAGAAAAAAGCTATACTTCTTTGATCTTGAAAATATTAACGATTTTCGAGATATTTGAATTTTACTAATTCACTACACTACATTTCACGGTGGTCGACGTAGCATTAATCTGTTAAGACACAAGCATGGCATGGAATGTTGACATTTACCTAACCGTAATTGATAATTGATAACAATATTAAACTGAAACCATAAAAAAATTACGTAATAAAACAATTTATTGTACGCCAGTTAATAAAACGAAATACAACATTAGAACAGACTTGAACTAAGACCACTTACGACAACTGTTATCAAAACCTACATGTTAATGTTGTGCGAAGTTAAATTAAATTTAAGCTTAATTATGAGCTACTGCAAAAGGTTTTCAACATGACCACCACCAGCATTTATACACGCATTTAACCGTTTGGTTAAGGATTGTCTGACTTTAAAAAATGTAGCAGGATTATTTCGTATTGAATTGGCTGCATCTTGAATTCTATTCCATAACTCGTCTCGTGTATTTATAGTAGGTTCAGCATAGACCATTGATTTCATGTAACCCCACACATAAAAATCAAGTGGATTAAAATCGGGACTGCGAGGTGGCCACTGAAATTCACTACCACGTCCAATCCAACGGTGAGGGAATGTTTCATTCAGATGTTCGCGCACAGCACGTGAAAAATGTGGAGGAGCACCGTCTTGCATGAACCACATATTTCTTCTTAGTTGTAATGGAAGATCTCCCAAGAGGTCGACTAAGTCATTATTTAAAAAAATTAAATATGACTCTCCATTTAAATTAGGAGGTAATTCAACTGGGCCCAGTAATGTATTGCCTATTACACCGCACCACACATTTATTTAAAACTCGTGCTGGAAATGTCTATCTTTTTTTAAACGAGGGTTTTCGGTTTCCCAGGCATGACTATTTCGCCAATTAAAAACTCCGCGTCTGGTAAAGGTTGCTTCATCCGTGAAAAGAATGTTATTTAGGAATGTTGGATTATTATTCAATTTTCCTTTTAGCCACTGACAAAATTGAACTCTGATTCGATAATCTGTTGGAAGTAAATTTTGCACAGGTATAAAATGATAGGGATATAAATTTTCCTTGTGTAAAATTCTAGTCACGGATGGTTGGCTTATTCCAGTTGCTGCAGACAATCGACGAGTGCTTATTTCAGAATTTTGCGCAATTCTTACCAAAATTTCATCTTCTTGCTGCGGAGTGATAATCTTAGGACGTCCTGTATGATATTTTGGACGAAATGAACCTGTTTCACCCAATCGATTATAAATATTTTGAAATATCTTCCGGTTTGGCTGCCTTCTGTAAGGGTACATTTCACGATATTTTCTGGATGCTGCTTGCCCAGAAAAACGTTCTTGTGCGTAAACGCATAACATGTCTCTCATTTCTTCGTTTGAAAAGTGATTATGTCTCGGCATTTTGATTTATGTTAGGACAAGAATGAATCAGTTTACTTAACAATAAAATGTTTTAAACTATTCATTAAACGTAAAAGCTCATTGACGTTTCATAATTCATATGGCGCATGTGGCGACATCTACGAGTTAACTCAAATCCTCTCACACATTATTGTTTACCCTTACAAAAACTATAAGTCAACTATGAGTCATTATGTAGAAAAGTAGCTGATCTATTAACAAAAATCTATTTTATTTTTTTCGCTTTAACATCCTGTATCTCAGTAAGGAGCAGACTAAGACCCATTATTGTTAATGAAAATATTATTATTTTGGCCTCCTGAACGTACATTTACAATTTGGCCCATTACTTATGAATCACCCTGTATATATATATATATATATATATACATACAGACATATATGTTGGATTGTCTAGCTCTTGTTGTCAGTCCTTTGTTTGTCGTTTCGTTTGTTACAGGTATGCCCATGGCTGCTTTTAACCATTCAATATTATTGTCAATATGCTAAGGTAATGTCTATTCTTATCCCCCGGGGAGTGTTTCAATCTGCAACCACGCAAAATAACTGAGAAGGACCCTCTGCAAACCCCGTGTGCGATCAACATTTTTGTAAAGTATGTTTTGAATTTTTTTTCTCAACCTCAGATGAAAGTAAAATTTTGCAATATAGATTTATGAAAAATTACATTTTCCTTTTCGCTGGTGCAATAAAATACAAATATAAGTTAACAAGAGTTAAAATATGTTTTAAATATTGGAATGGGATTATATTCGGCAAAATAAACAATTGAAAACGAAGGAAGGGTCAGAGGCAGCATCAAACGAAATGATTATAAAAATGGTACCAACGATGACATTGGTTACAGTTAATGTATTTTGATACGTTGTACAGTCCACAATCTCCAATGGCACGATGGATCAAAGGAAAATTTTCAAATTTTCTGATTTTCAGGATCAAAGTTTTTATTGTTTGAAAACAAATCATGGATTCCACTTTCAGCTATGGTGTTAATGAAGAATGTCACAAATACGCCACAGTTTACACTATTCATCTGTTTGGGATATTTACAGTATCGTGCCATTTTCCAATCATTAACGTCAATTTGATTATCACTAGTGTTGAAATTGTTGTAAAGTAATTTTCATCATTTTAAAAATTTTAGATTGGACATTTGTGTGTCCTTGAGCAAGAAAATATATTAATTGATTAGGTACACTTATTATAATTAAACTTCAATGCAAAAAACCCATATTGTAAGGAATTAATATGTACTTGTACTGTGTTGAGACTGTGTCAACATAATATATATCAGCAAAATTTTGTAAATGTGCAAAAGTAAAGCAGTCTTTTACAAATAATTTTCCAAAATTTTTTTTGAAAGCTTCACTCATAGCTTCACTTTAGTTTTGTAGTATGTATAAATACCAATAAAAAATGTTTTTCTTCGAACGTCATTAAATGACAACTTTGTTGTCGTGTTTACTCGCGGTAGAAGTAAGTCATTGTTGCATAACGACGGTTGGTAAGATCAACATAGCAAAAAAGTACTTCAGCGTTATGGCGCTAAAGTAAATTTCACTTTAGCGCCATAGCGCTGAAGCACATGTCACTTTAGCGCCGTATTGGAAAAGATATTTTTTTGCTTCACGGACGCTAAGTAAAGATTTTAAAAATTAATAAAAAATGAAACTAACCTTTTAATTGTTTGCTTTCTTATTTTCATCTCAAATTAATATCACATAAAAAAACTAAATTAATTAAAGAACAAAACAAATAATTATCTCTTATATTTTAAATTTTAATAAACACAAAAAAATTGACACATTTTAAACTTTTTATGAAGAAATAAACCATTAAGTGACAATTGATTTTTTGAATAATTCTTTAAACATATAGTGTCATGATAGTGCAAAAAAGTTAATTTAATATTTTTTTATAACTAACAGTTAAAAGTTAAAATTCGCGCAAAACTGTTTACTTTTTTTTATTGGTTGTCAAATTTACGTCGTCGTTGCTAACGTTATTTTGTCATGACGTCCTTCGATTTCTCATTAATACATAATAAGTTAATTGTCATTTTATTAAATTTATTAAAATTTATATTGCAATTATTTGCAACGTTTGAAGAAAAAATACTATGTTTTATTCGGAAGAGAAGCAGATTCGTTTGTGGCTGGTCCGTCATTGCCGGACTCACTTCGTTCGTCCGGCAAACTGTCGGACACGCCACGATTTTAACGGCTCATCTGTCATTAGCGACTCACTGCGTTCGTCGCTAAGCGACAGACCACGCCATAAAAAGCACTGCTTCTCTTCCATATAAAACAATATACTATTTCACATGTTTATGTCCATTTTGCTTGTCTATTGCGCTAAATCGAATGTGAAGACAATGGTGATGATGTGTGAGATGGCACTTCTTGAGTGTTCGGTGAATTATTGACAATACATATGAGCGGATTGTCTTCAGTTTTTGATGGCGATGATGTGCAAGACTGTATCACTTGCCTGTTCATCGAACCATTTTCAACACAAGCAACAAGCGAAATCTCCTCGTTTACGTGTTTTCCTACAAAACTTTGAAGTTTCCTCTTATCAAAATGCGTTTGCCTTTTCTTTACTTTTGGTCACCATCCTTCTTTTTTCAACAAATCATCAATATTAGAGAGCACTATACCAAAACTATCTACAGAAAAGTGGTTGGAGATAGTTGACGGATTTGAAGAAAAGGCTAACTTTCCAAATTGCCAGAGCAACTAAATTTTCTTCTGCGATGATTGATGTTAAATCCCGATCAACGTCATCTGGAGTACGTAGATCGCCTCCAAATGTTAAATAAGCTGCACTAAAGCCTGTGGACTTGTATTTTATCGTATTCATTGCAAATCGTATACTTGATAATTTTTCGACCCGTTCTTCATGATTGTCTTCTACCAACATTGCTAATTCGGTGTTTAAATCTCTGTTCTTTCTTTCAACGGTATTCGCTTCCAAATGATATGGGATTAATGACTGTTTTATCCCTAAACAGTTACTGATATGCTGCATAACATCTCCAGTAAATTGGACTCCATTATCGGAAACGATCCTCCTTAGCGTACCAAATCTAGTGAAGATCTCATCAATTAAAATTCTCGCACAATTTACCGCGGTAGCTTGGACCAATGGGAATAAGTCAACAACGCATTTAGTAGCTTTATCTTTTATAATAAATATCCAGCGATGGCCGGTGGGTGCGCATGGTAATGGACCAAACAAGTCCATGCAAATGTTTCAAATCGTTGAGCAAATGCCGGTGTGCGAAGGAGACCAGCTGGCTTCAAATTCGTAGCTTTATACTTTTGACATTTCGTACATTTCTTTACATAATCAGTTATGAACCGTCGCATAGCTGGCCAGTAATATCTAACGGCAATTCGGTGGTATGTACGGTCGACTCCGTAGTGACCTGCTGTAGGTGAGTCATGGTATTCTTTCATTACATTTAACCTTTCATCTGTGGGTACAACGAGCTGTGTTTCCTCAGTTTCCAGTTCAGGTACCTGGCGATACAGTACACCATCCAACATGATTTATGGACAATACCTTATTTAATTATCGCTTGCCAATCAATTCGAGTGTTAGAAAAATATGCGAGATCGTTATCAACACTAATTAACTCAAAAAAATATCCATCATTATTTAAAAATGTATACACTTTGTACGACACTTTCAATGAACTGTATAATTTTTCTGATTCTGGATTTTACCGATACATAAACAGAATAAAACATAAATACAATAAACACTGTTTAAATATTTAATAAATATATATAAACATATTTAATAAATCGGTACAGCGTTCTACTTTATCGTCCGCATTGACAGACCTGAAGTTATCTGCAACTATCGACGAATATGCATTATCATCCAACAACCATCAGAATCGCCACACTTCGAACCGTTACGTTACAACCTGTAAGAAATTAATACCACCCACAAAACTGAGAAGTATTTAATTTATCCTCATAAAAATAGTACATAGATAATAATAATCGATCAAACTATGACAATCTCGTATATCAGTCTTTCTCTTAACCCTAGAACACATACATAAACATTGCAACTATAAACACATACATGGGGTAACTTATTACCCCATTATATAAAACACATTATTATATTCAAATTTTTAATCGTTATGAAAATTACATATAGTAATGCTTCGTTCAAAGCCTAAACTATCATTTTTTACAAGAAAAGCAAATATCAAGTCTATGATCAGTGCATACGGGCTTATTGCACTTAACGCAGCATATTTTTGATTTTCGATCTTTAATCCTTGGACACAAGTGGCACCGTCCAGATTTTAACCGTTTGGCTGGCAATTCATCTTCCTCTGGTGTATTTATATCTAATACTTTCTCTATATCTTTTCTGAGCTCATTTGGTAATTTACCTTTCAATCTATATTCCATATAATTTCGTGCTAACTGTACACCAAGTTTATTCAAAAATTGTTTTCGATTTGGTTTGTCAGGTTTAGTTGATAAGTTAAAAATTATGTAAGCATTAATACCAGCCTGATCAAGCATTCCAAACAAAAATCTTAATGGCCATCGTTTAGTTTTTCGCGCAACTGTATAATTATGCGCCATTTGATCAAAGGTATCAACTGCCCCTTTTGTAGAATTGTAAAAGAGGATAATCTCCGGCTTTTTACTATGTTCATCTATTGTTGCTGTTGAATGGACAGTGGAAAGCAATATTACCGATTTTGAACGATTTGGTGTAAAGGATACCAAGGTTGTCTTTTCAACAAAGGCGAATTGTGATGAAAGAATTTCTTTCTTTCTATTAGGTAGAAAAGATGGCGGTCTCCCTTTTATTATTACGTAGAGTTCCTACTACGGTCAGTTTATGATTTTTTAACATATCATGAGCGAGAGGTATAGACGTAAAATAATTGAACATAGTACTGTTCTTATTCGTGCCATAGATTGGTTCTGCTAACTTTTTTACTATTTGAGTCGACACAGGTTCCTTACTTATTCGATCTTCCTTGCCAATGTACGGTAGAGCGCTGACCATGTAATATGTTCTGCTGTCACACATAGTATTTATTTTCAAGCCATATTTGTCAGGCTTGGAAGCTATATAAATTCGAAAAGGGCAATTACCGCGAAAACGCAATAACTGTTCGTCTATTGCACAATATGCATGTGGTGTATAGCATTCTGTACAATTTTTTATAAATGGGTGGGAACCATTTAACCAGATAACTGCCTTATCGGTGCAAATTTATCCTGTCGATTTCGTATATTTAATTTCGGGTATTTAATTACCCCAATCCACTTGTAATTAAAAAACTATAACGATTATTTTACTTTTGCAAATGGAATACACATATGTTTAACCTCACTTTAGTATACTAGAACGCTCTCTACTGACTAAAGGAAATAGTGACGTTGGCGGCAATTTTAATTTTTGTTGGGGTATTACCCCTGTATGTGTTCTAGGGTTAACCTTACTACGAAACACATGTTCAGTTCCAAACCCCGACTGTCCCTTTCTTTCCCCCCATCGAACCACGACACAACCCCCCGCGCTCACCCTCACTACCAATCCAACATCTACGCGAACCGAAATTCCCCGTTTTACAAACCATCGAACCATTGTTATATTTAAGTTGATCTTGCGTATTAATGTTAGTGTTTAATAAAAGTACATTATATCGGTTAATTACGATAGCATTATTTAATTACATACACAACACACACACTTTTCTTTTAATCATTTATTGCGGAGACTGGCAAACGAGGACAAACGGTTACAAACGTCCGCCATCTTGTCACTTCGAAACGACTCTCGTTTTTAGTTATTCCCTTAAACTGCTTTACGCATGCGTTTCGATCGATCAATAAATTCGCGCATGCTCTCACTAAAATGACATTCACAAGCGGTCCTCAGCAATGTTCAAGCTGTCCTCAATATCTCGCCCAGCTCAAAATAAGTACAGTTTATTTTGAAATTAAATATCAAATCACTATTCAAAAATACAAACAGAAGTATTAAACGTTCTACAAATTCATTGTTGAATAAAATTACTGAGTCCGTACATTGCATAATTTGTTTGTTGAACGCTTCAGTATCCTTTTTTCGGTCTCTATCGTAGCCACTCGAACAGCTCCATCCTTTCCTGGGTGGACGTCGATGATGACTCCAACTGGTCATTGCAGGGGTGGGAAGTTTTCATTTTTTACTAATACACGTCACCTGGTTTTTTTAATTTTACCTTCTGTTATTCCTGTCCTTTAACGTGTAATGGTAATATCCCACCTCCTGGTTGTTTCATTTATACACATAAGCCTTGATCAACTTTGTGCCATGCATTAATCTATCTTTTAACAAAAATGGTCCAGCAAAATCTAGGCCGGTTACAGCCAATGGTCGATTAGACTTGCCCTGTCACGCGGTAAATCTCCCATTTTATATTCATAAGTTCGTTGATGAGTTTTGAAACAAGTATTATACTCCTTCATTGTTCTTTTTGCTAAAGAATTGCCTCCAATAGGCCAAAACCTTTCTCGGATTGTTGAAAAAAGTGTTTGCGCACCACAATGTAATAATCGTTCGTGTTCGTGCTTAAATAAGAAATACGTGAATTTATGCTGATGTGGCAATATACACGGATGTTTTTTTTCATACTTTAGCCACGAAGGTCCTTCAAACCACAATGTAGACGAAGTAAGTTCACTAGCAATGCCTCCTCGTGAGGTAATGTCTGCCGGATTATCACTTGACCTCACGTGATGCCAGTCCTCTGTGTTTGAATTCTATTGGATTACTGATACCCTAATAGACGAATGTTTTCAACTAGTACTAGTCTTAGTAATCCAGTGAAGTATCACCGTAAAATCTGTCCATAACTTTCTTCGTCAATTTTCAACGACATTAATTGTAAATTGTAAAACATCGGAGAAATGAGTTCTTCTTTCTTTTAGTCGCATAATTAATTCATTTTTTAAGTTTAAACTTATGTTAGTATTTTGTTTTGACAATTTATCTAACATAAACTGTAATGTTATATCTGCAGTAAATATAACGCAATTTTACGTTATTACAACAAATTGTTTCAATTGCCATTTTTAGTGGTTGTAATGGTTTTATGTAATCATTCAACAATTCCAAATCTAGAGATCTAGAGACATTTCCTTATACAATTTTTTACTTCATAAAAACGTTCTAACATATCTAATAAACAGTGCCATCTTGTTTTGGAATCTAGAATTAATGCCTATTCGTTTCTAAATTTTTCTAGTGGGGATTTTCTAAATATTTTAATAATTTTCCCGATTTTATTTATTAAGCTGTTCATATCAATAGGTTCTACAGCTTCATGTTCCAGGGAATCATTATTATGATCTATTTCATCATCTGATATTTCATCATCTGGTATTTAGAATTATACGTACTGTTTTGTTGGTTGAGTTCAGTTCACGTTTCCAAATCAACAATAGAGGTTGTCCATATAACATTTTTAGTACGGCTAAATGAATTCCATGAGCGAAGCACAACTGATGGATCATGGGAACAAAATGTTCAAAGTTTCTCATTACAGAAACTCCATCAGTTGTAATTTCAATTAAATCTTCATAATCAAGATTAAACATTGCCAGCTTAGTTTTTAATATTTCTCCACATTTTTCGGCAGACATTATTCCGTGCACTCTTGCAAGGCCCAAATTCCATATGTGTTCTTTTTCATGAACAGTGATGTTCATGTACCGGCGATTTCTTTTTGATATCCATCAATAGTTATACATAATTTCTGGTTTCCTTTTTTATAGGAAAGAAATTGTTCTGTGATTTGTGTTGGAACTTTGCCTGCATACGCCATAACTAATTTTCTAATGGTGTTTGGAGTTTTTAGATACTTGCGTAGCCTTTATATTTAACCCTTTCGTGACGGAGTATTTTCAAGATCATTTTGCTCTGAATACGAACGATTTTAGGTATTTCGTATACATACGTTCTTCGTACTGAAGGTCTATTTATGAACGTAGTTATACGTTTTTCGTAGTTATGTCGTTTTTTATATTGAACAAATAAAATTTTTATTCAAAGTAAATCTTAATTCTTAACAATTTATCAAACTTTAAATTATGCTTGTTTTAAATTTCTTTTGGTGTGATATATTTGGAAACAGTCTATAACACACAAGGGCGCATTACACTCGACGCACTGGAAGGTGGTGTCCTTTCTTTTACCATTTTTGGAACATACTACACATCTTCTAACCGTTGTTCTTTTTCCTAATTCCGTTGGTATTTTGTTTACGAAATGTCGACCAGTGAGTCTAATTGGGGTTTCGATGTGTGATTTACCAACCGCACTAGATCTTGGTATTGTTGGCGAACAATATTTTTCAAAAATATCCTTTATTAAGTCTAATTGGAAATCTGCCATGGGTGTTCTTTTATTGTGCACCAGGTCATGTAGTGCGCGTGCATTTAATACAGTCAGATCAAGTAAATGAAAAAATATCTTTTTGTACCACTTTACACTTTTTCGAATCGATTTCACACTACTTAATACCATATCTGATTTGTCCACCGCTCCCATATGTTTGTTATATTCGTTTATTGCAATTGTATTGTATTCTTTTCCAGTTTCGATCATGCCTATTTCATGCATAGTGGTGAATATCAAGACATCTCTTTTATCACACCATTTTATACAACACAATGGACCGGACGTATAAAATATTACGTCTCCTTTCTTTAATTATTGGATTGGAAATTTTGGCATTTCTTTACGGTTTTTTTAACTGTTCCACAGGCATTGGTTTTCTGGGTTACTAAGTATTTAAATAATAAAGGACTGGCGTACCAATTATCTGCGAACAAGGAATGTCCTTTGTTCAAATAATTTTTTATTAATGTTAATACGATTTGGCCAGATATACCTAATTCTGGATTACTTTTCACTATGTTTGTAGTAGAACCAGTGTAAATAAGAAAATCTAATATGTAACCTGTTTGGCAGTCACAAATTAAAAATAATTTTATTGCAAACCGGCTTCTCTTTGAAGGTATATATTGTTTAAATTTTAGTCTACCTTTAAAAAGCAACAGGCTTTCGTCGAAACATAGATTTTTAAATGGACTAAAATTAGAACGAAATGAACTTTTTAAATTATCCACAATAATCCTAATTTTAAATAATCTGTCGTCATTCGTCATTATTCTCACAAAAATGTAAAATTTTCATTATAAAAAACCATCTATCTCTTTTCATAATTTTACTAAATATTGGAGTCTCTAATAATGGGTTGGTTGTCCAATATTCTACTTCTTTGAGCTTTTTAACTCTGGACATTAACAAACTTAAACCCAAAAAACACAAACTCATTTCTTTCTAATTCTCTTATATTTTTTGAAAATACTTTATTAGCCTTTAAAAACTTAAAATGATTATTAGATTCTGTTATTATTTTTCCAATTAAATCGTTTCGATTAAAAAGTTCTTCAAAAATTAATAAAGTGGTAGAATTTTCATGACTATTACGATTTTTTATTCCACTATAACCGTTTTCATTGAATTCATAATAATCAGGCACCCAAGTAGGATTATATTTCCAAACGTTACCTATATTAACGGTTGGCGTCTCTTCTTCAGAATTTTCCTCTTCACTATTTTCTTCCGAATTTTCCTCTTCACTATCTACTTCTTCATTTTCAACTTTCTCATCATCCATACTCTCCTCTTCACTTTCATCACTGCCATACATAAACTGTTCAGCGATTTTCTCCAATTCTTTTTGTGTTAATATTTTTCGCCTGTCCATTCTGTAAACATAAACACATGTAAACTTTTAGGAAGTGAATAAATTAACAAAACAAAATTTAATTTTTCATAAACGAATGACAATATTTATTGACAATATCGTTAATAATGTGTTGCTTAACTTACCTGGTAAAATTTTACTCAAAAAGTAACAACGAAACTCACTTCAGTTCTGTCACAATGCTTACTACGTAAAATATAATCGGTAAATGTATACGTACGTTCTTCGTAATTGGAGACTAAATTTTGCAAGTTTGTACAAGATAAAAAATTTCAGGCGCATGCGCTCGTTTCTCGCGAATAAACATGTTTGCAAGACAGAATACTTACGTTTCTCGTTTTCAGAAACTCGAAAAACATTAATGAAAAATATACGCTCTTCGTTTAGCAAGCCCACATATACAAAAACGTATGCGTACGCTCTTAGTAACGAAAGGGTTAAGAAGAGAACGGATTTCGTAAGATGTGCATATAGAAATAAAAGGTAATCCATCTTTAGCAATTAAACGAGAAATAACTGCTATGAGACAGGCTTTTTAAAATACGTTATTATTTTACTAGTCTGTGAATCTTTTTTAGTATTTAGTACTACTAAATTTATTGACTATATTATCTACAAAAATTGTCAATATAGTAAACTTTAGATGCACCCGCCGGTTTTTATGGAATATTGAAATAAAGTTTCGACATGAGAAGCATAAACCGACCCCTGGATATGGTTTCTGTTATTGCTAGATTCCGAAGTGATTTATTTCTCGACCAATACATATGAATTGATGGCGCACGGTATAATCAGCACACGTCCCAGAGTTATATAGATTTCTCGTGGTGAAGTTTTTTGAATCGCTTTCTTCTTTGCTTTTTCCAGTATTTCAAAACGTAGATTTGTGTAGTAACTTATTTGCATTATTAAAGCGGTCTTACACCAGAAAGCATTCCAAAATTAGTTGAAATTTAAAAAGTCAGTCAGCTCGTTGGCAGTAACTTCAGAAGAAATAGACAAATCTGTTGATTGTTGATATCCAGGTGATGGGGTAGCACTATAGGTTGGGCTCGACGAGGAATTTGACTGAAATGCATGATTGGAACGGTCATATCTCCCTAATGCTGCTTCAAATGAAGTATTGTTTATGGAATGTTTCACATAAATTTGTGCTGTTCGTTGACGTTTTCTTATTTCATTCCCTATGGGTTCACCATAAACCGAGAATTTATCTCTTTAAAATTTCATAAGCTTCATTAGCACGTCTTTTTTCTTCGCTTTCCGTTGGTCGACTTTTCTTGTACATAGGTTTTTTAAATGTCTGCCGTGGAGAAGTTGACGTCTCGTCTAAGCCATGCGTTTTTTGAAAAAATGTTTAACGTTTCGAATGCCATGTAGCAACCTTCTTCAGAAACTCACTTCAAACTTGTTTAACCTTCTTCAGAAATAAGTTTGAAGTGCATTTCTGAAGAACGTTGCAACTTGGCATCCGAAACGTTAACACTTTTTCAAAAAATGCACGGCTTAACTCGAAAGTTTGTAGTTCTAGTAATAGTGGTAGTGTTAGTTCTAATTTTAATTTAATAAAGTTTATTATAATCAATAATGAAAATGTTAACGTATTAAAAACAACTACTTATAAAAACATAAAATTTCTTGTTCCTTTCATAACTTTTCTATTTCAACTTCTTTTTTTATTTGTATCAACTCCATTTTGGAGCATTAATGATACTATTCTTTCATTCTTTTTTTAACAATTGTAATATATTAATATATAAAAAAGTATCTAAACAGAGTTATCATTGTTGTACTTCTTACATGACAAAAACAATCCTGCTGAAACATTTGATACAGTGGTACGTAGTATATCATCGCTTTTTTAAACAAAAATAAGTATTTAATAATTGTATTGCCATGGAACCGGCGCATTATGTAGAAAATGATTTGCTAAGAAATTGCGAATGTCAGTGGAGGCGATATCTACAACTTAATTTTGCATTGCTGTGACTTCTTCATTAACTGAGGTATTGGTTACGTTATTTCTTGGTAAAAAATCTCTACGAAGAAAATTATGTTAATAAACTGTAGCCAATACCACTTTCTTAGCCGATGTCGGATTTAAAATCAATTTTTCTGAGTACTCTAAATTTTGACTAGATAATCCCAAAAGCATTTTCTCTTTCTTATGATGTCTCTCTATTTTGAATTCATTAACGAACAAAAAGTAACAAAAAATAGACTTACCTTTATACTATTTTTATGCAAAATAGAAAATAACGTATATTCGATTCAAATAATTTGAATGAAATGCACTAAATCTAAATACACCTATCACCCGATTTACACGGTAGATACGTTCCTGAGAAAAACGTGTAAATTGAAAATTAAAAATTTTCAAGTCAAAACCGTGTAAATCGAAAAGCTTGCAGAAAATGCATAATTTTGCTATTTAACAGTTGTGATTTTTTTCAATATTTTTAGGTGTACACAGAAATAAAAATAAAATGCATTGACAGGTTAAAATATGTAATATGTTACGCAAACACTATTTTTTTATTTAATTACAATACATTAAACTGAAGAACAAAAAATAAAACCAAAGGTGTTTTATTATCCTTCATCACTGTCAGAAATTACTCTCATTCTTTTTTTCGGAATCGAAGGTTCGAATTCACTTTCATCACTCGAAGTTATTTGTGCCGATTCGATGTTTGAAGCAGAAATATTTACATTATGAGAGTTGGTAATAAAATCGGTTATTAACAATTGCTTCGAATTTTTTGTAAGATCTTTGTAAACTTCTTCATATTGAGCCAAGCAGCGATTTATGTCACGTTGGAATCGTAAAGCCCTTTCAACGTTTGTGTCATTTTGTATAAAATGATTACCCAGCTTTCTTCCCAATGCGAGCCCTTCGCGGATGACTTTAGCAGTGAATGTTACTGGTACTAATTCCTCTTCATCAGATTTGTCAGACACACTTTCGCAAACTAAGTTAACTAAATCATCCTCACTTAGTTCTTTATCAGCCATTAACTCTGCGATATCATCTTCAGTAAAATCATCAAAACCTTCTCCGCCCAATGAATGCGCCATCTGTACACTATCTGCGAATATTCATCATTTAACGTTGAAATGGAATGTTCATTTTTGACTACATTTGGCCACAATTTCTTCCAACAGCTATTGAGCGTTGTTTGCTTAATCGCAGTGTATGATAAGGCGATATGCTTCACACAGTCTAATATTGTAAAATTTTCCCAAGCACTAATAACTGTTAAAGGTTCATTGTTCTCCATTTGTTCCAAAATGTATGTAAAGGCTCGTTTTATGTACAAAGCTTTAAAAGTAGAAATTATGCCTTGGTCCAATGGTTGTAATAATAAAGTTGTATTTTTTGGTAAAAATTTTACTTCAACGTTCTCATATTCTAGATCTTGTGGGTGACCCGGCGCATTGTCAATTAACAAAAGCACTTTAAAAGGCAATCCCTTTGAACTTAAATATTTTTTGGCATCTGGGATAAAACATTCATGAAACCATTCAGTAAACATTGCAGCAGTAACCCACGCTTTCTCATTAGCCCTCCAATAAACGGGAAGATTATTGATGTTTACTCCTTTAAAGGCACGGGGCATTTTTGATTTGTTAATCACTAATGGTTTCATAATATAATCTCCTGAAGCATTGAAGCATTAAAGAATTGTTATGCGATCTTTTACTGCTTTATGACCACTAGCCGATTTATAAAATTTTGAGACATAAGTCCTTTCAGGCATTTTTTTCCAGAATAACCCTGACTCATCAGCATTGAAAAGCTGATCAGGGGTGTATGAATTGTTATGATTTGTTAGTAATTTCTGCAAAATTTGCTGGATATTCTTGGGCTGCATCTACGTCGCCAGAAGCCAGTTCACCTTTTAATTTTAAGCTGTGTAAAGAATGTCTTGTTTTAAATCTTTCAAACCAGCCATGACTTGCCAAAAAATTCGGCTTCTTTTCAGTTGAAGAAGAAGATGGTAGTTGCTCTACAATTTTTTCGTAAATTCGTGATGCTTTATTTGTTATAGCGCCCGTATCAACGGGTACTCTTTTTTGTGTTTGATCTTCTATCCAAAGCATTAACGCTTTCTCAATTTTTTTCCATTGCGATATTTCTGGTGTATGATGTTGTGCCCATACTCGTGGTATTGGCAGCTGCAACACTCTTTCTAATTGTGTTTTCAGTTTTTCTAATAGTTCTTATTGTAGCTTCGTTCATGCTATATGATTTTGCAACATCTACTACTCTATCTCCCTTTCGTAAGCGATCCAAAATTTCGATTTTAGTTTCTAAAGAAATAACTTTTCTTTTAACTTCTTTCGACATTATAAGCCTATAATTTTTTTAAATTTATGTTCATTTATAATAATCTAAATTATGCACTCACTTGTAATTTACGAATATGGAAAATTAAATCTTTCTGAAACTGTGAAACTTTCACTCAAATACAATTTTCCGTAGATAAAACTTTAATTTTATGCGAAGAAATACAGACACAGTGTGCGTGTGCAGCAAGTCAGCACATAAGCTCGGGATTCCCCGTGAGATATGTACACAGCGCACGTGTTCAATCACAGTAGCATTTAGTAGAGTGCGATAAAAACAAAAAAAAAACTTATTTGGAAAATCGTGTAAAAGCGAAAACGTGTAAAACAAGTACCGTGTAAATCGGGGGATAGGTGTACACAAAAAGTTTAGGAACTCAATGGATATTTAATTTGCAACATCCGCATCTGCGTCCGCCTTCGCACGTATCTTAACAGAACTAAAACGAAACCTTTAACGTTCATGAACAAGTTCAAGGTAGATATATATTCATCTAGCTTGGAACAAGTTAATACGAGGGTTGTCCCGACGGCGTCTATGATGTCAGAGACGCCAATCCTCCAATTCTACCAGCTTTTTCAAAAGATAAGTTGCAATATATACTTATTCCGAAAATGATATATTTAGATTGCCCACGTAAAAACAAAAAGATAATTTGATTTAACGGGATAAAAGAAAATATCGCACTGTTTCGTTGTATAATTAAAAGGTATCCGTACACCGAAAAAAGTATCCGGATACCGGATACTTTCAGATTTAGTCACGGATACCGGATACAAAATTTTAAAAGTATCCGGATACAGAGTATCGGATACTCAAAAACTACCCAACTCTGGCACTGACAACGATTGTTTCATCATGTAGAGAATCTACGACGACTAATAACGGGTGTATGAACGTGAAGTGAATTGATTATATGAGATGTGGATGAAAGTAACGGTTGATTGATGTTCATCTGTTGAATGCTTGCTTCTGGATTTATTTTGCGTGATATAGGGACATGATGTAATGTAGTATGATGAAGCTTATTGCAAATGCGACAGCGTTTCGAAATTCGGCAATTTTTGAAAAGATGAGGACCTAGACAATTGGAACAACGACCTTGCGATTTGATGAATTCCATCTTTTCAAGCTTTTTAATATTGTCTATAGTTCTCGAAATAAACCCGAATAGCTCAATTTGTGTTAAAAAGGGTACAAGTTGATTGAGTGAAGGTAATGGTGACTTAAAGGAAGACATCACTTTTGTACTCTGAACAGAGCGGTCATTTATAAATATTGTATTGAAAACCTTAAAATATTCCCAACTAATTCGGCCACGTCCAGTTTTCTTCTTATTATTATTGTCAATAATTGTATTGTAATGGTGCTTCAAATTACGGAACTTTACATCTAAAGCAGCGATTCTCAACTTGTGGGGCGCGCCCCCCTTAGGGGGCGCGGCGTTAATACGAGGGGGGCACGAGTATATTTAAAAACAAAATTAAATCTTTTTGTTTGAGGGTAAAATAAAACAAATTGTATAATTAAAAAATTTATATATATATATATATATTTATTTAAACTAACTCTTAATTTATATTCTAAATTATTCTAAATTAATTGTATTCTTATTAAGAATACAGTTTATAATTATATATTACCAATAAATAATTTATTATATTTATTATTTAAGTTTATTAGTATGAAACAAATACCAGTTAAATATGTTATGTTATTAATTAATGACTTCCTTGAGCCTGTTTCTCATTGCAAAGTTTTTGAAATAAAGAAGTAATACCAGATATGGATACCCTAAGTTCTTTTTTATATTTAGCTGTGATCTGTATTTTGTTTTCAACGAAGCCACCGCTGAAAATCCGGTTTCGCAAAGATAAGATGTTGAAAACGGTAAAAGTATTTGGAAAGCTCTTCGTTTTAATGTTGCAAACTCGTCATCCAAACCAGACCAAAATTCAAAAATCGATTTGTTATTAAATTGTCTTTAATTAATCCAATAAATTGTCTTTTATTAATCCAAAAACAAAAAAATAATTAAGTTAAAAATTCTTGTGATGGCATTGTAAGCCCGCCAAGTGATAACTGTTCCACCCATGTTGGTAAACAATAATTATGTAATTTTTCGTTTCTTTTATATGTATATTCTCCCGAATTTGGAAATGAATGTTTTATTTTTTTTGCTATCCAACGGGCTGAACATTGCAGTCCATGTTCTTCTGATAACAGGGTGTTATTTTCAAGAGATATGTTTAATTCCACATCAATATTTTGTCTGATAGTGATGACGTTGTTGACTCTTTACCTAAGGGAATTTCTGCACTTCGAAACACACTTCCTACTAAATATTCTTTTTGAGTTTCTTGGTCTTCAGTATTTGAATTAGAACCTAATAAGGCTGAATTACCAAGTACAATTACCTGTATCCTTTCTAAAGCACTCAATGGTGTCGGCTGATCATTCAAACCACCACTACTTCTTATTTGTCCAAAGAAATTTTCTAACACGTCTTGATTTACTCTATGTGTTAAGATGTATTGGGTATTATATCGACTTTTCATGTCCTTATATAACCCCTTCAATGAATTTATGGACATCAAAATTCCTTTTTGAAATGTCTACAACACTCTTTGTTTTATATTTCAATTCCGATATGACATAGTGCATAGAATCGAAAATTTGATTTTGACGATCTACCTCTTGACCATAGCCACTTTTTAATATAATTGAATTGCATGGTGTATGTGAATTCATGGCATCAAACCAGTCATTTACTAAAGTGGTTACTTTCGCTATTGCATTCTTTAATTAATTTTTCCAAGTAATATTTATTTATTCTGTCTTCTTTTAAAATAAATTCAGAATCTATCAACAAGTTTCTAATTAATTTTAATAAATGTGGAGTGTCTGCAAAGAAATAGATGTTGTTTTAGTGCACGGATGACTGATATAAGTATTTACGTGATTAATCTGTAAATCCCTCCATAAGCCTACATTTGATGAGCCACAGTCTGATACACAAGCGACTACTTCATATCCAATGTCATATAATTTTGTTATTAACATTTTTAAAATGTCTTCAGTAATCCGAGTGTCAAAATCAACAAAAAATGATTGTTTCCAGGAACGAAACAATCCCCTTGCCATAACCACTTGCATTTGAGAGTGTGGGTCAATAATTTGATCCCTTTTTATATCATATTCATATGATTCTGCCACTTTCACTTCGTCAAACGAAAGAACAACTTTTTCCATTTCGTTGAAATTTTGCACTGCCACTGACAAAAGAAGAAACATTGAGTGGAGTACACTAGCATGTTTATTTTTGAACATCAATTTTTATCTGCTGCAAAGACTTATCCTAAAAACAACGATGCTAGGTCCCCGGGAATCCACATTGACGATACAAGCGAACATCTTACACCTCTCAATGCGACACTTTTCAGGAATACGAAGGAGAAATGTCGAGAGAAAGGCTGTAAATACTGCTGGCTGAGGAACTGCATTATTTACGTTCGTCGTGAGGACAGGCCGCGGATAATAGTCATCAAACCGGATGATAATCTAAACAAGCTTTAGATCTGCCGACTTTTCTTGTAGTTTCAAATTATTTCTGTTTGTTCAATGTTCTCCTTTACGATCTACTACCAGAATGTGCGAGGGTTACGAACGAAAACCGAAACTTTTTACGCAAATTCTATGAACCTTGCACATGACTTAATTTGCTTTACTGAAACAAATTCGAATGATTCGATCTTCGACAATGAAATCCTTTGTAACAACTATGTCATTTTTCGCCTTGATAGAAGTTTTTCTGATTGTGGAAAATCTGATGGCGGTGGTGTTCTTGTGGCGGTTCGTAGGGATATTCCGGCTACCCCGATGCCAGTGCTTGCGACAGGTGCTAAAGATTTGTGGCTGTCCGTGCGCTGTGAAAATACGCGGGTGATTGTTTGTTGCGTTTGCTGCCGCCGAATGATCCGGCCCCTTTTAGTGTTTTTCTTCATAAACTTCAAGATGTGCGCGATCAATTTCCGGACACCCCGCTTTTAATCGTCGGGGATTTCAATATTCCGTGTATTTGCTGGACCGTCTCTTCTGGATGCGGCCTCATTGCTGTGGGTGGCTTGGATGCTAGAGCGAAAGAGTTCCTTTTTATGATTTCTTATTGTGGTTTCTTTCAGTTCCACAACATTGTAAATTGTAATGGTAGATCATTAGATGTAATCTTATGTAATTCAGATTTAATTAACTCTGTATTTTCCTGCGATGACCCGCTAGTCAATTTGGATGCTCATCATCCTGCTGTAGAATTTACCTTTTGTTTAATCTGGACTCATTGTCTGAGGAATTGTCACAAGATTGGTTGGCGCTTTGATCGCACAGATTATGATGGTTTTAAAAATGTATTAACAGCCGTGGATTGGTGTTCTGTATTTAATCTCTTTAATGTTGACCAATGTGTTACGGCATTTTATTCGGTTCTTAATCGGTGCATGGCGACTTTATCCCGCGTGGTTCCACACGTAGTGATCGTTTTCCTGACTGGTATTACCCATCAACAATAAGGCTAAGGAAAAACTGAGATTTCACAAAAGATCGAAGAAATGAGGCTATTTTGACGACTTTCTCTCTTTTAAATTATTGCGTAAACGAACTAAGGTGTTAATGCCTCTAACTACACCTCAAACGCATACAAGATTTCCTAATCGATTCTCCTTCTCATCTATGCTCGTTTGTTAAGATCAAGAAGCGTGGTGGGAGTGGCATTCCGGCTGAGACGGAATATGATGGCAATTTAGCTGATAATAGGCAACAAATCTCGGAACTATTCTCCGAGTACTTCTCATCTGTATATATTGACGGGAAACTTGTTAATCGTTATTTCGCTGGTACCTTTCTTGGTGAAACCTGTTGCTGGTTTTCACAGCAGGATGTAGCATCTCTTCTAAGTCATGTTAACCCTAAATTAGGTCCTGGTCCGGACGATCTGCCGGGCAAGTTCATCGTCCGGAGCTTGCTGCACCCTTATTTCATATTTTCTCACATTCTGTGAAATCCTCCATATTTCCAACGGAATGGAAAAAAGCCTATATAATACCGATCTTCAAATCCGCTAAGAAACACCCCCAATTTCGCTTCTATCCATTATTCCGAAAGTTTTTGAAAAATTAATTTACAATAAATTATACTTTAACCTTCAACCTCAATTTATTTATCAAACAACATGGTTTTCTGCGGGGACGGTCGGTTGAAACGAATTTGTAAACTATATTCAGAGATTCATGAATGACGGCCTTCAGGTTGACGCCATTTAAACGGACTTTAGCAAGGCAGTCGACAGGATACATCATTGTATTCTCTTGGAAAAACTCGCTAAGTTCAACTTGTCGAATGGCTTGCTATCATGGATTGCTTCTTACATTTCGAACAGACGTCAAGCAGTTAAGGTGGTTTTGTTTCTAATTTTAAGTCCGTTACGTCGGGTGTGCCACTGGGCAGTCATTTCGACCGATTTTGTTTTTGGTTTATACCAATGATATTAACGAGTGCTTTCTTCATTCAAATTTTTTGCTGTAAGCGGATGAATGTAGGATCTTTTCTGGAATTGGATCCATGTCTGACTGTTTAACGGTTCAGCAGGATCTGGAACGTCTGGAAGAGTATTGCTTAAAAAATTACTTGTTTCTGAATTACGAAAAGTACTAATAGTATCATATTCAGCAGAAAGAGATACCATATAAATTTTGAGTACCGTTTGGGAACACAGTCGGTAAATGTTACTTCCCAAATTAGGGACTTGGGCGTTGTTCTTGATTCAAAAGCCATTCCAGTTTCGTGCAGGACACCGCTCCGGATCGTGTTTTCTTCCACATCGGAAACAATTCAAGTTCTTTATCAATGTTTTTGTTTAGTTTCTTACTTTGTGACATATTCTCTGGACTTTCCACTTTGTTTCATTCTTGTGGTTGCATGAACTTAGCTTGTGTATCAATCATTTCCATGATACGTTACCTTCGGACAATAACCTTTCTTGAATTTTTTCACATCTTACTCCACATACCAATATATCAACTATCTCGTAGCGCCTCGTTTCGAAAACTTCCAAAGAAGCTTGGCCACCCCTGGCATATATCAACGATTCTCTACCACGACTCTTTCCTAGGTGGCGCACAATGTACAACACCATGCTGAACGCTAAAAACACTTTAACTGTATAAAATGTGATATAATAATAAATAAACATAACCTAAATGTTGTGTTTGTAAGATAAACCAACGGAGTGATTTGACAAAGTAACTTTATTGTTTCTAGTAATAAGCGTAATAATAATAATAAGATTTATAACTCACTTAACCTAACAGTACTTAGTATACGCCATATGTAAGAACGTATTCGTAACGTAACGTCCATTTCTTTTGTTCGCTAGATGGCGCTACAATATAATCATTCGAATATATGTAACAGTCCTTCCCTTGTCATAAAAGAAAACTACAATATAATATAACTTACAAATCTAAACGATCAAGTGCTTTACGTGATCTTTGTGATCTTCGTAAAACTGGAGTGTCACCTAGGTTGGGTAAGTCTGTTGAAGCAGGTACTTCACCTGAATCAGGCAACTCAATATCATTTGGGAAATTCTGGACTTGAGGTACAGGATTTAACTGAGTAGCAGAACTCTCTGTCGGTAACGGAGTACTACTAGGAGTAGGATCGATCATTCAATACTAGTGGTGTATTTTGACCTATGGTTCTAATTTGGTCTGTTCATCATCTAGCTGTATCAAGTACGTTAATTTTCCTAATTTCTGGTGAACTTTTCCAAATTTCCATTTGTCCGTACTTAAATAATCACGAACCGCAACTCTTTCTCTCTCCTCAAAACTTCTAAAAGTGATACTTAAATCATTTGGAAACTTGTTTTTGCATTCTGGTAACATTAAGTCTAATCGTGTGAAAATTTCTCTGTTGAACATTAAATAAGCTGGGCTCAATCCTGTAATTATGTGTGGTGTTTTCCTGTAGTTTAATAAAAATTTTGATAAATTCTTCTTAATGTCAGACTGATTTGTTCCCAAAGTCTTTAATGCTTTTTTTAACGATTGTACATATTGTTCCGCCATATCGTTCGTGGCTGGATGATATGGTGGTGACAATTTATGAACGATTCCATTTTCTTTCAAGAAATTTTTGAATTGGAAAGATGTAAATGTGGGACCATTGTCACTTACAAGGACTCTAGGTAAACCAAAGGTACTAAATATTTGTCTTAGTAAGGGTACTGTATTGTTTACAGACATATCTTTAATTACATGAATTTCTGGCCAGCGAGTATACGCATCAACCAAAATTAAGAAATAATTGTTCATAAAAGGTCCGGCAAAATCGATATAAACTCTTTCGAAAGGCTTTGTAGCTTTTTCCCATGGGTGAAACGAAAATTTCGTAGGGTTATTTTTAAATTTGTTACATTCTAAACAATTTTCTATTCGATCTTCAATATCTTTCAGAATACCTGGCCACCAACAATAACTTCTGGCCAATTGTTTTGTTTTTACTATACCTGTATGGGTGGAATGTAATTCGTCTAGTATTCTGTTACGTAGAGTTTTAGGAACTACTACTGTTTGTCCACGGAATAAGCAATTTTGTTGTAAAGCCCCCCACCGACGGACGAACATGTTGGCCAACTTCCAACCCAACGTCGAACCCAACATGTTGGGTGTGTCCATCCACGATCGAACTTCACATCGAGCATGTTGGGACGACCTCATTTGTGCGATGGATCTTGAATCGGTTACAGCTCTATGCGCGGGTGTTATATGTTTAAATAGAAAGAAAAAAAGGAAACCTCCACGTTTGTGGGCCAACAAGTGGCTATTAGAGCGAAATAGTTTCAGCCACATGTCGTTATTGACTGAAATAGCTACCAATGAGCCACAAGACTACAGAAACTATTTACGCATGAATGAACAATGTTTTGAAGATCTACTTGAACGAGTTTATAATCTTCTTGAAAAAAAAATACGAATATGAGAGAATCCATTTCTGTTAAGGAACGCCTTGTTGCCACACTTCAATTTTTAGCAAGTGGTAGAAGCTATGAAAACCTGAAGTTCAGTTGTGCGATATCGGCACAAACGCTTGGCAGTCTCAGAGACGACTTCTTAAAGGTAAGCACACCATGATTAACATAGATTCGTAGACAAATTACAGATATAAGGTTAATTAACTACAAAAAAATATAACTACATCACAAAACAAATTTATTACGTGTACAATGTTAATAAAACATGTTACAAACGTAGAAAGTTAGGTTATATTCAATGCTAATCATTACGAACTTTATCTAAATGCAAAAACTGTCCGAGTTCATCCCCAACATCTTGACGGTTAATTCTTTCTTCAGAAGAGGTAGTAACTGCTTTAGTTTGAAACTCTTGGTTGTGAGTATTTGATATATATAAGGTATGTTCACTTGCTGCTTTTAGAAAGTTGGTATTAGCAATTGTAGGTCAAGGCACTACAGATGTATCTGTAGGTGAATATTGAGAAGGCGGTGTACTGCATAGCTGTTGTGTAAAATAGTTAGGAGTATGGGAGATGTATAAATGATGCGGATATTGATTACTATATTGATTTTGAATGATAGGTTGCATTTGAGTTGAATAATTAAGTGACTGTAAGTTGGTATGGTTTGATTGTTCTGTCATTACTGTAAAATAGGGTTTTAAATTCCCTAACTTGCCGTAGAACAGAACGTCGGATATTAGTTTCTCTGCAATCACTCGTTGACATCGGTCCATGTCTTCCAACTGGAAAGCCACATTGTTTCCAAATGCGCGGAACTTATTCTAGATGGTCAACACAGTCGTAGCAGCATCTAAAAAATTTTCTTGTTTTTTGTCCAACGCTGATACGTTCCTCTTTTTCCTGGTTGCTCTTTTTTGGGTACAAGCAGCGGACGTACTTGGTGCAGACGAATCACTTAAAGTAACACATTGGGCGGATGAAACAGTGGGTACACTAGCTTCAAACCCTCTTGAAGAATCGTCAAGTGTCTGAAACCAAAAAATTGTGTCAACGATGTGGTTTTTAAGAACGATTTGTTTTGAATTCTCCTTAAAACAATTGTTTTTTATTTCAGTTTCCTTGCAATGCGTCAGACTGGATGAACATAGCGGAAGACTTTAAAACCTACTGGCAAGTTGAAAACTGCGTCGGTGCTATTGATGGGAGACATATAGATATTCGTCAACCTCCCGGAAGTGGTTCATACTTCTTCAATTATAAAGGATTTTACAGTATTGTCCTTTTAGCTGTGGTCAACGCTAATTATGAATTTATTTATGTAAATTGTGGCACCAATGGAAGAGTATCCGATGGAGGAGTGCTTATGCAAACAGATTTTGGGGAGTTGCTGGAAAATAAAAAATTAAATTTGCCCTCACCAACAAACTTTCCTGATAATAGAGATATCTGCTTGCCGTTCACATTTCTTGGAGATGAAGCATTCCCTCTGAAGGAAAACTTAATGAAACCTTACCCAAACAAAGGAATTACCCACGATGAAAAAATTTTCAATTATCGGATGTGTCGTGGAAGACGAGTGGTGGAGAATGCGTTTGGCATACTTGCTAACAGGTTTAGAATTCTTCAGACAACAATGAATGTTAGCGTAGAAACATCAGAAGTTATTGTTCTTGCGTGTTGCGCTTTACATATTTTTTTACGCCGAAGAAGTCCGTCGTACCTTACTCCAAGTTGCGTGGATTGGGAGGATGCTGCAAGAGGCCAGCTAACAGAGGGTAAATGGAGACGGTGTGCGCGTGAACTTTTAGGCCTTCAGAGAAGAAGACGGGATACAACGGAACACTCAATTGCTAATGCAGTTCGGGATTGGTACAAATGTTTTTATAACACTAATGGAAGTGTTGAATTTCAAGAAAATATGATTAATAACCGTTGATAGTTGAATGTTCTGTAAAACCTAAATTGACATATATCTTGTACTATAAGAAAATAGAAATAAACATTACTTATTTAAAGTCATACCTTGATACTTGTCATGTTATAATATTACTCATTAGTAATATAGTCTATTAAAACAATTAGTATTAACAATAAAAACACTTACTGTAACTCGTTCTTCTAATTTGTCCTCGCCACTCTCTTCCTCGTCCTCCAGTGGCACCTCATCTCTTTTTCGTTTTTCCAAGGACGATACACCTTTTCTAGCCACTTCTTGGTCGCTGGTGAATACCATTAAATCATAATACCATAGACTTGGTTCATATACGTCATCTTGACCACTTCCGGTCCGTTTTGAACTTTGCACTTTCTTTAATTCTCTCCGAAAGGAAGCTCGGAGTGATTCGACTTTCGCTTTTACAAATTTCTCTTCACAATCTGGAAATATTTCCTTTGTCTTATCGATTAATGCCGTATACCCTTCCTTGCGAAGGTGTTTGTTACTATAATTTTTGTGTTTTACATCCCACAGCGAACGTTGGTCCCTGTATATTTCGATAAATTCGCTCCAAAACTTCTTATTATCGTTAAAAGACATTTTAACCCAATGTAACTCCAATGTAGTGTAAACACTATTAAAAGATGTCTAAACTGACGTCATTCTCGTCGAGCCGCTCGACGGTTGACCATCCACGATCGAACATGCTCGGTGTTGGGCTCGAGTTGGCCGTAGCTGTCGAGCCGAGCGCCCAACTCAACAAATCAGTCGAGGATGTTGGAAGCGCGTCCATCGACGGTCGAACATGTTGACCGAGCCGCTCGGACCCAACATGTTGGCCAACATGTTCGACCGTCGATGGGGGGCTTAATGAAAATTCAAATTGATCAATGTTAAAACGATCTTCTTTATTTACATGTGTACCCAAGGATAAACCACGCATTAATTTTGAAAAACTGGTATCATTTAGGCTTTCTTTTTGCATTTCTTGAAACGTAACAGGTAAATTTTGAGTTTGAAATATTTCAAAAGCATCCGGTTCATCATAATTACTAATTTCCATTGAATTTGATGGCAATCTAGACATTGCATCAGCATTTGAATGTTCTTTTGTATTTTTGTACTTTATATCGTAGTGGAAATTTTGCAAATATAAAGCATAGTGTTGCATTCTTGTTGTTGATAGAGTCGGTAGGTATTTAGCAGGAATAAATATGTGTACTAGTGGTCGATGATCTGTCAGAAGTGTAAACTTTCGACCATACAAGTACTAGAAAAATTTTTTACTCCAAAAATTATGCTGTAGGCTTCCTTATCTATCTGTGCATATCTTCGCTGAACCTCTGATAAAGCTTGTGATGCAAATTGAATTGGTCTCTCAGTACCGTCGGGGTAAACGTGAGACAGTACTGCACCTATTGCGTAGGGACTTGCGTCAGTGGCTAACACTAACGGCAGCTTAGGATCGAAATGTGCCAATACACGGTCGGACATGATCTCTTTTTTTTACTATTGTGAATGCTTTTTGACATTCCCTGCTCCATTTGAATTTTACATCGTTTTTTCAATAAATTATATAATGGATATAATTTCGAACTTAAATTTTCTAAGAATCTTCCATAATAATTTATAAGACCTACGAAAGCTCTGACTTCGGTTTTGTTGGAAGGTATTTTAGCATTTTGAATAGCATCCATTTTGTTCTTAACTTTATGAATTTCTGTTTTATCTATCAAATATCCACAATACTCTATTTTATCTTTCATAAAATCACATTTGTTTAAATTTATACGTATATTATGGTTTGACAATCTTTGCAAAACTTCATCTAATCGTTTGAAACGTGTTTCATCATCTGCTGCAGTAACTTTTATATGGTCAAGGAATACAGATACTCCAGGAATGTCTTTTAAATATTTTCTATTTCTCTTTGCCAAATCGTAGGTGCACTAGCAATGCCATACATTAAACGTGTACATTGAAATAAACCCCTTGGTGTGGTAAGTGTTAAATATTTTTGGTCATCGGAATGTACTGGTAATTGTAAATATGCTTGTTGCAAATTTAATTTGGTGAATTCATGTCCACCTGCCATTGAGGAAAACAAATTTTCAATTGTGGGTAGAGGATACTCGTCAACAATTAAATTTGGATTTAATGTGACCTTAAATCGCCACAGATACGAACTTTCCCGTTTGCTTTTACGACCGGTACAATGGGTGTAGCCCATTCAGAATTTTTAACTTTCATTAAAATACCTTCTTTTTCGAGGTTTTGAAATTCCTCATCTACTTTTTCCTGTAATGCATAGGGTATTTTCCGTGTTTTTATGAACACCGGTGTAGTATTTGATTTTAATTTTAATCGTGCTTGAATACCCTGTATTTTCCCCATGGAGCTTTGAGTTACAGTAGGATATTTTTGTAAAACTTTTTGTACACTATTTTCAGTAGATATTTGAGAAACGTTCTCCAATGTTATACCCAATTGTCGTATCCATTCACGGCCCAACATTGGTTTACGGTCAGTGTCTACTATACTGTAATATAAGGGTAGATTGAAAGTACAAATAGGGTCGAAACGTGCCCTATTATGAGTTAAACATATTCCCCAAATTTCATTTTCCTAGCGTTTATGGTTTTTGCGTAAAAGAAATTAAACCAAAATTTTCCGCTATTTTTGGAGGGGTGTAGCTCCTTAGGGGAGCCGAAATCGCCCATGGTTCATATATCAAAGTACCCTTAAAATTCACTAAAGAATCACCCCTTGAAGTTTGTTGCAGTCATTCAGATACACCCTGTATATAAATTTAAATCTTTCTGTAAGCCTTTATACAAACAACCAACCGGTGCATAACCAATGACGTCTAACCTCTGTTTACAGTATGTAATTAATTTTAAAGCAGTACATTCAATTATTAAATTTGGAAATAAATCTTTAAACATTGTATTATTTATAATGGTTACCGCTGCACCACTATCTACTTCAAAATCGAGCATTTTACCTTGGACTTTTACTGCAATCATGAACTTGTCCCTGTAATTTCTATGTTCTAATCTTACTTGTAGTATTTCTTCAATTTGGTTGGTAAACCCTTCTTTCTTGCTCCTCAGACAAACCTTTCCCAGGTGACCTTTTACCTTACATTTTGAACAAATTGTTTCTATAGGTTTACATTTTTTGGGGTGAAGATGGCTGCTGCCCAGCAAAGTCGTGTTTTCGTGGTGCTCTACAAAAATTGTCTTTAAACCCTTTAAACTAAGTTAAACCTTGCGAGTTTGTGTGTGATTTTCGCTCTCGAAGAGTGAAAAAGTTAAAGCTCTTTTTGTGAACGGGAAAGGACCCAAGGATAAGGACAGGACCTCTTTAGTGTAAGATTAGTTTAAGATTTATAGCGAAAATAGACGCTTTTTCTTTGTTTGGCTGTCACTCAGCTCTTATCAGTAGTGCGCGTGCGCCTCTGTCGTCGGAGCCCATTAAGTCGCGTGTCGTGTGTGGGCGGAACGGTGACTGCGGCTTCGGCCGCTGCCACGGACGGTTGCCCGCGCCGGCTACTTTCTTAAATTCGTTTTCTGTTCTGTTTTGGCGATCTTTTTACAGGTCGGGGAGGGAAAAAAATAAACTGATGAAATAAAATGGTTCCACCACTCGGAAAGGAGGGAAAGAGAAAAGGATCAGACTCAGGAGGAAATGTTGAGGAAACACGCAAGAACAAAGTGAAAGAACTTAAAGAGAAGTTTGGGGAAACAAAGGGGAAACCACAACAGTTCACGTACATGATGGCTAGCGAAAATAAAGCTAGAATAAGATCAAGCTCATGTGGCAACTTAAGCTTGAACCTCAACCCATTTGCAAGGAGTAGCAAGTTGAGGAGCTCACCACCCGCGACGCCCACTATAGCAACGGCGACGGAGGAAAGCGACGATAGTTCTCTTTTCGTAGATAGGGAAATTGGGGATGACATGCGACCCATCCGAGGCAATGATGAACAAGGTGTAGTTGGAAATGAGCCCGAAGAGGCCATAAATGCGGGTGTAGAAATAACACAAATGTCACCAAAGAGGGATTACTTGCACAAGCTTAAGCGAGATGAAGAAATGGAGATAAAGAGATGTCTAGCCATAATCGAAACGATGAAGTCTGCAACGGCACGACAAAGAAATATCTCCATGGATGTCAAGAAAGGGCTTGGTGAACTCGAGGAGGCTCTGGAAGTAATTGCCATGTGCAAGGAGGCCCAGAGAAAGGTTGAAAAAGAAATCGACGAGAGATCCATGAAAGCGGCAGCACATATCCAAACGAATAGCACGGTCAAGAAGCGCGGTGCCACCAGCCCCGCCGTCGGAAACGAAAAGAGGCGACGTGAAACCGGCAGCGTAGAAAAACCGGTAGTAGAAGGCGACCAGCAGCAAACCCCTAACCAATGGATTGAGGTGGTGCGGAACAACAAAAGAAAAAAGAAAAAGAAAGACACAACTGATGACCAGACGGCGAAAGCTGCAGCCATGGTACGCGGAAAAATGAATGTGCCAGGACCAGAGAATCCTGGCCAGCCTAACAAAGCAGCAAAACCTCGCCAACGAAGTTCGGCGGTACTCATAAAACCGGCAGAGGGAACGACTTATGCCGATGTCCTGCAAAAGCTGAGGAACAACACGAACCTGCAAGAGGCGGATACGACCATTAATCTAATCCGTCAGACTAAGGCCGGCCACGTCTTGGTACAATTTGGCCGAAACGCCCAAAACAAGGAAGCATTTAATAAAAAAATTTGCGAGGTCCTCGGCGAACAGGCGAGGGTAAGTTCGTTGGAACCCAGGACGTCGTTAGAACTCTTAGATCTGGACTCGATGACGACGGCCGAAGAAGTGGAAGAGGCCATTAAGAAGGAAATTCCTGCATTACAGGCAGAGACCAAAATAAGGATTACGGCGGAGAACTCACAGATGCTCCGCAAAGCAATCGTCCAATTAAGCGTGCGGGACGCTGATGCTCTCGTAAAGACCGGACGGCTCAGAGTTGGCTGGGTAAACAGTCGAGTTAGGAGATACGCAGAAGTACTGCGGTGCTATCGCTGCTTGGGATTCGGCCACAACCAGAGTCAATGTGACGGACCTGACAGACGAACGGATCAAATCTGTTTTAACTGTGGGGAAAAAGGCCATGTAAAAGCGGAATGCAAGAACAAACCAAAGTGCTTCCTGTGCAACGGCACAGACAGACCAGCAGACCATGTTTCGGGATCGGGCGGCTGCGCAAACTTCAAGAAAGCTCTCGAGGCGGCCAAAAGAGCAATTAAGCCGTCTTCAAGATAATTCAGACCAACATGCACCGTAGTAAAGTAGCGGATAGCCTACTCTCGCAATTTCAACGCGACCAGGGAGCTGACCTAATACTTATAAGTGAACAATACCGAGATAGGGACGAACCAAACTGGTTTGCCGACACTCTAGGCACCGCCGCTATCTGGATCCCTAACCACTGGAAATTCAACATCTTACAGCATGACGCGGGAGAAGGCTATGTCTGGGTCCGTACTGAGGATGTGATGATTATCAGTTGCTACTTGACTCCAAACGACCCAATTGCACGTTTCCAACGAAAACTGGACGAAGTTGAGGACCTCGTCCGAGACTACAACGGGAAAATATTATTGGCAGGAGACCTGAACGCCAGGGCTATCGAGTGGGGCATGAGTAACACTGACCCACGAGGTCGCAGGATACTGGAACTTGCCGCCAGAACTGGGCTGATCGTGATTAATACTGGCCACACCTCTACCTTCCGTAGAGTAGGCTACGGCGAGACGATCCCGGACGTTACTATGGCGTCTGGAAATTTTGCTAGTCGTATTCGAAACTGGGTGGTACTGGAGGAATACACAGGGAGTGATCATCAGTACATCAGTTATGACATCGTGGAGGCTCAAGTACAAAATCAGCAACGCATGAGAAATAACACCACTACGCGATGGAATGCCACTAAACTGAACGTAGAAGCATTCACTGCTGCCATCGATGATGGTAGGGCAGACATCATGAACTCTGAAACCCGTAGCAACTCTGTGGTACGAGAAACGATGACGCTCGTGCAGCGCGCGTGCGAGTGCAGCATGCCTCGCAAGAAATATGTCAAAACCACCAAGAAAACGACGTACTGGTGGTCACCCGAAATTTCCGAGCTAAGGATAAAGTGCAATAAATGCCGAAGAAAACTGACGAGGATAAACAGGCGTGATCCAGGAAACGCTCCAAATGAAACTGCGGAGTTTAAATCTGCTAAAAGACAGCTGAAACTAGCCATAGCAAAAAGCAAGCGTGCGAAATGGGAGGAAGTCCGGAGTGACATAAATCTCGATCCCTGGGGCCTTGGATACAGAATCGTAATGAGGAAGCTGGGCCATATTTCTGCCCCTACAGAGCTTGAAGCAGCGACTATGGCTTCAATCGTTGACGCCTTATTTCCGGAGTACCCACAAAGAGGCAGACAGGAAACGGCAGGCGCTACAGATGCCCCCGAGTTCACTAGAGAGGAACTGCTCGCCTGCGTGAAAAGTTTCCGAAACCGAAAAGCTCCCGGCCCGGACGGTGTCCCCGCGGAAGCCCTCAAGGTGATGGCAAGTACCGCGCCCGATGTCCTACTCCAAATGTACAACACCTGCTTAAACGAGGGAATATTCCCCCAAGCATGGAAGACACAAGAACTTGTGCTCGTTAAAAAGAAAAAGGACGGCGACCCGCGACTACCAACGACATACCGCCCGTTATGCATGCTGGACACCGCGGGAAAACTCCTCGAAAAGCTCATCAGAATGCGATTGCAGGAGAGTGTTGAAAGAGCAGGCGGACTTTCCGAGAGACAGTATGGCTTCCGGCTTGGCCGATCGACCGTCGATGCAATAGTCGATATTCTCAACACGTTCCAGGAGGCGCAGCGCATAAACGCTTATTCCAGACCCATTGTCGCTCTGGTGACCCTGGATATTAGAAACGCCTTTAACTCGGCGAGATGGACCGACATTCTGTGGGAACTGCGACGAACCTTCTCTACGCCGGAATATCTCATGAGAATGCTCGATGACTACTTGCGGGATAGAACTATCGTGTATAATACCAGTGAAGGAAAACAAAGCCGAAAGATGACATGCGGCGTGGCCCAGGGCTCCGTCCTGGGCCCAGTCTTGTGGAACATCTTTTACGATGGGGTACTGAGGATGCCTATGCCAGAAGGTGCCTATTTGGTAGGATACGCCGACGACCTCGCCGCCATCGTTTTAGGTAGAGAACCGCGTGAGTTGCAAATAAAAATCAACAGAGTCATGCGAAGGATACATTCCTGGACGTCTGATCGGGGACTGACACTAGCAGCCGAAAAGACCGAGATTGTCCTCCTCACGAGACGTAGGATCCCGGTGCAAATCCCTCTTACGATCAACGATACGGAAATCACTGCTGGAAAGGCCGTTAAATACCTCGGAGTCGTTATAGACAACAAAGTCACCTTTGGGCAACAGATTCAGTTGGTGTGCGGCAGGGCCGCGGGAGTTGTAGCATCACTGGCGCGGTTAATGGCCAACATTGGTGGTCCAACGACAACAAAACGCCGGATATTGATGGAGACCGCCCATGCAATTATGCTATACGGAAGCGAGGCATGGTCAAAATCAATTACCAACGATAAGTGGAGACGCTTGGCGGCTGTGCAGCGCAGGGGGGCACTCCGAGTTGCCAACGCCTACAGAACCGTGTCTGGCCCGGCGGTCCTCGTGGTGGCCGGCATAATCCCGATAGACCTCATGGCCCTGGAAAGAAGACGCAACTGGTCCTCGAAGGGAGGAGCTCAGGAAAGAGACCGGAATAGGGCCCGAACGCACCAAGAGTGGCAGCATAGATGGGATCGAGAGACGAGGGGACGATGGACGGCGCGCTTAATAGCTGACATCGCGTCATGGAAAGACAGAAGCTACGGGGAGGTCAACTACTTCCTTACCCAATTCCTCTCCGGCCACGGCTACTTCAATAAGTTCCTATATACCATAGGCAAAACAGGGAGCCCCGCGTGTCTTTATTCGGACTCGGCTACCGACGACGCCGAGCACACTTTTTTCCGCTGTGTAAGATGGGGGGAATTAAGGGAAAGATTGATAGGTGTCGTGGGCCCCATAGCGCCAGAAACTATCGTCACACTGATGATGAGCACAGAAGAAGCGTGGGACAAAATAAATACCTTTATTGCCACGGTCCTAAAGACCAAAAAAAGGGAAATGGACGCTGCCGTACGAGCTGAAGAGTGAAAGTTGGTGGCGGAATGCTCTCCTCGTTACCAGTGGACGAAAAGAAGGTGGCGGAGGGGGAACCCGTATGGATGAAGAGCCCCCTCCTAGCGCCGTAAGTCCTAATGCTAAAATCTGAAACAAAAAGTTAAAGAGTAATTCTTGTGTGTTCTTAAAATGCTTACCTGGATCGAGACGATGATACACCGTGACCACAACCCTGGGTGAGGCCATTGGGAAGGAGTAGATGGAGGGGTCACCCTATGGGTGCAAGGGCCCCTCCTCAGCCACGTAAGTCTGAAATTAAGAGTTCTTTCAAAAAGAGTGAGGGACCTTTTGTTTTTATTTTGTTCCCTATACTTCCCTGAGACCGATGCGACCACCGATGACAGCGACGGAGGATACCCGATGACAGCCCCCATCGCGACCCTGTTTGGTGGACACATGCTCCCTACGACACCGGATGGGATAGAGGAGGGGGAACCCGCAAGGATGAAGAGCCCCCTCCTAGCGACGTAAGTCTTTATGTTAATGTGTGAAACAAAAAGTAAATGGAGTTTTTGATGTATTCTATAATACTTACCTGCAACGGGATGGTGATGTACCGAGATGACAGCGCGGTGAGAGACCTACAGTAAGAGGACGGGGGTGGAGGCACCCGGTGGAGCTAAAACCAAAGACGACGTCCTAAACGATGATCCCTCCGAAGAAATACCCAGAAGGGTGGTACCGGAGAAGAGAGGGGGGTTTTTTACTGGGTAGACACTGTGAGTCCCAGACTCCCGGCCGAAACACACCTTACGAACACCTTTAGGCGCCAACAGTAGGCCGGAGTGCGTAAAAGCATTTTTCCCTCCTCTGCGCAAAAAAAAAAAAAAAAAAAAAAATAGGTTTACATTTATTTGCTAAATGTGAAAGACATCCACATCTGTAACAGGATTTTATTTTTTTAGTTTCACTGTTTGCATTAGGTTTAACAAAAGGTTTCTTATTTTTATAAAGGATACTTCCTTTTGATGTTTTTACACTATTAACAGCTGCAGTTGTAAATGGAACGTTGCTTCTTTGTAATTGAGCAGTATCTCTCGCCGAAGTTTCCATGCTGATAGCTATTTCCAATGCCCTTTCAATGGTGAGATCCTTTACTTCCAGTAATCAGCTCTGTATGTTCTGGTTCCGTAAACCAAACACAAACTGATTACGAAGTCCTTTTTTTAGGTAGTCGCCAAACTTGCATGTGGTTGCCAAACATTGTAATGACACTAAATAATCCTGGACACTCTCTCCATCGTTTTGTTTACGTTGTAAAAATTTGTAATAACAATCGTTGTAATATCAATCACAAATCGGATACGGATATAAAAATATTGCTGCTAACGTAACAACCATCCCTAAATTTTCATCTGTAAATGACGTTCTAGTTGACGTTAAAATGATCTTTCAACATCACAACTTGTAAGTGGAGCATAAATAAAATACTGAGCTATTGAACCATATTTTTCCTTAAGAGTTAAAGGTATATTGTTTTCGACAATTTGTTGAACAATTTTCAAATCCGAACAACAATTTTACCACAAAGGGAAACTAAAAACAATTCTTAAAAAAAACTATAATACGAACTCAAACAGAACTCCAAATTCCAATTAAAGGTAACTAAAGAAAGATAAATAGCAAATTTGACGAAATTATGCGGATGAAAAGCGTCGAATACTGCACATTTGAACAACAGTGAAATCGTACTGACAGTTGACAATGTTGACATTGATGCGCAATAAAAAACCGATCGTCGGTCGTCAATAACAACCGATCAGGTGAGTTGACTTGACGCCACCGACTCATTTTCTAGGAGAACAAGTGGAGGGGGTAAATCGTATCGTACCGTTACAAAAGTTCCGGGCCCTAGTAATAATTAACATAATATTTGCATAACAATGTTTGACTTATGTCGTTGTCATTCTCAACAAATGTCAAGTATTGTAACAAAATGAATATTCGTGTTGCTCCTAGAGGTGAATTTCGACACAAATTGACTAAAGCGCATTTCATTCTAAATAAACCTATACCTAAGAATTGTAAATACGGACTGATAGTGATACCGCCAAATCTGACGGCATTGATAGCACAGTATCAGTGCTTATAATGTCTTCCGCAGCCCATTGGTAGGACATGTCGGAACAGGTTTGAGCATATTGCTTAAATCTGTAAATGGTTGTTCTAGCCACTTTTTCTATATGCAAATGCAGAGGAGATAGGCCTAGCAGAACCTCCATTGCTAGAGTTGGCGTTGTGCTTATCGCACCATAGATTGCCAATCCGGCTACTCGTTGAATTCGTGAAAGTTTACTGATAACTGAAGTCTGTCGGACTTTCCTATACCCGGCTGCTGCTCTGTATGTGATCATAGGTCTAACCACAGTCACATAGAGCCAGTACAGTCTTTCAGGGGTAAGACCCCAATTTTTTCCACAAAGACGGCGACAAGTCCACAAACTTCAAACCCAATTATACAATTAACGATAGAAAACAAATAATACAAAAACTAACAGGCATGAGACTACCGAATGAAAACACTATAATATCCTTTGATGTGGTGAACCTTTACACTAATATCCCCACCAAACAAACTTTGAAAATTGTCGAAAACATTCTAAATTCACAGTTAGATGAAAATGATAGCAAAAACATTTTTAAATTATTCCAGATATGCTTACAACAAAACTTTTTTAATTTTCAAAACGAAACATATACGTACCAAGAAGGACTCCCCATGGGATCTCCTTTAAGCGGCTTATTGGCGGATATTTTTATGAATGAGTTGGAGACCAATTTTATAATGAATGAAAAGAACCCTTATTTCGAGAATATACTAGTATGGCAACGCTATGTAGATGACATTTTGGTCATTGTCAACACCAAAAAGACAGAAACCATAGACAATCTACACCAATACATCAACACACTACACACAGACATCCAATTTACAATTGAATTTGAAAACAACAATACAATAAATTTTCTCGACATCACAATAGAAAAAACCAAACAAGACATACAATTCGAAATATACAGGAAACCGACTCAGACAGACGCTACGATCCCATATGATTCCTTTCACAACATAACCCATAAAATGGCAGCATTCAGGTCCTACATCCATAGAGCTTATAATTCTAATTTAAACACAGAAAGATTTAACAAAGAAATTAAAATAATAAAAAACATCGCCATAAATAATTCATTTCCAGAAGAAATAATAGATAAAATGATCCATAGATATCAAATCAGACAGGACCTAAATAATATTACACAGTTGCAAAATCAACAAACACAAAAAATCAAAAACTACAGATCCATCACACACCAGGGAAACATTAATAATAAGATAAAACAGACAATGAAACAATACAACATTCTAATAACAGACAAACCAAATAAGACTATAGGCGATCTGCTCTTGAATAACAAAGATAAAATAAACAAATTAGATGACAATGGAGTGTACGAACTGCAATGCGATACATGTCATGCTACGTATATCGGGGAAACAGGCAGAGCCCTTAGATTACGAGTCAGGGAACACAAAATAAAACATAATTCCAATTTTGGCAAACATATAAACTTTAATCTTAACCACGAATTCAACGACGAAAAAAACACGAAAATACTACATCACATAAACAAAGGTCATCTCATGGAAATCCTCGAAGGATATGAAATTAACAAATTCATAAACAATAACCCTGATCTAACATGTCTCAACGACCAAACCCAAACTGCATACAAACCACTATATTCTTTCCTAAAACAACCCTACACCCCACCCCGAAAACCCCCAGATAGACGAGGATTTCAGAATACGATGTCGATCTGAATTCGCACTACTCTGGGTCCCTTGGACATCAACCCCCCCCCCTTCCATAAACTATCCTGTTATCCCATCAACCCCTTTAACCCCCATCCCTATCAATTTATAGACTCTATATTACAACCAACCCAACATATCCCCCCAGGTTAAACGAGGATAACAAAACAAGATGTCATTTTGTTATTGCAATAACTCTGGATCCCATGGACATCATACCTATCCCTTATTATCCTACCCATAACCTTTAAAAAAAAAAAAAACCCCCCTCTTCCTCCCTATTTTTAAAAATGAAAAGTGGTTTTAATAATTATTGCTATGTGCGTTACAATAATTCGTTACTATCCTCAAATTAAATTTTGACTTCAAATATATTGCCAAACGGAAAAATAAAATATCCCCAAACAAATTGACACATAACCTCAAACTAACTTTCACAACTCCATGACGCTTCAATTATCTAAAATATTTTAATCTTTCATAATCACAACTTAAAGGAATCATTTGCATAATCTAACGGTAGAAACAAGTGAGGAATTGCCAAATGATTGAATCTAATGTATATTTTGTAAGGAATTGACGTAAGTTTTATTATTGTATTAATTTTTAAATTAATTTAATTTAGCACGTTAATCCGAGATTTATTTAAGAAAATTTGTATTTATGTAGGATAACTCCTGAAGATGCTGTATAAACACAGTGAAACCGGTTGAGTGAAAATTTAAAAATAAAAATCCATTAAAGTGCAACAACCGAAGTTTAATTTTAATAAATTAATAGTTTATAATACAAAAGTAGTATTATTACATGGCGCAGTCAGTAATGAAAAGGGAAATCTGAAGAATAGAAGAAAAAATGGAATCGTTAAAACAACCGAAAAGTATGTCGATGACGGGGGACCTTGGACAAAACTGGAAGAAGTTTAGAAAAGCAATGGACGTTTATATAAACGCAAGTGGTTGTAGTACCAAAGATAAAAAGGTTCAAGCATCGGTGTGGATTCATTGTATGGGTGAAGAAGCCGCAGGTATTTTAGAAACTTTAGATTTAAATGAAACAGATGAACAAGATCCGGAGGTAATAAAAACGAAATTAGATGAATATTTTATTCCGAAAACTAATATTAGTGTAGAAAGACACAAATTCAATACGCGAATTCAGATGGAAGGAGAAACATTTGATGGTTTCTTATCAGAATTGAGAAAAATTGCAGCCAACTGTGATTTCGGGACATTAAAAGAAGAGCTGATAAAAGATAGAATAGTCTGTGCAACCAGAGACAAGAGGGTAAAAGATCGACTTCTCCGGGAATCAAACTTAACCTTAAAAAGAGCTACTGAAATTTGCCAGGCAGCCGAGCAAACTAGTGCTAGCATCAACGAATTGGTGTTGAAACAAAAAGTAGGCGATATAGCAGCCATGGGTAAGAAATACAATCAAACAACAGACAACAAGCAGCCTTGGCGCCGAAGTGCAAGATATCAAGCGATGACCTCAGGACCATGCAAATGGAGTGATCGACAAGAAGGGAAGACAGAAGATATGAAAAAATTGAGAATCTGTAATCGATGTGGAAAGAATTGGCACCAAAATTTTCGTGAGTGTCCTGCATTAAATAAAACCTGCTTTAAGTGTTCTCGGAAAGGTCATTTTAGTTTTGTTTGTAAAACAAAGAATGTTAACAGCATTATCGATAGTAAACAAGAGAGTAATCAGGTTGATAACAATAGTACAAGTAATAATTATGTGTTGGATAGTATCAATAATAATCAGAATAATGTTTGGTTTGAAATAATTAGAGTTTTAGATTGTAACAAGCGTATTCGCATTAAAATAGACACGGGTTCTTCCAAAATACATTTTTGACCAATTAAATTTAGATGTAGAATTAGATCAAACTGGCGGATATATATCAGTTTATGGTGGAGAAAAACTTAAAATTTTGGGTTCTTGTTTATTAAATATTCAGTTTAATAGTGATGATTATGTATTTAGATTTGAGGTTATTGAAACAGATAAACATGCAGCACCTGTATTAGGATTAGAATCCTGTGAAAAACTTAAATTAGTTAATAGAGAACCAGCAATAAACGCTATTAGGTCAAATGATTCAGTTGAATGTACAATGAAAAATCAGTTTGCTGACGTTTTTGAAGGTTTAGGGTCAATAGACATCAAACCTTGTGATTTTAAAATTAAAGAAAATTATGATCCGGTAGTTGTACCATGTAGACGAGTAGCATTTCAGCTAGTAGAACCACTAAAAAAAGAATTAATGCGCATGGAAAATGATGGTATCATTTCCAAGGTAACAAAACCAACTGAATTTGTTCATCCCATAGTGATCGTTCAGAAGAAACAATTAGGTCAAATTAGGGTATGTTTGGATCCTAAATATTTGAATAATGTTTTAGTACGGGAATATTATACAATACCGTCATTTGAGGAAATAACAAGCGAAATGAAAGGTACGAAATACTTTAGTGTATTAGACGCGAATCAGGGTTTCTATCAAATTAAATTGTCTGATAAAGCTTCATTAATGACCACATTTTCAACACCTGTTGGTAGATATAGATTTTTAAGATTGCCCTTTGGTATTAGTGTAGCACCAGAAATTTTTCATCGAGTATTTACTGACATATTTGGTCACATAAAAGGGGTTAAGATTTACATAAATGATCTTTTAATATTTGCGACAACAAAAAGCGAACATAACTGTTGTGTACCCGATCAAATAAACCCACATTAGAACTCTAAATATACTTTATTTCTCAGTAATTAACAATAACACACAGCTTTACAAGTCACACTGTTTTATTCTGTTTACCGACGCTTCGTTCTTTTTGTAGAGGGCGCGCGCGTCTGTCTAAATACATAACATTACTCCCTCCTTCGTTACAAATCTAATTTTTGGGGTGCCTTTATGATTCTTTTAGATCGACGTAAGTTAGGGGTTTTAGGAGATTTGGGAGTAGAGGGATGATCTGAGGAATCCGATTCTGGACCTTGCGGTATCTTAGATTTCTCCATTGTCTCCATAGTCACAGGTACTATCGGCCAAACCTTATTTACTACATGGCGTAAGGGACAGAAAACAAATCCCCCGCACGGTCGCTTTACCGAGTACGGCCGAAGAATCGAAGACTGGAGGGGCGTACTCATTTTCTCTCGAACCTTTGCTCTAGCCTTGTCGTCTCTTCAACCCTGAAGTGCCGGGCGCCCGATGCCAGCTTAAAGTCGAGCGCCCCTTGGATTCGAACAAAAATACACAATTTCGTGTATTTTACTTACAATTCAAATAACTGGACCAATGTTATGACGTAGTCGATTTTAAAAATTCATAAAATAGTCAAATATATTCATTAAAATAAAATAATTGAACTTTAATAAGTGAAAAAAATTGTTTCTTAATTTTAAATACGTTTCTGTACTGTATATCTTCGTAAAGTTAAAGAATTTAGTTAAAATTCGATGTAAAAATCGTCTCTTAATTTCCATTAGTAATATTTTTTTTCTAATCTCATTTAAAATGGCATTTTAACCGTTTAATATTATAGAAAGTCTCAATAATTTCAAGCCATTTACGACCATTAATGCGTTTACGCACCGTTTCTTCACATTTTTTTGCGTATTTTTGACATGAGGCTTTTGCGAATTTTTTTTTCTTGAGTTGATATATTTTTTTTGTAATAAGTCTTAAAATTTTACAATAATTTCTCACCTTCATCGTAAATGGGTAAACAATAAACTTTTTATTTTTTGTACACTTTAGTAATGTTAAAAAATTTATTACCTTATTCACATAAGGTAATATAAAATTTCTGTTGAAACTACCTGTAAACTGAATTTTATAGATTGTTATTTATGAGCATGATAATATTCCATATTATAATGAAAAACTATTTGATTTTGAGTATATAATTCATTTATTTACAAAGAAAATTTTATTAATAATAAAACATTTTATTATATATATTTTTTTTTTTTGCGCAGAGGAGGGGAAAATGCCTTACGCACCCCGGCCTACTGATGGCGTCTATAGTTTGTGGGTCGGAAAAATCGTATTTCGGCCGGGAGTGTGGGACTACAATTAATTAGCACCTGCTACCCACTAAAAACCCCCCCTCTCTTCTCCCGGACCACCCGGATTTCTGCGGAAGTCGTTATATCCAGGATTCAATTGCAAGAAAAAAAATATTGATGGTTAATATTAATTTTATTAAGGTTGTCTCAACTTACCGGCTTTGGAAGGGACTCTTCATCCCGCGGGATGAAGAGTTTTATCTTTTTCGTCTTGAAGACCACAGCCAGGTATGCGCTTATTGTTTCTCACTTGGTTTTGTCGGTCAGCATTGAAAAAATTAAAAAGATTTCATCAAATATTAAGAACACTTTAATAATAAAAATTATACCTACTTAATAATGAATAAAATTTGTTATGTCAAAATTTAATAATGGGTGTATAACCCGTTATTATTTTGACATTCTTCTAATCGGGATGTCATTGAGCCGACCAATCGCTGACATAAATCCCCGCCACGAAGACTATCCCATTTCCGCATAACGTATTCTTCTAAAATAGCTCGGTCCCGAAATCGTTCGTTAAATTCCCACCCGCTTACCATATAACCCCACACCTCTTCAATGGGATTTAAATCGGGCGAGCGTGGAGGCCATTTTAATCGTTCTACGTTATTATTGTCTTGAAACCACCCCTCGACTAACCAAGCGGTATGGATGGGGCTGTTGTCTTGTACAAATGTTAGAACCTCCACCTCATCCTCAGGATATACTGCCCTCACACTTGGAATAAAAATTTCTTCCAAAACCCCAACATAATGCCGAGCAGTAAATGTTGGGGGCGAAACTTTAACCAACGCTCCAGGCCCGGCATCGCTGATCCAACCCCATACACCTGATAAACAGTTATTGTGGTAATTGTAGTAATTCGTCAGATATCATCATCATAGAGTAGTTACAAGGTTCTAGAGCTTACCAAGTGAGACTCGTCCACTGGTTGCCATCGTAACGACATTTTCGACGTCATATCTCGTCCCACTACGACGCCAAACTCGCTGTTTCGAATTTTGGGATGACAAAAACGTCTTTTCATCCGAAAATATGACACCTCGCCAATCCCGGTTTATATTTTCTTCACAAAATCTCAATCTGTGCTGGGCATTCTGGGGTGACAGCTGAATTTTTTCTGCCGGTATTCTAGCCCGCAAACCTATAAAATTATTAAAATTGTTTAGTCATTCTGCTATTTTCTATGTATTACTTTAAAATACCATTCTCGTTTAAACGGTTTCGAATGGTTTGAAGGGAGCAGTCGACTATTAATTCCTGCCGGATAGCTCTTGATGGGCAAGTTGGGTGCATACGAGCATAATTGACAATTCGCTCATCTTCATCGGCAGTTGTTTTTCTTGGCACTACTCGTGTGCTCTTTAAACCCCTCTCGCCATTCAAAGCGCCTCGCCTTATCCATTTGTTTACTGTCCATCTTTACCAACAAAGCGAAAAATAGAACCACAAAGAATTTCATGTTTTCAAAAATAATTCAAGTAACCCTTTTGATTAATGTATTCCATTATTCTTGGCAAATCAAAATGATTATTATAGAGCTCCTTAAAATACACCCAAGTTTCATTTAAAATCGGGCAAATTTTACTGCAAATTCACACAGATTTTATTGCCTTCCAAAAACAAAATTGATGGGCAGATCAAAAGCACAAAATTATTTTATTAAAAGTTAAACTGTTGTGTATTTACATTGTCAAAATAATTGTAATTGGTAGATGATAATCGGAATTAAGCTTACTATATAATCATAATATTCAAAATTATTCAATCTTACCGACAAATTCACTTGGTTGCAAATTTGATGAATGGGTATTCCGACCTCGGCCAGAGCACACCTTCATCGTGAATACTTAACACTAAATTATCACTACCTTAATACTCTAATTTAACACTATCAAAAGCAAAAAAAAAAAAGAAGCCGCTACGAAAAATAACAATAAATTAATACTATCTTAATATAAAAATAACGCAGTCGTAAGACTATCAAAATCAAATATAAAGAAGAAAACGCTCAGCAAAAAATAGCAAAACACTATCAACAACCGCTCACGATCGCCAAAAGCAAAGTGATGTCCAAACGAAACTTAAAAGAATAAATACCATCAAAAAATTAAAATTCTAGGTAATTGCGTTATCTCATTTTTTTATGACCATCGCAAACCCTTTGTAAAATCTTACCGCGCGACATTTAAAGAGACGGGGATGTTTCCCACAATTGGATGGTAACAGCTGACAAACTCTAAACGAAAATGAAAATAAATATTTTGTTGTATTTTATTCTGAATGATTTAATTAAGGAATTCCGTAAAATTTTGACAGATAATAATTTTCAATCAATAGGAAACGTTACAATAATAATTACAATAAAAAATATATTAAAAATAAATATATTTTTAATACTTTTTTTTTAAATATTTATTATAATAATAAATAACATAAATAATAATAAATATAATAATAAATAAATATTTAAAAAAAATATTAAAAATAGTTTATTGTAATTATTATTGTAACGTTTCCGGGTGGTCCGGGAGAGTGGTCCCTTCCAAAGCCGGTAAGTTGAGACAACCTTAATAAAATTAATATTAACCATCAATATTTTTTTTCTTGCAATTGAATCCTGGATATAACGACTTCCGCAGAAATCCGGGTGGTCCGGGAGAAGAGAGGGGGGGTTTTTAGTGGGTAGCAGGTGCTAATTAATTGTAGTCCCACACTCCCGGCCGAAATACGATTTTTCCGACCCACAAACTATAGACGCCATCAGTAGGCCGGGGTGCGTAAGGCATTTTCCCCTCCTCTGCGCAAAAAAAAAAAAATATATATAATAAAATGTTTTATTATTAATAAAATTTTCTTTGTAAATAAATGAATTATATACTCAAAATCAAATAGTTTTTCATTATAATATGGAATATTATCATGCTCATAAATAACAATCTATAAAATTCAGTTTACAGGTAGTTTCAACAGAAATTTTATATTACCTTATGTGAATAAGGTAATAAATTTTTTAACATTACTAAAGTGTACAAAAAATAAAAAGTTTATTGTTTACCCATTTACGATGAAGGTGAGAAATTATTGTAAAATTTTAAGACTTATTACAAAAAAAATATATCAACTCAAGAAAAAAAAATTCGCAAAAGCCTCATGTCAAAAATACGCAAAAAATGTGAAGAAACGGTGCGTAAACGCATTAATGGTCGTAAATGGCTTGAAATTATTGAGACTTTCTATAATATTAAACGGTTAAAATGCCATTTTAAATGAGATTAGAAAAAAAATATTACTAATGGAAATTAAGAGACGATTTTTACATCGAATTTTAACTAAATTCTTTAACTTTACGAAGATATACAGTACAGAAACGTATTTAAAATTAAGAAACAATTTTTTTCACTTATTAAAGTTCAATTATTTTATTTTAATGAATATATTTGACTATTTTATGAATTTTTAAAATCGACTACGTCATAACATTGGTCCAGTTATTTGAATTGTAAGTAAAATACACGAAATTGTGTATTTTTGTTCGAATCCAAGGCGCGCTCGACTTTAAGCTGGCATCGGGCGCCCGGCACTTCAGGGTTGAAGAGACGACAAGGCTAGAGCAAAGGTTCGAGAGAAAATGAGTACGCCCCTCCAGTCTTCGATTCTTCGGCCGTACTCGGTAAAGCGACCGTGCGGGGGATTTGTTTTCTGTCCCTTACGCCATGTAGTAAATAAGGTTTGGCCGATAGTACCTCTTTATAAGTCTTATCTTCATTCTTCTCTATTGATGTTGGTAAACTTTGTAATAACCATTGATATCTCAAATTCTTCTCATCCTCTGATATATTTTCACTGTGTTGATTTTTACTTTTATCCATTTTCAAATGATCCACATGCATAAATCTAGTTTCATTATCAAATTGCACCATGTAAGTTCTATAACTCTTCCTTTCTACTATTTTTCCTTCCCTCCAATGTCCTAATCTTCCGCCCAAATTAATAAACGCCAACACTTTATCATTTATACTAAATTCCGGTTGTCTCCTCTTCATCATCATTGCCTTTTCTTCATCTTTAACAGCGTGTGGATGAATCAATGTAAGGAGTGTTCTCGGAACATACTTGAAAACAAGTTCTGTAGGCTTGAGTCCAGTTACAGTATTTGGCGTGTTTCTATGTTTTAAAAGAAAATTATCTAATAGTAGTTGTAGAGATTTTCTACATTGTTTTTGTTCATTTTCCCTTAATTGTTTTGCCAAATTTTTCTTAACTGTTGCTACATTTCTTTCTGCTAACCCATTAGATTGAGGGTGGTATGGAGGAGAATGTGTTAGCAATATACCATTCAACTTACAAAATTTGTTAAATTCTGATGATCCAAATGGTGGTCCATTATCTGTGACTAATTGCTGTGGCAACCCAACAGTGGCAAAAATTGATCTTAGGGTAATTATTAACTCTTCCGCCGTTGTATTTTTCATTACTTTTACTTCCAACCACTTACTGAAGCTATCCACCAGCAACATGAAATATTTCCCACACTTCTGAAAAAAATCTAAGTGCACTCTCTCAAAACATCTGTTTGACTTTGGCCAAGGTACTATAGTCGTTGTTGATGATTTGCCATGGGTAAATTTGCAAACATCACATTTATTGCAATACTGCTCTATATCTTCATCCATCAGAGGCCACCATAAATTATTTCTTGCCAACATGTTCATTCTTACCATGCCAATATGTTGATCATGGAGGAGTTCCAAAATTCTCATTTTCAATTGGTAGGGAATCACAGCTCGATTGCTAAGTAGAATACAGTTCTCTTCGATAGACAATTCATTTTGTTTCCTGAAATAAGGCTTAATATTGTCATTTTCAACTTTCATAGGCCATCCATTTTGAAGATATTCTTTTATTCGACATAATGTAGTGTCTTGATTTGTGTTACACGCGATATCTTTTGCTGTAATTGGGAAATGTGCATCCAGAATATTTATATCAATTTCCTCGATAAGTTCCTTGTTAATGAGCGGCAACCTTGATAGACAATCAGCGTTTCCTATTTCTTTTCCTCTTTTATATAAGATCTTATAATTGTATCCTGACAAGATAACGGCCCATCTCTGTAATCTTTGAGATGCATGAATAGGTAAACCATTCTTTTCTCCAAACAATATCTTTAGCGGTTGATGATCACTAATCAATTCAAATGGTCTTCCATAAAGGTATTTATGGCATTTTTGTACTGTGAAGATGATTGCCAATGCCTCCTTTTGAACCTGAGCGTAATTCCGCTCAGTATCGGACAACGTTCTAGAAACAAACATAACTGGTCTCTCCACACCTTCAACAATTTGGCTCAACACTCCCCCAACTCCTGTTTTAGATGCATCGCAAGTAATGCGTGTAGGGTATTTAGGATTAAAATAATCAAGTGTAGCATTGGACTTTACTAGATGTTTACTTTTGTTAAATGCTTTCTGACATTCTTTATTCCAGTGAAAAGGAATATCCTTTCGCTCTAGATCATATAGTGGTTGCAATAGAGTTGAAGCGTTTGGAATGAACTTATGGTAATAGTTTAAAAATCCCAAATAAGAGCGCAACTCAGTCAAATTTGTGGGGGCAGGTGCTTGCATTAACGCTTCTATTTTATTTTCTACAGGGTGAATACCATTAGCATCCATTTTGTAACCCAGGAACTCAACCGACAATTTATTGAATTGACTCTTTTCATAATTGATGATTACATTATAATTTTCAAGTTGTTTGCACACGGCATCTACATTTTTCTTCAATTCCTCTAATGTACGACCTGCTACGATAACATCATCTATATAGCATGCGGTCATTGGTATATCTTTCAAGATCTGGTCCATAATGGATTGAAATATACTTGGTGCTGAAGTGACACCAAATGGTAGTCGATTATATTCAAACAATCCAAGGTGGGTATTAATTGTCAAATATTTCTTACAATTAGGTTGAACTTTTAATTGTAAATAGGCATTTCTTAAATCGATAATAGTGAAATGCTTACCTCCAGCCATCGCACTAATCACGTCCTCTATTAAGGGTAATGGATAATGGTCTTTCTTCACATTAGGATTCAAGGTCTTCTTAAAATCGACACAAAGACGAATTTTCTTCTCTTCATTATTTGTGGATTTCTTCTCAACAATAACAATCGGACTTGCCCATTCGCTGTGACGTACTGGGCTTATGATATTTTCCTTGACCAACCTCTTTATTTCCTTTTCAATTAACTCTCTCTGCGATATAGGAACTGAATAGGCTTTATGGAATACAGGCAAGGCATCATCTTTTAAAACAATTTGCGCCAGAAAATGTTTTATACAATTATTTTCATCTGTTTTGAACTTACTTTTTTCATTATTTACACTATTACTACTATTACTGTTTTCTAAACTTTTATTTGACATATTTTTAATTATTGTGTCGACTTTTACCCTATTGATCGTTAAATTTTGTCGCCATTCGGGGACCAATACATCTAACCAGGGACGACCTAATAAACTAACATTTTTTTCATTTATAATGACTAACGGAAATAATACTTTTTGTTTATTTTTAGTAGTTACCCTAACATTGGTCTGACCTGCAACTTTTAATTTATTACCACAAACCGACAAAAGTTGTTTTGGACAACTCTGTAATTTACAATTTGGTAATATCATATCAAATTTGTCTTTAGATAGTATGCTAACACTAGCACCAGAATCGACCTCCATCGTTACTAATTTTTTGTTAATACTTATCTTACTAAATAACTTATCATGAACTGTATTAATATTTATTTGTTGAATCGCTAATTCACACTCATCACTGCTCTGTTCACTTGTGCCCTCGGACTCCACCGCTGATTCCACTCCATGTATTCTTTTTTTCTTCCTGCAGCACGTCGCTATGTGACCTCTACCTTGACAGGCATAACATTTCCAATTAATTGCCGGACAATCCTCATGATCATGGTTACTTCTCCCACATCTATAACATTTCTTCTTGTTTTCCCTTACGCTTGACCTTGCAGACTGATCCTTTTTATTAATCTCGACTTGACATTTCTTTCCTATATCATTTCCCTCACTACTTGACGACTTTCTTGACACATATGACTCTTTTTGATTTTTGTTATATTTAAGATTGATTCGCCTAACACCCATGTCAGACGTTTTAAATTCTTTCACTTGGGAATCGGCTAACTCCATATTGACTGCAATTTTTTTTGCGTTTTCCCATGTTAAATTGTCTTCCGCCAACAATTTTCTTTGAAGTGCCAATGATTTTATTCCTGCTACGAATCTATCTCTCAGTGCTTCGTTCAGGAACACCCCAAAATTACACGTATCTGCTAACTTCTGTAACTCTACGACATATTCACTAATATTCTCATGTTCTTCTTGATCTCTTTTATTAAATTTGAATCTTTCGGCAATATTTTTAGTGGGCGAATAATATTTCTTTAACACTGCGACTAATTCGTCATAAGTTTTCGTGCTTGGTTTATCAGGTAATAATAAATTTTTTAATATGGCATACACCTTTGCTCCTATCAACGTAATTAACAATGCCGCTTTCTTTTCTTCTTTGATATCATTAATTATAATATACTGTTCAAGGCGTTCGATATATTGTTCAAAATTCTCTGTTTCGGGTGAGAACTCGTTCCCTTTCCGATCGACATTTTTTTTTTTTTTTTTTTTAGGTTAGACTCGAATTACTTTCTTCGTACTTTACTTTGACTTTTTCTTTCACTTTCGACTTCTTCGTTTATCTCGTCGTCAATTATGTTGTGTACCCGATCAAATAAACCCACATTAGAACTCTAAATATACTTTATTTCTCAGTAATTAACAATAACACACAGCTTTACAAGTCACACTGTTTTATTCTGTTTACCGACGCTTCGTTCTTTTTGTAGAGGGCGCGCGCGTCTGTCTAAATACATAACAATAACAAGATCTTAAAGGAGGTTTTAGAAACAGCTCGTCAAAAAGGGGTAAAGTTTAACGATACAAAATGTAAAATTCTAGTAAATGAAATTAGGTATGTGGGTCACATTTTTAATGAGAATGGAATTAGTCCAGATACAGACAAAATTGAGGCAATTAAAAAAATCAAATCCCCAGAAAACAGAGATAGTTTACGTAAATTTATGGGTATGGTTACTTATGTTTCAAGATTTATTCCAAATTTAGCAAAAAGGACTCACAATATGAGACAGTTGTTAAAACAGAACATTATTTTTGAATGGTCAAATATTCACCAAAAAGAGTTCTTAAACTTAAAAGAACTGTTAATGAACAGTCCAGTATTACATTTTTATGATAGAAACAAACCTATAGTACTAAGTGTCGATAGCAGTAAGGATGGGATGGGGGCAGTTATTTTACAGGATGATGCTCCTATAGTTTATGCTTCAAAATCATTAACACCTTCACAACAAAACTATTCGCAAATAGAAAAGGAAACATTAGCAATACTTTTTGGATGTAAAAGATTTCACCAATATCTTTTTGGAACTAAATTTACCGCAGAATCAGATCATAAACCTCTTGAGTCAATATTCAAAAAACCTTTTGACAAAGTTCCTTTTAGATTACAACGTTTATTACTGAATTTACAAACGTATGATTTCGTAGTAAAATACAAGTCAGGAAAAAAATTATTTTTTGCGGATCACTTATCCCGTAATAGCTATGACGATCCAAATTTTGAAATAAATGATACGGAAATAGACAAACAAATAAATATGATCAATTATGTTAATGTAACACCAAAACGTTTGGAAATTATTAAGTTTGAAACAAGCAAAGATAAAGAGTTACGAGACTTATTAAAAGTGGTTAAAGATGGTTGGCCACAAGTTAAAAACACTTTGGATAATACACTCAAACCATACTGGCAATATAGAGACGTGATTGTGGAAGTTGATGAACTTTTGTTTTTGAGTAATCGAATTATAATACCAAAATATTTGCGTAGGGACATATTAACAAAATTACATTACAGTCACTTGGGAATCACAAAAACGTTAGGTAGAGCAGCCGAATTAGTTTTTTGGCCAAACATGACTTTAGATATTAAAAATATGATTCAAGCCTGTAGTACGTGTTTAAAATTTCAAAATAGTTATCAAAAAGAAGATATTATAAATAAAAAGATACCAGAATTTCCATGGGAAATAGTTGCAACTGATATATTTCACTACAATGGTAAAAATTACCTCTTAGTAGTTGATTCATTTTCAAAATTTCCAGAAATAGTTACAATGTCTGATTTAACAAGTCAAACCGTAATCAAATGTTTAAAAACAATCTTTTCGAGACACGGAAAACTAACAATTCTGTATAGCGACAATGGACCTCAATTTAATAACGTCTTAATGCAAAATTTCTTGAGTGATTGGGAAATTACGTTTAAAACTAGTACACCACATTATGCACAAAGCAATGGGTTCATAGAACGTCATGTGCAAATCATTAAAAAACTTTTAAAGAAAGCTATAAATGATAACAAAGATATATACATAACACTTCTAGAATATAGAAGTACACCACTCTATAACAATGGATATTCTCCTGCAGAACTACTCTACGGACGAAAGATTCAGGGTTTATTACCAATAAAGAAAGAATTGTTAACACCACGTTATGACATAACAACTCATTTAAACAAATTAAAAACCAATCAATGTACACAAAAATTCTATTACAATAAACATGCAAAACAATTAGAACATGTTAATGTTAATGACCATGTTATGGTTTAGGATCCACATAATAAAACTTGGTGTAGCAGAATGATAATTGAAATTGATAAAACAAAACCTCGATCTTATTTAGTTAGATTGAATAAAAACCATAAAACTTATATTAGAAATAGAAAATATCTTAAGAAACTAAAAGAATGTATTGTGTCAGACGAAGATTTTACGAAAATGTTAGACACTGTATTAGATAACAATATAGATATAGATCATTCTAATAACGATAATAATATTGTACAAAATGTAAATAGGGAGGAGGAGGTAGTGGAAAATAATAATATTCCTATAAGCAACACCGCATCCTCATCTCTATCAACCGAAGCCGATATTAAAAGAACTCGTAGCGGGCGAATTGTTCGAACGCCATCTAAGTTTAAAAATTATTATTGTAATTAAAAAAAAAAAGGGCGTGTTATATAAGTTGCCTATGCAATACCACGCCAATACGATGACTCGCGGAAAGACGCGGTCACCATTCTTCTAGCGTCTACGAAGTAGCGAACAGCCATTTTGTTGTAACGTTGTAAATCAATAAATTAATAGTTTATAATACAAAAGTAGTATTATTACAACACCGACATGTCATTTTATTGTCCCGACAAGAAATGCATTTCGTTTACGTTATAACCGACAAGTCGGCCGACATGTTGTGTCCTTACAAAAACAAGGCTTTACTGCCATTTTTGCAACTCCAAAGGCAACAAGACGGCAATATTTTTGTAAATAAGTGGTGAGATGCAGTGACAAGCTGTAAAAACCGCCATTTTGGCTCAAAAACAGGCTTCATGAACCGCGGTACTTTGTAAATCTAGGGACTTTATTTCTTTTGATTTCAAATAAACATAGCAACATTTGTTTGCATTCAAAAATTGTCTGAAGTGTCACTTTAAAAATCCTGTTTTAAAGATGAATTGCGAAAATTTTGAAAACTTTGACATGTTAGAATGTTACATATTACAAAATAAAAGTAGTGAATTGGCTGCAGAGTTGTATTTTAATAGATACCCGGAAAGAAGACAGCCAAATGCGAAAATATTTAGTCGTTTAGAAGAAAATTTAAAAACATTTGTGTTAACTATTTAAACACACTCCTCTGAATGGCTAAACAACTCTTTATTATCCAACGGTTACACTTAATCCAACGGTTTTTTAAACTGCTCTACTCTAAACCTTATGACTACATATGTGCCAGTTTTTAAATATACACACCACAAGAACCTCCCCACGCCATCTATCGTACAAAAGCCGCACCACACATAAAAGAACGCTAACACTCGGCCACCCTGATGTTAATCGCGCACCCGCGCGATGTTATACTTCATAATCACTTAAATATGTGGGTTTTCTTCGTATTCGTCGAGTTGTAGATTCCTCTCCGATTTCTATCGTTGAAGCACTGCGACAAGGCGGATCGTCTTGCTCCTTCTCACTCTCATCTGAGGGTGATTCTTCATCGGTTTCATCATCCGACTCCTCATGATTTTGGTATATTTTTAATTGCGATACATGGGCAGTTGTGGCAAACTTTCGCTGGTCTTCTACGTCCAAGGTTGCCACTCGATATGTGTCGCTTGGCAGTACGGCGATCACTTCTAACGGCCCTCGGTACTTATCTTGTAGCTTTGTCGGTTCGCCATCTCCCGGCTTCGCGACACGCTTCATAAATACTATGTCACCAACGTTAAATTTTAAACCTGAATATCTTTTTCGGTCATATTGTTCTTTATATCGAATTTGTTCTTTTTCGATCACATAGCGCATTTCACGTTGTACAGTTTCAGATGGTATCCACTCGTTCTGCGCGTCTTTAGCTACTGTTTTTAGTTTAGCGGATCCAAATTTTGGCAAATACCCGTAAAGTACTTCGTACGGCGTCTTACGAGTGGTTTTGTTTACCGCAAGATTTAAATTCTGCTCTATTTGAATTAGATTCGTATCCCATCGGTCCTCTTCTTCTTTTTCAGTCATTAAACACGGAATTAATGTTCGGTTTACTCGTTCCACTTGACCGTTCGCACTTGGCCATTGAGACGAATTTAGCGTTTGTTTAATACCACACTCCGTCATGAATTTCCGAAAATTGTCCGATGTAAAACTTGTTCCCCGGTCACAGATAATTTGATCTGGAATCCCGAATTGATCAATGAACTTTTTCAATACACGAATTGTCGAAACAGTCTTTGTATCACGAACCGCATACAACTTAACAAACTTAGTCAACGCGTCCACGACCACCAGTATGTGTACATTTCCCTTCTTGCTACGAATTAATGGTCCTAGGTGATCAATGTGAATGCGTCCAAACGGACGCTGAGATACAGGTATTGGATGTAGTTCTCCCGGTTTCTTCCCACTTGGAATCTTTGATAACAAACATTCAACACAAGCTCGAATATGACGTTTCACGTATGATCTCATGCCTCCAAACCAATAATACTTTTGAATGCTCGCCATCGTTCTATCCACTCCGAAATGTCCTTGTCCATCATGGTGTTGTACCACAATACTTTTCCGGACACTTTTCGGTACAACGTAGAGTTTTCTCTCTATTTTTCCCACCTTCACGTTTCGTACTAATCTAGAGTTATCAATCTCATACAATTTTACTTCTTCTTCTTCTTGTCGTATACGTTTAGGCTTTTTAAGAAGTTCAATTATTCTTTTCAGTTTTGCTGCTTCACTAAGGGGTAGTTGCAGATAGCCCTGTGCCAGATCCAACGTCGTAAATAATTTGGCATTCTGTAAATTTTCTAAATGTTCGTCCAAACTGGCTATCGGAAAGTTTTTCTTTATCGTCTGTTGGTTCAACCTCCGATAATCCACCACTAGACGCGGTTCACCCGTTTTCTTTTTAACTAATAAGACCGGACTCGCGTAAGGAGAATCGGTCTTCGTCACGATTCCATTTATTTTCCATTCATTTACAATTTCTGCGATAGTTTTTCTCTCGTCAATGTTTGCGCGATATGGTTTCGATCTTACCGGCACCCCCGAATCGTCAATATCCATAGTAATCGCATTTGTGCATCCTAGTTCCGACACATTCAACGCAAAACAGTCACGATATTCGTTGCACAATTTGTCAATCACTTCGTCCTTTGTTTCACTATCTACCCGGAGCATATCCACTGTTATGGGTTCCTTCGACGGTATTTGTTCCGAAATAGTGTTTATATCACGCACAATCCCAACCACGTCATCCTTCATAAATTGTTTCGGATTCTCACTTTTGTTTTTCATTGGTACAAGTACATCAATGTTCGCTACCTTTGCTTTGATTAGCTGCATTGAATTGTTAGACACAATAACGTCCTCAGCAGCCACCACACATTCGCGTCGCGATCGATCAAGTTCGCTGATTTCACTAAACGGCAATGAATCATCCCAACCAAACACGAGACTGTCTTTAATTCGAGCGTAAGCTAACTCCGGAGCTTCCGTAAAAGATCGACCAATTATCACCGGCACGGATTGAGCGTTCTCTGGAACCACAAAAATGTCCACGTTATTTACGAACACTTCGTCCACCATTACCCGCGCGATTATCTTCTCGCTGCACTTTACTGGTTTTCCCTCTCCGAATCCCGTAAGCTCAATATTTGTTTTCTGCCGATTTTTCTCAGCAACCAAGTGAGCTTGAATTGTACAAACGGCGCTGCCTGGGTCGACTAAGGCCACATACTTTTTCTCGTTCAATAGGATTCGCTTAAAGTACTTTTCAATACCGCTGTTGTATGTCGTTGTTGTATCTTCTACTACACGAATTTCTCTTCTATCACTATCTTCTTTTCTCCATCTGCAATCTTTACGTTGATGCCCTGGTTTGTTGCACAAAAAGCATACTGCTTCTTGTTTTAGACATTGTGATGCCATATGTCCCAACCCTCCACATCGGAAACATTTTATACCTTCTGACTTGTTTCTACGTTGATCTTGCTCACCTTCGTTTTCCCCTACGCTTTTCCGCAACATTGTACCTTGTGATTTTGTATTTTTATTTCCTGTGGTTGATTCTCTTTTTTCGTGAACTTCCTTTCTCTTTTCAATTAATCGTTCACTATTTACGATATCCTGGTACAATTCATCTAAATCGCCGTAAGACTTAACGCATAAATTACCGGCAATCACTCTCGAATAAAGACCTCGTAAGATCTCCTCTTTTATCTCGTTATTGTTTAATTGTAATGCTCTGCATAATTTATATTTATCATGATAATACGACATCACGGACTCGTTTTGTTTTTGAATTCGTTTCCGCATACGGTCCCATTTTTCTCCCGTACTAGTAGTTTCGATGAACGTTTTCTCAAATTTTACCCTGAAGTCATCCCAATTTCGGATATCGCCGCTTCGTGCGTTATACCAATCGCGTGCAGGTCCTACGAGATGGTTTCTCGCCGTTTCGATTTTAATACATTCCGGCCACTTATACATCGAAGCACTATTTTCGATACCTTGTATCCATTCTGCGGCGCACAACAAATCAACATCTCCATCGAACGTTGAAATGGTTTTGTTTAAGTCAGGCATTATTTGGAATTGCTCTGGTTTACTACTTGCAAGTTCGGCTTTTCTGGTATTAGTCTCGGCTCGCATTTCTCGCAAACATTCGGTCAGTGCGATCAACACGTTCTGCATATTTCCGCCGTCTATTCCAGTTGAATTTTCCGCCATGGCCGTCCTGCTTCGTTTAAATTGAAACAAAAGCCCCCTGTTTCTGCTTTATTCGGTTCGGTGTTGTTTGACGGCAACTCACTATGTGGATCACTCATAAGTCCAGTATAATCTTAGACGTGGAATCTGTCCAGCGAAAATCACTTCACGGTAGATCCAGACGTTTGGGCACTTCACTTCACAGTAGGTCCAGACTTTTGGGCACTTCACAGTAGATCCAGACTTTTGTGCACTTAACTTCACAGTAGGTCCAGACTTTTGTGCACTTAACTTCACAGTAGGTCCAGACTTTTGTGCACTTAACTTCACAGTAGGTCCAGACTTTTGTGCACTTCACTTCACAGTAGGTCCAGATTTTTTGGGCACTTCACAGTAGATCCAGACTTTTGTGCACTTCACAGCAGGTCCAGACTTTTGGGCACTTCACAGTAGATCCAGACTTTTGTGCACTTCACAGTAGGTCCAGACTTTTGGTCACTTCACAGTAGAACTTATCCCTATCCCACTTCTGATATGTTAACTATTTAAACACACTCCTCTGAATGGCTAAACAACTCTTTATTATCCAACGGTTACACTTAATCCAACGGTTTTTTAAACTGCTCTACTCTAAACCTTATGACTACATATGTGCCAGTTTTTAAATATACACACCACAAGAACCTCCCCACGCCATCTATCGTACAAAAGCCGCACCACACATAAAAGAACGCTAACATTTGATTGTTTTAAAAAGCCTAAACCAAATTCGTATTATAAAGAAATTGAAGACGAAGAAATAAATGTTTTAGCGGCACTTACAGCTAATTCGTCGATATCAAGCCGCGAAATGGAGAGTGATCTTGGCATTTCGAGAAACCGTTGTATCATGCATCATTTACGAGATGGTGATACCCAAAGAAGGCTTGAATTTTGTCGGTGGTATGTAGTTCAGGTTAATGAAAACCCAGGTTTCAGTAGAGCAATTATCTGGACCGATGAAGCACATATTAGCAGTGCGGGGATATTTAACAGAAATAACCAACATATATGGTCGAACGTTTATCCCCAAAATACCATTGAAAGGCGTACTCAAGGCCGCTTTGGCTTTAACGTATGGGTAGCATTGCTAAATAATGAAGTTTTAGCATATCAAATATACCAAAAAAATTTAAATGCGGAACAGTATTTAAACATATTAACAAACCACATTGAAAGATATGTTGATGATTTACCTTTACGTGATGCGGAAAAACTATATTTTTGTACTCATAGCATCTAGGATACCTATTTCCAGCAAGTTCGCATAGCGACGAAAGTTAATAAGACGAATCTAACGGCTTTCCATAAATCCATCTCCGTCTGACTTTCGATAACGCGACTTCGTAAGTAATATATATGATGATTAGAGCTCGGATTTTTATGCAGTCAAATTATAGGAAATATGCGCCATACTTAAATATGCAAGCTTTTTATTCAAAATATGCAAAAAATATGCAAAAATATGCAAAAATATATGCCTATAGCATAAGGTATATGAGGACCAGATTTTCTATATGCATTTTGTCCATTATTTACATTTTTCCAAAATAAACAAAACTTGTTGCATCCTTGCTGAATCATTTAGTAATAAATGAATATTCTTAAAAAACATATAAAAAATCGTGTAAATACGATACCTATATGCAAAAATCTAGTTTCAATTATTTCCCAAAAAAGTTGAAAAAAGCTTGGGCTAACTGCATTTAGGTTGTCACTCAGAAACAAAATCCATTCTGATTTATTGTGGTCCAGTTTTATAAAGCTCAAATTACATTAGCGTGCGATTATTTACCATGGATACGCATATTTCAACCATTGGGTTCACCGGAAATATGTTTAATCATGGAAATTAATCGAATGTTAATTAAATTTTATTGAGCTTTATAAAACTGGACTGTAGAGGTGTAATAACACAAAAAAGCTTAAAACTTAATAATGGTAGAAGAAGATAATAATTCATTTGGAATAAAAATATTTTATTTATTTTTATAAAAACTAGCAAGAAAGTAAACGAATCGCATACTATACGCCGTAAGGTTCTTCTTCCTCGTTATTGCAATCGCATAACATATCACCCTCTTCAATACCATTATCTTCATCAGCATCTAGTTGGTTATCATCAACGTTATCAGTCTCACCGCCATGGTAGGAGAAAACTGACTGTAACCATGTAAGTTCAGGATCATTGATCCAGTTTGCCCCTGAGAGTTCCACTAATAGATTTGAAAGGCTCTTAAGCTTTTTTGGTTTAATAGTATTTTGGAGTGCAACATTCGGTAATTGTATAGTACTCAACTTCTTTCCACGTTTTAATAGCGTCTGAAATGGTTTAGAAGGATCATCATTTCTATAAAACAACTCGGTTTTAAGTAAAATAATATTATCATTTTTAGATCGCTTGATAATTATTCGTTTTGCAGCACTAATCCCTTCAATTTTCTTTAAAGAATTTAATGCGACCTTGACATCGGAAACAATCCAGTCTGTACCGAGCTTTCGAACTTCTCCTTTTTTTGAATAAATTTCATAGTATTTTAAAGGAGACTTTATTGTGGTGTACGATCGTATAACTTTTTCAACTTGCCCGAAAACACGGTCTGCTGGCATCTACGAATGTCCCCGTATTGGCAATATCACTACCACTGATTCAACAGATCTCGGAGCATCCCTGTGTAACCATAGCATAAGCATGTGCATCATATGCGCGTTTTTATTTTGTCCGGCACATCCATCTGCGAATAGCCTTATTTGCTTAATATCTGGCCCAAATTCTTCCTTATTAAGGAAATCGTGTAAAGCCGAACTTGTTTCTGCAGATCCCCTTTTCGCCTGGTGTTCCATCCACGTGTAGAATATTGGTTTTTTAATATCTACGTCAGTAACACAAAAACAATAAAAAGAAAATTGCTGAGCATAAAATGCTGCTTGGATAGGAACTTTCGGTAAAACTTTTACTTGTTGGAGGTCAAAACAATATGAAGCACTGTGAGTAGGTTTTTCCTTCAGTAGTTTAAAAAATTCTTTAGCTCGCACTTTATGTACACGTAGGGCAATTTTCAAGTTCTCTATCTCATTTTTAACTTTGCAATTGGTAATAGAAGTTTGAGTTCTAACACAAAAACCACACTCGTCTGTGGCACAGTGATGCCATATTGCTCCAACAAGAAATCACTAGATGTCCATGAAAAAATCCCTAGTATATCCCTAAATTGTAAACACTCTAAAATCGCTAGAATATCTCCAAAGCACAGAATCATTGACATGCATATTATTTGTAACGAACAAATAAAAAGTTAAAATTAGCCAAATATATTTTTATTTCACAAAAATACTAATAACAACATAAGTTACATAAATAAGGAGGTTGGCAGCAGTTGGCACTAGAGAAACGAGTAACACAAATGGCGTTTAGTGTTTCGCTACTTAATTTATTTCTTTTTTTTTGTTTTTACATCAGTTACTGCAGAAAAAACTCTTTCTGTTTGTGCATTGCTATGAGGCAACGACATGCACAAGGTAGCTATTGTAGCTATATCTTTAAATTCTCTCTCATCGTTGAAATTTGTATATTGTCCTAGTTTGAACCAAAATTCTTCAACGGATTGTTCTGGGGGTTCAGTGCTTTCACTATAGTCAATAGCTATCTTTTTCCACTGAAAATCAATTCGATCTCCATTTATTTCCTCTAAAGAGATAAATTTAGATCACACTACTTTTAAGGATTTTAAGCTGTCCGGCTTACTAATGCTTTTAGCAACTGCAGGGTTCAAAAAGATTAAACTGTTAAAAAAATCGTCGTGTAAAGGAAATCGCTTTTGTATCTCCTTAGCAGCAGTTATGAGGTACTTCAAACACAATTTTTTAATTGATATTTGCACCGGTTCCGGTAAATTTTGTAACAGAGTGTTACAATTTTGTCCTAGGTCTATATCCTTGAGATCCAGAAAATGTCGTGGATTTTTGCAGTTGAATTGAAAATCATTTAAATATTCAGGCTTAATGTAGTGCATGGTTATGCTTTTATATATTTTCTTACACTCAGTCGACAGTTCATGAATTAAGAGTTTTTTGCCCTGGAACAAAGCATTAAAGGTATTGAAGTACTTCAGAATATGATTGAGGAACAGCAGAATAGCCTTTGTGCTTTTGTTGTTGAGTTCTTCAAAAAGGGTGGCCACGAGTTTCGAGTTTTCCTCTAACATCTCTAGTCTGAAATATTCGATCAAAACGTCCCAATTTTCTAAAACTCGCTCAACTACATGTTGCATGCAAAGCCATCTAGTAACAGATAACTTTAACATTTTCTTCTGTTCACTAAGGAAAAAAATTGCATTTCAGCAAGTTGTGCACTTCTCTTTGCCGACACCGAAAAGTAGCTAGCCATGTTCCGTAAAAATTCTTCTGGAGTCCGTGACAATTTCGAGCAGGCTCTACTTGCCACTAAAGCAGAAGAATGACATATGCAGGGTAAAACTACAAGAGTTTTTGTTTCTGCTTGAAGGCGCGTCATAAAAGAGTTGTTTTTTCCCACCATGACACTGGCGTTATCTGAAGAAAGTCCTATCACATTAGAGATAGAAATACCTTTTGATGTTAGGCAGTTACTGAATGCTAGAAATAGTTTCTCGGCACTACAATCCCTCGCATCAATTGTTATCAACTGTAAAAGCTTGTCACATATTTTGCCGTAATCATCGACGTACTTTACTACAATACATAGTAATTTATTAATAGCTACATCGGTGCTTTCATCAATCAAGACACTAAAGTATTTTGTTGCCAGTAATTTAGAAAGATCAGCGGTTTCTTTATGGGCGATTACATTTTTGATTATATTAACAGTTTTTGTACGTCCTAGTTGTACGTCCTTTAAAATACTCGAATCAGGGAAACAATCTTTCAAAACTGGAATTAAATGATCGGCGAACTGATATGCTACGTTATGATGCGCTACAAGGTTAGCTAACTTAATTTCAGCAGTTGTCACTTTGCTTTTATTTGACGCACTTAAATTAAATAAAGCAGTAACCGGTTGTAAACCCCTCACTTTGGCGACATTTTTCTTGTGTTTAGCTCTCGTAGTGTGCCGCACCAATTCCGATTTGCCGCATTTCAATTCAGCATTGCATGCTGTACACATGCAAAGGGTCTTGTCGCCGGATGGATGTTCTGTTAGCCAGCCCTTAAAATGAGGATGCTACTTCCATTCTGGTCTAAATTTTTGAGCGTATTGTTTCTGTTTAGATAGCTTGTGACGCACTTTCTGTAATTTCAGCTTCTTAATTGGCGTTCGGACATCATCGCGAGACGTTGACGATTGTGGGGATTCTTCACCATTAAGGGACAAAGGCCTTTTGTTAAGGTTAATTAAACATAGTGAGCCACATATAGTCAATATGAATAAATTTAAACTTACATTTCATCGGCGTCGTCTGATGAAGAGCTCATTTTTCGCAAACAATACACGAATTTGCTAGTTGCCGTTATGTGAACTGTCATAAACTCGAGTCATAAACTGAACGCTGCACTAAATTTTATTTAGAATAACTTTATTCGGTAAATCCCCGGGCAACGCAATGTTACTTCTCCGGATACCGTAAATAAAATAGCTGCCTTCAAATCAATTTACTAAACATTCTGTTACCCATTACTAGATGGCGCAGAATGTCTGTATTGTTGGTATGTATCCTACTCTATATTATGTATACACCGACGGCACGAGTTTATTGTGGATTAATAATTAAATAGTTTAAAATAAGCAATAACCGTGGTGGCGAACAATATGTGAATACTTGAGTAAAATCCCTAGAAATCAATCAAAAATCCCATTATCCCTTTTAGTCGGATTTGTCCCTAAAATGCCAGATTAGGGATAAAATCCCTTATCTGGCATCACTGCTGTGGCAGGGCTTCCGAATGCACTGTTAAACTTATTACTGAATATTCTGCTAAAGTACTTGTAATTTACTTTTAAATTTTCTACCGTATTTGCGTTGTACAGTTTCCATAACACAGTGATATTCAGTTCTGATGGTAAGTAAATTCGGCGAGATTTAGCGCGCCCGTAATGACTCTCATGTCCTTTTAATCCGGCTATAAATTTTTTCACATTTTCAAGTCTATCAACATTCTTGAAAGAGCGTTTGTCTCCCCCACGTTTTTCAACAATACCACAACCAGACTAAATTTTCTCAGCAATAGTATTAACACGTCTCTGAGTTACACTGAATACTTTTAGGAACAGTTTTTGGCAAATGTTAATTTTTTCCTGATCCTTCCAAACCTACAAAAAGTATTAATAGTATTTTTTACATCTTACAGACAGAAAAAGAATACGAAATAAAACTTACAAAATATTTTATAGTGAAATTATGGGCTATCTTTTTTTCAGGTTTTCGATTTCTAACTCTCCTTGGTTTATCAATAGCTATAAAATTTCCTAGTTTATTATCTTGAAGATTTTTATTTTTTATTTTAAAAAAATTATTTCTAATTTCTTTTATAATATCGTCTTTGCTTATTTCATGACTAGGGCACGGAACTTTTGTAACGGAACGATACGATTTACCCCCACCACTTGTTCTCCTAGAAAACAAGGCGGTGGCGTCAAGTCAACTCACCTCATCGGTTGTTGTTGACGACCGACAATCGGTTTATTACACGTCAGTGTCAACTGTCAGTACGATTTGAAAATATTTAAAAAAAATATATTTTATAACTTTAATTCAAAAAAACATGATCCGATTTGTAATATCAATCACAAATCGGATACGGATATAAAAAAAAATGCTGTTAACGCATATTGAAACAACCATCCCTAAATTTTCTTCTGTAAATGACGTTCTAGTTGACGTTAAAATGAGTTTGTACCTAGAAAATAATCTTTCAACATCACAACTTGTAAATAGAGCATAAATAAAATACTGAGCTATTGAACCATATTTTTCCTTAAGAGTTAAAGGTATATTGTTTTCGGCAATTTGTTGAACAATTCTCAAATCCGAACAACAATTTTACCACAAGGAAACTAAAAACAATTCTTAAAAAAAACAATAATACGAACTCAAACAGAACTCCAACTTCCAATTAAAGGTAACTAAAGAAAGATAAATAGCAAATTTGACGAAATTATGCGGATGAAAAGCTATCGAATACTGCACATTTGGACAACAGTGAAATCGTACTGACAGTTGACAATGTTGACATTGATGCGCAATAAAAAACCGATCGTCGGTCGTCAATAACAACCGATCATTTTCTAGGAGAATAAGTGGAGGGGGTAAATCGTATCGTACCGTTACAAAAGTTCCGGGCCCTATTCATGACATCGAAAATCTTTACGTTTATGGGTACAGGAAAAGTCAATGTGTTCCAAATTAGGGAAATGGTCTGAATGCCTTAACAAATGATAAAAATAAAAAAAACAATATATTTAATAAAAACATAACCAACAAAATTATTAAAACTTTCTTTGTCGCTTTCCGGTTCCTCGGTCAACATCACCGACTACATGCTGTGCTTCACCGATTTCATTCATTATGTGAACGATCAACTTAGCTAATTAAGGGTTAATAAACGAAAACAGAATACTAACGAGTGACATTTAACGGATAGCGACAATCAAATAGCTGGTATGGTTTGTCCACTGCATATGGACATACAGCATATGGATAGTCCAAGCGGTTTTCATAATCTATTTTACTTGGGAGATAATGCTTTTAGAAAGTCCTATCATATATAAAATGATAGCAAACTGTTTCTAGATTGTTACACTATCTTTAGTTAAAAATTTCAAATTTTGGACAAAATGCATATAGAAAGTCTGCTCCTCATATAAACATATACATAGCTTTCTTATAGTTGTTATCAACCTATTTCTTTCACATTTTTATATATGTTTTGCACTTTTCACATGTTGTTCTATTTATTTTCTTCCTCTCACACGTTATCTTAAAAAAGAATAATTAAAAAAGTTAGCTATAGATACTCTAACAGATGAAAATTTAATTCTGAGACTATAAAACAGATTCGTATTTTTTATTGTCGATTGCCTAGAAACATATGTAAAAACATATTCCAAGAAGATGGGACGAAATTTAATGTAGTTTTATTTAGTTTTAATTTAACAGTTTTCCATTTTTTTTAACTCCTAGTGTAAAAATCTATGAGAAATACAATTTCGAAACAAACCATTAGCAACTCCTCTGAAAACTCTAATTTTTAACTTAAATCTTTGTCTAAAACGCTACGACATAATTTTGAAAAAAATACTTACAACTTTATTGCACAAGTTTTACAAAATAATTCCTCATTATTTAAATTTAGTTCGGGATAACTTTTTATCCACTGGGACACAAGACACGATATCACTTTAGGCATTGTTGTTATAGATTGGTAGATTAATGTTCACTCACACTGAACACAGCCACAGTAACTATGGTTGGGGATTTCCTTAAACGTAAACTCAATAGCGCTAGGGATTCTCCGCATGTTGCTGTGAATCGTTGTAAACAAGAAACCAAACCGCAATCAAAAAATTTCCTGTATTGTGCTTTAAACTAAAAGGTATGTTCGCATATTTAAAAATCACGCAGTCATTATATTTATTTTATTAAGCAACAAGAAACAAATCTAGTAAAATCACAAAATATGCGAAAATATGCAGTAAAAGGCCAATTTATGCAACAATCAAAAAAATTGTAAAAATATGCAAAATATGCAATTTTTTTATTGTACCATCTGCCTTATTTTTATGTAATTCGCCCAGAAACCAATTTTGAAAAAAATATTCCAGAAAATAAAGAAGATGCATTTTGCATAAAATCCGAGCCCTAATGATGATGTCGCGTCCCCTTTCTTCTACGTCCATGGTTTTGTGGCATGATCTAACCTCGAATTATGACAGCTTTGTCGAATTGGTTTTATTTATGTATTAAAATAGTTTTAAAACGATAGTTATAAAAATATCAAGTATCAAATATTTTTATTATTTATGAATATGTTTATTATGGAAGAAAGAACGTTAAACAAAAACGTAAAATATATAAACAAAAACGTAAGTAATTTGTATTAACATTACATATCAATAAAATTATTCCTGATTAATTATTTTTCAAGAGACGTTGAAGAAACAGTGCAATTATTAAAAACTTTTATATTGATGTTGCAGTTAGCACAATTTTTAATTTCTACTCCTGAAAGACCAGGAGTGGTATTCACTGCAGAAAATGTTTGTTGCGATTCATTGATACTAACTGTTGTTTGATCATTGGAACGATACGGGCTTTGTGCTGACTGAATTCTCTTTGACAATGCAATTTTACTATGTAAAGAATCTTCAATATAAGATTCAGCAACTGATGATGATTTCCATCCTCCTAATCGTTTAAAGCCAATGATCTTCGACATGATTTGCCAACATGGTAGCTGAACTTCTACGAAAACTGTGGCCGGTAAATATCGAAGGATTTTCAATTCCTAAGAATTCGGCAATTTTCATTGGGATTTTGTCAATGGTGTTTATTCCCACAGGTGAGTTAATGCATTTTCCTCTATGATATGTTAACAAAAAACGTTGATTATTTTTTTTTGCGAAATTTTTGTATATTTTCAGCTTATTAATCCACTGACGATCTGTAATCGCAAATGATCTGGGAGTACCAGTTTTAGTTTCTGGAATGGTTATTACAACCACATCATCACGAAATGAAATGTCGCTGGTCTTCATTTTACACAATTCTTCACGTCTTAGTGCACCAGAAATCCCTAATATTAAACATACCTAATGAAAATGTAAAAATATTAATAATAAAAGCATTTAACTGTTTGCACGTTTAATTAAATACCTTCATCATAAGGAACACATTGTCGGGTGCTTCATCCAAAAATTTATTTATTTGTTCTTCGTCTAAAACTGCAGATTTTTTTAGATATGTGATGCTCTGTGATTCTTTTTAAAAACGCAATTAATTTCGAATATTTTGAAATGTCAACATTATTATATGTTATTAAACAAAATTTCAACACGATTTTCTACTTTGATACTGCTCAAAATGAGCTAACAGCACATTTTCGGGGAATTTTTCATTTCTTGCTGTCTGCACCATTCAAGAAATTTGTCATAATTTCTTTGATAACGACAGAAACTTTTTTGTGGTATAATTTGCGAAACAGCATCATTTGCTCGTTTTTTTACCTCAGGTGGTGTACACATAATTTCTTCGTCGAAATATGACATTGTTCAAATTAAATTAAAAAGTAATGACAATTGAAATTCAAAAAATTTAGTCACCTTCGATTTGACGTGTTACCAACCCATTAGTAAAAATAAACAAATGACCAAATGTGCATGTTTATAGAAAAAGGTTAATAAGAACGTTTTATACATTCGTGTGCAGATACACACGAATGTATAAACACAGTTTTAAAATATTTAAAAAAATCTATAAAAATCAATTTGCAATCAATATTGACGTTTTGAATTTCGGTTGATTTTTTTCCTGTCAAAAACCCCACATGCAACTCATATCGTCACACAGGGACGTTTTATTCGTTACAAAAAATATTGTACAATACTCATGCGGAAAGGATTTTTCAAACTAGCGTACTCATGTGAAAAGCGAGCCTTTCCGCATTTGTATCGTAAATAACTATTTCAACATGATGGCGCTCCTGCGCATACTGCTAGACGTACTATCGCCCCAACCTTATTTACTACATGGCGTAAGGGACAGAAAACAAATCCCCCGCACGGTCGCTTTGCCGAGTACGGCCGAAGAATCGGAGACTGGAGGGGCGTACTCATTTTCTCTCGAACCTTTGCTCTAGCCTTGTCGTCTCTTCAACCCTGAAATGCCGGGCGCCCGACGCCAGTTTAAAGTCGAGCGCGCCTTGGATTCGAACAAAAATACACAATTTCGTTTTTACAATTCAAATAACTGGACCAATGTTATGACGTAGTCGTTTTAAAAATTCATAAAATAGTGAAATATATTCATTAAAATAAAATAATTGAACTTTAATAACTGAAAAAAATTGTTTCTTAATTTCAAATACGTTTCTGTACTGTCTATCTTCGTAAAGTTAAAGAATTTAGTGAAAATTCGATGTAAAAATCGTCTCTTAATTTCCATTAGTAATATTTTTTTCTAATCTCATTTAAAATGGCATTTTAACCGTTTAAGATTATAGAAAGTCTCAATAATTTCAAGCCATTTACGACCATTAATGCGTTTACGCACCGTTTCTTCACATTTTTTTGCGTATTTTTGACATAAGGCTTTTGCGAATTTTTTTTTCTTGAGTTGATATATTTTTTTGTAATAAGTCTTAAAATTTTACAATAATTTCTCACCTTCATCGTAAATGGGTAAACAATGAACTGTTTATTTTTTGTACACTTTAGTAATGTTAAAAAATTTATTACCTTATTCACATAAGGTAATATAAAATTTCTGTTGAAACTACCTGTAAACTGAATTTTATAGATTGTTATCTATGAGCATGATAAAAAACATTTTATTATATATACATTTTTTTTTTTTGCGCAGAGGAGGGGAAAATGCCTTACGCACCCCATACGCGCCGAGGTGCGTAAGGCATACATGTAATTATATATATAAAACATTACAATAATAATAAATAAATATTTTAAAAAAAAAGTATTAAAAATATATTAAAAATAGTTTATTGTAATCTTATTGTAATTATTATTGTAACGTTTACTTTTGATTGAAAATTATTATCTGTCAAAATTTTACGAAATTCCTTAATTAAATCATTCATAATAAAATACAACAAAATATTTATTTTAATTTTCGTTTAGAGTTTGTCAGCTGTTACCGTTCAATTCTGGGAAACATCCCCGTCTCTTTAAATGTCGCGCGGTAAGATTTTACAAACGGTTTGCGATAGTCATAAAAAAATGAGATAACGCAATTACCTAGAATTTTAATTTTTTGATGGTATTTATTCTTTTAAGTTTCGTTTGGACATCACTTTGCTTTTGGCGATCGTGAGCGGTTGTTGATAGTGTTTTGCTATTTTTTGCTGAGCGTTTTCTTCTTTATATTTGATTTTGATAGTCTTACGACTGCGTTATTTTTATATTAAGATAGTATTAATTTATTGTTATTTTTCGTAGCGGTTTCTTGTTTTTTTTTGCTTTTGATAGTGTTAAATTAGAGTATTAAGGCAGCGATAATTTAGTGTTAAGTATTCACGATGAAGGTGTTAGGTCAACCGGAAAGTAGTTTTGCACAAAGACTGCGAATATGTGCTCTGGCGGAGGCCGGAATAACCATTCATCAAATTTGCAACCAAGTGAATTTGTCGGCAAGATTGAATAATTTTGAATGTTATGATTATATAGTAAGCTTAATTCCGATTTTATCATCTACCAATTATAATCATTTTGACAATGTAAATACACAATAGTTTAACTTTTAATAAAATAATTTTGTGCTTCTGATCTGCCCATCAATTTTGTTTTTAGAAGGCAATAAAATCTGTGTGAATTTGAAGTAAAATTTGCCCGATTTTTAATGAAACTTGGGTGTATTTTAAGGAGCTCTATAATAATCATTTTGATTTGCCAAGAATAATGGAATACATTAATCAAAAGGGTTACTTGAATTATTTTTGAAAACATGAAATTCTTTGTGGTTCTATTTTTCGCTTTGTTGGTAGAGATGGAGAGTAAACAAATGGATAAGGCGAGGCGCTTTGAATGGCGAGAGGGGTTTAAAGAGCACACGAGTGCCAAGAAAAACAACTGCCGATGAAGATGAGCGAATTGTCAATTATGCTCGTATGCACCCAACTTGCCCATCAAGAGCTATCCGGCAGGAATTCCAAACCAATTCGAAACCGTTTAAACGAGAATGGTGTTTTAAAGTAATACATAGAAAATAGCAGAATGACTAAACAATTTTAATAATTTTATAGGTTTGCGGGCTAGAATACGGGCAGAAAAAATTCAGCTGTCACCCCAGAATGCCCAGCACAGATTGAGATTTTGTGAAGAAAATATAAACCGGGATTGGCGAGGTGTCATATTTTCGGATGAAAAGACGTTTTTGTCATACCAAAATTCGAAACAGCGAGTTTGGCATCGTAGTGGGACGAGATATGACGCCGAAAATGTCGTTACGATGGCAACCAGTGGACGAGTCTCACTTGGTAAGCTCTAGAACCTTGTAACTACTCTATGATGATGATATCTGACGAATTACTACAATTACCACAATAACTGTTTATCAGGTGTATGGGGTTGGATCGGCGATGCCGGGCCTGGAGCGTTGGTTAAAGTTTCGCCCCCAACATTTACTGCTCGGCATTATGTTGGGGTTTTGGAAGAAATTTTTATTCCAAGTGTGAGGGCAGTATATCCTGAGGATGAGGTGGAGGTTCTAACATTTGTACAAGACAACAGCCCCATTCATACCGCTCGGTTAGTCGAGGAGTGGTTTCAAGACAATAATAACGTAGAACGATTAAAATGGCCTCCACGCTCGCCCGATTTAAATCCCATTGAAGAGGTGTGGGGTTATATGGTACGCGGGTGGGAATTTGATGAACGATTTCGGGGCCGAGCTATTTTAGAAGAATACGTTATGCGGAAATGGGATAGTCTTCGTGGCGGGGATTTATGTCAGCGATTGGTCGGCTCAATGACATCCCGATTAGAAGAATGTCAAAATAATAACGGGTTATACACCCATTATTAAATTTTGACATAACAAATTTTATTCATTATTAACCCTTCGTCTGTAAACGGTTTTCTAGCACCTTCCGTCTGTAAAGGTGGGTCTTTCGGGTCCGGCCGTTTTTTCATCCTGTTAATGCACTTAAAAAATTTTATAAACAATTCATGATAATGTTCGAAACCTTCAACTTGATAAATCAATCATAAAATTATCGAAAAATTTATTTTTGCATACATATTTTTTTATACAAATGAAGAAATTCAGTTAATAAGAGTAATTTACTAAAAAAATCATAACTTTTGAAAAAGTAAGATATCGAAATTTTTGAAAAGAAAATTGATAATGAAAATAATGCTAATTTTTACAAAAAAATATTTTCTTTTATTTATTTAATATTAAGTGCTTAAGTTTGTACAGATAAAATAGACAATAAAATAAACGTTAGGAATTAGTATTATTTTATTTGTTCTAATTTTAATGTATTTATTTATTAAGTATATCAGTATTTTTTATCAAAAAACTATTAAAGCATATTAACCAAACATTAAACAAAATTATTACTTCTTAAGTAAAAAAAACTATTGTACACAATGAGCACAACAAACGCAACGATGTTCCTCACAGACAGGTTTTTGACACTTTATGCAGCAATACCCCGTTTTTTTATCTTTATCGCTTTTACAAAAATGACATCTCTTTCTCTTCGTTAGTTTATCTGTTTTTAAGATTGGATTGTCAAACTCATTCAAACCTAAAATCTCTATGATGCCATTGACTATGGATTTGTGCATTCCGTTCGTCGTTAAGCGATCTTGTAAATGTGGTTTTATAAGTGCAAGAGACAGTTCTTTTAAAAACTCTCTTTTATTTTTATTTTCATTTTCAGGTAAAAAATTATATAGAATGCACCCATTAACACTGGCCTGATCCAACATGCCCAAAAAAAAGCGCATTGGCCAGCGGCTGGTTGTACGGGTGCAGGAATAATTTCCACAAAGCTGGTCAAAGACATCTGTACCACATTTGTTTTTATTATAAAATTCTATAATTTCCGGCTTTCCATTATTTTCACACGCTTTTCCGGTTTTATGCATTGACGACAACAACAAAACAACTTTATTTTTCTTTGGGCAATACGAGAGTAAAATGTTCTGCCCGTCGTAACCATACCTTGCAGCGCCGATCGAAACATTTCTTTTGAATGATTCCGGAATTTGACGCTTATTTTTTCTAAGTGTGCCTACCATTGATATATTAAAATTTTTTTTCATTTTGTTACAAATCTCAACTGAAGTGAACCAATTATCGCACGTAATATTTCTATGGGTGTTATGAATTGGTTCACTCAATTTACGCACGTAATAGGAAGGAACACTCTCACCTTGTTCTGTCTGTACTTTTCCAGTGTACGGTATGGCATTGTACATATAAAAAGTTTTTGCGTCATTCATGGAAACTATTTTGATTCCATACCGCGCCGGTTTTGATTTTATATAAACACGTCCCGAAAAACGTCCACGAAACCCTAATAACTGTTCGTCAATAGTTAAAAACTGGCTCGGAGTATAGTTATTTTGGCAGTTCTGTATAAAAATATCCCAAATTTGACGAATTGGTGCTAGTGCGTCTTCAAGGCGTCTTGCAGATCGTGTAGCCTTGTCATCAAATCGAAGCCGACAACTAATAAATTCGAATCGTCTTTGTGACATTGTCGCTTTATGCAGTTTTGATCCAAACTCGCGCGACCAGATCTCCGTTAAATTTACACGATTATTGTTTTGCATGCCGCCAAAATATAGGAGACCTATAAATGCCTTCAACTCGTTTAAAGTAATTGGTTGGAACGATGCACAATCATTGTTGTCCTGTATAAATCGCTCGATTTCGGCGTTAGTATATTTCAAAACAATGTTTAAAATGTCCTGAGTGAATAATGTGCTCCAAATTTCTAGAATTGTACGTGATCTTGCAGCCGCACCAATGACTTTAGGCAAAATGATAGTAATATTTGACCTACGGCCTCGAGATTCTGGCGTAGTGAGACACCATTGATGCTTATCCTTCCCGTAAACAAATTTTCGACGTCTGCTTCCTTCTACAGTCTCTGGCTCATCCTCAACTACACTTTCGTCTTCTTCCGATTGTTTATCTGAAACATGACTTTCACTATCATCACTGTCAGCCTCTTCAACATTATCGATTTCTTCTTCACTGTCTTCGCCTCCAAAATAAGAAATTATTGGACGTTGGCGAAGTACGCGCGCTACGTCGTCAGCCGATCGTTGTGCCATTTTGAGTTATAGCACTGAGAAAAATTTGTTTGATTGTTTTTTTTTGTAGTCAAAAAAGAACGTCAATGCAAAAAATAAATTTTTCGATACTGCTTTAAAAGTTGACGTTTACACAGTACTTAGCAACTGTCAAAACAATTGTTTTTTGTCCACAGCACGCTACGTCCTATATGTAAAAGACTTTTACGTCCAGCTACAATAATCAAAGAATTTGATACTGAATAAATTACAAACGCAAAATAATTAACATTTTATTGTTTTATCATTTCATATTTAAATGCAAATTTATAATAGTATATTTGTGACATTTAAAATTCGCTATCGCTCGCAATAGCGCTCGTTCTCGAATGTAAAAGTTTCATTTCACTATCTTATATCAAAAATAAAAATTTTCACTTTCCTGCGAGATCAGTATACGCCGGCTGTAAACCTGGGTCTTTTGTGTTCGCTACAGATTTAACCTGTTAACAACAACTGTACAACAGAAAATGAAAACTTTAACCTTGTGCGTTCATCACCTATCACACATTACCTTTTTTTAGGTGGGGGTCCGAACTATGTCTATTCACTTCTTAGAAAATTATTTGCCTAAACAGTTGTAGCTCGGACACGAAATACCCAGGTTTACAGACGAAGGGTTAAGTAGGTATAATTTTTATTATTAAAGTGTTCTTAATATTTGATGAAATCTTTTTAATTTTTTCAATGCTGACCGACAAAACCAAGTGAGAAACAATAAGCGCATACCTGGCTGTGGTCCTCAAGACGAAAAAGATAAAACTCTTCATCCCGCGGGATGAAGAGTCCGGAGTTGAGACAGATGAAGCCGGTAAGTTGAGACAACCTTAATAAAATTAATATTAACCATCAATATTTCTTTTCTTGCAATTGAATCCTGGATATAACGACTTCCGCAGAAATCCGGGTGGTCCGGGAGAAGAGAGGGGGGGTTTTTAGTGGGTAGCAGGTGCTAATTAATTGTAGTCCCACACTCCCGGCCGAAATACGATTTTTCCGACCCACGAACTATAGGCGCCATCAGTAGGCCGGGGTGCGTAAGGCATTTTCCCCTCCTCTGCGCAAAAAAAATATATATATATATATATATATATAATAAAATGTTTTATTATTAATAAAATTTTCTTTGTAAATAAATGAATTATATACTCAAAATCAAATGGTTTTTCATTATAATATGGAATATTATCATGCTCATAAATAACAATCTATAAAATTCAGTTTACAGGTAGTTTCAACAGAAATTTTATATTACCTTATGTGAATAAGGTAATAAATTTTTTAACATTACTAAAGTGTACAAAAAATAAAAAGTTTATTGTTTACCCATTTACGATGAAGGTGAGAAATTATTGTAAAATTTTAAGACTTATTACAAAAAAAATATATCAACTCAAGAAAAAAAAATTCGCAAAAGCCTTATGTCAAAAATACGCAAAAAAATGTGAAGAAACGGTGCGTAAACGCATTAATGGTCGTAAATGGCTTGAAATTATTGAGACTTTCTATAATATTAAACGGTTAAAATGCCATTTTAAATGAGATTAGAAAAAAAATATTACTAATGGAAATTAAGAGACGATTTTTACATCGAATTTTAACTAAATTCTTTAACTTTACGAAGATATACAGTACAGAAACGTATTTAAAATTAAGAAACAATTTTTTTCACTTATTAAAGTTCAATTATTTTATTTTAATGAATATATTTGACTATTTTATGAATTTTTAAAATCGACTACGTCATAACATTGGTACAGTTATTTGAATTGTAAAAACGAAATTGTGTATTTTTGTTCGAATCCAAGGCGCGCTCGACTTTAAGCTGGCATCGGGCGCCCGGCACTTCAGGGTTGAAGAGACGACAAGGCTAGAGCAAAGGTTCGAGAGAAAATGAGTCGGCAAAGCGACCGTGCGGGGGATTTGTTTTCTGTCCCTTACGCCACACAGTGGGACAGCTGGTGATTCTAGCGCGACAAAATTAAAAAAATGCAATACCCATAAACTATAAAATTAATACTATCAATCTATTTGTATATGCCTTCTTTAGCTATTACAGAAATTAAAACTTGTCTAGTATGAATACTCTTAGAGTACTAGCCGATAATGATTATACTCGTTTTGTTTAAAGATTTTAGAGTGTATATTGAAATTTTAAAAAAATGTTATAAATGTATACACAGGCCATTATTATTTTATTGAAAACTTAGTGTATAAGAATAGTTTTCATTTCTGTAGAAATTACATTACATAATATGTGTTTTGTACTTATTGTTGTTATTTTTTTCATGTCACCATGTTTTATTCTAAATTTCCATGTTTTTTTTTAATTATAACGAAATTGTCGAATTTTCTTGAAAAATGCATATAACATATAATCTATTATAATTTCGTGTGAGTTTTGAAAACGATGAAAAGTTATTAAAATCTAAATTAAAACAAAGTCACATGACTGGAAGTGGTACTTTACTTGAACACCCACTTGTTATTTTTCATATAAACTAGGACTTCAAGAGGAAAAACTATTATGTACTAAATGTCAATCAAATCACGTTGGTACTTTTAAGTTAGTAACATTCATTATTTTAAGTTTGTAACACTGGTGGGTTGGTACTCAATCCAGGCGGTGCGCATTGCGCGCGATTGAGTATGTAGGGATTGGCTAAGGGACGAAGCGAGTGGCGATGAATTTAAGTTAAATAAATTGTTAAAAAAATATCAAGTGGTAAGTGCAAATAAAAAGTGAATGTGTGCAAATTCATAAAAAAATAAAACAGTGTTTGGAAAACCCTTGGAGTGTGCGGACGACTGTTTTAAAATCCGAATTTTATTAAAGTCTTAGTGAAGTTAATAGCATCAGTACTTTTCAGTACTAATAATGGGTGATTTCATCACAAACGGTGAGTTATTTCACGCCTGCTACGCCAATCGAAATATGAGTAAAGCAGAGGAAATTATTATGGAATATTTGTCGTCCAAATTGGTTCAAGATTACACTATGAAACCAAATTAAAGCGAAAAGTGACTACTTTTTGCCACAGTTTACGTGTTAAGTGGCAGAGTTCATCAAGAAATAAAACAACATTTGAAAAAAAGCATCACGTTTGGTTGCAACGTAAATTCGACATAACAATGAAGTCTCAGTTAAATGCACCTGAGGTAATAAACCTTAATACTAATAATGGTCCTGGTAGACCTTCCAAAGATTTTGAATTAAGTAGTATACGGTCAAAACAACGAAAAGTAAAATATTTAACCGATACTGTACCACCTAATGAATTATTGTTTGCAACTAAAACAAAGTTAAATAAAACCGGAAAGCGAGCTGCGGCTGATTTGCTGTCGTTATGTACAGAGCACTCCCCAAATCGCCCTGTAAATATCAGAAACGTTTATCGTGAGAGTCTTACGGATGCTAATAAACCTGTACCTATGACTCCCGATGAAGCGCTTGCTCTATTCATAAACTGCGACCTTTCGAAAACTTCATACTTATCGTTGAGAGCAGAAAGCAAAAAACGCAATGCGAATATATACCCGATGTATCAAAAAATTACTGAAGCAAAGAAGAAATGCTATCCGGACAATGTGACTGTGAATGATTCTGGTATATAGATTTTTATGCTTGAAATGTTTTGGGCTTCATCCTTATTATTAGTATTTATCTTAAACACCTTATTTATTTTTTTTAGGAGCATCAGTACCCTTACAAATGTTGCTAAATCATACATTGCAAAGACTGTTTGTAAATGTTAAAATTCCTTTAGGAATTAATAAGTTAGAATTACATTGTAAATGGGGTGCTGATGGAAGCAGCGGACACTGCGAGTACAATCAAACTCCAGTAAAAACGGAAACCGACATCAACAGTCTACAATGACGCTGATTTATTTTTAATAACTTTAGTTCCAATTTATTTAAGAAATTTGAATGAGGGAAAGCAAGAGATACTGTGGGAAAATCCGCGACCTTCATCTACTCGATTTTGTCGACCTCTAAAGTTAATCTATAAGTAAGAAAGCAGAGAATTGGTTGTATCAGAAATAGAAAATGTTCAAAAACAAATTAATGAGTTAATTCCTCTGCAAATAAGACTGGAAGAAGATCGTATTGTAGAATGCAGTTTCACTTTACATCTCACAATGGTAAACATAATTAAATTTGTGTTTGTTTGAATTTATCTTCATAATAATTTGTGACCTAACTATAGGGAGGGGTTTATATGTGATTTATTTAGATTCTGTAGAAAAAGACTACTTTTCTCTTCTATAGAATCTAAAAAAAAAATAATGTTTTTTTTAGGTGGATGGTAAGACTATAGTTTTTCTAACTTCGGGAACCACCCAAACTTGCTACATCTGCGGTTGCAAACCCACTGAAATGAATCAATTAGAGGTTGTAAGAAAACGTGCCATAAAAGAAAAAAATTTGCAATACGGTTTAACAATTTTGCATGCATGGATTCGATTTCTAGAGTGTATTTTACATATTGGATACAGGCTGAATTTAAAAGCTCCATCTAAGCGTGGTGCAACTCAAGAACAACTAGAAGATATTGAAGCTCGAAAGCAAGATATCCACGAGAAATTGTATAGAACATTAGGGATCCGAGTAGACAAGGTCGTACAAGGTAAAGGTACCTCAAACACTGGCAATATAGGAAGAAAATTTTTCAAAAATTGGGAAAAGGTTTCTGAAATAACAGGAGTTGATAGTGAGTTAATCAGAAGGTTTGGAACAATATAAATTGCACTAGCGAGTGGTCACGATCTTGACAATGAAGCTTTCTCTGTTTACGCTAAAGAAACTGCTGAAATATATGTATCAAAGTATAATTGGTACAGGATGCCAGTATGTGTCCACAAAATTTTGATGCACGGAGGGGAAGCAATTAAAAGGTGTATGTTACCTATAGGTACTTAAACTTTTTTATTTTTGCACAACATAAAGAGTCATTAGACTGTAAAAATGACAATAGTAAAAAGTAAAGCTTAAATTATTTATTGATATAATAGGAATGATGTCAGAAGAAGCACAAGAAACGTGCAACAAAGTGTACAGGAGGGTGCGAGAGAAACATACAAGAAAAATGGATCGCCTTGTGACCACTGAGGATCTGATAAACACAATGTTTGTTTTATCAGATCCTATAATATCATTAAAACGGGGACTTCCGAAACATAAACGCGAAGCATTGCCGGACGAGGTTCTTCAGCTTCTCAAAATTCAAAAAGGCGAAGTAGCAGAAGATAATATAATAAAAAACCAAGAGAAAGACAATAATGATGAAGAGGAAGATCAAGAAGAAAACGATGACGATGAAGAGGAAGCAGAAGAAAATAATTTTGCGTTTTTCTAAACTTTTCGTTAATTTATTTATTTTATAATTACTACTAAAAAAGGTAGTGTGGTTAATAGTCCTTTGCATTCATGCCATTTCGTCAAAATAGAACAACCAATTCAAATTTAATATCTTAAAGCTTTTCATTATTATAAATACTTAGAAAATGATGTCCCTTTATCTCTAGTTGAATTTCTACTTTATATTAAGTATGTGTTCTGCTAAAGTACCATTTCCGGTTGATGGATTTGATTGTGTTTTCCGACGCACGCACACACACTTAATGCTTTGAATGGTTATTAATATCGGTTCTAGAGCCTTAAAAATATACAGATTAATCAAAATCTTGAAGCATATTTTTCATGATTATAATGTTCTCTTCACATAGCTGATAATACGTGAAAGAGTAAAACGATTAACAAACGCACATTTTTATTAGTTTCCTTAAATGATCTTAACTTAATAACAACGCTATATCAATAAATTTCTAACCGTCAGAATTTTGTCGCGCTAAAATCATAATCTGTCCCACTGTGCGCCATGTAGTAAATAAGGTTTGGCCGATAGTACATCACAGTAAAACTACTTGTAGTGTAACGTTATTACTTGTTACGTACAAATTGCTAGCGATTTGTTCCATAGCAACTAGCAACGTTGATAGGTTTTAATCAAAATAAAGTAAACAATCCAAATCATAATGTACAATGGACATTGTACATTGTAAGTCACTATCAGCGACAGAACATTTAGTTTGTAAATATATCGTTTGAAGTCTCTTTAGCGTCTTTATATTAATCCAGTAAATAGTTTCTCAAGCCGTCTTGTGTAGCGTGAAGTATCTTATCACTAAAGGATACATTTTAATGTTACCGTGGTTTACTGCATCTGTAGCTATTGAATAAAATGTGTCTTGCTCAACCAATCACTTCACGGCTGGTTCTATGGATAGAGGAGCCAGTATGGAACTTGCTATGCTTTAGTCCTTATTAATTTCATGTCACCAGCAATTTTGGAGTCCGGGTATATGATAGGAGCCAGTTTAGATGTGCAATCTAACGAAAGGTAAGATTGTCCATGCACTATGTTATGATAAACGTTTGTAAGTTCTGCTGCAGGAATTTTCTTCGATGATGACGTGCCCGCTTGGCATCCAAAGAAGTCCGCAACAGATTGCTTGGTTTTCACCTGTTTGGCTCTATCCTGATGTTCGACATCCCTGTCATGCTGTTTTACGTCATGGAGTCAGCCACTGGCCACTTTGAAGTGCATTTTGCACAATGTGCAGATAGCTTTGAACACATTGTTCTCACAAGGTTTTATCCAAAACTAAGTAGTCCCCAATCATGCTTGTATTGGCAAAGGCGTTTACGTTTTTTAGAAGTAACTGATTCGCCGCCACTGTACGTGCCCACATTTTACATTGCACAAAAATACAACAAAACGAGGATATACGAATTGAAACGAATGAACTGACGCGGCCGATCGGTGATCGTAGACCCGCTAGTAATACTTCCCAACTCGAAACATTTTCGCGGTTAGTTTTAGAAACCTCTCGCGCACCTCTTAACTCCTTTGCGTGTTCTCTTGTTGGTTGTATCTTGCTGCTGCTTCCAGTTCTATAATCAGGTGACTCAGTCTGGGGTGGTTCGGTAGTGCATATTTGTGTCCTTTGTTGAGGAAAATCTGTTCTTGAGGTGACGGTTACGTAGGTTAGGTTTGTTGCTCTAGGGTGAAAAGTGAACGATTCCTGTTGTTGAGTTAATCGTAGTTTCTCTTCTTTATTTCTTTTTTCAACCATGAGTTTGTCTATCTTTCTTTGTTTTCTTCTGCAATTATCGAAAAGGATACCGTTCTTGTGTTCTTTTGCCTGTTCTATAATTTCTTGTAGCTCAAAGTAATGTAATCTATTAGTGAGTGATATATAAATAAAAGTAGTCTGTTGTGGTCTATTTTTATGTCTTGTTTCTTTATTTTATTATTGATATGCTTCTCTCTTATTTGCCGTTTCTGTGTACTATTCAAGTGATGAGGTAACTTGTATTTAATGTATGTCGGAATCAGCTTGTTGACAGATATAATCTTATCTAGAAGAATATATCTAGAAGAAAATGATTTGTATGTAAGGTAAGTAAAATATGTTGTATATAAAGAATATAACTAAAAATTGTCTTTTTTTTGGAAATATGTCAAAAATGATTATGAAATAAACTTTAAATTTACACTTCGTCACAAAAGTACTGACGGTCTACTGTGATGGTGGTTGGAGTAACCGGTCGTATGGGTACAACTACAACGCGGCTTTTGGAGTGGTAAATCATAAACGTGTTTGTATTTTCTTTTGGATTGCAATTTTAAAGGTTGTTATAATAGGCACAAGAACAGGAAAAATATTGTTCTTGGGAGTGCGAATCAAGTATTGTTCAATTTGTGCTCGTGCACAAAACCAAAACAGTGTAGTTGAGCACATTTGTTTTAAAAACTGGCAAGGATCCTCCTTAGCTATGGAAACAGATTTAATCGTTGAAGGATTTTGCAAAAGTGTAGAATTCCATGGATTCCAGTGTTTTATATCAAATACAGCGAACATGGGTGTGGAGTTGAAAAAATCGAATGCACAAACCATGCAATAAAAAATTATGGAAAATCCTTGCATAAAATAAAGATGGATTACCTAGCAAGGACGTAAATATATTACCGTCCCAATTATAAAAGAATTCCAAAAGAGCACACAAAGCAGAACCACCGATCACGTGTTTAAAAATCACCAGTTGTAGTGGTGATTTTGCAAAGAGAGTGGCGTTGTAAACGTAGAAACGATAAACCGCTTGAGATTAACTGAAATTTTATATCACATTAATGGTATGGTATTACTATGTATTATTACGACATACAGGTGATTGAAAAGTAGGCAGCAAAATTGAAATCCCGTGTAGAGCAACCAATTTCAAGTTGAACTGAATGAATAAAATATCACACCCATATAAAACTAATGTCGAATATCTCGAAAGCAAAAGCCGACCAGAAAAACTTTATTCTTTCATTTCGACTTGAAATTAGTTGCTGTACATGGGATTTGAATTTTGCTGCATACTTTTGGATGACCTGTATACTATTACTAATTGTAATTATTTCTACATAGGCGCAATAAAAAATTTATTAAGAAAAGCGTGTAATTGATTCACAATGAAGTGAACAATAAGGCAGAACTGTATTGGTATGTCGTTTTTGGCAAAATTGAACTGCGGAAAAAGGTTAAATTTAACCCAGAGAGGTTCATTCCAAACGCGAGCACATATAACAGCATTGCGCTACAATGAAGGTATTTTATTTGTTTCAAATTATCGCTAATAAAATTATTGTATATTAATTAATGTTGTTGACTTTTGTATCGTAGGTCATTCATGGCAAAAGTATGGCTTACAAAAAGGTGGTGGTGGACAGGTTGGGCAGCAATTTTTAAGATACATTGAGGTTTCACCAGAGCAACGCAATCAAATAGCAGAGTAAGCTCTCTGCCCAGTATGCTTGTGACACTTATATTCAGGGAAAAAAAACTCGACTAATTGCTAAATTAGAGCTAAAAGACGCCAAATGACAACTTCTCAAAATTTAATATATCGGTTACTTTATAATAAACTATTTAAAAGTGCCGGTATGATATGATAGTGAAAAAGAAATAGTGGCTCGTGCAAGATTAGAAAGGAAGTTTCGCGTTACAGTAAAGCCTGCTGACTTATTTGTAGATATTGATAATAGCTTTTTGGAAGCATCACCGGATGGTATTGTTAATCTATATTGAAAATTTAAAAGTAATTATTTTTTTCTGGTATACCTATAGGTCTTATAGGCGACGATTCTATTATTGAAATAAAGAGCTTGTACAGCGTTCATAAAAGTGGAATGACATTATCCGAAGCCGTTACAGTAAAAAAAATATATGCTTAGAAAATGTGAATGGAGAAATACGGCTGAAAAGTATTTGAAAAGTAAACTATTGCTGCTTTTTTATAGTCTACAAGAACATATTATGCTGTCAAAATAACTTGTTAGCTGATTTTTCTTACTGACCGAATATTAAAAAAAACATTTAATTAACACCCATTGTTTAATATTATTTAATTTTTAAGTTCTATTTTCTATAACGCTAATTAATTCTATCCGCTGGATAATAAAGTTTATTTATGTTATTATGTTTCGCTTTTTATTTTGGATTAATATTGTTTTTTAAACATCCATACAATTAATATACGCATAATATCCGAAAATTGCTTATTGTTGGTAAACTGCATTAAAAAGAAAAATTTCTAATTAGCGCCATCTATGAGGCGGATGACAAAGCTTTGATTTTTGACAAATCTGTATAAATCAGTAAAAGATTTATACAGATTTCTTTACGAATTCCCAATATTCCGACAAGATCGCACATTTTCTATTTTACCCAAATTTCGAGATAATAACAATTCAATTTTACGTTTAGTTACACGTAATCTCTTCCTACATTCTACGAGTATCCTTGAAGCGTTATCGTCTCAATTTAGTGTTTACTTTTACAACGCGGAAAACTTCAATGTGTAGAAAAATGTGTGTACTTCAATTTTATGCATTCACTTTTCCATAATAATTTGCCATGAAGTTGTAACTTGGGTAAAAACCCTTGTAATATGTTAGAATCGTATGTAGAATAAAATGCATTCTTTGAACATAAAGCTCTTGAAAATCAGTCGATGTCATATATCGGTAAGGATGGCAACATTGATTCAGGTTCACGTAAACCAAGTATTAACTGCATCATACTTAAAATATTAAATTATCTTTACAATTAAATACTGTTCTTAACAAATATATAAAAAAATAATTAGAAAAATAAATTGTGTCTAAAAATGTAGAATAATTTAAATCGTGCCATCTATTAACGGGAAACAAAACTATATTTGCCGCCAGGTGTTGTCAGTGACGCATGATGCATGAGCTTTTTCGTTGACATCGCATAACCACGCGTAACCATTCTTGGCATTCTTGCTTTCCGTTTAAAGCGTTTAAAGAAGAAGTTTCTTCTGTGGTGTTAGCAGTTTTTATCAAAAACAACGTTGTAGAAATGTCCAAATATTGCATATGGAATATTTCCAAATGTTTCTTGTAATGTTTACGCGAAAACTTCCATCAATTGTCATCAAATAAACACAAAAAAGGCAGATTTTTAAGTCTGCATTTCGAAGATGGATGAGGTAAGAATTTTTATAAAAAAAATTTATAATGAATGAAACCACATATCAATACATATTATATTTTATAGTATGACCTACTATGACCGACTTCTTAATAAGAGGCATATCATTTAGTAGCATTTAGTAGGATGCAATTATGTCAAAAAGAAGTTATGTCTTTAATATTATTAAATTAATTTAAGCGAATTATAACTTAAAAAGAAACAGAAATAAGCCATACAGGAATAAGGGGTTCCCTCCGATCCGGCTGGTGTGGGTGCCAGGCAGGATGTTGTGTCTTTATGTTATCTACAGGAATAATTCAAGATTAGGAGTCTGTCTTAAAAATCAATGATTTTTAAGACAGACTATCGTCTTATTCTACTACTATCGTAAAGACCGAATTATCACTAGTTGAAGTTAAAATTTCAAAAATTTCACTTCTGTATAAGTAAATAAAAATCCTCAAAAGTGCTCTTGGGTTCATTATCTTAATAGTGATTAATAGTGAAATTGTAAGTATTTATAGTTATGTAATTAAGTAGTTTTATAAAAGAGATGAATTTCTCCATATTTCTCGGGGGTAAATACACAAGAGCTTGACTTTTAATCCGATAATTTTATTTTTACACGAAAGTTTTGTTACCATGGAAATAACTCGAAATCAAAAGCATGATAAAATCGCGACAGCTTTAGCTGGAGCGATTTTATCTTTTAATTTTGATTGAGAGTTATTTCCAAAGCGTAACAAAACTTGAGTGAATTAAAAATAAAATTATCCTGATTTAAAATCAAGCTCGAGCGTATTTTAGGGAGATTAATACACGACAATTGCACAATTTATCAACAATTTTTAATTATTTATTAACTATTTTTGACTTACAGTGCCGCACTTTATTATTGGCACAGCAATAGTTTTTCATTTCACGACTGTTTTTAAACCAAATTAACAAAGGTATTATGTGAAAGTATCTTTTCTATATTGTTTAATTAATTAAATACTCTATGCAGTTATTTTTGTATAAAAATTTATTTTTAATAATCTGTTTTAAATTAAATTGACAAACTAGTGCTTATTTTCAACGCACAAAATTATTGGCACAGTTAAAAAACAACTATTTTAAAACTGCCTTAAACTAAATTAGTATTTTGTAGGTAACCCTTTTTGTTTGATAACGGCCTCCAAACGCCTTGGCATGGAGTGAACCAAATTTTGGGTTGTTTTCTGCTCAATATTGTACCATTCCTCTAACAATGCCTGTTTCAGCTCCAACCTGTTAGTAATTGGAAGCTTTTTGACCCGTCTATCCAATTCCTCCCACAAATGTTCAATCGGATTAAGATCTGGAGACTGCGGTGGGTGTGGTAAGACATGTGGGGTATTATATGCCAGCCACATACGCACGATATGAGCCGAATGCTTTGGGTCATTATCGTGTTGAAATGTGTACGTGGGCGACAAATTTAACTTTTTGATACTTTTATGGAGGTTTTCTTTTAAAATATTTAAATAATCTGACTTATCCATAATACCGTCTATAAATACTAACTCGCCTACCCCTGCAGCTGACATGCAGCCCCACACCATCACCCCTCCTCCACCATGTTTCACTGTTGGTGCAAGATTTTCTTTATCAAACGCTGTATTGGCTCTTCTCCATACTTTAATACGACCATCAGATCGGAAAATGTTGAACTTACTCTCATCTGAGAATAGTACTTGATCCCAGAATGTATTTGGTTTATTCTTATATTCCTTTGCGTACTCCAGGCGCTTCTTTTGGTTACGTACAGATATTAGTGGCTTTCGCCTCGCAACACGCGCTCTATAACCAGCCTCGTGTAGCACTCTTCTGACGGTTATGGGATGAATATCTTTACCAAAATCTTGTTTTACTTCAGTAGCAATCTGTGTTGACGTTATTTTTGGATCTGCTTTGACTTTTCGGATAATCTGCTTGCGTTCCCGATCGTTTAATGTTCGGGGACGGCCAGTACGCTTAATACTTTTGAAATTTGATGCTTTTTTAAATCGGTCAATAACACTGCGAATAGTATATCGGCTTCTGTTCGTTATTTCCCCAATTTCAGTATACGATCTGCCTTGGTTGTGCAAATGAAGAATTATTTTGCGCTCTGATTCTGTTGTTTCTTTCTGTTTTCGACCCATTTTCATATTTAACTAATACTTTAGTTGATAAAGACAAGATGGAATTCGATTTAAAAATTAAATTAACTGTCAATAGGGGGAAATACGAACACACAGTTAGGATGTTTGACATTTCGGCTAAGCATATAATGTACGTTTGTACCAATTGTTAAGTGTGCCAATAATTTTGTGCGTTGTAAATAAATACTATTTTGTTAATTTAATTTAAAACAGATTATTAAAAATAAATTTTTATACAAAAATAACTGCATAAGGTATTTAATCAATTAAACAATATAGGATAAATACTTTCACCTAATACCATTTGTTAATTTGGTTTAAAAACAGCCATAAAACGAAAAACGATTGCTGTGCCAATAATTAAGTGTGGCACTGTACATAATTATAGTTGTCAAAAATGTGACGTAAACAAAAGTATATATATTATATGGTAGTCGCGTTTTAATCAGTTATAAAATATCACGTGATTTATTCAGTTGAAAAACCTAGGTAACTTTTATCCACTTAGAAATTCACGTTATTGGTCGAAATTTTAAACGATCGTTACTCTGTTTGGTTGTATATTATTGGAGTGCATTAATCAGAATTAAAAATAAAATAAAAAAGGGGAAAAGTAAAACTTTTTATGAGAAATAATATTTAGGTAGAAATCCACTAACACGTTTTAAAGAACATGTTAAAGACAAAAATTCTACTATTTTTAAACACCTTTTAGAATCTAATCATAAAATAAGACTTAAAAACATAAAATTAATACATCACCAACCTAAATAGTTAAAACTAGACTTGCTAGAAGAATTTGAAATGTCGAAACAATCGAAAAACAATTCTGATAAAAGGTTTTTAAAAAAAAAGACCACTTTTCCTCCATAATTGTTATAAATTAATCAATCTGAGACGTTTCGGGAACACCTCCCATCTTCAGTCTACAAATAGTCACTCGTAATATTATCTACAAAAAAACCACATCAAAAGACCATAAAAATCTCAAACCACACAAAAAAAATACAAAAATTAATCGGTGTCGAATGTTAAAAAAGTTTACCTCTAATCTTGATATGATGATTTAAAAAAACAATATTTTAAAATTACTTTGCATACATGTATGTGCGTCATATTGTACAACTGTTTTGAAATACCATTGTACGAAGTTTCAAGGTTAATTTTACTACCCAAAAACTGGAATTCGTTCTTCCTTTCTACCACTCCCAAACGTCTTCTATCTATCTCGCTTTATATATTTAATCTATCTAAGATATTCGCGTAATGCGCTCCAATTATCCCAACATCAGTTTTGAAATTGACTGCGTGATTGATATTTTTAGTTATATAAATTGATTCTAAATTTTTCCTTATTAAGGTATTATTATTTGTATTGAGAATCTTGGGGTTTTCAAAGTCAAATTTGTGGTTTAATAGTACAGAATGTTGACACAATGCTATTTTATTATTTATTTTGATCTGTTTTGAGTCATATTGATGTTGTTGAATTCGTTTTTTCAGGTGTTGTTTTGATTCTCCAATATAAACTTTATCACAATTCATACAATTTAATTTATAAACGGTATCGACCTCGTCTATCATCTTAATTTTATCCTTCATATTTGAAATCAATGTGTTTATTTTATTGTCATTGTATTTTGCAAATTTAATTTCTTTAAAATCATGATCTCTGAATACTGAAGTTATTTTATTCGTTAATGACGGTATGTATTTAATCTTACAAAACTTATTCAAATTTGTTATTTTATTAGTTTCGTCATTTATATTTCTATTATCTTGTTCACTATCATTCTTCTGATTATGTTTATCGAAATAGTGTGTAATTAATGATTGGCCTTCTGTTTTATCTTTTGTTTTACTTCTTAAAAAATATTCTTTTTTATATTGTTCTGTAGGTCTCGATATGTGAGAAGTTGTATTGTTATCTTGATTATCATTGTCAATAGAATTTTTAATTCTATACCAAGCATCATTGACTAATCTTTTAGGGTAGAAATTTTCTAATAAAATGTTATATAATTGTTTTCTTATTTCTTTTGGGAAGGCATTGTCTGTAACTGAGATAGCTCTTTTTATGTAATTGTTCATGGTATTAATGATTTGGGACTTAGGGTGATTGCTATGAAAATTTAACAGTCTATTGCTAGCAATTTCTTTTTTATACCATTTCGTTGCAATTGAGTTGTTGTTTCGATTCATAACCAGAACTATATCCAAAAAGGGTAATTTATCATTATCGGGCGTTTCTACTGTAAATTTCAATCGATCATTGTAACTGTTGAATGTGTCCAATAGTTTTGGATATTCATTCTTGGGTAAGATTAGTAACAGATCGTCTATGTACTTAGCAATTAGTATCGGTTTTATTTTGGTTGTTTTTAATTGTGTTGTTATTAAATCGTTCAACACTATACCACTCAAATTCACGCTCAAACTGGACCCCATTGGAAGACCGTAAATTTGTCTGTAATAGTTATTATCCTGTTTAAAATAGCTATTAAACGTGCAAAGTTTAATACCTTCAATAAACAATTTTTTATTTTTAATTACAGTGTGATCTTCTATATGTTCCCAGTTTATTTCTACTAATTCTATCATTTTTTTGTAAAGGTATGTTTGTGATCATATTTAATATATACCGCAAATTCGTATGATCGCCCGTCAACTATAATATATATATACTATATATACTATAATATTTTTCGTTCACACCCATAACATAGGTTCTTTTTCCAAATTTTTAATGTTAATTATTTGAACTTTTTTATAGAAAATATTTTATATTTTAAGAAGAATAACTTCCATACTTATAAACCTTGGCATATATCAAGATTAGGAGTCTGATTTAAAAATCTATGATTTTTTTTAATCGATAGGAAATGAGTCAAGAGGCGTAAATGATAAAAAAAGTGCGGAAAAGTGTAGTACTTACCGAAAAATAACTTTAAAGTTGCGATTTGACGTTTCGTTTTGGAAGTTAAAAGCAATGTTAAATATGCATTTTCGTATTAAATCCTAACCTGACATTGTTTTATTTATAGCCACGCACAAAATAAAAAGTTATTTTCACTAAACTTATTGAGATTACAACATATTTTCAGATGAAAACCTTATTTCTTAGGCTATCAATGCATAACGACAATTACCTGTCGTTAGATAGAATTGTTTCAACTAAATGTGTGTTAATAGACTTTGTGTTAATAGATTGTGTATCAATTGATCTGTCAAACTACTGAAATATCTTTATCTATAACTATTGAATTATCTATTCGTTATACATTTGATTTTTGACGGGTAATGACACCCATTACTCATGACTGACAAAGTGTTGAATAATGAAGCCATTATAGTGAGTTTAGACATGCATGGATTTAGTGGCGCCAATAAAAACTGGCGCGCCAGTAAAATTAAATTGCATGTGTAAACATCAACTGGCATGCAAGTTGAAATCATGCATGCATGGATCAGAAAAGTTTGCACCCTTCTGAAATTACTGGCGCCAGTGATGAGTCTAAAAACATGTAACCATGACAACATAGATTACTATCCACAAAAATACAAAATTTTTTAATGTCAAATTTAGGTTATGTTATGACACGATCTTTTCGTCGTTTCTTTTTCTGTATTTCTTTTATCTTTTTTTCCACTAAAAGTTTAGCGACTATTTTGCATGCTTTGGAAAGTTTACTCAACATATTGTACTCTGTGCAATACACTTTAAAAATGAAACTGGCGTATCACTTATTTTTGTTTTCCCACATGTAGTGTAAACCTTTACTGGCGTGCAAATAGAACTGGCGCAACTACTGGCGCCACTAAATCCATGCATGTCTAAACTCACCTTTATTCCACAGTTCTGACACGGCCTACTAATCAAAAAAATAAAATATTAACAGAAATGACAGCTTTCTTATATTGAGGTTATGTCTGAAATGTCTATCAAGTTTTTTTTTTCTTGATTTTTTTTTTTTCAAAATTAAATAGTTGTAGATAAAGTATAGTATTCAACTTGCGTATAATGGATGTTACTCAGATTACAACACTCGCTCGCTCGTGTTGCAACTTTATCTTCGTAGGTAACAGCCGCCATTATACGCTTGTTGAATAATATACTATTAAAATTCGGTTTGATAACAATTGCACAAAGGCTTGAAGTTTGGTAATTTTAAGCTATTTAATCTAAGTACAGAGTCACCGCTTTGTACTTTAAGTACAGATTGATCTTAGATTACTTATCGACAGACAAAGACCGGTTTTAGATAGAGAAAGAATCAAGCTTTTAAATGGCGCATTTAGTTTTTCGCTATCTCTAATAATAAGAAAGATATCAGCTAAGAAAATAGATAGAAAATTACGGATACAAGTTTGTTGCTATCGAACAAGTGGAGGAGGCTGGAAACTAGAATTCGTAAACATAAAACTAACGAAAATTCCAATATTTTTAAGCACCACATAAAGACTGAACATAATATAAATTATGGAGGAGTTGAGCTTTTACATTCGTGTAACAAATTATAAAAATAATTATAACTATCTACTTATGAATGAACAAGTTCAATTTTTCCATAAACCCATCTTGGTATAATTTTACAATATACATGTTGCTTAAAAATCGTCAATCTTGCTTTTATCGATGTAAAATCGCCCAAATAAGAATTTTGTGTAGAAATTAGATTTTGAATTAGGTTAATTTACTTTTAAACTAGAGAGAATTTCCCAAATGTCGGATTAGATAGATATGGAGAAGGGTGTGGGTCAAATATAAACACCAGCTATAAAAATAAGAATAACTATAGGAACTCAATCTATTTTTACAATTGATGACTATTGTTTATTCTGTTCTTAGCGTTACCTAGGTTGCACTACGAGGAAATGAACAGAGACGCAAACCAAAAATAAAGTATAACTAGATATACTTTATAATTTGTAATAGAAAAATTTAAGGTTCGTTATCGGATGGATACTCATTTGCGATTTCCTCCAGGTCCCGTTGCTCAGCTGGCTTCATAGGGTCGTACTTACGTAATTGCAACTATTCGATAAAATTCTTTTATTACCGTTTCTAACTCCTCCATAGTTAATCTGATACTTGTAATTACTGGTTATTGCGCTCATTTGTTTCTGTTCAGTGTCTTTCTTGTGGTATAGGGGTCGGGGTAACTTAATCGCATCTTGACTATTTATGTTTAACAGTTCCATGAAGTGTTCCTTCCATCTCTCCCTCAGTATTAATCCGTTTTTATCCTTTACAGGGCTATTTTCAACTGTTTGTTTTCCTAGCGAGTTTTCTAAGGTCCATATTTAAAAAAAAAATATATTTGATTTTCCTTGCTGTTTATTTTCATCCAGTTTCAACCAGTGTGATGGTCAGAAGAAAGAAGTCTGGTTCACATTGCTGTTTCTTTTATATCTACTACATACAGGATGTTTCAGATTTTTGTAGCAGGACTTTAACAGTCGATAGATCTTTTAAAATTAACACAAAAACTTCATATAAACATAGGTCGACAAACGCTTTGTTTTAAAGATATAGGGTGTTGAAGTAAAAATTTTTAATTAATTTTTATTTAATATTATTAACACGTGTATTTCAACCGATTCTATTCAAATTTGGTACACCGAGGTTTTTTGGCATGAGAAAGACGATTATCGAGTCCGTTTTACTATAGCCGGAAGAGGGTACAAGAAAATTGAATTTAACACGTTAACGAATAAGAAAAATGAATTTAACACTGATCAACAACTACTGGTGATTTGACACTTGATACAATAAACTAAAACATTAGTGAACTTACCTACTTTGTTTCAATGGCAAACATTATTATGCCTATCTTTAACAATCCTCTAAAAACATTGGTCTGTATCGAATAATAAAAAGAGGATTATCTTGAAAACGATAAACTTTAGCACATTTTGATAAGAGTACCCATTTTGCTTAAAAAGTACCGAGAATAAGAATTTTTATTCAAAAAGCCAAAAAATATACTGTCAGAAAAGTTATTGTTATTTTAATCCGTAAAGAATACGTTAAAGAGCGCTCTCTACCGGTTATAGTAAACCGGACTCCATAGTCGTCTTTCTCATGCCAAAAAACCTCCGTATACCAAATTTGAAAAGAATCGGTTGAAATACACGTGTAATATTAAATAAAAATCAATTTAAAAAATTTAATTTGAACATCCTGTATCTCCAAAACAAAGCGTTTGTCGACCTATGTTTATATGAAGTTTTTGTGTTAATTTTAAAAGATCTATCGACTGTTAAAGTCCTGCTACAAAAACCTGAAACACCCTGTATAATTTTTGCAACTTCTAGTATAACTTAAACTAAAACTAGAACTAACACTAGCACTATCACTAGAACTAGCACTAGACGTCACTTCGAACTTGTTTCTGAAGAAGGTTGCAACATGGCATCCGAAACATCAAACATTTTTTCAAAAAACGCACGTTTTAACCCGAAAGTTTCTAGTTCTCGGTCTAGTGTTAGTTCTAGTAATAGTGCTAGTGTTAGTTCTAGTTTTAGTTTAATTAACACCGGCCGTGAAAGCCTTCGTACTTCTAGTATAACTGTTTCGAAATGATTCCATTTGTGTTCAATATCGCCCATCTCCATTTAAATTAATCTATTTTCAGCCAATTTCTTTGTTAGAACTTGCTCATCCCTTCCCTAATTATATCCGTTCACAATAAATATATAATTTTGTATTTGTTAACAATTTTTCTTTGAAAGTACTAATCTATAACTCTCAGGATAATTTCATATTTTCCCTGCATACCTTTATTAGTTTCATTTAAACACTAAATATACATATCAGCAATAAATTCAATTCAAACGGCATTTTTAAGTATTCAAAATGACTTGGCTGTGTAACATTATTTCAGTTGTCACTTATGTCGACTTGGTTGATAATTCTTTCTCCATAATCGCATTTTCTTCCACGACTTAATTGCTTAATTACGACGAAATTACCCAACAAGAAGATATTATCTTCGTCTTCCAACACGCATAAGTTTAGTTTAAATTAACATTAATAATGAAACTACTAAAGTTTTAACATAAATGCCGTAACCAATGTAATGTAAAACGTAAGTTTTTTTCAATTGCCATAATTTTCTACCACTATGTACCATGTGAAAGTATTCACAGTAATTATTTTTTCTAATAACTATGAAGTGTCGAACAGATAGTACATATAAATTATTGAATTACAATACTTATTAATTAATTAATTATATACTACATGTTTTTCTTTTTGTTTCAGCTTGTGTGTGAATCACCTGGATTTATGATGATCAATCATTGTGCAACTAAAATGGGGCCATTACATTGATAGTAAATATTTTGTCTCATGTTCAATGGAACTTCCTTTAGTAGGTTTATCAAATTAATTTTGAAAAATGAAAATTGATGCTGAATGTGACTTTCCCCTGTCACATGTGGGTTATTTTTATACTAACATAAATTTGTGTATTATTTCCACAATATGCTGCTGAGATGTCTCAATAATTTCATATTTGAGAAATTTGTTAGGAACCAGTCTTTTATGGCTGTGCTATGGATAGGTGCGCAAGCGTTCTACCAAGATTGATTTCACAGAACTTGAATAATTCTTTGCGGAACGCTCGTGTACGTGCAACCTGTACATTTTGGGATCTGCTTTTTTGATAATTTGTTTTATTAAAGTTCCCAAAATATTACTCTTCCTTATAACTCTGCTTACTTTTCTGTGTACTGGATATGACGTAACTATTAATTAATTATTTTGAGTCCTTCAAACTTCTGTATAAGTATAATTTTTAAAATTATCTCAATGTTTTGAATTTGAAGAATATGTTGCTATCATACTTGAGTCATGATGCTCAATGTCGATAATGATTGTTGGAAACAGACTCCTCTTGGCCAAAGAGGTTGAGATGAGATCTTTTCGAGATATATTTCAGAATGTATTTCACCATTATAACTATAAGATATAAGCCGATCTTGCTTATAAAATGCACAGGCTGGTTCGCTAGAAATGCGATTATTTCAGGTTCTTTGTCGAAAATTATGATTACTGTTTTGTGCAGTGGTTCCAGGTCAAACTCGGACGTTGGAGCTTTTCTTACTAAAAATGTTCAAATTAAAACAGTTCAGAAAGAAAAGCAAACTGAACCACTAATAAAGTTCAAGCTTGTACTAGTATGCTATATAAGACACGTTAGTGTAGATTTAAATAAGATAGAATAAAAAAGTAATTATGAACAAAAACGAAGTTATTTAGAAGAATAATAATTTGAAATGTATGTGCTCGAACTGCAGTTGCTGGTATAGCTATATGTGTATACAACTAACGCTCGTAAAAATGCCAATGTCAAAATTCTTACTTTTGAGTAAATTAAGAAAATAGATTTTCCATTTTTTTTAGCTCAATGCAAGTCGTGCTCAGTTTACTTCATTGAAGTCAACGTTTGATAATTATATGTGTCCATGTAGAACACTTTACCTGGATTTTCTAGTCGATATTGCATAAACTTGAATAATGACCACTTAACAGATTGTCCTAGACCAGGTATGGCGAACCTTTTTTGATGTCCGTGCCACAAAGTCATAAAAATTCTCTTTTAAATATGTGACGTGCAACAATAAAGTTTCATTCGAAATATTAGCGTGGTGAAACTATACGTAAGTATAATTAAATAAACAAATAAAAGCAATTCTTTAAACAATTTTTTTATTAATAAATGTTTTACAAGAATTGTTTTTAATGTGATTTTTGTTGCTGTACACAAGATGATAAAGATTTAATATCTGGTTCATATTTAGTTAATTTCAACAGTACGCATGCATAACTCGACTCATCCGTCATTCTATTCCTATATTTATTTTTTATAAAATTTCATTCTGAAAATAGATATTCACATGCCCACGTCGATGAAAATATTGATAAAATTGCCTTTGCTAATATTTTTAAACAATTAAACGTGTCAGGATTTGAATTCGATATAGTTAGAATTTCATTCTGCAATTTTATTTATTTTATCCAATAATCGATTACTTTCAATAATTTCTAAATCATTTCTTAAATCAACATTTTGGTAGAACAGTTTAGCTTCGGATCCGCAGAAGCGACTTAAAAACATTATGTTATCGAATTTCTTTTTTGGAATCGGAATTGGGCCCTCATAAAGTAGTTCTGGTTCCTCTGCTTCTCGGTTTCTGTTCTGTCCAACACCCGTCTTCTTCTTCTTCTTGTCCAGTATAATGTCAGATTCCCAGCCCCCAGAATAAGATTCCCGTAACTGTACTGTCCGTGGATGTTGTTTTTCAAAGAGAATCTCAATAATGGGTCTGGTCTGAAAAGAAGCTTTTTTTTGTAGGACGTGGTCAAAAAGTATTTACTCCAATGTTTAAAGAGGCTCCTATCACATTCGATTACTGTAAATGGGGAAGGTTTTGAGCGTGATGTTCGTACATGTTCATTCCACTGTGAAGGCTGCTCAATTCTATCTTTTGTGTTGATAAGGCCCATATTTTTGTCACACTCCATGTAACTATGTCCCCTAATTGGAAACGTAACTTGAACTGTATCGAAACGATCTAGGTCATGAACAAGGTGATGAAGAGATCTGAATAGCGTATAATTTTTATTTTGCCCGGCACAACTGTCGCAAAATATATCAAGGTGTCTTACTTCAGGTGACAAAATGTTTTTGCAAAAGTGGTAAAGCATAGAGACCACATCATCTGCTCCCTTTTTTGCAATGGTCTGATCATATGTGAAAAAGTAAGATTCGGCGGTAGAAAGAACATGGATATTGAACATATAAAATGACAACTGACGTTTATAATATACGTCATTTGTTGGAATATTAGGCACCGGCAGATTCTTCATAAAATCCATGCAGATAGATTCATAAGAGGCAGATTTTCTTGCTTTTTTCTTTGCTAATCTTTTCCTCTTATAAAACATTTTAGCTTTTCTCAAATGTAACTCGTTAAGTACGGTTAAATTCCGTATATCCTTTTCTTTTGCGATGCACTCTTCTGGTGTACAATTTTCTTTTTCTTTTTGAAGGCATGACACCTTAGCCTGGATTTCGTCGCAGTTCGAGCAGGTGTCTGTTCTTGGATACCCAAATGAAATATTATATTGGGTATTAAAAATATTTCTGTAACATTCGTATGACGGGATTTTCTGGATTTATATCAGTGTACATATTGTGCAATTTTTTAATCGAAACATCATCAGGTAAATATAAATGTTTGGAATCATGCAAGCTATAGTGTGATTTCCTACCTTTTAGAGACTGAATATGGGAATGAATCCTTTCTATTGTTTGGTCTGACAGTTTGTGTTTACTATTTTTGTGTTTACACCTGTTGTCGATTGGAGGATTTCCTGTTGTAATGAGTGAATGTTGGATAGTCCTTATGATCTGAGAAGTTATCCCAAAAATTGAAAGAAATGCCTTCCTGCATATAGGAACCTCAATCGCATCTGTTTCACGTACCAATCTAACTTTGTAACAAAATGCGTGATTGTGCAAGTTACTGTCTGCTTCATTTTTTCGTGGTCTTCTACGTTTTATCTGATGAATTGAAATTAAGCCAGCTAAATAAGCACTTTGATTGTTTTTCGATCCCAGCAAATTAAAATCTTTTAACAAACCGTCTCTTTCTTTAACGGATACTGTTTCAAAACATTTTAAACGCTTGCAGGAGCAACTGTCACCACACTCATGGCTAGCAACACGTAACCTCTTATTAGCAGAACGTAATCTTCCTGTAACTTTCCTTTTTTTGTATTTCGTCCAAAACTTACAGACGTCTCATTTTCGTCTTCACTCGACATTATTAGCACTGTATTAAACACGATCAGTAAGTCAATAAGAAAATAAAAACTTCAAGCACAAACACATTACAACGAAATAACTTGTCACACTGACGCAATCGGATGCAAACGTCACATTTATGCAAGCCTGCTTGATGAGTCCGGTGGACTTAGAATGTTCTTTCGTTGCACACTCAAATTTCAAAGCCGATTTCTATGGACTAGGATTGATATTTCATTATGTGGGCTTGATACAAAGCTAGAGTCATGTCGTCGCTAACAGATGGCACCAAAATCTAAAAAATGAATTTTTGTGACTTAGTATGTTCTTCCCCTGGGATTTCGCATCGCGTACACTGTATTTTAGACTTTTTATTGTTATTTGTGTTGCTGCAAAAGCGACATCGTCTATAAGCTGGAAGAGGTCCAGGCTAGTGATGGGCACTATCGAATAAAAACTATCGAATAATTCGATAGTTGGTAAGTATTCGAATATTTCGATTGTTGTTACCAACTATTCGAATATTCGATTAGTTATGAACACTATAGAATAATTCGATTGTTGTCAAGTATTCGAATACATCGATGTTATAGAATTTATTCAAATGTTTGAATAACTATCATAATATTCGTTGATTTCTGAAACAGATTATCAAGCAAACGAATAAATAAAATGAAAATATAATTATTTTCATTTTAGTCGAATGCAAGTTATTCATTCAGCTGTTCTAGAAGAATCGCTGATCATACAATGAACAGTCGTCTGATAGTTGACTGAGACTCAAAGTAATGAGTTGAATCAAGTGAGGGAAACTATGGACAGTATGGACATAATGAGGATTTTGGCGTGCATTATAATTCAGTAATAATTAATTTTATAAATAGTACACGTTAAATAATTTATTTATAAATAAATACACTATTCTAGAAAAATGTATGACAAAAATGACAAATATATTAATTAAACAAATTTATATTACTTGTTGTATTCCTTCGGTTGAAATAAGAGTGCTTGCTTTCCTTACAGCTAATTCTTTATTTTCGTCAACTTGGGAATTACAGGTTACAACTTATTTTCTACAATCAAGCTTGCGGCAGCTAAGTTCGGGTTGAAGAGACGAAGTTTCGTAATGACGACGTTCGAATCGGAGATTTGACTAAGACTAACTTAAAAGACTAAATCGAGGATTTATAAAGGGGTGCGGACATCTGGAATTCGGCCCTCGCATTGTGGGGTCGAAGGCGTCTGGCGCCTGAAGGGCGCGCAGCTGCGAGTTATCTTAATTCTAATGACATTGGATTTTCTAAAATGAAAACGCTTTAGAAGAAGTGGAAATCACTTTAAGAGTTCATCCACTTTGGTTCACAACTTGAAAGGTTTATGACCATCATAATAAAAATATTCTTAAAAATACAAGAGAGTTCGCTTAAACTTATGGTTTAAGCACTTTTAGAATTCCACGTGGTGGTCCATGGGAAAAATACCAACGCACACACAATTCGTTATTACACAATTCGTTCATGTGCACCGGTTATCCAACATACTATTTAAAAAAATAATCATGTCGAGGTTTTTCCCAGAGAGTCTGTTTCGGCGTTCATTTATAATTTGTCCAGCTTTTTAAAATACTCGTTCTGAAGGAACTGAGGTAGCTGGAATGCATGAATATCTTTTATGCAGTTGATATATTTCAGGAAGTACACTTTTGTAGCGCTTCCAAAATTCAATCGGATTTTGAGTTCGTGCTACAAGCGAGATCTCTAAATATTGTGTAACCATCAATGCTGCAGTCGTGCATGGTGTTGAAATACTTTTTAAAGTGACAATTTCTTGATCAAAGTGTGACCAAATGTTTTCTTTATCATCAGTATTGTCAGTTGTAGTTTCTATGGTCGGTTTTTCAATTGTCTCACCTTTATTTTGTAAAATAGAGGATATTTCATCAATAATTAATTTTTTAACTATGTCACCATTTTCTGCAACACTAAAAGCTGCTTTTTTAAATCTAGGATCTAAAAACGTTGCTTTTGAGCAAAGTAAATTTGTTTCTAAGATCCCAAGTCGTGTTCTAACATTATCTTGTAAAACAAGTTTTAAAGATTCTGCACTGGTCGTTTTAGGAATGCGGCTTTTTAGCGAATGCTGTAGACATCTTATAAGAGGAATAATTAAAGACATTGTTATATACTGAGTGGCCCAAAATTCGCGCAACCAATTGAAAAAAAATGACATTGCGTAGCAAAAATACAAAATTTATTCGGAAAAAAACAAAATACACAAAATTAGTTTGAAGCAAGGCAAAAACCGACTCTCTGGCATCATAACAAATGTTCGAAATGACCTCCTTCTTGTTCGATGCACTTCAGACATCGCTTTTTAACAGCTTTACAGATGCGCTCAAGTAAAGGTTTATCTGCATTCAGCGTATCGACTTCGTTGGTTATGATGTTTTTCATGGTCTCCACATCTGGTAAATCATTTTTGTACACCCTATCCTTTAAAATTCCCCACACGGCAAAATCCAAGGGAGTCAGGTCAGGAGATCTTGCAGGCCACTCTACTCGACCTCGTCTACCGATCCAATCCGGGAAATTTTGATTTAGGAATTCGCGAACAATGATAGCGTAATGGGGCGGCGCACCATCTTGTTGAAGAGTTAAAACACGACCAGAAAAATCCGGGTTATTATTCATTTCATCGCGCAGTTCCATCAACAAATCAAGGTATGCAATACCTGTTACTGTTGCGTCGAAAAAGTAGGGGCCGACAATGCCGAAGGAGCAAACACCAAGCCATACTGTTACACCAGGAACGTTTAATTCTTGCACCGTGATATGCGGATTTTCTGTAGACCAGTACACGCAATTGTGTCTGTTGATTCGGCCATTTAATTTAAACTGTGCTTCATCTGACCACAAAATGGTTTTAAAGAACTCTTCGAACGCTTCACATCGAATTACGTACCACTCAGCGAACTGAAGTCTGCGGTCCGGATCGTCTTCTGTTAATGCTTGTAAAAGACGTGGTCTGTAAACATGCATACCTAATTCCTTCATTATTCGCTGCAAGCTGGAACGAGAAATTTCCAATTCATGGCAAGCCTTACGGACTGATCGCGCCGGTGTTTCAACGAAACTCTCAGCGACCATCTGTACGTTTTGTGCAGTTCGCACGCTGCGTGGCCGCCCCGAACGCTTCGTGTCATTAACAGTACCATTTTGTTCGAACCTTTTTATCAAGCGATACACAGTTTCACGCCTCGGAACTTGACTGTTAGGAAACTTTTCGGCAAAATCGGAGAAAATGTTTCGATAATCGGCATGATAACGGTAGTACGAGCTCACTAAAAACACGCGTTCCGCAATTGTGAACCGATAACGCGCTCCGGCTGCCATAGCTACACACGGACAACTGGTTGACACGGTTAACCTTGTACTAGTGGGGTGAAACCGGCGCATGCGTATTTTGTGTTAGCGTTGCGCGAATTTTGGGCCACTCTGTATTTTTCGCCTGATAATTCAATAGTTATTTTTTCAAATGGCTTCAAAATGGATACCACATCTATCAGCAGATCCCATTCTGTTGCCGTAATAAATTCTGGAGCTCTTGGTAGCGATGTAATGGCGGCTGATAATGGGTCTTTAATCGCTAATAGTCTTTCTGCCATAATTAAAGTAGAGTTCCATCTAGTAGATACATCTTGTTTTACTTTTAATTCAGGGTATAGCATTTGTTTTTGCATGCTTTTTAATTTTTCACATGCCACTGTCCTGTGCTTAAAATGAGCTACCAATGCTCTACATTTTTTTATTAATCGCATTACTGGTTCGGTTGACTTTAGAGCATCTGTAACACATAAATTTAAAGTATGCGCAATACATGGATGGTGTTCTTTTTGAAGCTGCCCAATTATGGCATTTTTTATATTAGCACCGTTGTCACTAACAATGCTAATTATTTTATAGTCAATTTCCCAAACATTAAAAATTTCTGATAAACCAGACGCAATGTTTACACCAGTATAGGCTTCCGGTATTTCTTTAGTTGCCAAAACAGCATTATGTATAAAGTCGTCGTAAAAAAAGTGACTAGTTACTGTCAAATACGCTTTATTGCTGTCCGAAGTCCATACATCAGTAGTTACAGCGACATGATCGATCAACTTTTGCTAACAATATTTTTACTTTTTCGCAAATTTGATTATATGTGTTAGGTAATATTTTCGAAGATAACAATTTTCTAGTTGGTGGTTTGTATAGTGGCTGTAACTTTTTAGAATATTCCAAAAACCCAGGATTTTCTACAATTGATAAAGGCTGGTAATCAATTACTATCATTTTAATTAAACTTTGATCTATTTGATCATTTTCAATTTCCGACAACTCGGTTTTTTTCTTCGTAACACACAGTACAGGCGAAAGGAATTTTCTCTTAGATTTTCTCCTAGTGTAATGAGAACTCCTACTTGGAAATGAATTTATATGAAGCTTTACTTGTTCAACTTCGTCGTTTGATTTTTTTAAAGTCCTTTACTTCTCAGACAAACCTCTCTTATCAAGTGGGGGAGTAGAGTTGGATTTCTTTGAATTTGCAAGGCGATCAACTCTTCCTAATTTAATGCCATGAAGCCCTGCAAATGCCTTTTTGCAAACACTACGATCTTTGCCTTCCACCAAAACCTACAAAATAACTTTGGTTAGTTTTATTTACAATAGATTTTAATTCGTAATATTCCTACCTTGTAATGGAAAGATGTATTTCTTTTTGATAAACCAATCGGATCGGCGTCGCTAATATTTACATCCAAGGCATTCGTTTTTAGAGCAAGGCGTTTTTTCATTAAATCTGGACGTCTCCTACAAAAAAAACATACCAGGAAAACGTTTTGTTATACTTAAGTTTCTATTTTGTAAGTAGACAAAATAGAAACTTAAGCAATCGAATTAACCTTGCAATCGAATTTACAGTTATAAGCCCAAACAGATATGCATCTTGTATATTTTTCTCAGCTAGGTTACATGATAAGAATTCATTAGCTCTATTGTAATTGTTGAATTCAGCTTCAATTACGTTTCTCCCTCTCTTGTCTACTCTCATAATTCCTTTTAAACCACTTTCAAAAAGTTTTTTCCCTACCTGCATATCGCGTAAATTTCCAATATTTTTTTCTAAAGATTCCACATATACTATATAAGGTGATAGATCCATACAACTGTATCTATTATTATCGTCATTACGTGAATTTTTATTATTTTTGTCGGGAGGATTTAATTGATTTTTTGGATCAAACACGTGCTCCGATGATTACCATCTGTTGCCGATGGCGGATCTAAAACTTGATTATTCATTTTAAGAGCCGGTAAACCCGGCTCGTTGAAATGCTTTTTATGACCGGCTAAATCTCTTTATTATTGTTCCCGCCGCCCCCTTCTACAAAAGTTAAACAAGGAAAATATATACGAAATATTCTTTATTAAGTAAATTATAAAATGTACAGCCTTGGCCAAAAGTATTAGGCACCCCAATTTTTTCATAAAATTACGAAAAAAAAAAATAACTTTCTGGTATTATTTCTTTAATAATACTATCATTAACACAATCATTTAAGCCTAAAACCTAGTTGGTCCGCCTTTTGATTTGATCACAGCACTAATTCTGTCTGGCATACTGCGTACTAACTTTGCACACTCGTTCCTCGAAATCGAGTGCCATTCTTGTACCAAAGCATTTTTTAATGTCGTTTTTGAAATAATGTTGTGCTCTTTGATTCTGCGTTTTAAAATCCCCCAAACGTGCTCAATTGGATTGAGATCTGGAGACTGTGCAGGCCAATCCAACAATTCAATGTTGTTGTCAGTAAACCAACGCATCGTAGTCCTTGACTTATGACAAGGAGCATTGTCTTGCTGGAATATGACCCCCTCTAGGTTGGTGTCGCCGTAAATGCTTGTTAGCGAAGGCAAAAGCGCAGTTTCATGTACTTTTCACTGTTCATGCGACCATCGCAAACAAACATTTCGCCAACGCCCTCAGTAGCCATGCAGCCCCAGATCATTACGCTGCCTCCCCCGTGTTTAACAATCGGTACGACGCAATCTGGATTGTATTCTTCCCCCACACGACGTCTCACAAAGGTCACACCAGGTGTTCCAAACATCTAATAAAGAGCGAAAAAAAAGGCATTTTTAAAACCATAACTTAGGATCATAACTTAAATTATTTCAATGAAATAAAAAATAAATAATTGTAGTAAAAGTACTAAAATCAACTTACCTGAAAGTTAGATTCGTCGACCACACCACATTAGACCAATCTTCCTCGGTAAAACGTTGGTGCTGTCGAGCCCATTGCAAGCGCTTCTTTTTGTTGGCTTCTGAAAGCCAAGGCTTTTTCCTGACATTGCATCCTTTCAGGCCTGCTTCCCCGAGTCTTCTTCTGACTGTTCGCGCACTTACTCGCTTTCCAGTTTCTTCGGAAAAGGCAACAGCAAGCTCAGAGGAAGTTTTTTCCGATTTCTTAATGATTCGTGAATTAATTTTCTGTCCTCGCGTTTCGTAGTTGCACGTTTTTTGCCTGTTCGTGGTTTGTTCTGATGAGTGCCAGTTTGAGAAAACCGTTTGATGGCAGACTGAACAGCGCATCGCGAGCATTTCACCAACTTGGCGATTTCTTTTTGGCTTCGCCCTTGTTGATGTAAAAGTTGGATTTTTATGCGATTTTCCAAACTAATTTCACTTCTTTTCGGCATTTTATAATAAATTGGTTGTCAATTTTGTCATCAAACAGAAATAACAGCTTTTTTATTCGATAAAGTCCTGAACACAAATGGTTAAATATCGACTGATAAAACTATTTAACATGAAAACTTTTGTTTTCGCTCACCAGGACTTTCATAACCTCAAAAATATGCCGCCTACTGTTCTAGGTTATGTTTTATGATCCCGACATTATATTTATTATAAGCATTTATTCATTGTTCAATGAGTAAATACGCATTTTGTATTTTTATGGAGTGCCTAATACTTTTGGCCAAGGCTGTATGTTAAAATATATTAACACATTATTATAAAATATTTACTCGTCTTGCTTTTATGCTTGCATAATTTTTAACTAATTCATCTATGAATATTATCGATAAATCTGTTAAGCGCTCTTTACTCATAGATGACCGTAAATAGTTTTTAATAATTTTTAATTTTGAAAAACCTCTCTCCTGCAGCAACTGACACTGGCAATGTTAAATAGATGCGTAATGTTATCGTAATTTTGGGAAAAATATCACTTAATTATTTTCATACATGTACTTTAATAAATTATGAGGTGACATATCTGTTTTAATAAATGTTTGTAAGAATTACTAGCAAATTCTTCGAAAAGAACATTACCGTCAATATCGTGATCCTCTTGATTATTGGAATTTGTCAATTTTATCTGTAAATTTTTACGCTCTTTCAAAATATCTTCTTTTGAATAATGTCTGAGTTCATTAATGTTATGAATAATTCGAAATATGTCATTATTTTCTTTTAGTAATGTAAATCGTTCAGTGATAGAGGACAAGGTGGTATCTAATATGGCAAAAAAGAAATTAATTTTGAAATTGTCTTTGTTAGTAAGAATCGATTCATCATCTGACTCATATTCAAATTGTTTTTCTTTTTTCTTCTCCGAACATCTGGAAATGGAGGTTCCACATCTAAACTTTCAGCTATGTTCTTTGCAGAATTCAAAATTGATTCAAATTTGTCATCTGTCCGATAGTCGCTTCTATGCGGCTTTCCCATCTAGTCGTTGACAACGATTTTAAAGTAAAATTTTGAACATGAGACTTTAGTATTGTCCATCGCTTAGAGGAACTTGAAAAAAAGTTGTACACCTCTTGAATAACACCAAAAAAATTAACAGTTTCGAATGATATCTTTGCCGCATCGTTCACTACTAGGTTTAGTGAGTGATTAGAATATGGAACAAAAAAAGCTCTTAAATTTGCTGCAATATTTTTTTGCTGAAGCCCATTGTGTTTGCCAGGTTTGCCCCATTGTCATATCCATATCCCTTACCTCGTAAATCGGAAATATAGAGTCTGTAATGCTTTTAAAATAAATTCATATAGTCCTTGTCCAGTAGTACTTTCAACTGCACAAAATCCCAAGAAATGTTCATGAATTTCTCTTGTATTTTTATTTTTATTGTGATACACAAATCTAATAACAATGGTCAATTGATCGATATGGCTTATATCTGGAGTAGTATCGAGAATTATCGAATAATATTTTGCACCGTGAATCATTTCCAAAATCTGATTTTTTATGCCTTCGGCCATTAAATGATTTGTTTCATTTTGTATGCCATCTCCTAAATAATGCGCAATACTCTTTTTGTCAGAGGTTTGAATACGACGTAAATGTTCAGCCATCCCGATATCAAATTTTAGCAATAGTCTCTACTAATTTTAAAAAGTTTCCGTTGTTGTAATCATATAATTTTTTTGACGAAAAACCTCTAATAGCTATACATTGTCGGGATAAATACTGAATTACATATACAGGTGTTTCATTTAAAATGACATATGCTTATATCTCAAAAACCAAAACTCGAATCGAAAAAAGTTTCAAGTAAACTTTTTTTTGGTGAAAAGGGGGGCACAGGGTACACATGAGCAGATTTTTTTCAGGGTTGCCCTTCTGACGTCATTTTCATTTTTTTAAAATCGTACATATACTTTTTCTTTCAACGTCTTGAACAACTTGACAAACTGAGTATACTTAAGTAGGGTTGAACAGGTTGAAGAAAAAGACAGTCTTGTTAATTACGTGTTTACTCTTTAACGGCACTTTGCAATCTAATCTACATTATTTCTACAAGTAAACCGCTGTTCTTCTATGCTACGTCAGCTTTGTCGCTGAGCCGCAGGCAGGACCATAACGGTACGGTTCCTAACAGTATTTTTTGCTTAAAATTTTTTTTCTTAAATTCTGCGTTATGAAGATATCTACAAAAAGAAAAATAAAACAACATTTTTCAAGATGTAATTAAAAAAATTTTATTAATAAAAAAACGATTTAATTAATCGTAAAATAGTACTAAAAGTCTTCTTCATTTTTGAAATCACCTTGGAACATTGATAAAAATTTATAAAGTTACCTTTATACATCGTTTAAATGCTCAAAATGATGACCATTCACTTCTAAACATTTCTGAATTCTCATTGAAAACATTCTCTGCACATTGCCAAGTATTTCTTCAGTTATTGATTCGCAAGCTGCTCTGATACGGTTTTTCATATCGTTTGGTGTTGTTGGAACCTGGTTGTAAACTTTCTCTTTGAGGTAACCCCAAAGAAAGAAATCGGGAGAAGTTAAGTCGGGTGATCTAGCTGGCCAATTCACCGGTCTATTACGTCCTATTCATTTTTCAAGAAACGTTTCGTCTAAAACTTCTCTTGCGGCTAGAGCATAATGAGATGGACATCCATCATGTTGATACCATCGCTTAAGTCTTCGCTCCAGAGTAAGGTGTTCCAACAAAACCGGGAAATCGCTCAACAAAAAATTCCGATACTTTCTGCCATTCAAATTGCCATCAATAAAAAAAGGTCCAATTATTTTATTGCCAACAATGCCGCACCAGACATTAACTGACCAAGGTTTTTGATGATCAACTTGTCTTAGCCAAAGAGGATTTTCATGTGACCAGTAGTGCATGTTATGACGATTTACTTGGCCGTGATTGCTGAAAGAGGATTCGTCGAAAAATAGTACATTGAAGAAAAAACTTTCATTCAATCTTAATTTTTCCATAGCCCAAGTACAAAATTGCACACGATTTTCGAAATCATCGTCATGTAATTGTTGGTGTAGAGAGACATGATACGGATGAAACTTATTAATTGTAAGTTTCAAAATCCGATGTACACTCGTTAACGAAATGCCTGAATCTTTTGACAATTGACGGCAACTTACATGAGGATTAACATCTACAGCTGCTAAAACAGCTATTTGATTCTGTTCATTCGTAACCGATCTTGTACGTGTTCGTTTTTTTCCTCCACGTTACCACATTCCAGAAATTTTCTAACTAATCGATATAAGGTTTAGGACAAGGCGCTCTTTCTCCAGGAAATTTTCGAACATAAATGCGATGGGCCTCAGCTAACACCGTCTGAATTTTCTGTGGAGTAGAGAAGTGCTCCATTGTTGCTTTGATCACAATGATTTTTTCCCTTGAAATTTTTATCCCACGTGCAAATTAGCGCACATCCAAACAAGGTTAAGAACAGGATTTACTCGATTTATAAACAATAAAAAAAATTTTTTTGATCAATTTTCTAAGACGATTTCAAAAGTTAAGAAGAATTTGAATATTATTTTACGATTAATTAAATCGTTTCTTTTTATTAATTTTTTTTAATTATATTTTGAAACATGTTATTTTATTTTTGTTTTTGTTGATATCTTCACAACGGGGAGTTTAAGAAAAAAAATTTTTAAGCAAAAAGTAATCAGTTTGTCAAGTTGTTAAAGACTTTGGAAGAAAAAAAGTATATGTGCCATTTGAAAAAATAAAACTGACATCAGAAGGGCCTTTAGGCAACACTGAAAAAAATTCTGTTCATTTGTACAATGTGTCCCCCTTCTTACCAAAAAGTCTTTACTTGAATCTTTTTTCGATTCGAGTTTTTGTTTTTGAGATATAAGCATATGTCATTTTAAATGAAACACCCGGTATATATATATATATATATATATATGTAGGAGTTTACCCAAGAGAGGGCGTCACTTTTCGGCCTCCCCACCATTCGCGCACACACACATTTTTATTTTTTTAGAATATCAAGACCAGTCGAGAGAGTTCCGCCGAAGACACCGTACGAAACACTCTCAAGACGTGCAAAGACGAATTCATTGTTCATTTTGTTATTATCAAACAGTTTAATTTAATATACGGTTTTATTCTAAAACGTGTTACATTAAAAGAAAATCCCTAGACAACATAAAGAAAGAGCCTACATTTTGGGCGCTCGCCTGGGATAAGCAAGGACGAAGAAAGAGTGAAAAGAAAGGTGTTGGAACGAGGACGGAAGAACGACGGCGTGGGAATCAACGACGAAACCGGTGCTGGCGGTGACCAAGGTTTATATATTAAAGGTTGTCTAAGTACCTATGCTGCAATACTTTGATTTAGTTTGTGGGCGAGGGGCAAGAGCAGGAGTGTTTCGTGACGTAAGCGATCACGGATTGCGCACGCAACCTCATGGCCATATGGTGCTCCGTGCATTTGTTTAATTTGAATTGCTTGGCGGTATTATTTTCCACATGTGACGTAATGCGCAGTATGGTTGCGTACGAATCTAGACAACCTCTTATATATAAACCTTGGGCGGTGACGACCAAATGTGCATTTGGCGCCACCAAAGATAAGGATTCCTAGAAAAATACGAGTAAGAAAATAACCTTTTGATCCTTTTGAAAAAATGGAGTTTGGACGCATTCTTAAAATCGAACAAAACATCACAAAAGCGAGTCTTAAAGTCATTAAAGCCTTTCATAAATTTGTTTTTGAAAATGATGATGGTCGAAATAATAGACGTAATTTGCGAAGGTTTAAAGGCTTTGATTTCAAAGACGATAACGACGAACGATTGCAAGCTAAGATAAATTTTGCCATGAATAATTTGACGCTAGGAGAATTAAATTCAATTTGTCAAATCCTATGTGTGGATAACGACGCGAATGACAAAAAAGAATTAGTTGAAATGTTGTGTGGAAAATTATCTGATCTAGAGCTAAAAAATTTAGATGACGATATACACGACGATGGTTCTGGAAAAGATGTTGACACCACGCATATTGAAAGAAAAAAAGGAAAATCTGATGACGAAAGTGAATTGAATGGCTGATATAAGTAAAAGTAATAACATGAGCGACGGAGAACAAAGTTTCACAAAAAATTTCGAAAACAATTCCAAGACTTTTCATCCTAAATTCATGCTGACATTTAAAGACATTGAAGAAACTCTATGCACCTTTGATGGAGCTGAATCACATTCAATAAATAAGTGGATCGTCGAATTCGAAGAAACATCGCTAATGATGGGATGGAATGAGGTAGAAAAGCTGATTTATGGTAAACGGTTAATGAAAGGAGAAGCATTGCTGTTTATTAGAGCTGAAAAGGGAATAACGTCATGGACAGCCCTTAAAACAAAGTTAATAAAGGAATTTGGTAGAACAACAAATAGCGCAGTTATTCACAAGAGGTTAACTACAAGAAAGAAGAAAAAAGACGAAACATTGTGGCAGTACTTAATGAAGATGAGAGAAATAGCTGCAGAGGGAGACATTGAAGAAGAAGTGTTGATCGAGTATGTGACGGAGGGAATTGTTGACGACGAAATAAACAAGACAATACTTTATGGACCAACAACATTAAAAGAATTTAAAGAAAAATTGAAAATGTACGAGAGATTGAAGGAAAAGCAGGGCAGGGAACATAAAGACCCAAAGAAAGAAGATTTTATGCGACAAAACAACACAAAACAGACTCAAAGAAAACAAGATACCATAAAGGAACGAGATGAAAGAAACATGAGATGTTTTAACTGTGGAAAAGGAGGACACCAGGCAAAAAATTGTCGAGATAAGGACAAAGGTTTAAAATGTTTTAAATGTGACAACTTTGGTCACATAGCGAAAGAATGCGAAAGGGAAAAACCACAAAGAAAGAATTCCAATCGTGACGAAACCAAAGAACTCTATGTTGCTCAAGAAACCAAGATGGAATTGTCTAGATACAAGACGGTAATACTGAATGGAAGAAAAATCAACGGTTTTATCGATACTGGGAGTGATTTAAATTTAATAAAAGTAACAGCATTTTTGCAAATAGGTGGGCCTAAATTTGACGAAACGCCTATAACAATCAAAGGAATCGGAGATAATTGCATTACAACATTGGGCAAGTTTAAAACAGAGATGAAAATGGATGACTGTATTTTTGCAACAGATATCCACATTGTTCCCGAAGAAGCAATTCCCATGAAATTCATTATTGAAAAACCTGTACTAGAGTTTGCAACCTTAACAATAAATAACAAAGGAATCAAAGTGACGGAGAATGGAGAAAATAAAGATTTCATCATGACTCGAGAAATTGAAAAGGAAAGAGAAGTATTAAGTGATATCTTTATGATTCAAATGGACAGTAATACCTTAAACGTAGGAAAACTTGGATGTTACAAACGGATATCGAATATTGTACAAGCGTACAAACCACAGCATCGACAGAGTACAGCGATTCGAACTAAAATAATATTGAGTGATGAAATACCAGTTTATCAATCACCTAGAAGACTGTCATTTATGGAAAAGAAAGAAGTTGAAAGACAGATTGAGGAATGGATAGCTGATGGAATAGTGAGACCTAGCATTTCTGATTACGCAAGTCCAATAGTCTTGGTAAAGAAAAGAGATGGGTCGACAAGGATATGCATCGACTATAGGAAGTTGAACAGAAAAATAATAAAGGACAGATATCCCTTACCGGTAATAGAAGACCAGATAAATCGTTTAGCTAAAGCAAAAATTTTTACTACATTGGATTTAAAAAACGGATTTTTCCATGTACCTGTTGACGAGTATAGTGTAAAGTATACTTCATTTGTTACCCCAAGCGGACAATATGAATTTTTGAAAACACCATTTGGCTTGTGCAACTCACCAGCTGTTTTCCAGAGATACGTGAACGAAGTATTCAAAAAATTGATCCACAAAGGAATCGTATTAACTTACATGGATGACCTGATAATTCCATCAACGACAGTAGAAGAGGCTTACAGCAACCTAGAAGAAGTATTGAAAACAGCAGAAAACTACGGCCTTGAATTTAAATGGTCTAAATGCTATTTTATGGACACAAAGGTGGAATACCTTGGACATGAAGTTGAGGATGGTACCGTTAAACCTTCTCTCAGAAAAATAAAGGCGGTTATGAACTTTCCTATACCGACAACGATAAAGAAGGTGCAGAGCTTCCTTGGATTGACGGGATATTTTAGAAAGTACATAAAGGACTACGCGTTAATAGCAAAACCATTATCAGACATGTTGAAAGATGAGAAAAAATTTAAATTCAAAGAAGACGAAAGCGCGTCATTTAAAAAATTGAAAGAACTTTTGTGTACAGAGCCAGTATTGAAAATTTTTGACCATGAAAGTGAAACCGAACTGCTTGTGGATGCAAGTAGCGATGGATTTGGAGCTGTGCTACTACAAAAAAATATGGACGATGGCCAACTTCATCCAGTTTACTATTGGAGCCGCAAAACAAACGACGCACAAAAGAAATATCACAGTTATGAACTCGAAGTTCTTGCCGTTGTAGAAGCTCTTAAAAAATTTAGAGTGTATCTTTTGGGAATACAATTCAAAATACTGACTGATTGTGCTTCATTTGCAGTAACGATGAATAAAAAGGATCTGTGTACAAGGATAGCAAGATGGGCTCTATTGCTCGAAGAATATAATTACACGCTAGAACATAGACCAGGTGTACGAATGAAACATTGTGATGCGTTAAGCAGAAATCCCATTTTGATGATAATTACAAAAAACGAATTTTTAGAAAGATTATTGCAGGCACAGAAAAACGACTCACATTTAAGAGCAATTTTTAAAATATTAGAGAACGGACCCTATGGAAATTTTGTAATACATATAAAAACCTTTTATACAAAGAGGTAGAAAATGAAAATTTGTTAGTGGTACCTGAAGGTATGCAGTACGACATCATCAGAAAGGCTCATGAGAATGGACATTTTGCTACAAGGAAAACTAAAGAACTTATTGACAGAGAATATTACATACCTGAATTGGAAAAGAAAATACAAAGGGTGATTTCAAATTGCATTTCGTGCATACTTACGGAAAGGAAGTCAGGAAAGCAGCAAGGACTATTAAATCCAATCAACAAGGGTGATACTCCACTGGACACTTACCATGTAGATCACTTAGGACCAATGGAAAAGACAGGAAAAGCTTATAGATACTTACTAGTGGTGGTAGATTCATTCACAAAATTTGTTTGGTTGTACCCCACAAAGTCAACAACTACGAAAGAAGTTTTAGAGAAATTAGATCAACAAAAGCAGATATTTGGGAACCCAAGAGTTATTGTGTCAGATAGAGGAACTGCCTTTACCTCCAACGACTTTGAAGCTTACTGTCAAAATGAAGAAATTCGACATATAAAAATAACAACTGGTGAACCCCGAGGGAATGGTCAAGTTGAGCGAATTAATAGAATAATAATACCAGCATTATCAAAGATGACCATCGAAAAACCTGAACATTGGTACAAATACGTACGGAAACTTCAAGAAACCTTGAACAATAGTTACCAGAGAAGCATCAACATGACACCATTTGAACTTTTGTTTGGAACAAAGATGAGAAGACCTGAAGACATAAGAATGAGAGAAGTGATAGAAGAAGAATATACCAACCTGTTTATCGAAAGCAGAAACGAATTGAGAAGAGAAGCAAAAGAACAAATAAAGAAGATCCAGGAAGAAAACAGAAAAACATTCAACAAAAGAAGAAAAGAATCTCAGCAGTACCAGGTGAACGATCTAGTGGCAATCAGACGAACACAATTCCAAAATGATTCAAAGCTGCTACCAAAGTTTTATGGACACTATCAGGTTGTGAGCACTTACGGACCGGATCGTTATAATCTGGAAAAGGTCGGAAATCATAATGGCCCAAACAAGACGACTAGCAGCACAGAAAAGATGAAGCCATGGATGCCATTCGAGGCGAATGACGGCTAGGATGGCCGAGATGTAGGAGTTTACCCAAGAGAGGGCGTCACTTTTCGGCCTCCCCACCATTCGCGCACACACACATTTTTATTTTTTTAGAATATCAAGACAATATCTAGACAACATTAAGAAAGAGCCTACATATATATATATATATATATATATATATATATATATATATATATATATTGTACATATATATATATATATATATTGTACAGGTACAGTACTAGGGTTTTGTAACATTCCGTATGTATTATCTGTGTTTTTGGCCTTAAAATACATAAAAAGTTTTGCACTTTCTAAAACTTCTTCACTCAAGAGCGATCCTTTGCATGAAGCGCGATTATGTTTTCCTAAGGCCTTTTTTATAAGGTAACCACATACATTCGTAAACGCATTTTGTACTGGTAAATCTTGATTACGATAGTCTGTATCAATATTAAAGAAAGGAATCCATCTCTTCGCATGGCACTTCATCAATCTGAGTGTCACCTTATCGCCCCTCTGTATATCAGTAAGTTTCAGCAAAACTTTACTGAAATCATCAGCGCAATTTTCGGTTCCCTCGTGAAAATAAGATTGGCAAAAAAATCTTCTTGAAACCTCGTTCAAATTGATTGAATACGCTCATCAAATTTTTCTAGACTATCTTGGTTTAAATTTCTTGTAGTTAGTTTATTAACCTTCAATAAATCCCATAATTTCTTCATGCCATTTATGGTTATCAACCACGATGTTAAAAATTTTATTGAATTGTTGATTACTTTATCATCTTTAGACGTTATCGTAATACTGGCAACAAAATCATTCATTATATTTAAATACTTTAGATCGTCTTCGTTAAAGTTTCTTAAATTTAACACATCGAACAATTTGTTGAATTTTTGTATTACTTCAATGCTTCCGATTGCTTCTGCTGAAATAATACCTAGAGCCATGTACGTTTCCAAGCCACTAGCCACGGTGTCGCTAATTATTTGTGCAGCATATTTGACCTTCATTTTTTCAAAATTGGAAGGATTTACATGGGCATTAGTTAAACTGGGCGCCCGTCGGTTTCTCTGTTCACATCTTTTTTATAAAATTCTTCTATGTATATCCCCTATGTTTTCTTATTATGAAAATTAAAGTGAGTTTTCAACAAATTATTTCTTGTGCCCTTCAATAAATGTGGGGTGTCAAATATATATATTTCGCCATTCACATCAAGAAATGGTTTTCCTGGCGATACGCCTAATAAATTTTTTAATTGAACAAAATTAACGCCCGTGTCAGTTACAACAGCTTTCACATTAATGTTGACAGTTTTTTACCAATGCGGTTTTCAATAGAACAGCATTAAATTGTATTACAAAGAAGTACCCTACAGATAATTTCCAGCTGCTGTGCAGCCCTCTTACCATTATTACATTGACATTATTAGCTGGAGTGTAATTTTTATTCTCTTTATCGTCTATAAAACCTATAATTTAATCTCTGGCGATGTTGATAATACAAATTTCTTTTTATTGACATCTCGTCAATGCAAAATAATAGCTGTTTTATCTTCATTGCTCATTGTGCGTAATTTCAATTCCAGCGCTGTCCACATGTCCTCATTTTTCAATCCCGGTAAAAATTTAATTTTTTCCGTCATACGGCATAACTTCGCGGCGTTGGTAAATAAAACAATGTCATTAAAGAACGATAGCACTGTGGTCCCAAAAAATATAATTACAGTGCAAATTCTTTGTTGGCAGCGGGATATCGCCGTCCTTTACCCCTTCTATGCATAAACGTAATTGCACTTTCATAAACGAGCCCAGGTTAACAGCGAATAAACTATCGCAGTTTCGCTCGTCAATACTTAATTTTCCCCTTGTTGGCCCTGATGGTCAACTAGTCTCCTGGCCTTTAAGTTGTCTTTGCGGGCATCAACGCAGCCCGTAACCTCTGCTTTCGTGTCGTATTGCAGGACAAGAATTTGTGCGTCTGTGTAGCTGTTTAAAAAAGATAAGAGTTGTTACTTTGGAAAGTAAAAGAGTGTTTAAAAAATAATGTGCCATAATTCAATTATATTATACAGTTTGATTGAAAGATCGTTGTCGAAATTTTAATAGATTTTTATGACCAAAACAAAAATAAAACAAAAAATTTGTTTCTTTTACTTCGACATACAATTAGCATAGGGTTTCGAATCCGAAAGCCGGACATACTGAAAAAGCTAAAATATGCATATTTAAGATGTGTATTATAAGTATCAAAATTTAAATGATCTTGCCGGCCAAGGCAATTGCAGAACATTGTTTTGTGCTGGTCGCGCATTATCGTGTTGGAAGACGGGCTCTGGAAGGTCTTGGAGGAAAGGCACTAACACGTGCTCCAGAATGGCGTCAATGTAGCGGCACGCGTAAAGGGTGCCCTGAATGAATGTCAAAGGAGACCTGCCACCGTAGCGTATTGCTCCCCACAGCTTTACACCAGGAGTTTGAGCCGTGTGGCGACGCTGAACAAACTGTAAATTTTGCCTCTGACCTCTACGTCGTCTGATCCGTAAACGTATAAACTTTTACTTTCGTAAAGTACACATACCTGTCACCATCTTTTGGTACTCTAAACATCCTTATGTTTTTTATTGTTGATGTACTACAGCACATCGGGACAATACAATAGGTTCCCTTGGAGGTCATAATTCTACAACTATTACTATCTAAAAAAAACTAAACAACTAATTGATTAAACGAACTTAATCTATTAATTAAATATCTACAATACAAATAAAAAAATACAAAAAATGTACAAATAATATAATCTACTACCAAAAGTTTAAAACTACTCAACTAAACTAAAAACCAATATAAGAAACTATTTATTATTAAAAAAGTACTATCAACTAATTAAAACAAATATTAATAATTATTAAAAATGAGCACAGGTAAAACACTACTTGAGGACAAAGATAACACTTGAGCCACAGGTAGAAAAGGAATGAACAGCTCACAAATTTATCTTTTCAAGAGTCCAAGAAGGGTGGGTAGAGTAGGGGGATTTTTTGTTACACCTTCACCCCAACCGCTTTACCTGCTTTTGTTAGAATAACTCAGAGTTGAAATATATTTTAGATACACGTTCTTATATAAACTTATGTATATATCGTAAATAAATTTGTTTAGGTTAGAGTCAATATGTCAAACTTTTATTTGTAAATAATAAACCGACGTGATATTAGCTCAAAATAAACTCCAATTCGATTCACACGGCCCGATTTTGTCGCATTTTGCAATGTTTCTGGAGTAATACTTTGAACAGCTTCTGTAATTTCTGCACGTAATTCATCCATATTATGTAATCAAAGAAAATAGGGCCAATAATTCTTCTTCTAGACATTGCCAACCAAACACCAACTTTTCGAGGATGTAAAGGACTTTTAACAAACACATGTGGATTTTGTGCAGCCCATATTCGACAGTTTTGTGAATTTACTTAACCACTAAATTAAAACCATGCTTCGTCACTGAAAAATGTGAGGTCTAACATGTTATCATTATTTAAAGCTTCGTTAAATGACTATGATATATTCTCAATCAAATTATGTTGTAAAACGTTAGTAAAATTGTTTAAAATGTGCAGTGTAAATAGGTTCGTGTTGTATATTTCGTTTGTTTTCTGTTCCAAAAAAAAACAAAAGTAACACTCCAATCAGCCTTAATAACTCACTTGACTTGAAATGTTTATTATATTGAAATGGATTTAATATGTTTTTGCTATGTGTTGTCCACGTTTTTCATAATCTCAAAAACGTAAAGTTTAAGCCAAAAAGTTTTTTAAAATATCAAAATATACCGGATGATAAAGCCGAAACGTTGCATTTACATTGTTGAATTTGAATGAAAATTAAATGAACATAATTAAAATTGAACTTAAACTTGAAATTCTGAGTCACACCATTTTGTTTCGAGGACTTGAGTGGACTAAATTACTAGTCGCACATATAATTACATAAAATGCAAATTAAGCAGTTTTTATTAAACCGCCGAGGTCAAGTAAAGTCGAATGCATCAAGCCGGCAGAAGTGTCCAAGTTACACTATGACAATCGACGTGCAGCTGCATTAACGCTGACAGAGTTGACGTTTTGAAGTTGCATGGAGAAATACCGTGGGAGTTGGTGGTGCATCTTTGGAAAAACTGGTTGGAATGCAACTGGAACGTTTTGGGGACGCATGGAAACCATGATTTGAGCGTAATTCCGGATGTTGATACAATTTTTTCAATGAAAGAATATCCAAATTTTTTGTAGTCAACGTTTACAGATCTCTTTATTTGATGAGACCTTTTTTAATAAAGGGCTTAAAGAAGAGATCTGTTTAATATCTATAAATTGATATACGCGACGTAGGAAATTAGGAATATTTCGGAAATAATACCTACAATTAAAAAAAAATGAGAAACAATAAGGAAAAATATATAAAAAACATGAATGCGTGTCGATGATAAATCTCCGTCCGATTCATGTATATCATTAACTTTTATTTTCTGATAGTGTAAATTTATTTAGTTCTCATTTAAATATAACACTCGCTATGTTAAATGATGACGTAAGTAAATAATAAATTTGTAAGTTAATTCGATATTAAAGGGTGAATGAATTTAAAAGACAAAAAACATTTCATTTTTTATTGTAATGGAATAACTAAAAATTAAATTGAATTAATTATGTTTGATATTCATAGGTATAGATTACTCCATTACTACATGTTGCACAATAAAATTCAGTCCAGGTGGCTATAACTACAGATCCGCCTGGGGCATCTACGATTACAATGATCTGACCGACCCCCCATTCAGGATATCGTCAATCTCATCAGCCTCTACTAATACTACGAGCCCCTGTAAATTTAAAAGAATGATGTATTATTGGTGGCTACAATTCGGAAAGAATAAAAATAGTTAAAATATTACTTACATTTTCCAAAAGCTATAACATGCATACTCCGAAGATCAAGCTAAACGAAGGCATGTTGTTTTAAAACTAACTTAAAATACATTTCTCCTCTTTATATGTATATTAGACTAGCGAGATAAAGTATCGGATTCGGTTTATTACATGAAAAAAGTTCCTAGAAACGGTATGTATTATTGCCATATAAATTGTAAATTAAACAGATTTTGTTATTAGAATAATGAGAAAGCATCAGATTCAGTTAATTACGAGGAAGTTTCTAGAAATAACAGGTATTACTGTTAAATAAATTGTAAACCAATGTCTTTTAAATTTCAACAAAAATTATTCCATCCGCTAGCGATATGATTTGATCAAAAACCGATCTGTTTTATTCGACTAACCGCTTTTATCGGTTGTAACACCGATACTTTTTCAAAAATTTGTAAGTAGTATCATTTACAGTGGACTTAACAAATTGCTTGGTGATAGAAAACTTCATTGCTTTCGTTACTCTTCTTCTGTTTGACAAGTTGTTATAACGTTGCGCAGTTGGCTTCCAGAGATTGCAATTTTTTTTTACTGGTAACATTTATTCTTGCCAAAATAGACTCTAAACAAATTTAAAAAAATATTTTAAATTATACAAGTTTATTCAATTCAAGATAACAATTAAAACTATTTAATTTAAATTTATATCAAACATTTCAGATTTAATTGATTCAAATTTACCTCTTTTTGCTTGGGGAAGAGATTCAGTAACAATATTGTGCTCAACACGTTCTTGTTCTCCATCAGCAACCATGGATGTACTAGGCCCAGCACTTTCTTCAGTTGGCGCTTCCCCAGACTTTGAAGGATCAAATTGCTGTGCAACTTGTTGTTTTGGATTATTAATAGCCAATAAATGAACCTCAGTGTACTCGGAAAACCCTTTTGGTACTGAAAAATATATTTTTTTGAATATAAATAAACGCTTTTAAAAATCAGCAATGTTAAACAATTTTTGTTTTGTTGGGATTTTAATAATAATGTTTCAAAATTATTTGTAAATTAAAAGAATTGGCCGATATGTATACTTACAGTTGAGTGAAGATCTGGGACCGCTCTAAGCTTTAAGGCAGTTGTTGTTCGTGTCTTCATATATCGCTGGTCATAGGAAAAATGCATGTCACATATTCGCCGGGTTGTTCGAGTTTTTTCTAAAGATGTTTCCAATAGGTCTTTTCTACCAATGATAACTAACCATTTCTCCAACAACTAAAATATTTTATATGTTAATTAATACAGATGGGTTGAAATTATAATAAGCAAATTTTAAATAAAAATTATAATTATAAATAAAAATCTTAGTACTTAAAAAAGCATTTTACTTACATCATCTAGTGGCATCTTGCGCATGGTAACGTTTTGCCCTGTGGAAGGACAATTCGGCACACAACAAAAATATACAATTTTAATGTAAAAAACTCTAGAAGTCCACAACGAGTAAAGTTTATTTAATTTTTCAATCAGCACGACATATGTTTCGCTTATTAAGCGTCTTCACTTCAAGACGCAGTAGAGCACGAAAAAAAAGGCATATTTTCGGAATTTTTTTCTTGGTTAATGAAAGGATTAATCGAAAATCTGTAAAGTATATTTCGAGGTTGCCGGCTAAAGAATCTAATGAAGATGCCATAAATCTAAATGAATCCACAAATCTTAATTTAAAAAAGATATTTACGGGTTTATCTTTATTGATTACTTTATCGACCAACACTTTTTTACTGAAACTGATATATTTTTCTTTATTGTTCGGCAATACATTAAGTCCATCGTCATCCGCATCAGCCATTTCTTTAATAAATAAATGACAATCGTAACCGCTAAAATTATGACAGAATATTGGAATAAAATTTTGAAGTTTGAAATTTAGATTACAATTTCTATGCGCGGGTCCTCGATATTTACCGCTAATATGACAATGATCGTGCACCTTAATCTGGTCAGATGTGAAAGGATTTTGACAAATAAAACAATTTTCAGCCGAATCGAAATTACGTTGCTCATCGGTTGTTAAAAGTATCATTGGTTTTACGGTTTTCAAGTATTTATTATAAATAAATTTAACATCATCGATTAATTTTGTGATAAAAACTTGAGATTTGATGCATCTCCGTATACGTTTCAAATTTATTAAAACTGCTATCAATCGTGGAAACAATGTAATAAGCAAAACTGTACGGTTGATGTTCCTCAATTTTTTCCGTAAAAGATTTAGCGCTACTCTGTTTACAATAATCGATCGGTTTTAAAAGCGATTCAAAGTCGGCGTAGATGACAAAGGGAGCCATCTGAGCGAATTTATAATTGTTAAATTCTAAAATATTTTGCGGAGTTTTTAAACCGAAAAAGTTTGGTTTAGATTTTATACTGATTGAGGGTAGGAGGAGGAGGAAGAGAAAATCGCAAAAAATTAAAGTTATTACATATATTAAAAATTTAAATTAAACATACTCAAAAAATGATACCATTTTCTACTTAACCTACTTAAATATATTTAAACGTGATTCGAAATAGTGGTAAAATGACCCCAAGCCAATGTTTTAATACCATCGGCATCGATACATCGCTTTGAATCATGTCATGCATCCACGTTTACTCCATGCACTTTTCGTTGGTGTACAATTAGATTGTCCGACCTCGTAAATTGTTTATCGCAAATTAAACACCTAATGTTAGGTTCAACCATGTGTGAATTTCGAATGTGTCAATTTAAATTACTTTTGAATGAAAATGTTTTTCCACAAACCTCACATACGAACATTTTTAATATATGTTATAAGTTATTTCGATGCAACTGAACGTCTGAATGATAGTTGATGTAAGCGTTGTGTTGATGAAGTTAAACTGGGTCATAAATTACGAGTTACAACACATATATCTTTTCAAATTCCATCAAACGTAAATTAAGCAGTTTTTATTAAATCACCAAGGACGAGTAGATTAAATGCTTACGCTAGAGAGAGTGTCAAGTTACACTGTGAGAATCTGTGCACAGCTGTAATAACGCTGAGTAATCGAATTATTGATGTGAAGGAAATTATTAAGGAAGCAATAAATTAAAAGTTTAAATTTAAAATAATAGGATTTATTCACATTTAACGTAAGCGCGTGCGCAAGAAATTAGAAATATTTTTGGGGAATAATACAACTTAATTTTTCATGAAACGTATACATGTGCTGGCACTAGTTCAATATTTACCTTGGAAAGTAGTGTTAGAGTTGTGGAACACCTGGTTCCAGGATAATTGGTTCGAGCTTGGGGCACATAAAAAATGTTCCGATGATGTGGACGTGAGGGGCATTACAATAGATGTATTTAATTTCAACCTGAATCATACGTTGCAATGCGCCCTATTCAGGAATGTAGAAATTTTCAGGTAAATTAGAAATTAAAATATAGTATATAAAGCTAACTGAAATTTTAATAATACTTTAGCGACGAAATTTTCAATCGAATAAATGGGGGTAGAGTATGCGCGTGGATAACATACTACGAAACTGATCACGGCCGTGTATGCTCGAAATGTTGGGATAATTTCACCTGGATGCTTCTTATAGAAATGGATGTTTTAGGAACTAAAGACGGATTTCGATACAATCACCAAAATAATCGAGGGAACATTAGAACGGAACATAAAAGTATCTTTAAGAATGAATTAATAGAGTTAGTGGAAAGCGAGGAAATGCTGTGCGCGTTCTGCGTGAAGCGCCCAAATTTTAAATTAAATTTAAGAGTAGAATGTTCTGAAGTGATTCATCGATTTTTAGCTGATAAATGGATATTATAATAGCATACAAAAGTATCATTAAGAACATGTTTGTAGATTTAGTGTAAACCGAAACTACTATTTTTAAATAATGTTATATGTAGGGTATGGAAATTTGATAAATAAAACAAATTAAATTCAGGTCGGGGCATTTTAATCTAAATAAATTAAAAAAAGAAAATTAATATAAATATAATAACAATGTAAAAAGATTAAACTCACTTTCTAATTTATATAATATGGAGACATACGTCTCCATATCTTTACCGAAACTATTATTTTTAAATAATGTTATATGTAGGGTATGGAAATTTGATAAATAAAACAAATTAAATTCAGGTCGGGACATTTTAATCTAAATAAATTAAAAAATGAAAATTAATATAAATATAATAACAATGTAAAAAGATTAAACTCACTTTCTAATTTATATAATATGGAGACATACGTCTCCATATCTTTAAAAAATATTCCTGGCCCGAGAGGCATATAACCCCTCGCACACTTATATCGAGGCAGCAGCCTCGACGCGAATATCGACATTTGCACCTGCTAAAATTAAAGATAGAAATCAATTAAATCAATGAAATTAAACCCCGAAGGGAGACTTACTTTTAAATGGGGCGGTAGAAGCCTCCCCGCTAATTCCTTTATAATTATTTTGGCTGAAAAAAATATGAATTTTACACTCAAAACTTAAACTAAACTTTAACAATTTAGAGCTCACCTCTTTGATTAAGCATTTTGAACGAAAATGCGGTAAAACGGTATTGCGTAAGGCTTTATACCCTTTACAGTATACCCAGTTATCAAGTGTTTATTTTCATAAGGAAAGAACTTGGCTGCAACGTTCTTATTCAGCAAACCCTTATCAAATGTGGTTACTTAAGGAAAAAGAAACTCGAGTAAAATTCTATAAAATAGACGTTTAAAAATTAAATTTTATTTAAAAAATAATTCGCAACGATATAGAGAAATTTTATGATATATCTTTATTTGATATCCAAGAATTATGCGATGAATCGAATCCCAACCATTTTACGTACAACTTATCCTTCTTCTTCCTTTTCAACACCTTTTCAGCGAGGTAAACGTTGGGTTGAGCGGTCCTTTGAAGTTCGAATTCGTAAAAAGCACCTTTAATCGGCAGGCCACGCACGTCCTCCAATAAATATGAAATTGGATCTGTTATTTTCACTTTAACTTAAAAAACTAAAGACGCGTATCTTGTTAATGCTACATAAAATCACTGAAAATTCAGTAGTCGGCTGTGAAATTGTACGTAATTTGAGGAATAAACTGTTTATTATGAGCTAAAAAGACATCATCCATAAACAAATTTAGTTTAGGCATAATAATTTTCTAGTGATAAAGAGAATCCCCAAAATGTCACTTTTGGTTTTAAAATCGATCATAATAATAAGGAGAATAAGGCTTTCTTTCAGGTTTCACCTTTTGCAAATGAGACAGCAAACCCATTAAAAAGTAGTAGTCATAATTTTTTTCAATGGTTTCAACTTTTCTTTGTTTAAAAAATTTAAGTTTTTCCTCTTCCACTTCTATCATTCTTTTCTGTATATCGCTCGAATGTTTCAGAGAACGCGTTTGGTGTTTTTTTTAGTTGATGCTGGTGTTCTAACTGTACATATTGATGGAGTTTCTTCCTCTACAGGTTGGTTACTAACATCATCCTGATAATCATCACTGCAGATTGCATTTGAGAGAGTTCTTCATATTGACTCTGTTCTTGTGATATTGTGCTTTCAACATTTTTATTACGCACTGGTGGAACATTACCTGCACTTTCTCTCGGTGCCATCTGATCTGCCAGAAAACACAAACTATCGTAGTAAGGCCAGGTAGAGCCAACCTGTTCTCCTCCTTCATCACCGGAACATTTAATTTTCACTTTTTGGTATTCTCTCCGAAATGTATCTCTCAGTCCTTTCCATTTTGACTTTGCTGTTTCACCTGAAAATGACAAAAAGATCTATACTATTTATTTTAATGGTATTTTATATATTCATAAGAAATATTAGCGCCACATATTTTAGCTAAGGTTTTTCAATTTATTGCAGATTTCTCTCAACTGGACTTGGCTTTCGTTCCCTAGCCTATTCTTTTAGAATGTCTCACAGCACGATAAGAAAAGTCATATATGAAACATGTACGGCAATATGGAATAAATTAAACCTACAGTACTTGCCTCAACCAACAAAAGAATCGTTATTGAGAAGCTCTACATCGTTTTTTGATAAGTGGAATTTTCCAAACTGCATCGGTTGTATCGATGGAAAATATTCGTATTAAATGTCCAAGCAATTTGTGTGCATTGACGTGGGTGGATATGGGAAACAAAGCGATGGCGGAACTTTTGCTTCTTCAACTTTATCGCAGCAGTTAGAACATGGATCTTTACTACCAGAAAATAGAAAACTTCCAAATTCCGATGTGGTGCTTCCGCACGTTTTACTAGGTGACGATGCATATCCTTTAAAAAAGTATCTAATGAAACCCTATTCTAAACGAAATCTCTCACGGAAAGAAGAAATATTCAACTACAGACTGTCACGGTGTCGCAGAACAGTGGAATGCTCATTTGGAATTATGACAGCAAAATGGAGACTATTAAACAAACCTATAGAGTGTCATCCAGATAAAGTCGATTTAATAGTGAAATGCATTTGTTTATTACATAACATAATTATAGACAGGGAAGGTCTTAACCAACTCAATAGATTGCAAACTGAGCTGACACATTCCCAGAGAAAAAACAATTACAAAGCTTGTGCAAACAACAGGTCTACTAACGTGGCATACGATGTACGAGAAACTTTTAAACTATATTTTAATAGTGAACTTGGCGCTATACCACAACAATATACTATTTAAGACGGGAATTTAACATGTCAATTATATAAATACATTAGAAAACATTATATTAAACAGTGCGACTAGCTTAATAAATCGTAGTTTAATGTAAAATTAAAATCATACACTAATTGCTTTATATAAAAAAAATTTTACTTACTGCCTACATTTAATTCAGTTGCCACTTCTTCCCATAATTTTCGCGATTTGTCACGATTATGGTATCCTTTATATTTTTGGTCCCACAACACTCTTCTGTCGAACACCAGTAGGATTAATTTCTCATTATCCATGATATCCAAATATTATTTGAAATAATGCCAACTTGAATTTTAATATTAAAATGTGCAGTTCGCGCGAAAGAAACAAACCCATTTGAACTTCTAGCGACAAGTAGCGATTCGTGCGATTAATTCGCTTGTACTGTAACCATACACATTTTACTATATCGGTTTGTTTGTTCGCCCGAATTCGGACGTACACGCCCGAACTATGGTTCGCGCGAATTCGCTTGCACTGTAACCGTAGCCTAACTTCTGGTAGATTTGATGGTATGCTGCACGTGGGCAACAAGTTGCCCCGTAGTTGAACTGCCTGTGCGTGCACATTCGTCGTCTAGTGCACAGGGGGAGAATACACGTAGCCTGCACTTGCCGCTGAGATAGAACATTGGATCAAACCATTACAGGAGTACGAGGAGTCGAGCTTCTGTCGCCAATGGCAGTCCACACCAGTCTTTGTCGGAGGGATACCAGACAGCAGATTCAGCATCCTATGTATAAAAGACACCACCGGGCCTTGTTTCAGCCTTGCGGAGACAGTCCTAGAAAAATATAATATAATAGAAGCATTACTCCCCACTATTTTTTTCATTATGTTGATTTCAGCGCCATCTCACGGAATGAGTTACCCTAGTTTAGTTAATCCGCGAAATTTAAATACTTTTTAATTTGTTTTATTTATATTTGCTCAAAATTTTTATCAATAGTCATACTTTTAATTCTCTAAGAAATCTATTAGCTCGTCTTAAAAACTCCAGTCAATAAGAAGAATTTAAAGCTTCTTAACGAATTAAAAGTATTAACAGTGATAAAAATTGTGAACAATTGTATAATGTAGAGGTAAGGTTCAAAAATAAAACATATTTATTTATGTGTGCAGAAAACTCATTTATTTATTTTTTTTTAAATATATGTTTCTAGCTTGCCTTCCCAATGAGTTGTTGCTTACCTTTTAAAATGTGATTAATTTAAAAAAAATTAAATAATATTAATTTGATAAAGTTATTTAAAATAAAGTCTATACTATCGTCTTTGTGACACAAAAATGTGAACGTCACATTTCTTTTAATTAATTCTTGTACAATAATAAATAATTCCTTTGAAAATTGTGTTCTAGAACACTTCGAAACATTTTCATAAACGATTTAAAAGTGTTGGTGTACAAAACACCAACTTCGCAGAATCATATTCTTTGGCTACTAAAAATTTATTTTCAATATTAGTTCTATTAGGGCTTCTATTCACAATATGGGTTATGCAGAATTTACAATGATTTTTTATGCATATGAAAATATACTTATCTGATGTGAATTATTCAATTTTGTAGTTAGGGGAGGTAACTGATATTCTTCTTCCTCAAAAACATCACTCTACCTGCATTTATTTAAAAAAACTGTCGGTTTTAACAAATTTTTGGAATGATCTTCTCAATTTCCACCTGCCAAATGAGGAGGCAACATTTTTCTCACAAGAAGCGATTTAAATGCGTCTCCAAACCCTTGGCAGGTGGGATTAATGTTTCGACCCCTCATTTGCCTTATTTGACCAAACATATTTTCTAAAGGGTCTTAGTTTATTTGCCGTGGAATAAAAAAAGACATTCTCTTCCTCTCCACATAATATAGTATTGATAACATTCCCTTCAATGTAATTACCCAGTTCTTCAATGAGGGTGGTGTTGATCTTGATTTTTTTAGGTGATCTTCAAACCACATGTTTTCCAGGTGTTTTATACTGTCTAAAAAAATGTATCAAGTTTGATATTACAATTTTCATTTTAATATACCAATCCAAAAGTTGCGGTGGTTGCTTGTTGATTTTGCCACCATTTTAAGTGGTTTACCTTCTTTGTTGATTACTCCCATTACACCCACTAACGGAATCAAACAGATTGTCAAAGAATTATAGGATTTTAGCGGTAGCTCGCCTCTTTTGGCATTGTCACGCTACTATCGCTACTTATTTCATCTGCAAGTAGGTAAAAAAATACAGTGTAATGTATACTAAATAACTTATTTATAGTATTAACTTACTATTTCGCGCCATCATGGAGATAGTAGCTGCCATTGTGTGGCTAAGTACTTGTGTACCTTTATTTTCTTTATCTTTTCCTTCATGATGCTCCTCTGAGATTTTGCGAAGCGCTCGGAGGTCCCCACCACATACATCAATGTAATAGGCATTTTTTATATGACTCCATGATGCTGTTAATTTTTCATTGTCTGTCTCCCATATTAAGTTTTTTTTAACAATTGGTTTCTAATACCTTTAAGCAAGTGTGGTTGATCATAGAGCACAATCCTTCTTTTATTATTGACTGTAAATGTGCATGCTGCTTATTCAGTTGGTGACGAAGACATCAAAATTTTTATAGCACCCTGATTGGCTGCTCCTTGGTCACAAACCGTCCCAATAATATCTAATTCAAAAGTATCTAATTGTATGTGGAAAAGAATCTTGGTCGTTAGTAGTATAGAAATGAGAGTTCTGGAATGGAAGTTAATCCCCCAATCCCCCTGTGACGTCTGCGCATGCGCGCAGGAAGTGGCGTATCATGTTAGTTGCCTGGCTCGTGGAGCGCCACCTAGTGGTGGATAGCGGAACTAACCTAGCGGTGGGTGGTGGAACTAACCCTATGTTGGTTGCCTACTTCATGGGACGCCACCTAGCGGTGGATGGTGGAAGTAGCGTCATGGGGCTCCACCTAGCGGTGGAACTCGCATGGTAGGTAGACGACGCGCGCGGTGGATAGTTCATGTGGAAATTCATGTGACGTTATAGAATTCAGATACAATTAATATAAAAAAGGTTTCGGTGGTGTAACTTAACGGAATATACATAATACTTACTTGTTATAGGAATTGAACTGATAGCTGCAAGGAGAAATCTAGAAACTTTAAAGTCAATAAACCACCGAAACCTTTTCAGTTTAATGCAGTTGAACAGAACAAAAAATAAAGAAACAAAAATAAATATTAATTTATTAATTAAAACATAAATTTAATAATACAATAAGATTAATAAACCTCCGCGATACGTTTTGGTAAAAATACGAATAAACCATCCTACAAATCAACAACTGATGGCCATGTAGATGATGTAATCCGCTTGACAGACTTAAATCACATATAATTTATTCACTTCTAATTCAGATATGTTCTTCTTCGGGACAAATTGATACTGCTCTATAACTGATTTAAACGTGACATACTAGCTTGAGTTGCTTTATAACGTGAGCGAGCGGTGTGAGCAGTAGTAGAAGGTAACAACTGACTTCTATATGAAAATTTTAACCGTTTATACTATCGGGAACAACCTTGAAAAATGTTAGAATGCGTGTTGCGCAACAACAATAACTTAAAACGTTTATGCGTAATTAGACGAATATAAAGTTGTTATAGAATGCAAATAATATATTATGCATTTTATTTTCTCGAATCTTCGCCGCACCTTGATTTATTGACAGTGTATGCAAATAGAAATGCAAATGAAATAGAAATTTAGAATGCAATAAAATAAAGTTGACTATAATACCTGCCTGTAAAAATAAACATCACAAGGTTGTACTAATGGTGTATATTTTGTGGTAATAAACTTAGTACTACATGTTGACAAACGCTTATCATCAACAAAGCTTTGGTCGTATATTTCTGGCTTGGTTTGCCCTCCCCAAAGAATCAACAAACATGCAAAACTTCTGGTTTTTTACATATGGCTTTATAGCTTTTATTAAAAAGTCTTTATAGAGGTTAGTTGTTAATTTTCCCGATTTTGACAATGTTACGGTGACGTTGTTATATGTTTTGCCGTATTCGTCCACTAACTTTTGCACTCGAGGCCCGAAAGCATCTCCTGGTTCTTGTAAACATACAAATACTGCTGGTAACAATTTTCCAGGTAACGTAATGCTATATTGAGCTGTATACAAGTGAGTTGTTATTAATGTGTTGTCTTTGAATAAGAACTGCTTTTGATCCTTTTGTTGCGAGGGTAAATAATTTTAAAAGTGTTGTATTTAATAAATATTCTTGTACTATATATTAATTATAAAAGGTTTAAACAGGGTAAATTAAACAGGTACTAATTGTAAATACCTGTTTGATCAGTATTGATCATATAATTTGGCCTGTATGCGAAAATTTTCCGCAGAAGCTAAGATTTCCTCCATAGACGCTGTTTCTTTTTCAGATACATATTTTGTTATTTTTCGTTGATTGGAAGCTTTGAACTCAAAGTTGGGTTATTGACTTGCAGCGGATAATGCCCATTGTTGCAAATTTCTTGTCGTCACTTGCTGATTCACTTGACGAGCTTCTTTAAATCGATCGTGTGTCCGTGAGTCGATAATCGAATATTTACTTCTCCCCACCTTCTCCCAAACTTGTAAATCAAACTTCTTTTTAATCGCCGATATCCGCTATTGTGTAGAGTTTTCAAACTCCAATTTGGCTGAATATTTGCAGTGTTAATTACTTTTATTTTGTAATCTATTGGAATCAGGTTCGGCACATTTGAATGGTTTACCTGTTTCTATTAAATAAAATAAATAAAATTAAAATTAAAAAAATATACATATTTAATTTTCATTTTTTATAATTACATATTCACAAAAACATTAAATTTTTCCATAGCTGCACTGATATTAGGACAGCGGCTAACGTGACTATTCATTGCTCTGGGATGTTAATAGCTATAAGGAACGTTTTCTCCATGGTCGCCGGTCGTCGACCTACAAAAAACTACAACGTTTTTTAAATCTGTATGTTTTCCTTACGACGACTTAAGGTCCACATTGCTTACGTTTGCATCGTAAGTATCGGACGCATCGCATCAAACGGATTATTTTTTTACAATGCGTGCACAGTATCAGCAGCGCTCGGATTTTCCGATGTAACTATCAGCAATCGGATCGCCAACGGCACTTTCATTCTGATTTTCGTAGTGAAAGGTAGCTTAGTGTTCGGTGGAATGTCCAAGATAATGGAGGAAAACGAAGAAGAAGAATTTGTTGTAATTGCTTGTTTGTTAGCAGAAGAAGAATCAAAAGCTAAATAAGCTAAATCATCTAAAAAAAGAAAATACGATATATTTAAAAAGAGATCGCAACATGGAGAATATTACACACTATTTCCTGATTTGCTAAATGATGACGCCAAATTACAGGACAGCATACGTGGAGTTTCGTTAGCAGGTTGGTTTATGGCAGGGTTTAGAGTCACTCTAATATCGTGCATGTAGCATAGCCACAACACCATTGGTCGAAAAAGTTGATTCATCAATAAACATTATTTTCTTATGAAATTCCCTTTCCATACTGCCAACCCACAAACAAAAATCCAAACGTTTTGCTTCATCGCCGACTTCCAAAACATGATTAAAAGCTGGCTTGTATGGATGTATCTTGTTGTGTTTTAATATCATCTGAATTTGCGACTTTTTAACAAATTGCAGATTTTCAGCTCTTATTCTTAATGATAATTTCGGGTGTTCCTCTACTGAATGTAATACCAACAAAGTGCTTGCATCAATTTCATCGTATCTCTTCTTTTCTCCAGGTATTCGCAACAATGATTCAGTGCTTAAAACCTTCAAAATTATCTTACGGCAAGTAGTCTCAGAAACGTACACATTGGGTAATTTTTCATTAAATTCCTAAATAACTCGACGATAACATTTTTCGCCTTTCCCATAACATTGCAAGAAGTAAATTTTTTACTGAAAGTAAGAATTTTAAGCTGACAATACTACGGCTAATACAGTATAAAACCGAAGTGTCAATAAAGCTTGTCACTATCAACGCCTACTAGTACAAAAATGATCACAAATAAAAAAAAATATAAATGAAACACAACCAGAAGGAAGGACACCTTTACACGTTAAGGACAGGAATAACTGAAAGGAAAAATTAGCAGCGCCGGGACTCGAACCCAGGTCTCTCGTTTGCCGGACGGTTGCACTGACCTCTATGCTACGCCACAAGGTGTAGGGAAATTAACAGACAAGGATTCCTTTGTGATTACTTGTGGCGTAGCATAGAGGTCAGTGCAACCGTCCGGCAAACGGGAGACCTGAGTTCGAGTCCCGGCGCTCCTAATTTTTCCTTTCAGTTATTCCTGTCCTTAACGTGTAAAGGTGTCCTTCCTTCTGGTTGTGTTCCATTTATATGTTACTTACACGTTTATATTAATTCCACTTATTGTTTAAAGAAAAGTAGGCCGATATTTTCGAAAATTGGTATTAGAGACTACCTTTTACTTTTCCTAGAAGCTTATTTCCTTGTCTTCTCAGATAAATGCACTTTATTCTTGTACCATTTAAAGCTTTTTCAATTTTCTGAACACCGCGTATAAAATATGTTAAATGTTTCTATCCAAATCTTACTCTAAGAACTAGCAAAATTTTTTATCAAGATTAAATTTTTCGATAAAATTAAAAATAAAAAGGTTTTTCCTATTCAACACCTTTTCCGTGGACATACTGTACATGGCAAAGTATACCAAAAGCGTTTTCTGTTACTCTTCTAGCCCGAGATAGTCTGTAATTAAAAACTGCTTTCTTTTTGTCCTCTAAAGGTACGGTTTTCCAACCTAAAGCCTAAAGCCAGTTTTTCAATGTATTGTCATATATATCTGAAGATATAACAACAATGCCCTCTACGTTTATAAAATATCCTATTTCACCTTGTCAGAAGCTTGCCCTGACCCTAAGGTAAGTTTATGTACTTTGTTAATTTCAACAACTATAGAAAATCACGATTATAAGAAAGTATGTGCTGTGCGTAAATGTATAGGTACGGTTTGTTCCAGGTTTCTTGCTACCGGAGAGTCATTTCGGTCGATGTCTTTTAATTTTAGAATATCTCATAACCATATAAGTAAAATCATCAGAGAAGTTTTGAAAATACTGCGTATGAAGTTGCTCCCGATTTATTTACCAAACCCTACAAAACACATTTGAAACAAAAAGCTGACGATTTTGACGCTAGATGGAATTTTCCAAATTGTTGTGGAGCAATAGATGGAAAACATATTCGCATAGTTTGCCCGAAAAAAAGTGGAAGCCTATACTTTAACTATAAATCATATTTTTCTATTGTCTTATTGGCAATAATTGATGCTGGGTACAAATTCACATGCGTTGATGTTGGTGCCTATGGTAAAGAAGGAGATAGTGGAATATTTCAAAGATCTTCTATTTACCAAATCGTACATAGTAACAACTTTTTACCAGAGCCGACTGTTTTACCCTGGACTGATACTGTTCTACCTCATGTCATTCTCTGGGACGAAGCATTTAAACTAACTGAAAATGTTTTACGACCTTATCCTAGAGATCAAGCTAACGCAGACAGAGAGAAGAAAATATTTAATTATCGTCTGAGTCGAGCCCGAAGAACATCGGAGAATGCGTTCGGCATTTTACGTCAAACTTTTCGGATATTTTATACACCTATTGCAACTTGTCCAACGCTCGTAGATGATATTGTCATGGTTTCATGTTGTTTGCACAATTTACTCAGAGGTTCACGTACAGCTACTCAAGAAGATGATATTGATATTGTAATGCCCAGCGAAAATATGGTACCTTTACGTTACACAGGTGGGAATACCTCAGGAGCAGCATTTCAAAACAGAAATGCTTTTAAAGGTTATTTCAATAGTAGATTGGGAAGTGTTGGGTGGCAAATGAGGCACATTACTAGAACTGATATTCAGTAACGTTTATTAATAAAACTAATACAAACAAATACAAGCTTTATTGTCTTAACTAAAAAGTTGTGGTGCTGAATAAATCAGCACAGTCTTCGTACTCTCTCGGTTGCTCAACGGAACTTGGTGTCGCGTAACTCGAGTCTGTATAAGCTGTTGTAGCATCAGAGTCTCGCAGGAGTATACGATGGAGTAGAACTCAAAGGACCGGTAGGGACAGACACTCGGTTTAGGGAGCCATACGATGATGTAGAACTGATTCTATAACTTTCCAGCTCTAATTCACTTATTACTTCCATTACTCGCATCTTAGCCCGAGCAGCTAGCGCTGGTGGAAATGTCATGACAGTTTCTGCCATACTCGCAAAAAATAATTTTGTCTTCCGGTGCCTCCAATTCTGTCGTTCCGTCTCTTTTTTCCAAGATATCTTCATTAGTTATATTGTGTACTGCTTGCGCTGAATTATCTTCCTCATTTGCAGTTACGTTGGTTATGGTTCTAAAAACAATGATTAAATTTACAGTTATCTCAATAATTTACCAGTATGCGTCTTACTGTCTATATGTCGCCACTCTATCAAGAAAAGCTAGCGCATCCATATGTTCCCATTTGATGGTTCGTCTGGCTGCTGAACCTGTTCCGTGTTTGCTTTCTTTTTGTTTTTCCAGTAAACATCTTTCAAACTTTTCTATCTCTTCTTGCACTCCTCCACTTAAATATAAAGCACACATATTTTTAATTTGTCATCGTTTTTTGATCCACCAAATACTAACCACTTTTGCTTACCACCTGTGAAATGTTCTCCCAGGTATTATCTCGTACATTTTGATCCTTATATAGATTATGTTTAGGGTCGTAGATGGCAGAATGCTGAGCGACTTCATTAATCAGAGTTTCATCTTCTTCTTTTGAAAATCGTAATCTGTGACCTTTATTATATTTCGCCATATTTTAATAATTTGTCGCAGAAAATAGACCGCCTACGTGCATATGTATATGCAGCAACCAGCGCGTCTTATCGTTACGTTTAGTCGTATCGATTAATCGCTGCAGATAGACCGTACCTTAAAACTTGTTTTTTTGGGTAAAGTTTGATGAGATATTTATCAAGTTTAAACGCATCATCTCCAACAATAACATGCGGTAAAATCACATTTTTTGAACGGGGAAGTAACGTAGGTGGAGGGAAATTGAATTTTTCACAGTAAATTTGATGTCCAATTCCAGATGTTGAAAAAATACCTGCATCACCCCCTTTCCCATATGATCTAATGTCCACATAAAGAAATTTATAATTAGCATCAACAAAAGCTAACAGCACTATTGAAAAATTACTTTTATAGTTAATAAATAGGGAGCAGCCGCTCTTATCTGGACACATCATTCGTACGTGTTTTCCGTCGATGGCTACGATAACGTTAAAATTCCAATTCCAAAATTCCAACGATTCCAAAATTCTTCAGCCTTTCCTTTTAAATCAAGTTCTGAAGGATGTGATAGTAGAATTGGCATTAGTTTTTTACACAAACACGCTGTTTAGTCCGCGCTAAACCATTTAAAATTTAAATATTATTCTTTGTATTTCAATGCATTACCGCTTTCGCACTCCCACCTACGCATTATTATCTCCGCACATTAGCTTAAGGCCGCGTTTATATTGGCGAGCGATTAGCGATGAGCGGTGAGCGATGAACGTTGAGCGTTATAAGGATGAAGTGTGTATATTAAGCAGAGTCGTAGCACAGCTTATTTAGTATCAGTCCCGTGGTAAACATGCTACCGAAGTCAGTGCGTTTGCTGTGGTTATTAGAAAATCCCATTTTATTTAGAAAGATTATATTAAGGAAGCGGAAGAAAAGAATTGGAGTGCATTACCTAAACAGAACTCGTTTGACAAACGGTGAATTTCACCAACTGTACTATGATCTACGAAGAGATCCGTCTAAATTTTTCGAATTTTTACGCATGTCTATTGACATTTTCGATTATATTTCGATACGAATTAAGGACAGGCTTCGGAAGAAAGTAACTAATTTTAAGAGACCCATATCTCCAGTAGAAAGGCTTTATTTAACATTAACCCATATATGCCTGAAACCGTATCAATGTTTGTTTTTGCGCAAAAATGTTTTTTAATAATCATAATTGTCAAGAAGAACACGCTAGTAACATTTTTGCAAAACAATATATTTTCCAACTTAGTGTTACAATGTGTACTACATATAGGACACTGGGCACTTGTATGAACATTTTATATACTATTTTTATTTATATTGTATTACATTTTGTATGGTAACTGATAAAACACTTAACATGAACACCTTTGTTACACTTGACGCAGCGTGTGGTACATTTGGTATGACATAAGCCACAACGTGTTTGATTTTCTTGCGGACAAACAAAGTGATATAAGCCATCGTACCGAGTTTCCGTGGTTACTTGACAAGGTAAATTTCGTTTTTTCGAAGTTTTTGAGTAATGCTCCATATAAAATCGAGCAATGCGACGACGGAAGGCAAGCAGATCAAGGTCATTATATTTTTGTCGATATAGCTGGAATGCATTATTTACTGCCATATCAATGAAGAATGTTATTAGAGACCAATACCACTTTTTTCCATGTATAGCGATCCTATATTTACTGACATTTTGATCCATCCTATCTACTCCACCCATATTTTCATTATAAAGTTTGATGAGATGTGGCTGGTCAATCTGAATGCGTTTTCGTCCTGCTCGGGAGAAACGAGTAGTAGAATGTACTGGATTTATTCCAACTGAATTAGAGCACAAACTGACCACATTATTGTCATTCCATTTGCATACTATTAGCTCTTGTGATTCATCCACTCTGTAGTCGTAGAAACCCCTGCTTTCCTTTTTCATATTCTGTTTTGTTAGTAAAGGACAATGCTCGGACCTGTTCTCTTTTATCGTTCCTGTAGCTCTTATTCCTATTTTTTGCAACTCTGAAATCAATTTTATGCTAGTGAAAAAGTTGTCACAAAATAAATGAAATGGGTTCGGATTTTGAGATTTTAAAATTTTAGCAAATTTATAAACAAGCTGCCCTCCCAAACCCAGATTTAGATCGTCCTTTTCTTTATATCCGTTTTTGCCTTGATACGGATCAACGTTAACAACATAGCCTAATCGTGTTGCACCACACCAAATCTTGAACCCAAATCGTATCGGTTTGCCGCGTATAAATTGCTTGAGTCCGTGGCGTCCAAAATATTTGCACATGGATTCGTCAAAACTGTAGTACTCTTCAATAGGCGCATAACATAAAAATTTCTCATTTATCATTGTCACTAATGGACGTATTTTAGCATATTTATCTTCCGCATCAAGTTCATAGTTGTTGGCTAAATGAAAATGGGATAAGATAGCTTCAAATCGATCACGTTTCATGCCATTTATTACAATTTCGTGATGTGCATCACTAGCATTTTCCCAGAACATCCTTCTTCTGGGAACCTGGGTATAGCCACTATAGAGCAAAATACCAATAAAACATTTGATTTCTTCAGTGCAAACGTTCAAAATTCGATTTTTTTGCAGCGAATATCGATTCGTTTCCAGAACGATTTTATCAACTAGTTCTGCATCAAAAAATAGTTCAAAACAATCTATTGCAGTGCTTGCTTCATCTGTAGTTCCTGCATTATTATTGGTGGCTTTCCAGTCGGGAAACTCTGCATTGATGTCTCTTTTACGCCACTTGCGCTTGCCAATCTGTTGCACTCTCAATCTCTTCTGTAGTTCTGCTAATGATATATTTTCTTCCTCATCAGTGTCGCTATCACTTAAATTTTCCCCAACTTCTTCTACTTCTGCTTCTTGTCTCAAAATGCTACCATCTTCATCGGTTATATATTCCGTTGCATTTACGGGAGGTAGTATATATACATCCGCTGCTTTTGTAGAATTTTCTTCAATTCGTGACAACAAATCACAAAGTCTGCCCCTGTTTATATTTTTTCGTGAATAAAATATATTGGGTGTATTGGATCCGGTTCCCTGAAAGTGGGGAAAAGTTAACCTATATGCCTGCTGTCCTACATGTAGTACACCGAGTTTCAATCTACTGCAAATACGCCATCACGGATGCGTACAGTTTGAGGTTAAGTATACACATTTGTATGTTCATTGGTTTGTAATTTGTAAAAGAAAAAGTACCCAAAAAAAGAGCATCTAGAAGAACACTTACCTTGATGGTAGTGAACTGCTCGAACTCGCCATTTTTTAGAAACCGTGGTAATTACTCACTTATTCAAAACATTTAAATGCAAATGACACCTTGGTAAATTATATATAGTAGATGCCTACACATTCAAGAAACGATTATAAATTGCGTCACCTGTTGTTTTCACTGGAAAACTTTAGTAGGGCTCTATAAATGCCTGTCCTACATGTAGGACAGCAGGCATATATGGGTTAAGGTAGGTACACAAAAATAGTGACAAGTACACTAATATTTATTGCATAAAATTAGATGTATAGAGTAATTCTGCAGACCCAGAATCTTCTATTGTTATATTTTCACGGGTCAAGCCGAAACATGCTATAATTTTCGTCGCATTGACTAATTGGTTGATATTGAATACCTTTTCCCACTGTTAAATTTTCGCCAGAGTTTGTATGTAATCTAGGCTGGGATCGTACTTGATCGAAGTTTTCATTTCCGTAAAGTTGAAGATTTGTGTAATTTTCTTGACGTTGAACAGACTGCATAGTGTTTTGTTTGCGTCGCACGGCCTCGGTGATAACTTCTTGTATTTTTGCTCGCACTTCCAATTTTTCTAAACAGTCCATGTCCGTAAAATAGGGCAGCAGACTCATTAAAAAATGATAATCGGGGTTACCTGTCATATCAACATCTTTCTTAAATTCCTGCTCTAATAAATCTAGTTTCTTTTGCTCTAATTCCAAGTAATGTCTGTCGATTTCGTTTTGTGCAGGTCTTTTTTTATTACGATATGTTGGTGTTGCGAATGTCTTTCTTTGCGTTGTACAAGATGAAGGACGTGAAGAGCTAGTTGATGGTGATGAAGGTTCATGTTGTATGGTATCTGACTCTTCATTATTAACGTTTTCTGCAGTTTGTTCTTCATCCTCACTATCGGTGTTCTCGGGTTCCTTCGAGAGGTTGCCAGTTGTTGTACTTGGAAGCATGCTATCTTTTACAAATAGCATCATATCAAAAAATGGCCATTTTAACTTATAATTGTCATTTTCTGAGCCGGAGCGTTTTTTCGGAATTTTATGCAGTTCAACCCGAAACTTATCTTTTAAATTTTTCCACTTCCCCTTCGCAGCTTATCCTGGAAAGAATTTGTATTTAATTAGTTGTTATGATATTTCAGGTTCTTGTCTACAGGACTCTCATTCCGAAATTTAGCAACAACTCTGAGAATGGGAGTTTGTACCGTTAGTAAAATTGTTCATGAAACATGTGAAATAATATGGAATGAATTTGTTGACGAATTCATGCCAGTTCCTAGTCAAGAGCAATTACAAACTGTAGCAGAAGGATACTACAGACGTTGGAAGTTTCCAAATTGCGTAGGGTCAATTGACGGCAAGCACTGCCAAATAAAATGCCCACCAGGAAGTGGTTCTCGCTATTTTAATTATCTGAAGTATTTCTCTGTGGTCTTACAAGCAGTAGCTGATGCTGACAAAAAATTTATCACAATCGAGGTTGGCGCCAGAGGAAAGCAAAGTGATGGCGGAATATTTTCATCTTCGCAACTCTTTAATTTACTTGAAAATAAGGATTTAATATGCCGCCAGACAGAGAACTATTTGGTACAGACATTAAAGTACCTCATGTTTTAATTGGTGACGAGGCATATCCGTTGAAGACTTATTTGATGAGACCATATCCTTCCAGAAATCTCGATCCCGTCAAAGAAAACTTCAATAATCGCTTGTCAATAGCTAGAAAATGCATTGAATGTGCTTTTGGCATACTACGTGCTAAATGGCGTATCTTGGGCAAGGATATCGAAGTTAGCCCAGAAAAAGCGGCAAATATAGTAAAATGTACGTGTATTTTACATAATATTGTGAGACATCGAGATGGCAATAGTGACTTACATTACTGTCAAGAGGTGGTACATTATTTTCCAGAAAATCAGCGTGAAACAGAATGGTTGCCACCTCCTCAAGAAGGACACGGAGGAGCTCGTAGAAGTTCAGCACGAGCGAAACAGATACGAGAATCTTTTGCAAATTACTTTGTAGATTTTTGAACGACAAAAAAATATACGTGTATACTTGTACATTTAAGTGTTTTTTGACTAACCTGATAATCCAATACATGTGCCAACATCTCCCCATAACTTTCTTGTTATCTCCGTTTTTTTGTAATCTGGGTGTTGATTATTCCATAATACCGGTTTTGTTTGCACTTCCGAAATTAATATTTCACGACAACTATTCGAAAATTTTGCTTTTGAACACATTTTTGCGAAAAACTTCAAAACAAATAGTCACATAACCTCAATACGTGCTGCGACCGCTTGTATCTATCGCTCATAATTCAAGTCGTGTTGAATGCAAATGTAACGCACATCCACCGCTTAGCGTTACCGCTCATCGCATTGGTTTAATATACACAGCACTGTTCCATTTGCAGGTACTTGAATTTTTAAATACAACGCTCATCGCTCAACGCTCATCGCTAATCGCTCGCCAATATAAACGCGGCCTAAGAGATCAGTACCTCTTCCGCTTTTCTTTTGTGCGCATTCTTGCATACAATTATATTTTCTTCTTCCTTTTCGCTAGCCATTTTTGTTACTCATTCGTTTATTAACATTTTCCTTTTGTTGTTATATTTTGGTGTGTAATTAAACTCTTGTTATATCAATTTTCTTGGTTTTTTATTCTTTATTTTTTTTAATTACCGAATCGGCACCGGTTTTTATTGTTACCGTTATGGCGGAAACACACGCTGATGTAGTTGTGGGAGATTCGAAACGCCAATGATATAGATCTGTAAGACAATTGCAAGAAACCTGTAAAAACAATTATGTAAAATAAATAATATTAATTTGATAAAGTTATTTAAAATAAAGTCTATGATATCTTTGTGGCACAAACATGTGAACGTCACATTTCTTTTAATTAATTCTTTAATGTCAATTCTAATGTCATTTCGGTTCGAGGATAACCATACATTTCTTTAAGTGAGTTAAAAATTTGATCTTTAGTTGTTAAATTTCTACCAGCTATTACTCTAAGCGGCTCGCCTTCGAGATGAGTTTTTATTATATCAGTTAAAAATGCCTCATCCTGATTAGCCTTATGCCTATCATAAAAATTACCACAAATCGAAAGAAAAAGAGGTAATTCTCTAGAATCACCGGTAAATTTTAACTTTTAGAATCAAACTTTAGATTAATAAAATTTATTTTAATCTTAACTTACAGAAGAAATAAGATCTTCATTCCTTTGTTCTTTTGTTCTTTTTCTTATCAGCTGGACTGCTTGCTGACGTTTGGCGTTGGTTGGGTGCGGTTTCTTTGTTTTGCGTCTTGCTTACGTTGGGCGTTTCTTGGGTGCGGTTGCTTCGTTTTCTTTCCCCAGGGTTGAGGGTTGAGTCTTCTTGCCAATTTTCCTTTGTCGTCTGGTAGGTTTTTCTTTTACCATGCAAACCGTTGACACGGACCTCCCAAAAGATGTGTTTTTGTGAATCAATGATATCCTGCTGACTGCGCCAGTTTTGTTGTCTTCGCGTGAACTGACAATTCGACCCAAGTGTTTCCCAAATAAAAGATTAACAGAATTTGATGTAGCCTTTTTATTTAAAAAATCACTTCCCCTTTTTATATAAGTTTAAACTTAAATTTACTAGACGACGGTTCGGTAACAACTGCTCTTAAAAACTACGAAGAATTGCATAAGGTAACTTGATACTTAATACGATAATAAATTTAATGCATACTACGGGAATGCACTTGATGCATTCGACGGTCGGAATTAAAACTAAGAAAGAAATAATTGTCGCAACATAACACGCGTCCCGTATTTGTGTTTTGAAGATAATAAGATCTGTAATATTAGCGAATTACGACGATAAAAGTAGGACACGACGCTAGTCATTTTCGAATTTATAGGGACTATTTACGGCAACTGAAACAACCATTTCTAAATTTCTTTCCGTAAATGACGTCCCTGGTGATGTAAAAATGCTGTTAAATTTTGAAAATGTCCGTTCCGCATTGCAACTGGTTAATACAGCATAATTAAAATATGGACGTAAAGTTTCATACTTAAATTTCTGTTCTTCACTTATATTTTGTTTTGCAAATTGTTCTAAAATGTTTAAATCTGGGTTCCGATTAAGTACGTCCCGAATTTTATGATTAAATGATGTACAGAATTCACCTGGAAATTATTTCAGTTCCTCCTAAGGGAAGCCTAAAGTATTCACCGATTCTTCAATCGAAAAGGCTTGTTTTTGAAAATATTTTATTTTGCTCCTGCAAATCTGGCATTTCAATCAGTTCTTTACATTGTATAATGCTTGTGGCATCATTTTCGAGCTGTAAAATGCAGTTTGTGACGGTTTCAAAATAATCTGCACAAAAAATGCAAGCTTCAATCCATGTTCCACAAGGAGTGATTACGGTGTAATGGTTGGTGATGATGGTGTAAAATGATAGGATCTCCGGGTTAGAATAAACGCATAATAGCTTCTCTTAATTACTGCATTTATTGACAACACTTAAGTTACACGACCTTTCAGTAGCTTGAGCGTGCTCTCTTTCCGAGCGATGACCGCCGCTACACAATACCTAACGTGCGTGATTTAGTGCTTACTATTAACTATCTTAACCTACTTAACAATTTGTTATTATTCCACTACACCTCCTAACCGCTCGAAAAAAAAAATTTTCTTATAGACTAATTTTTTTACTTACTTCAATACATTTACCATTAACATTAATTTATTTATTTATTTAAATGGGACGCAAACAGAGTTAACTCCCAGCGAAGCGTCCACTATACAAATTAATGACGGATTGTCGGACTTAATTGTAAATTAATGATTTGAGAAGAAAAAAACAAAATAAAACAAAACAAGAAAAAAATGTAGTACTAACAAGAAAAATTAAATTCTAATGACCTGAGACATTAACGCCCACGCCACGCAAAAACCGCTTAAACGCAGCCAGTGAGGTGTTGAACATATCAATATTTCCACAGTGAGAGTCAAATGAATGCATTAATCTCTGAAGAGGTGAATTGAAGTAGGCATTTGTATTCGAACGATCAAGTCTAAACATCAGACCACCCCTAGTCCGGTTGGGAGGAACGTAAAAACGTAACCCACCAACCAATTCAGGCGAATTAATGAAGCCATTGCAAAGTTTAAAAATAAACAGTAAATCGTAACACAGCCTCCTCTGTTGCAGTGTTTGAAAACCCAGCACCCTGCACCGCATAAAGTAATCGCAATAAGGTAAATTTGTTTTATAAGATAGGTATCGCAAAAAACGACGTTGAACTGCTTCGATACCGTCAATGTAAACGTGGTACTGGGGATTCCAGACGGTGGACACATAGTTAAGTACACTGTTCACGTGCGTTAAATACAGCAATCTGATGCAATTAATATCTGTGAAAGGGCGGCAGGTTCGAATCACGAAACCCAACCTCTTCAGAGCTTTGGAAATAACGGATTCCACATGTAAATTAAACGATAATTTGTTATCAAGAGTAACCCCCAGATCGCTAATATGATTTGAATTTAATTACTACATTTGGTGAACTAACTTTGAGAAATGCTTCCCTCATCAAAATTATTGTTTTAAAATAGTGTTTATCAATAGAGGAATTAGTTTCTTGGCGATGCTTCAGCAGGCTCGGAAAGTGAGACAATGGGTGGTATGAATAAAGGAGAGTAAAACCTTATACTCGCAAAATTTCGAGCATTTGCTACATATTTTATGAATAAAAATGTAAGTAAAAGCTTTTACTCAACACTTTCCTCTGAGCATGAGCATCTACTTACTTTTAAGCATATGCTCCGATTGATATGAATAAAACGGAGGTTTTGCTTCACATTTTGAGCATATGCTCGATAAAATGTGCATCTAGTTCAGTACTAGATGCACCCTTTCAGTGGTCGGTAATAATGGCAGAGTTTATTAATTTACGGGCAGAAAAACATTACAAAGTACGAAGAGGAGCTGATAACCGAGATTTTAAATCACTTTACCGGTTTGAGGAAGAAAATTTGCATTACATTGCAACACACTTTATGGGCGAGAACAACGAAAGAAGAGGAGGTGCTCTTTCGTCGGACCTTAAAATTAAGATATTTTTACGGTATATGGCCAATCCTGGTTTCCAAACTGGTGTTGCTGAAGAATTGGGAATTCATCAGTCGACAGTATCAAAAACAATTACGTTCGTGATTAACAAAATACTCGAAAAAGCTCCTTTATGGATCAAATTTCCGTCAACGTTGAACCAAGTAAACGAAGCACAGGAGAGGTGTTATATGAAATAAAGATAAAATTCTTGTATGGCAAGTCTTTTTCCTACAATAGCCCTTAAGAAAAATCATTTTATAAAAATAACAAATATCCCTTAACAAAAAACATGTTTTGTAAATGTAATCTTTGCATGGAATCATATCATATTGTTAGTACCAAAGTATCTATCTAAACCAAATTTATTATTTCTTTAAAGCACTGCGTACCTAGGTACATCATTATCGTTTTCGTTTCCATCAGGCTCATAATAAGAGCGACCGGTATTGGATTTTTGCATCATTTCTCGATAATACTGCCTTTGAACACGAGTGGTCTCCAATTGTTCGATAAGTACCAATCGTTGCAATTCCTGAGTAGTGAGTTTGGAAGTTTCTTCTGTTTCATATGTTTCTAAATTCTTCTTCGTTTGATGTTTTGTAGGTCGAGGTGGCACAAGGGAAGCTATTTGGGGACTAAATTCATCCGTCTGCTCAGACTCAATATAGAAGATGATAAATCTTCGTTGTTTTTGTTTATTTTGGTGGTAGGAGGTCCAATACTTTTTGCTCCTATAATAAAAACGGAACATATTTAGCCATTAGTTTAAAATTATGAATGAAAATAACTACCTATTTCATATTTCGTACAAATTTTTAGTGTTTCAAAGAGCCATTTTTTATACATCTAGTTAGGTAAGTTATGTAAAGAATTAACTTTAACAAAGTTTTATGAATATATACGTGATACATATATTTGTATAATATAAACAGGTTAAATAAAATACATACTTACCAGGAATTTTGCTTATAGTCGGATTATCCTCTCCATCCATTAATTCGTGCAAAATTTTTTCCCACTGGCATAAAACGATTTTTTTATTCCCGGTTTTGTTTTTGTCCACTTTGCTTTTTAGCCTCGTTTTCATATTGTTTACTTTTTTCATCAATTGAGAAGAGGTTAATGGTTTTCCCAATTGACGTTCTAGCTCAAGAACTGATTGCCTCAAGGCTTCATCTTTCAATGTTTTTTTCTGCGGAATTTGTGTTTTCCATAGAATTTCCGGCCTTTTTTGCAACTGCAATGCTACTAGCAAATTGTTGCTTGATACATCGTCACCATTTTCTTCTGCCGACATTGTTGTCTTACAAATTACTGGTTTATACAAAGCATTAAACTTCTAAGGGTATAATTCAGTATGTTAGGTTAGGTAAATAAACACAAACATCAAATACTAAGAGCGTAAGTATAACAACTGCGGCACCGATTTATACAAGTCACGACGAGTTAGACGAGCAAATCCTCATTTGATCTAAGCAGATGCTCATAAGTAAAAGCAAATCATTATTCATACAAATCGGAGCAAATGCTTATACTCGGACCTTTTACTTTCAGCATAAGCTTATAGCTGCTGCTTATACTTAAGAGCATTTGCTCGCTTTTTATTCATACCACCCAATGTTTCCCTTTCAAAATCCTGAGCAAAAATGGATAATTTCGAATATTATTACTTCTTCTAACATCTAAAAAATTAAGTTTCCTTTCCCTTGTAGTTTACGATTAAGCTGATTTAGATGAGACGTAACGTCTACCATGAAATAAAAGTTTTGGATCTACTGATTTTCTGTTAGTTCTGGATAGTGAACGCCCTTCTCAAGGAGAAATGCTTTAATTTCCGGAAAAAGGGACGCGAAACGTTTTAAAACGTTGCCTCTTGATAACTAACGTACCTTGTTATGAAGCAGAAGGTCAGCGTACTCACTCTCCATTTCAAATAAAAAATTTCTGAATTGGCGATGATTAAGAGCTTTAGCTAAAATGGAGTTGATAATGGTAATCACTAATTCCATAACTTTACAAATTTCATCCGGAAATGTTTGCGCACAAAGCGGTTCTTGGTGAATCATACAATGGTAAACAAGTATCTCGTGATTAATTCTTTCTTTTAAAATAGCAACAAACCCTTTTCTTACGCCGGTCATACTTTTGGCCCCATCTGTTGAAATCGACACAATTTTATCGAGGGGAATATGATGTTTATCCATACACTCAATTACAGCATTTGCGATATCTTCTCCACGCGTCTGACCTTTGAGTGGCAAAATCCTAAAAGTTCTTCTTTAGGGCCTGAATGAGACATAAATCTTACAAAAAGTGAAACTTGCGCTGTATCATTTATGTCACAAGACTCGTCAACTGCTATTGATAAAGCCGAAACCAATTTCAGATCTTCGATATGCTGGGTAGTTATATTCGAACACATTGTTCTATTGTTCTAATTGTTCTATCTTTAATGGTTTTGGCAGACAATGGTAACTCTTTAATTCTTTTCAGAATATCTGCTTTGTTCTTAAAATCCCGAAATAGCTCTTCGGATGCATTTATAAAACAATTTTTTATGTATTCGCCGTCTATGTACGGTTTCCCTGTACGGTTTCGCAATCTCTTGGCTAACAACAAAACTTGCCATATTAATATTGCTGGAAGATTGCATCCAGTTATTAAACACAGAAGTTGACTCTTCTGAAGTTCCTCAACTGCTTTCCTCCTTGCATCACCGGTAGGATATTTAGTGCTAAATGAAGCGTGGTTTCTTGTAAAGTGTCTCTCTAAATTTGACTTCTTGTTGTGCGCGAATTTCTCCTTACAAATAAGACATGTCGGTAGTCCATTCATGTTTTGAATAAACGTAAAATTCTCGGTCCACTCAACTTTAAATTCGCGGTTTTTCATCTTCCGTTTTTCTTTGCTTTTTTTTGGTAGTCATGTTAATTGGGGTGCCTAAGACAGGACAACGGTAGATAAGACAAAACTGTTCACCCTGTTCACCCTGCAACTGCTGGTCTGTGATGTCAATTTGTACCCCCACTACTTTAGAAAAAGTGTGCGCGCGCATGCTTGTGGTACTTTTGTATCACACCGGAGTACGCCGTGAACATACGAACCATTTCCGAAAACTAATGAAATTAAACTCGATGTTTGTTACGTATTTTTACAACAATATAAAATTTTAATTACCTATCTATCTTTTAACTTAAACAAAAAATTATACATGTTCTCGATTGATAGAAGAATTTTAATTTATCAAAATAAGATGTAATTTTTTTCGTACTAAGTTTTTTTTTAAATGAAAATATTATTGTGCCTTCCGTGGATATTTGTGCCAGAGCCGCACTTAAGGAGCTAAAGTGCGGCTCTGGAGCCGCACTTTGCCGACCACTGGTTTAACCCATGCAATCAGTATTCGTTTTAGGTAAGCAAACATCCACATAGAGAATATTTATGACTTACCTTTCATGTATCCAAAAAATATTTAATATCTTCTTTGAAGTATAAGGAGAAGAAATTCATAGCAGAGATAACGGGTCTTTCATTAAGCGCTTCCTATTTTTAAAGTTAAAAAAAACAAAGTGTGTGTTAGATATCATCGAAATTTTTTATTCGTTTGAAAGGCCTATCGATGCCATTATGTGTGGAATAAAACAGCGGGTAAATGTCCTCCGCGGCTTCGCTGGGTGGCGCGCAACCCAGATGTCCAAGAAAAAGAAAACAAATTTTATTCTGAACCCTTAGTACATAAAATAAAATAAATAAGAGTAATGGTATCAATACATTTATACAGGGTGTTAATAAACAAACTTTACACACGCTGGCAGGTGATAGTAGAGATAAAAACAAGAAAAAAATCCTAATACACATAGGTCCAATACTCATTGGTTTTCGAGATATGGAATTTTTAAATTTTCATTGTCAGCTTTAAATTTGAATGCGATATCGCGTTACCATTAACGCGATAAAACAACAGCCGCAGAAACTGCATGTCAATAAACATTTTGTGACTTATTCTTATTTAAGCTGGCTTATTTTCGCAATGGTTCAATTCACATTTGCGGAATACGCCGATATGCAGAAAAAAATCCTAATACACAGGTCCAATACTCATTTATTTTCCGAGATACGGCTTTTACAAAAAAAAAAATTACAACACGCAACGCATTTAGCACACTCGTTATCGCGGAAGATTTTCAAACTGTCGTCCTTCCTCTTGTAAACAAAGTTGTACTCGTTGTCGAAGAGAATTACGCACTCGATTGAAAGCAGTTTGATTTCTTAGTTGCTGGCAACCGACTACTATTCTCTGCCAAAGTTCATCTTCTGTATAAACTTCCGTGGCATAAACAATACCTTTTAAATGTCCCCAAACAAAAAAATTCATTGGCGTATTGGACCTATGTGTATTAGGATTTTTTTCTTGTTTTTATCTCTACTATCACCTGCCACCGTGTGTAAAGTTTGTTTTTTAACACCCTGTATATATACATACAATATACGGGGTAGAATAGGGCTACCGACCAGGGTCTTTCTGCCCGTGAACCTAGATGTTCAATTTTGGCTGAATTTGACCGATGATATGGATTATGTTGGCTTGCAGGGCCGATGTTATTTGTCGCATAGACCTGCAACTGAAGAAAACCCCACAAGAATATGTCTAAGGGGGTCAAATCGTTCGATCTTGGTGGCCAGTTCACATCCCCTCCATGTAAAATGACCCTGCCCTGAAATTGCTTGTGCAGAATATCCAATGTGACATGAGCTGTGTGGCACGTAGCGCCGTCCTGTTGAATCCACATGTTATTGATGTCCATATCGTCCTAAATTCGGAAATTTTGTTTACTGACGCACCCATTCATCCAGAAATGGGCATCGTCGCTGAAGATGATTTTTTTATGAAAATTAGAGTCAGTTTCCAACAGCTCCAAGGCCCATTTAGTGAACACACGTCGTTATCTATGGTCGTTTATCTTCAGCTCCTGGGTCAGTTGAATTTTGTACGGGTGCAGGCCCAAGTCACGACGCAAAATTCGCCTAGTTGTGGGCTGCGAAAGGTCGAGTTATTGTGAGTGACTTGTTTACTGAACCAGTAGCGTCAAATTTATTCACCACACTACGAATAGTCCTCTAGGTAAATCTTTTTCGGTCAAGTTCAATTTCGGCACAGTCTTTTTTATACCTATGCTAAATTCGATATTTTTTTGCGCCTTCGACGTAAGGCTATCTGAGAAACAGCTTAGATCTTTGCTGGGCAATTTTTTAAAATGCCATTCAATTGATTCTAATTTAAAAATCACTGGCCATTCACTTAAAATTTCGTTGATAGTAGGCGGCGGCTTAACAATATCATTAAGGAGCTGCCTTTGCGCTGGATAAGTTTGTTCAAGTAAACGGAAGAAATCTTCACCAGTATCCACCATATTATTTAAAAGTGTCCTTATTTATAGGTATGTTCGCATTAGGATCTATATTTGGTTGCCATTGCAACCTTTTTGTCTCTTAACATTTTTTCCTGAAATCGTTAGTTTGTTCATAAAAAGATAAAATAATACACAAGCTCAAGTGAATTAATTCAGATTGGTTGTTATTAGTAAAAAAAATGAAGTTATGTCTAATTGATCTCAGCATTATTTTATTTTTGGTGATCAAACTAACAATTTGTTAGTTGTAAAATGTCAAGAGATAAGAAAGTTGCAGATTTTTTCCCCTAATTTTAGAGGGCTGTAATAGTAGAGGGAGGAGAAGTGGTTTTCACCAAAAAGTTATATGAAAGACCCCCCTTAATTTTCGCTGAAATATCACCCTTAAAATCTTTCGCATTAATTTAGACACACCCCTGTATATTTGAAAGTACAAACCTGTTGAACATTTTTTTTTTTATAATAAAACAACTATAAATTATTTCTTTTTAATTTTTATTAATTGTTGGTCAATGAAAAAAAAAACGTTTTTAACCAAACTAAACAACACGTATAGGTTAACTTTTAATGGCATTAAAGCCATTATATGAAGTAAAATTAACAAAATAAAATATCTATTGCGACCCGATACTTAGAATCGAAGTTTTAATTTTCATGAAAAAAAAAACGTAATTTTCATACAATTTAACAGATAATTTTTACTTTTATTAGTGTATATTAAATATGGAATAGTTATAGATCTTTTAAAAATGTGGTGCCGATACCGATATTATATCGGCAACTAAAATATCGGTATCGGCAAAAAAAATCAGTATCGGCCGATCACTAATATTAGCATTTTACCGTCTTTCTCTATTTAGCAAAGCAGCTGAAGCATATCCGTAATAGGAATTTGTAAATTAATTTTCAGGGTAATATTCATATTATTTTAACATTTAGAGATTGGAAGTATTTTTGTTATAGGATTATTTTGTAATAGTAAAACAAAGAAATGTTTAATTTTGGTGAGCAATGGCGGTCAAAATATTAAATAAGATATGTAAATAATAATAAATAATAATTAATAAATTAATGAATAATAATGTATAATAAGCCTTTTATTTTATAAAATTTTTATTGGTGGCTAAATAATATAAGTTTGTTCAACTTCTGCCTTGCAGGAGGACCCAACATTTTCTCATTGTACAATTTGGCTAAATGGTACATTCGAATTTTTACATAGGGTTTTATAATTGTTTTAATCAAAAAATATGGATGTTCGTCCATATAATGATTTTTTAATGTAGGAAATAAATTATCAATATTTCCTGATGTTTTTTCAAATATAGTTTGTTACATTGTTTATAATGTTTCTATCGCTTGGAATTTTATTTTCCGTTATTTTTCTAATTAATGTTTCTGTGCTCATACACAAAACGACAACCTCGATTGCTAATACCATCGAGGTGCTCATACACCTCGATGGTATTAGCAATCTAAATGAAATTGTTTGAAATGAATTTGTTCATAACAACATAATAATTAGTGCTGTTTCAATAGAAGGAATTTATTATTTACCCTTGTTTTTTAACCCTTAATTATACTTATATTTTTTTAAATTTTTTTTGTATAATACTATTACTTTGTCGTATATAAGGACATTTTAAATATATATTATCAAAAACTAATAAAAGTTACGAGATAATCCGCGTTGCCATATGGCAACGCTAAGAAGTTACACTGCTATTAGGATGTCAATTATTAACAAGGTTAGAGCAAAACAAAGAAAATTCCATTTCAATCATTTTTTATTGATACACATTTTTCTCACTACAGTTCTCACGCTTTCCACTATTTCTTGCTGTCTTCCTTACATTCCGTTTCCACTTACTAGGAACCCTAATCCGCTTTCTTCCTTTGGACGAATCACCTGTATCAGTATTGTTGCCGTTTTGTAGAGAACTGTCACTGCTATCACTGTTTAGTGTCACTGTGTAGTCTGGGTCAATGTCCAGACAACATTGATGGATCTAAATCCACCATTCTTTTAGAACATAGGACACGCTCGACAACACGTTTTATAGGTTAGGACCGTTTACGTTTGGTGTAAGAACCGGCCATGTGCTGCACATGGCCTGTCATTGCCACGAACGAAAACAAAATAAATTTTTATAGCGTAAGGTTGTTGGTTGCAAGATCTGGCTATGTAAACCTGTAGAGCATACCGTGTATTATACGTAGACGATTCTTGCACCCAACGATGGCCGGTACCTAAAATAGACGGACACAAGCAAAATATCATTTTACCCAAAAATGGTGTTTAGTCGATTATTGCACCAAACTCTTCAATTATAATTAAAGTAAGGTAGTTGTCAACTGAGTTGTTACACGTTAAAAGCGCGGTAAACCGGAAGGCTTAAGGTTATGTTGCATTACAGTCGGTAACGTAGGTATCTTGCCAAAGGACGTCACCAAAAATTACAAATATCACAAATGGTTTGAAGGTGAAATATCCAAACTGGAGAGTATCAGTTAATATCCAACAAAATATAAAATAAATCCAAAGAGGACATCAAAATACGGGAAAAAAGGGGGATACCAACGAAACGGTGAAAAATTAGCAAACCAAGATACAAAACATAAAAAAAATAATAATGCTGTTACATATCTTAGTACAACTTTATTCAAAACCTGTTCACTAATTGCATCGAGATGAAAACGGATACAAAAGATTTTAATAAAACAAATTATAGTTTTATTTTTTATTCAACATTTGTTTAAATTTATTGATTTTTCTTTTAAACACATTTGATTTTTTTAACGATTCATACTTTTCATTTAAAAAGTTAATTCGAATAAATAATCGTTGTCGAATAAAAAAACGTACTACATGATGGTATTGTTCATCAAATTTTGATGAAATTTGCTTAAACAATTTTCTTGAAATTTTTTAATCGTGGTTTATCTCATTCGCTGACAGCTTTCTTAATCTCAAATTCCATGTCAAATAGTAGGTTTTTGAAGTCATTGGAAGGCATCGAAAGACCCCCAAATGATAGCCTTTCTAATCATGATGGTGCGCAATAATTATGATCACATTTACGTTGATACGAATAATTGCCCAATTCCGGATGCGAAAACTTAAGTTTTTTTACAATCCATCTATGTTTCAATTGCAATAGTTCCGCACGTAGGTCGCGTTCAAAATCTTCAGGACGAAAATGTAATGAACAGACCCTTGCTGTTGTAACGGTAACTTCCTCTTTACATTTTATCAGCTATAGTTTACGAAAATCTTCCTCTTTGGGTATGTTAAAAAACGATATATTTAAACCGATAACTGTTGACACAACATAATTCGAATGAAAATTTTTAATTGCGCATGAAACGGGCATCTAAAATTACAAATTTTAATGTGAGGTTATAATAAGTCATAGTGTGGTGTTGCACATATTCCCTGCCATATTGATTTTAATTACTTTTCAAAAATCAAGAAATCGGTTATTCTTTTTTTACGTTATTATGTATAAATTCATTTATTATTATTATTCAATAGACTTCAGCCAAAGGAAGTCAATTTTTATTTTTACGAATACAAAATCAATTTATAAAAATACTGATTATTTATTTATAATATGTGAGAAAACCCCCACACATAGCTTATCTGTAAATAATTACCTTGTTATTGAAATTATTAAAAAGTTTCTTAACACTAATTACAAATTTTCAACAATAAGTACCGACGGTTTGTACCAAACTTCTCCTCGGTCATGTCCCCAATTACGTCGTTATTAAAGAAAAACAATAAGGGTATAGAGTGGTCGGACGAATGTAATCGTGCGTGGTTAAAAATCCGGGAATGTTTAGTAACGGCACCGATATTAGCGAGACCGGATTTCACAAAAGAATTTGTTATACAAACTGACGCGTCGGATTACGGAATCGGAGCAATCTTAACACAAGAGGGACTTTCAGGTGAATCAGTTATTTGTTATCTAAGTCGAGCACTAACCAATCAGGAAAGAAAATACAGTGTTACTGAGAAAGAATGCCTAGCTGTCTTGTGGGCCGTAGAAAAACTTAGGCCATATATAGAGCACACTCAGTTTAAAGTTATAACAGATCATTATTCTTTAAAATGGTTACACAACCTTAAATCACCGTCAGGTAGATTAGCTAGATGGGCAGTTAGGTTACAACAATACAACTTTATCGTAGAACATCGGAAAGGCAAAGATAATGTAGTGCCGGATGCGTTATCGCGATCGGTTAAACTAGAGATAGATGAAGTAGTTGTAGGTACGAAAAGAGAAGATCCGTGGTTAGAAAATTTAAAAGAGAATGTCGCTAATCGTCGTAATAAATATCCTTGTTATCGCATGGAAAATAACATATTGTACAAAAGGGTTACTCCTAAATATCCAGGATTGTCAAATGATAATGAGTGGAAAATAGTTGTATCAAAAAACGATAGATTAGAACTATTGATAAAGATGCATGATAGGGCAGAAAGTGGAGGTCATTTATTGAATTATAAGACTTTAAGTAGATTGGCTCAACGCTATTATTGGCCAAAGATGCGAACCGATGTGTGTAGATACGTTAAGAATTGCAAAATTTGTCAACAAACAAAGCCAGAACAGAAGGGTCCTATAGGGTTAATGAAAAGTCATGTAATGACTTGTAAACCATGGCAATATATTAGTGCGGACTTAATTGGACCTTTACCGCGAAGTTCTCGAGGTTATATTATATCCTGGTCGTCCTGGATATATTCAGTAAGTTTCCGGTTTGTTTCCCCTTGAGAAGCTACTGCTTCGGCGGTCGTTCGTTGTATGGAAGAAGGAATCTTCTTAACATACGGAGTCCCGGCGGTAATCTTGTCGGATAACGGAGTACAATTTAGGCCAAATGCGTATGAAAAACTGTTGAAATCGTACAATATTCGAAGTAAGTTCACTCCTTTTTACCACGCGCAGTCTAAAGAGTCAACCGGACCATTAAAACAATGCTAGTTGCTTATGTGAATGATAACCACCGCAGGTGGGATCTTTTCCTTCCGAAGGTAGTGTGCGCGTTACGTACATCTAACCATGAGACTACCGGATATTCTCCTTACTTTGTAAACTACGGTCGGGAAATGATCATTGATGGTAATTTTCACGGCGGTAAAGGGGAAACACTGACAAAAGGGTATAATCAGGTTCGGAAACGCGAATTTGGACAATTATATAAAGAAATACACGAGCGATTATTGTTAGCATCGCGACGCGCGGAAAACCATTATAATCTAAGACGACGGTCAATGACGTTAACTCCCGGTACGATAGTTTCTATTCTTTTCTTATATTTCGCCTTCTCTTTAATAGATGTCATTTTCTTAATTCTTTACTTATTTTAAATTTCATACGGAAAAGTTATTGCGCGCAGGTCAAGTTTTTTTTTTCGAAATTGGATTTAGGTTTTCGAAGAGGGAGTCTCACTCTTTTTGGTGGCACGAGACTCAACGTGTAACGTCGTTGTGTAGGCGTTTTGGTTGACATTTTGAGTGATTCATTTGGTCATAATTTGATTTAACGCATCCGAATTAATCGGGATCATCACATCGACAATTTATTTGAGAACAAGTTTAAGTTCTTTCTTACGGTTAACCCGGCTATTTTGCGTTTTGAGTCGATTTACTTTTCACACGTGCGAGGCCTTTAACATCTGAGGTATGTCATAGTAATTTAATAGAAATTTAATCATTCAATCATTTATTCAGACACAATCAATACTTATAATATTTGATAATTCAAAAAAAAAAAAATTTGTTTAACTTAATAATTTAACAATTCCTTTTCTTTCTTCTCTTTCTCCTCCTTTTCTAATTTTTTTGTATCGTCCATTTACTAATTTTTAGGCCTCCTATTTTGGGATATTATTATTCCGGGAATAGTTTCTTTGGATTTTTACATTGGGATTTTTCCATTCCAAAAAGAAAAAAAATCAAATAATATAATTGTATGGTGGAGTGCCTCCCCTCTGCCGACTCCGAATACTTTCCCTCTCCAGAGGAATCGCTGCATAAAGAAGAATCTTACCCGTATCAAGGTCAGAACGTATATGTAAAGTTATTTTGTGTTCATTAATGTGTTGAATCGCTACGAAACCCAACCCTTTTTTTTTTTGGCGCTGAGGTGGAGGGAATGCTATTACGCACCCCGGCTGATTGCGCCTAAGATGTTAACGTTGGAAGATCTACATCAGCCGGGAGTGTGGGGCTACACTAAAAAAAACGTGCTACCCACTAAACCCTCTCCTCTTTCCCCTCGGAATCGCTCATGAGAGCTTTCATCGAGGTTTGAGCCGTACTTGTAATGCAATGGCCATTTTAAACTTAGTTTGTCGTACTTTATCGCAGGGATTCCTCTGAAGTAGATCCTGGGCTTGGTAATCGTCGTTTAGTTAAAAACTCCCCTGTTCTTCTTCGCATCCATCTTGTCGCAATCTTTCATCCAGTTCCTTTTTCATCATAATCTCCCTTACATAGTCCACCACTGTGTGCCATTTTTCCTCCGTTTCTAACATTACCGCCACTATGTTTTCCTTCTGCAGCCTACACTTGCAGATCTCCTCCGCCCTACCTCTTATCACTTTAAATTCTTCACAAAAGAAGAGTGTATGTTCCGGTGTATCTGTTAGCTGGCAATACCAGCACTGATCTGTTTCGCTTTTTCGTATATTCTTTAAATATGTTCCAAATACTCCGTGTCCTGAGAGCGCCTGGGTCACATAGAAGTCCAAGGTTCCCCATTTCCTATTTATCCATGGCTTCACACTAGTTATCAGTTTACCGGCCCAACCTGTGTATCTTTCCCATCTTATCTGCCATTTCTCGACCAACTCCTCTCTAGCTGCCATCTTATGCTCTTTACCATGCCTGTAAATTTGATCCCTTTCATCCACAAGAAGATCTAAAGGTGGCAATCCTGCCAACACTTCAGCGCTTGAACCGGAGATCGTTCTGTACCCGGCGATGCAGCTTATTGCCAGCTTCCTGTTAACGGTTTGTAGCTTATTTCTGTACAGTTCGTATTTGAGTGCATCTTTCCACGCAGGTGCAGCATAAAGGATTATTGAGGTAACCACTTGACACAGGATCTTTCTTTTATATTGTGATGGTCCCCTAGTTCTGGGCATTACTTTACACAGCGCCGTTCTGACTCTGTCTGCTTTATTTACTGTTTCTCTCACGTGAGCGGTGAATCTCAAGTTGTTATCGAGTATTACTCCAAGATATTTCATTGTCCTGCATGTATTAATTATTCCATTTTGTAGATTAAAACACATTTCCGTTACGGTTCTTCTTCCTTTTAATATAATTGCTTCGGTCTTGTGCGCAGCTAGCTCCAAGCCCTGTTCTTTCATCCATCCCGCTATCCTTATATACGCATTTTGAGTTCTATATTTTACTTCTTCTTCATTTTTGCCGGTTACTATTAGCGCCAAATCGTCCGCGTATGCCATTAATTTGACTCCTGTTGATTCTAATTGAAGAACTTCATCGTATGCGATGTTCCACAATAAAGGTCCCAGCACTGAGCCCTGTGGAACTCCTCTGCTAATTTCATAAATACTTCCATCATACTCTATCTGTCTATACGAGAGATAACTTTTAATAATATTTTCTAAATAGTTTGGAATGTATTTTTCATGCACCGCTTGTACTATTTTATCCCATCGTAGTGAGTTAAACGCATTTTTAACGTCAAGTGATATCATGACCACCAGCTCTCTCTTTCCTCTTTTGAACTTATTACTATTTTCCACCACATCCTTTATCTTTTGAATAGCATTCAAGGTAGATTTTCCTTTCCGGAAACCGTATTGTCTTTCTGAAATATTGTGGCCTGTAAATGTCATATGGTTTGTAATTCGGTTTCTCATAATAATTTCGTATACTTTTGCCCATGCATTCAACAAACAAATCGGTCTATACGATGTTTGTTCATCATTGTTTTTCTTGGGCTTTTCTATAAGGGCGAGTCGGGCGCTTTTCCAAATCATAGGAAATGTCTGCTCTTCAATTAACTGACCCAATACTTTTATTGGTAATTCTGGTATCACTTCCGTTATCGCTGTCACTACTTCTGCCGGAATACCATCCGGTCCCGGAGCTTTTTTCTTACGAAGAGACCTAGCCGCAGCAATAACTTCTTCCTTAGTGATTTTTGGTGGATTACTTTCCAGATCTATAGTCCATCTATGGACTTTATCGACCGGAAACAAGTTTCTTATTATCTCTTCCGTTTCTTCATTACTATGAGTAGTAGGCTTTGCAATCTTAAACCGTTTGGTCGCAATTTTGTATGCGTCCCCCCAAATATCGTTTTCCAACTCTTCAACTAAATTGTCCCACGCTTTTCTTTTTTCTTGTTTTATTTCTTTGGTTAGTTGCTTTTTCATTTCTTTATAATTCTCCTGATGTTTACGAATTTCCTGTTCATTTAAACTAGTTTTGTTTGCTTTGATAGCCATTCTTCGGAGTTTACAACAGTTCTTTTTTAACTCCTGGATTTTATTCGTCCACCAATAGATTACTCCTTCTCTGATTTTGATATTTTTCTTTTTTCCAAAAGCTCTGTTACAAATGTTTGTAGTTACCTGCATTAAACCAGTAGGAGTTCCAAACCCTTTACTTTGCCAATCACAGGTTTCCGTTTTTATAACTTTTCTCAATGCGTCTTCAGAGACGTTTCGAACTTTCCACCTCAACACAGTTTTACTGCAATCCACTATTTCGCTTTGAGTTTTAGTTTCAACCAGTATGTCTTTGTGATCGCTCAAGTTTTCGTGTTCTAATATATTAAATGTTACATCGTTTTCTAGCCATCTATCATTGCATAAAGTAACATCTATATGAGATTCTCTGTCACCTCTTGACCATGTCGCTTCTCCATTGTTTAAAATCTTCAATCCCAAAGACATTGCCCACTCTGAGAGCATCTCTCCTCTGTTATCAGTTATCGGAGCACCCCATTCTGTAGACTTGGCGTTAAAATCACCCATTACAATTACGGATTTTTCAGTTATTTTTCTGATTTGTACACCCATTTGATCTAATCTTTTTTGGAAATTTATTATCTGTTCGTTTGGTGGATGATAGCAACCTATTATGGACAGTTCACCCTTTAATTGCAACCAGACAAAACCTTCCCCATCTCCCTGTTTCAAAATCTTAAGTTCTTTATTGTTAATCTGTATGGCTACACTTTGCTTAGTATCACAAAACCAGTTTGCTTCATTTTCAACACGTCTTTTATTTGGTTCCGACACCACTGTCACATCAACCCTTTCACTGATAATTGTTTTTTTTAAAAGGTCCATAGCTTCTAACTTCTTATTCATATTTGTCTGTATTATTTTAATATTATGCACGTTGAATTTAATTGTCTAACCTACTTTGTTGAAGACTTAATTGTTTGTCTTCACATTCAATATTTTCATTGATTTCGTACAGGTCAGCATTTTGGACCTGAACTTCCATCACATCGTCGCTTCTCTTCGCAAGCTCTTTTTGCTGTTTCTTCCTTAAAGATGCCAATTCTTTTTTGAATATTTTACATTTACCTGAACCTGCTCTATGTCCTTCCTCTTCACAAAGAGGACATGCTTCTTCATTTTTGCAATCTGCCACTATGTGGTCTTTCTTCCCGCACCTGTAACACAGTTTGGCTCTATCTGTGCCCTTACATCTCCATGTTTCGTGTCCATATTCCCAACATCTTGAACATCTCATGACATTTAGTCTTTTTTCCAGATTGCAGCTGGTATATCCTATTCTGACCGGCCCCTTATTCATTAAATCACTTGCATCCATTTTTTTTAGTGTAAGAGTAACCGCTTGTGTGTTGTTTCTCATAGGTCGCAATTCGCTCATGCGGACAATCACATTTTTTTTACCTAGCGCAGCTTCTATTGCTTCTATCACCTCAGCCTTATCGACAATTGCATCCATGCCTCTTACATGTATAGTATCCACCTCTTCACCTATTCTTTTGATGCTAGTATTTTCCCCCTGAAGATGAACTATTGCTTTTTGCATCTCACTCAATGCCTTTTCATTCTTTTCTGTAGTTAGAATAACTTTTCCATCTTTTGTGCTTCTAATATTTTTAATCACATCACTACATTTTGTGTTTTTTAGCGCTTCTTTGACAGTTTTCAGTGACTCTTTATAGGTCTTCTCATTGTTGCCTATAACTAAAGCGTACGTTTTTCTTTCTTTTTGTGGCTTTTCCTGTTTTTGTAGCAAATAGTTTTTCGGCATATATATAGTAACCTTAGTCTTAGTATTGTGGAAAATACCCTCAAACATCTTTTTAAGTCTTTCCAAATTAACTCCCTCCACGATATGTGTTGCAATACTACACTCGTTTTCGGTTTCATTTTTTAAGGCCATGATTTTATTAAAAAGGTCCTCTTCCGATCCGTCGTATACAATTTTAAAAATTTTTCTAGAACCTGTTCTTAAATTATCTTTCGTTCCAAACCTATATGTTTGCTCGACAAAGCCTATATCATCCTTGACATGCGCCAACTCTGGAAATCGGTCCTTTAAGAGTTTTTGGATTCCCTTTTCCATAGCTGGGTCGCCTGGCTCCACCAACATAACCTTAATAGTCGAATCCTCTGTATTGTTTGGATTTCCTTCTTTATTCTCAGTATTTTTATATACATCCTCTGTCCAACTTCTATCCGCTACCAAACGCCAGTCCGAATACTTATCAGTTATAGAAAATTCTTCCACCGTACCAACTTCTCTCGTTTGCGTTCCCATGTCTACCATTTTTGGAGGATCCGTTTGTATGTCCGAATCATGCATCATTTTTTCCACCTCCGCGTACTTATGATTCTCAATCCATTCTTGTATTGTTCTCTTATTTATCGCATCCACTTGTTTTTGTAATCTACCAATTAAATCCTTTATTATACGGCTTGTGTTCTGTTCAATCTTTTCGGACAAACCATTTGTCAGTTTTGTAATTGCCTCTATACTCTCTTTTAATACAAAAACTTCCGATATCTCAATTTTTTTATAAGGGTCCACATCCAAGTCCTTTTCCATTGATGTATCCACAACCTTTCTCTTTTTTTGTGATACGCTACCTACCGAAAAGCTTCTTTCATGAGGCTTAACACGCCCTAGATTGCCACTATTCATCGCCATAATTAAAATCAAAAAAAATAAATTTTTCTCAAAGAAAAAGATCGCAAATTCGAATCAAGATAGAGTGTCAATAAAAATCAGCGTGGGTCACCCGTCTGCGGGAGCGGCCGCAGCCGCACTAAACGATGAAGGTCTATCGCCCCGTACTTATCACGACTCGTACACGCGCACGCGCACCACGGACATCGTCGCCATTTATTTTCATGCAGAAAATAAACAAACGACTAAAAAACTAATTTAACACACAAAAATACGTGTACGCAACCAAAAAACTGTTCCTACCTTATTGTTTTAGATTTCCGAAACGGAAAACACCTAGCACTCAACTAGAGTTGCTAAATTAACGGCACAAAAACACATTGTTTAGCGTCTAGGTTCGCTTTTAGGAAAACACACAAAAACACGGAATTTAAAGGTTTCTATCCTATAAATCTACCACTAGGCTTAATATCACCTTGTAAATTAGTCACTATCTAATTAGTTTCGCGCAAATTCACATTTTTTCGATATTTTTTCAACAATCAAACCGCTACGCTGTTTAACGATGTTCACCCGTTGAACGCTCGGTGTGAACTAACCCAACCCAACCCAACCCAACCCTTTTTTTTTTTTTTTTTTTTTTCGGGAGGTTGGGGAAAAATCTGCAGCCAGACACCAGGCCTATGTTCTTGAGCGGCCTGGTAGTGACGGGTTGAAGCCTGTGTAGGTCTTCGACCGTCTAAAAAACCCCTTTCCTCAATTCACCCTTCTCGGAAGGCCGGAACTACGCTGTCGCGTTTTACCCATCAGCCCTCCGGGCTGTTTCGACTTTCTCTCCTCATGTCTACACAAAAACCAAACACACCCAAGCTTTTTGTTATGTATCACCAATAATACGTACCGGGAACGGGGGGGCATAGTGCGCCCCCCCGCGAGGTCATTCTGCGCTTCCTCCTTCCCTTCTCATCACTCTCTCTGTTCTACTCCCATCTAGACAATACAAACACAACCAAGCTTTTTGTCTTGCATTACTCTTAATACATACCGGGAGAAGGGGGGGACGGTTTATCTCCTTCCCCCCCCTGGCCATGATCGGCCTCATCTCCATCCTTCCACCTCCCTTGACTGTCATTTTCCTCGCCACAACGCCATTTCTTCTATGCTCCTTTTGACTATCTGTACAAAACATACACAAGCTTTTTGCCTTGCACTATCAGACAATACATACCGGGAGGGGGGGTAATCCCCCCCGATCCACCCCCATTCTTAATTTACTGTCACTCAGTTTCTGTCTCATTTGCCCCATCTCTATTGGCTTCTCTCTGTGCCTGCCATTCTTCTCTCTCTTTCTCCACCAATATGGTCCTTACATAGTCTGCTATTATCTTCCACCGGGCTTCTCCTTCGAGCATATGATGTACGGTATTCTCTGGTGTAATAACTTCTCCTATCTGTTCTGCTACTTGTCTTCTTTTCTCTATCCATTTTTCGCACTTGTAAAAGGTATGCTCTGCATCATCTTTTTTCCCACAGTTTACACATGCCTCGGTGGGACTTCGCTTGAACTTGTAGAGGTAAGCTTTAAAGCAGCCATGACCTGAGAGGAACTGGCACAGATGATAATCAACCTCCCCCCACCCTCAAAGGTTAATAATACTTATATTTGAGAATTTACTATAAACATTTAAAAATTTTACTTACCTTGCAAATAAATTATTTCAGATTGTAAGGGTAATATCTAAATTTTGGGGTGATTTTTTTTATTTATTTTTTTTCTCGTCGAATTTTTTTTTGGTTTTACTACGTTTCAAAAGACAAGCTTGTACTTTAAACAAAACGTATCGGGATTAATTAGTTTCAGTTTCTTTTGTTGAATTTTTTTTTATTACCGAATATTTTCTACAGTTTTTTTTTATTTTCATTTTAAAGTTAATTTTAACTTCTCCCAAAACAGTGGGTTTCCCATTTATTTAAATTTGAGTTATAATACTTTAGTTTATATTTTCGAATCTTCATTTTTTTTATTATTCAATTTCTTTCTACAATTCAATTTTTTGTTTTTAATAAACCAAATTATTTTTTTTGTAATATCAGGTGTTTTATAGAAATTTTGTATATGTGATCATTGTGTGCCTATCCCTATTCCTGAACATCTACATTTCGTAATTGATGGACATCGCTGTAATAAATTACGTGGCGCCAGATATAAATTAACGAACCTCCCCATCTTCACTGAGCTAGTTGACGTTCGGCGGTGTTTTCATTTTTTTTGGGTTGGCACGGAAGGGTTAAGGGAAAACCATCTTGGTCAAAAATTTTTTTGTTGTTGATTCCGGTACGTAACGGCGTTATACTTCTTGTGTGTACAACCCAGCGGCCCCAAAGGTATATAAGGGCGTGAATTTAAACACCACTTCTTCTTTTACTTCTAGTTTCTCAGGTGGATTTTGTAAGATTGGATGCGGACCCATGGATACCCATTTGTCTTCTAATTGAAACATTGGTAGAGTCGCCACGTTACAATCTACTTCTTCGCCCATCTTAGATAGAATGTGCGTCAACGGAGCCATAAAATAGGTTCCGTTTGAGCTATCTGTCACTGGTAATTCGTTATAACATTTAGTACTTCGGTGAAATTCACTATTGATATAAGCCATTAAATCAACATCCCGAGGATTGATAACATGAGACGTTGGTATCAATTGCTGGTTCTCGACGAAGTACAGAACCAATCTCGGGTGTTCAGTTAAATATATTTCTGAGTAACAAACGTAACTTCTTTTTAAAATGCTGAGGGCAAAAATACGATCTTGATGTTCTACGACCACGTATTTACCGTTGGTATCTTTTATGGTCACCTGTGTTGGAGGTCCATGGTATAAAGTAGTATATTTTGACGTACACTCAACGGTTGGGAGTATATTCCACGCCACTTCCCCAAATGTATCTATACAATATCCATCCAGGTAGGGACAACTTGTTCCACCACTTAATTTGACCATATTTTGTTCCAAACTCAATACAGCGTTGTAATCGCTTACTTTAATGGTAACGGAACCCTGTACAACCACATCCGTCTAGGTTTCGCCGTTTTCAATAAAGGTTTCACCCTTTCATTTACCTCTTTATCAAGCATGCCATGAAAAACTAAGGGAACAACTATTGTGGAATTTGGCGTTATATTGTGAATAAGATGTCTACCCATTAGATTAAGGGATTTCAGCGTATGTATCTTTTTGCAATCCTCAGCACCCAAGGTATGTACATTGGAACTGAGTACACCTCGTACTTCAGAAGAATGGCTATGCATTCCACAATGAGTAATTGAACATGTAACCTCCACCTAGTGATTCGCATGAGACCAACGAGACGAGATGTTCGTAAAGTCTTGTCTCGTCTCGCGGATGAACTAATAAGTCTTGTATCAAGTCTCGTCTCGCAACCTCTAGTCCCGTCTCGTCTCGCTTCTCGTACGAGAGTCTCATAAAAGTATCGAAGTCTCGTCATGCATAATCTTATTGATTCAGTGCAATAAGGAATACTTAAATACTTGCTATAATGTAAGAGTCGGAAGAGAGAATACACTTGTTGAAAGATAACATAATTTATTTGTAAGTAATATATCTAAACAAAATAAAAACTTAACATTATTTTAAAAATGAAATAAGTAAAAAAAACAGCCCTCAGCCGTCTCGGTCGCAAATGATTTTGTTTTTCACCCAATCATTTAGGCATAACAAACATCGTGCAGATTTATTATTAAGCCGATTTCGATGTTTTCTTATAGTTAACGCAGCACGTGAGAATAGTCTTTCCGCCGGGACTGAAGTAGCCGGTATGCTTAAGAGGTCTCGTGCCATTAAACTTAGAATAGGAAATTCAGAAGCATGAATTTTCCACCATTGTAGTATATCTGTGTCTTTATTACATCGAGCCATAGAATAATATTTTTGAAGCTCCTGCATCCATTCTCCTTCGGAAGGCGTAGGATTTACTGCATACAAAGCATCAAAATCAATTACAAAATCCGACTTTTCCGCTATAGAATCTTCTCGTTCCTCCAATGCCGTGTCTTTCGAATGTTGTCCTTCTGATTGATGGAAATAGGCTTTATAAACATCTTCAAATTTCTGAATCGAAGTCTCTTTTCATTCTTGGCCCCATCTTGTTATATCAAAAACTTCTATCTTATGCCGCGGATCGAGAATTAAAACTGCAGCATATATCCAATTAATTTTACGATAATGCTTTAATATTTTGTCTCTCGCAGCCTGAAAACTAATAATAAGCTGCTCTTCGACAGCGTTTCGATCTGCCTTTCGGTCCCATGCAAATATTTTGCTCTCAATATTATCAATTAGTATATTGATATATACAACAACCATATGTAATGTGACGTACTTCTCTCCTGCGAGTTTCTTGGAAAGTATTTGAAAGTTTGCTAGTAATTTATGCACTTCTTCTAGCAGTATCCATTCTTTGTCCTCAAGAGCATATGGTTTTAAATCACCAACATTTTGACACAATACACCAAGTCCATGTCTACCTTCAAGAGCTACTTTCAACATATCATCACTGGAATTCCAGCGTGTAGGCACATCCAACACAGGTGTCAATTGGTGAGAATTACCAGTTGCTTCACATGCACTTCGAAACTTAATTAAAAGTTGCTCTGGTCGTTTAATTTTCGAAAAGATAGAACGTATTTTACATAGTGCATTAGAATTATCTTCAATTTCCTCAACTTCTTCATCGACACTATCGTCACTCAATTCTTCATATGCTTCAGAATTTAATTTCAAAAAATTAAACAAATCTTGCACGGCCAGATTAATTACATGTCCAAAACATCGAAAATGGCAGTCCTCTACATTTAAATCGGGAATAAGTTCATGAAGTTCTTTAATAAAAGATGTATTTGCTGAGGCATTATCCATTGTTATTCCTTGAAGTTTGTGGATTAAGCCTTTAGCGTTAAGACATTTGAAAAACGTAAGAGCGATGTCTTTTCCTGTATGTTTCCCATGGGCAGGAACAAAATCTAGAGCGATAGATTGCAATTCCCAATTGTCATCTATAAAATGTGTTGTAATTCCATAATAAGATCTGCCGCTGATAGAGGTCCAGCCGTCTATAGTAAATGATAATTTCGAAGAATTCTCTATCAACATTCATTCATTTTCTTATTTAGACAGTCGAACCGTAACATTGCTAATCTTCTCAATCTATCTTTTTTTGGAAAATCCTCTCCAGATATTTCCTTAAAAAAATTCTGAGTGTCTTCGTCAATGAAGAAATTAAAAGGTCAACGAATCAAAATTTTTTCCTTTTTTGTTTTCACTGATGTGCTCTGAAAATAATAATAAGGAATGCGACAAAATCTTATAAAACGGACTAAAGGTAAAAAATAGCTATTTATCTAACTACTTGGCAAATGACGAATGACACAATTTGTGTAATGCAATATGCAATACATAATTGATGCATGAATAGTTTTATTTCCTACATTCTATTTTCTGCTCTTTAGTGTAGTGGTAGTCGTTTGGAAACCGTTTGGAAAACTTATTGATTTCAATATTTAAAACACAAATATGCGATAAATAAAAATATGGGCATCGATGGTATGCAGTGTGTCCTCTTAAGTATGCATATGGAAACTTTTTTATTGTTCATTTTATGAAAAAAAAGTTACTTTTCATTAATTTCTTTTGCTCGATGTATAAAATAAATACAATTTATATTGGAAAAATTCCATTTTTTTGTACAAGATGCACAAAAATGTAGATATGCAAAATTTAAATTTTTTTAATCAAACTGCCAACAATTTTATTCGGCTTTTCGTATTATTTTTCTAATTTTTTCATTTTTGTATTTTAAAAAGTCGCCTACAAAATTTATACTGAACCTGACAATCACACAATCAGGCAAGAAATCCAAGAATTATGTAGCGTTAAAATAATTAAATTATAAAATTACCTAATAGCTTACCTTCATTTGCGGTTTCACAGCAAACATTTCGGAAATAGTAAGTCTAGAAGTACTTGCTTCCGCCAGTTGTTTTTCTTCTTGTGGATATATTTCAAAATATGCTTTTGGATGTTTACTGCGTAGGTGTTTTCTTATACCGGTAGTATTGCCCCGTGCCATTTTAATTTCCTTCGAATTTATACATATTCCGCACCTGGCTATTTTATCTCGATTTGTCCCTTTCAATTCAATGTTAAAATAAGTATCGAATTTGCTTTTGTGAGAGTCGTTTTGTGTTTGTATGCGAGACGAAGAGCGACTGGTACTTAACGAAGATGACAATTCACTTTCAGTTACATTATCACTTAAACTAACATTGTCTGGCATGTAAATATCCTCACTTTCACTAGAAAAATCACGGGAATTTGATTCATCTTCTAAAGCCAAAAGTTCGCTTCTCTTCCTCTTGTATCTGTTCATTGTGAATTAACTTGCCACAATTCCGCACGCTTAAAAATTCGAATAACTACTATCCACACACCGTACAACGAATAATCAAACTGAGAAGAAATTTGACTCCTAAAGTAAACATTAGTTGGGTTCCTTGGACGGTCCCAGGCGCCACAACACCAGTTAAAGGTAAAGCTTTTATTTTTATTTCGTAATATCTTTATTTATTTAGACACGATAGAACACATGCATATCGCAAAATTTATGGCAGTCGGAATAGGGTTCAAAGACGGTGGCGGCGGCGTGCTTCGGATAGACAAAGCGAAGCAAAGTAAACAAAGTGAAGACGATCACCGTCAACCGATAACGCCAATAGTGTGACGAACAAAGACTCTCTGTGAATCCTAAGAAGACAGAGTTGATTCTTTTCACACGGATGAGGAAGGTTGGCAATCCCAGAATGCCATCCCTTGCTGATACTCCATTGGTATTGTCAAAAGAAGTTAAATATCTGGGCATCACACTTGACAATAAAATGACATGGAGAGCCCACCTAGATAATAGAGTAAAAAAAGCGTACGTTGCATTCGGTCAATGCCGGAGGGCTATAGGTAAGACATGGGGTTTGTCACCCAGAAATGCCCTCTGGATTTACACGGCTGTAATCCGACCTATGCTTACTTATGGTGCAGTAGTATGGTGGTCAAAGACCCTTCAGTCTACATCCACTACTGCACTTAATAAAGTACAGAGACTTGCGTGTTTGTATGTTACAGGTGCGCTGCGGACTACCCCCACTGCAGCCATGGAAAACATGTTAAACATAACGCCACTTCATTTGTTCATCCAAGAGGTGGCATTGGTGACCATGACTCGACTGCGAGCAGCAGGAATTCTAATGGGTGAGAGAAATAGTAAAAATGCCAATCTCTGGAATGAAATGGTGGATTACTCACCAATTCTGGAGTGTGTAATGGACTTTACACCCCTACAACACATTTTTACGAAGAAATATCTCACCCACCCAAGCTCCACAGAAGTAGAGGTAAAAAACAGCCTTAAAATCTACACTGATGGTTCAAAGAGACGGGAAGGAGCTGGAGCCGGAGTCTTCTCGTACGATCTCCGACTCCACGTATCTGAACCTTTAGGTATAAGTACCACCGTCATACAGGCGGAGTTAATCGCCATACAACTTGCCGCTGACGTTATTGTCAGATCCAACTTGGTAGGTAAGACTTTTACAATTTATACTGACAGTAGACAAGCTATTTTAGCCCTGAGTAGAATAACAATTACCTCAGGACTTGTTATGGGTTGTCATCTGACATTGGAGAAGGCCGCAGTGCATAACTGTGTCATACTTCAATGGATAAAAGGACACTCGACTTGTTCAGGTAACAAGCACGCTGATAGGCTTGCCAAAAGGGCTGCCAAGCGAGCGCCATGTTCGCCTGAACCGATAATCGCTCCGTCCTTATCAACTCAGATTGAGATAATTAAAGATTTTACCCACAAAAAGTTCATGAACTGGTGGGATAGGGTTAAGGGTTGCCATCTGTCTAAGGAAGTATTACATTATCCTTTAGCAGAGGCAGCCTTGTCTTTCGTAAGGCTTGGTAGAAACGCTCTACGAACTGTAACAGGACTCGTCACGGGTCACTGTAAGGTAAACAAGCATCTTTATAACCTTAAGCTTGCTATTAGTCCTCTCTGTCGCCTCTGTAAAGAGAGCGAGGAGACGGTCCGACACATCTTGTGTGAATGCCCCACTCTGCAAGACCTCAGAATGAGAGACTTCGGAGAGGAATGGCCGACCACAGATGGCATCAGGAACACACCTCTGAGCTGTATCCTAGCCTTCGGAAATTCCTTAGGCTGGTTGATGTAGCCGGAGACAGTGTAGGAGGATGTACAAGGGGCCCGTTGGGGCCTAGGTGCTGTGTGCGTAGCATACCCTCCGCTTTCCTACATACATACAACGCCAATAGTGGTTTTTAAAAACAATTCTTGGTATTATATAATGAATAATTAGTAGTGAATACAATATTTTCAATAAAAAGAATTGTTTTATACTTTTTAATTCATTTTGAAAATATTATTAAAACGTGTTCTTTTAAAAAGTTTTTTTTTATTTACCGTAGTTTCTCGAATCTTATCCGCACCTCGATTTTAAAAATGTACTTTTGGTAAAAAACGTTGGTTTATCAATGTAATCCACATCCGATTGTAATCCGCATTTGATTTTAGAGCATATAAAATTTGTAAAAAGGGTGCGGATTAGATTCGAGAAAATACGGTATATTTTTATTAGGTTTTCAAGTCCGCACGTAGAAATATTTACCTGCGAGACTCTCGTACGAGACGCAAGACTTCATGCACGAGACTCGAGACGAGACCAATGAAAGTCTCGTCTTGTCTCGTCCGAGTATCGTCTCGAAAACGAGACGAGACCATGCGAGACTCTCGAAAACGAGACTCTCGTGCGAACCACTAATCACATTGTATCGTTATATCTTTTTCAGGGTCGAATTTCTTTAAGACTGGCTCTGTCGTTAATATTTGTTTTAATTTTGTCAAAGCTGATTCATGTACTAATAACCATTTAAATTCAGTATCCTTTTTTAGTAATTCCCTTAAAGGCTCAATGATGTTGCTGTAATTCTTTATAAATCCTCTTAAGTAATTTAACATTCCCATTATTCTGTTATTCTTTCATGTTTGTTGGTGCTGCTATTTTATTTATGGCTTTCACTCTATCTATATCCGGTTTTATATATTCTTTACTAAAGACGTGTCCTAAATATTTCATTTTATTTATTTTGTATTGTATTTTATCAGGGTTAAATTTAATATTTATTTTCTTCGCTCTTTCCATAACCAATTTTAAAATTTTATCATGTGTTTGTAAGTCTTTTGTCGCAATTATATATCGTCAAAATATACACAAACATTAGGAATATCTCCAAAATTTTTTTCCACCAACATTTGGAAAAATTCTGGAACACTGATGATTCCAAAAGGCAATCTATTAAAGTTATAACACCCAAAATTAGTCGAAAAGGTTGTCAAATCTTTAGATTTATCCTCCAATTCAACCTGGTAGTACCCATCCTTTAAATCCAATACCGTAAAATATTTCTTCCCAGACAACTTTGAACAAATATCCTCTATAGTTGGAATAGCATAATAATTTCTTTGAATTTCTTTATTTAAGTCTTGAGGGTCTAAAGACAATCTTATTGATCCATTAGGTTTTTCAACAATTACTAAATTATTTATCTATTCCCCGATTTTGTACTAATTATTGTTAATTCTTTAATTCTTGTAACTTTTTCTGTAATCTACTTCTTAATCCTAATGGTAGGACAATGTAACCGGTTGTGGGCCGGGTTTCGTTTTTTGCCCGTAACTTGAATTCAAGTAAAAATTTTTACGACTTTTAGATACCAATGGAAAGCTAAGGGCAGTAGCTAACTAAAAAAAATTTTTTTTTTTAATTTCCCGAAAATTTTTTTTCACAAATTTTGTTAAGAGCTTGTTTTTCGCCAAAAAAAATTTTGTAACCGGTTGTGGGCCACCCCGGAAAATGTACTACAAATGCGAAATTATGAAGAAAAATCACCAAAAAAATATGAAATATCTAAATTTATTCATCAATACAGCCTCTAGTGGCAAAAAACATCAAGAAAATAGCACTTTTTCTAATTAATCATCGTCCTCTTCAGTTTCGCAATTTTTGCATGTAAAATAGCTATTCGTCATAGCGGCGCATTTCAAATGCACAAACCGATCGCAGCCACCGTTGCATTTGATGGAATTGGCTTTCGTTAATTTTGGTGGCAGAAGGTCCAAACAGATAAGACAAATGTCTAAATCTTCTTCGTCAGAAGTCTCCTTCTTCTTGCGTTTGGCCGGCGATTTGGCTGGAGGTGTTGCCTTGCGTTTGGCATTTTTGATGGGCGTTGGAGCAGCTCGCTTTTTTGCTGCTTTTTCATGCAAAGCAGCAACGGTTTCCGGAGACGTTAAAATCGCGCTTTTCATTGGCTTTCGGCCGCGATTTGATGATTTTTTGGGTAAAGCGCCTTGTAAGGGGCCAATTTCATCCAAAAGACAGCTAACAGAAGTCGATCGAGATGACGGTCCAGGTGTTGTGGGCACAACCTCCTCACGTCCAACTAATAGCCCAACCACGATTCGACGCTGATCCTTTTCATCGATGGGCCCCTCGGCGGCAACCTCTGGCTCATTCGGCTCAACAGCTTGAACAAAGTCGGCATCAGAAAAAATGTCTGGATCGTATGGACATATGCCGGTGGCTCTAAAACCAGACTTAATCACTTTAGGTGTCAAAGTCAGATCAAGAGCCTTACACGCCAAGCCAGCAATATGACGTATTTCTAATATCTAGAAACATTTAAAACGAAATTAGTTTAAAATTGGCAAAACAAAACAAGTTTTGAGAAGAGTGTTACCTTGTTTGCATTGTTCTTTTGCCAAGCAGAACACTGAGACTTGTAATAAAACTTCACCGGTCCAAACACAGACACGTCCAACGGTTGTAATCTGTGACTACAGTGCGGTGGTAAAGTGACGATATGAACGCCACTTTCAACGGCCAAGTCAATGGCTTCTAGAGACAAATGTGAACAATGATTGTCCATCAGAAGAATCACCGGCGAGTAGAGCGATGGTTTCGCGAAGGCGATGAAATAGCGCATATAATTAACAAAATCTGGCTGACACATCCAACCTGAATCATTCGCATAACCAGCTGTTCCAGATGAAACATTGTCCAAAAAGGTAGAGTAGAAGTACCGGCTGTACTTGTTAGCCAATTGTAACGAAATTAATATCGGGTATAGCAGCCAAAGCGCTGGATTAAAAGAAAACTATCCTTTTATAACGTTAAGCTTTCGGTCTTTATTTAGGCCTTCATCAGAACATTAAATCTACAATAAATCAAAAAATGAACAATGATAACAAAAAATTTAGACGCAATAAACTTACGGACAGAGCGCCAAAAAAAGTGAGGTTAAAAGCATGTCAACGGTTGAAGACCGCAACAACCAGCAAAAGAACTGGAAAACCAGGCGACGGCGGCGTCAAAAAACCAACGAAAGTCACAAGGCAGGTGAAAACCAAAACACAAGGAGAGGAGAAAACCAAAAACTCCAAGAGCTACAGCAACGCACAAACACGTTAAAAAGACGTACGCCATATTGTCGAAGGACGCGCAAGCGCATAACGGGGTCGATATATCGACAAATTAGCGGGAAATTTAAAGGGACTCAAAAGGACCAAGGTTAAAAGAAAATCCCCGAAACTTCAGGGTTGGGGGGGTAGCCATTGTTGGACAAAAGCTATTTATAAATGATGCTCAAGTTTTGGGTGTCAGTCCTTGAGTTGATCGAGGACTGTTCTTGATTAATATAAACCATTTCAAGGAAAAGCCTTTTTTTATAGTTGGTCTCTTGACAGAGTATCGAGCCCGCATCGAAGTCGAACTTGTGACCCGTGGAAAGGTTGTGGTTAACCAGGGCAGACTTATTATCCCTGTGGTTACGGCAATCCACTTCATGTTGACTGAGGCGTTTCTTTAGATACTGTGAAGTCGTACCCACATATACAGCATTACACACACCACAGGGAATTTTATAAACGACATTGGACTTCAAAGTGGTTGGAGTAGGGTCCTTGAGGTTGGTGAAAAGCTGTCGCATAGTCTATAGTTATATTTGGCAATCTTTACATTGTCAGAATGTAGAATGGAAACCATTTTTTGAGTCAATTGGGGGATTAAAAGGCAGGAGCGAGAATCTCAATTCATCGCGAGACGGTACCGGTCTGGTGAGGGAAACATTCATATTTCTGGTAACATTAAACAGGAGCTTGTTAACAAGTGACCTGGGGAAACCATTGTTATAAAACATTTGGCTAAGAGTCCTTAGATTCTTCTCTCGAAGGGATGAGCGGGAGAGCTTAGTGATTCTATCTCCCATGGCAGTCACTGTATTGATCTTCTGGTGTATGGGATGGCCAGAGAAATAATTAATAAACCTTCCAGTATGCTGTTCTTTACGGTACCAGTCGATAAGGAGGGCACCGTCAGGTTGCCTGAACAACCGACAATCCAAAAAGGGAACTGAACAGTTAGACTCAGTCTCAACAGTGAATTGAAGACGCACATTATATGCATTGAACACATCAAGAATAGTGGTGACACCATCAGAAGGGACAGCACAAACAATGTCGTCAACATATTTGTATATAAAGGGAGGACTGAAGGGTAGCCCAGACAAGGCTTTAGTGACCAGATCATCCATGACAACCTGTGCCAAAATGGGACTTAGGGAGCTGCCCATGGGAGTACCGAACACCTTTTATCAATTTTACTTAAAAACACAAATAAAACAAAATAAATAATAAACAAAAATGATTTAACAGAAAAACAACTTAACCCTTTCTTTACCAGTGACGTGTATATACGGCAAAGCATAACTTGTCTCTCAGTCCCACTGCCGTATATATACGTTCACCGATGAAATGTCTCTAAACCCTCCGCCTGATAAATATGACACTTATTTCTTTTTTTGCATGCTTCTTGACCCACCGTCACATTTATACGACAGTCTAATTGTGTCTAAAGGCCCAGTGTCGTATTAACACGTTTATAAATACGTGGTATTGGAACCACTGCCGCATATATACCGAAAAATCCCGAAACATCGCAAAGCCTCTAAACGATTGGTTTTAGCAAAACGCTGTTCAGTCGCAGTTATTTCCGTTACGAACAACTAGTACGACGTGAGACACGTTGCAAAAGTACAAGTAAAATGGCGTCAAGTCATCAAGGTCCGCCGCGAAAAAGAAAACGTGTTAAGAGTAATGTTGGTGTATGCGGCCTCACGGATGATGATATAAATAATATTTTGGATAGTTTAGATTCCGATGAAGATCCTTACGTTGATAGTGGAAGTGAGTATCAACCTGAATCAACAGATAGTGAAGCAAGTGGTGAAGATGATGAGAATGACGATTTTTTGTGCCCCGAAAATGAAAGTCTTAGTGAAACAGAGAATAAAATAAATGAGAAGGCGAGCAATAAAAAAAACGAAAGTGAAGCAATGAAAAAGGTAAGAAATGCTTTGGATGAGAATTTTTCTATAGAGTGGAAAAAGCGCCAATTTATGCCTTTAATACATAACTTTGGTGGCGCAGACTCTGGTGCACGATTAGAAAACATGGAAAATCCTTTAAAAGAAATGAATTATTTTCTTTTATTTATGAATGACGAGGTAGTGGAAATTATTATAAGCGAAACCAATAAATATGCTTCAGAACAGACTTGTAATAAAAAAATCATTTGGATCCCAATTACTAAAGAAGATTTTTTCAATTTTATTGCCGTACTCCTACTTGCTGCTCGCCATAGAAAAAATAAACTTGTGGAAAATTGGTCGACCGATGAATTACTTCACACTCCGATATTTGGGAAAGTGATGTCAAGAAACCGCTTTCAAATGATATTGCGTATGTTACATTTCGCAGATAATGCTGAACAAATTCAAGGTGACTCTTTCCATAAGTTACGACGAGTTTTCGAAAAAATTAAAACTTCATTTGCCCATAACTTTTCGCCGTTCCAGAACTTTGTAATTGACGAGAGCTTAGTACTTTTCAAAGGGAGGCTGCTCTTCAAACAATTTATAAAAACAAAACGCCATCGTTTTGGCATAAAACTATTTCTGTTGTGCGATTGTGAGACAGGATATGTTCTAAATTTTATCGTATATACAGGCAAGCAAACAGAAATAGAGCTATATCAAGATCTGGGAGTGTCAGGATCAGTTGTAACAACACTAATGCAACCTTATTTGGATAAAGGGCACTCTCTTTTTACAGATAATTGGTATACCTCGCCAACACTTTCTACCTACTTATTTCAGCACAAAACGAACACATGCGGTACAGTTAGGACAAATAGAAAGCAAATGCCAAATTTATCAGGTAATTTGAAGAAGGGTGAGACAACATCGATGGCCAGTGACAATATTCTAGCAGTCAGATGGAAAGATCGCCGGGAAGTTAACATGCTGACAACTTTTCACAAAGACCAAATGATACAGAATAAGAAAGACCGGAACACAGGAGAATTTGTGAAAAAACCCGAATGTGTAGTCCACTACAACCAAAATATGGGAGCAGTTGACAGGACTGATATGATGCTCAGTTCTACAGAATGCGTTAGAAAAACCTTGAAGTGGTACAAGAAGTTGTTCTTCCACATTCTCGATTTATGTGTTTTGAATAGTCATGCACTATTCCTAACCCAACATCCAGAGAAATTGGCACTAGCAGATTTTCAATTGAGCCTTACTCGACAGTTGCTTGAGAGGTAGGTAATTCTGGTTTTAAATTTGTCATAAGTACAAACATTTTTTTGTTACAGATACAATATACCAAAAACCATACAAACCAAGTTCACTCCATCAAATCTTCAGCGCCGTACTGCATGGCATTTTCCGACTACCGTACCAAATAATAAAGTTCGAAGATGTATTGTTTGTTCACAATCTAAAATTCGCGACAAAAAGAAGAGACGAGATTCCAGATATATGTGCGGAGAATGCAACGTGGGATTGTGTGTTTCTCCCTGTTTTGGTGAATATCACACAAAAGAAGTTTACTAAAAAGTTATATTTTTAGAAAATATGTTCATATATTATGTAAGCCATACTAATATAAATTATTTGCTGTTAATAAAATTTCTAATAAGTTATTTCTCATTGCTTTTGTCCAAATTTTGATATGCCGTATATATACGTCACTGGGATTGACGGCACTTCAAAAAATCCGGGAATAGAGACATTGCAATTGCATTTGTGCATGGTAAAGAAAGGGTTAAACAATAATAGAAACAAAAATTTGTTAAACACTTATAATTTATAAAAATTGTTGAAAATGGCCACCGTTTTCTCTCAAGCATAAATTTATTCTTCGGCGAAAATTGAAATCCACTCTTTCTAATAATTGACGATTATTCCTTATGCTATTACATTTCTCCGTATTGCGATGCCACAATGCGATGATTGTGACGCAAATGAAGAAGAATATACAGATTCTTTTAGCATTCCCCAAAGAAAATAATCACATTTATTTAAGTCTGGTGACCTCGGGGGCCAAAGTAGTGGGCAATTATTTCCACGTCCTATCCATTTATTTGGATACTGGCGATTCAAAAAATCCCTCACAATAATACTAAAATGAGGCGGTGCTCCATCATGCATGAACCAGTGTTGCCGCCTGAGTTGTAGTGGTACCTCGTCAAACAAATCTGGCAGAGTGTTTTGGAGAAATTCCAAATAATTTTCGCCATTTAATCTATTTGGTAAAATAACCGGACCAATTAGGTAGCGGTCAATTATACCAATCCAAACATTTAACTTAAACTCCCGTTGGAAGTGACGTGGAACTAATAAATGTAGGTTTACATCACAATATTGATGGTAATTATGTAAGTTTGTAATGCCCCTGCGGGTAAAACAAGCCTCGTCGGTGAAGAGAATTTTCTTTTGAAAATGAACATTTTGATCTAAAATAAGTCCACAAAAAGTTACTCGCTTAAGTAAATCTTCAGGCAACAACTCCTGTACCTTTTGAATATTGTACGGGTGAAGTAGGTTGCGCCTAAGAAGTCGGTGTATAGAACTTTGCGATATGCCAGTTTGTTTCTTGGTTCACCTTCAACTATGTTTAAAACAAGTTCTTCATCTTGGGCCCTAATCGCACTAACACCCTCGCGAGTATTACTGAAAAACTTGCCCGTTTCTCGAGCCCGTCTTTCAACATTGGAAAATGTTTCTCTATTGGGGATCACGCGATTAGGATATTTTCTCCTATATTCTTCAACACTCCTTCTGCAGTTTCCTTCACAGAAACCTAGCACTAACAACATGTCCACTTGTTCGCTAAATGAAAATTTTCCGGACATTTTCAAAACAAACAGTAAGCAATAACTAAAAAATCAACTAACGCAAATAATTTCGAATTTTCGCTGATTTTAAGTAATATTAACGAAATACGTGTCTTTAGTTATTTGATTTTTTTATGAAAACGACAAAGTTTTTTAAAAAATAATAAGGATAAAAAAAGTTTTAGAATTAAATTCCACATTAAATGAGGTAATAATGTATTAAATCCGCCAAACGGCTAAAAAAGTCTGTTAAAATTTACGGTACCATCACCCATAATCAACCCTTTGAATTGCTTCAATTGATCTCAATTTGCTACCAATTAATACCCTTGGTACACTCATAACGTATACCAAATTTGGTATTTCTAACTTACTGTATTACGAAGATATTGAATGTTTTAAAAATTTAACACTCAACTTTGAAGGCCTATAACTCCTCAGGGATACAACTTGGTATCCCTGAGGAAAGTTGCGTTAAATCACCTTAATTTATTGTCCTCTACATGTCCCTGCTCTGTGTCGGTTCTTATGTGAATCACCCTGTATATAAACAAAAAGGAAGTGATTTCGGATACACTTTAAAGTATTAAATGTATATTTTTTTTGTTTTGTTACCCTGTCCAACGGCGTTAAATACGCGGATTTTTGTTGTTGTTTTCATTTTTTTGTGTTTGGAACCGGGACTTGCCCTAAAAATCGGCAAAGCTTTCTTATTGAGCTTGAGTCAAATAAGTGGCGCCCAACCCACTTCCTGGGAATTGTTTTTTTTTTATTTGTGACGTTTTATCAGTCCTGATTCCACATACAAAATTTTGGTTTTCAATTTTTTTTCTTTTTTAACGTCGCAATATTTACCTTTAATATTCTTTTGTTAGTCATTTTTCTTTATTGTTTTATTAACTTCAACATTTTTCATATTTTCCACATGAGATTTCGTAATTTCAGCAGTTCGACATTCTATTTCAGCTTTTTCAAGAGTCAAACCCTCACGACTTAATAACATTTCTTGCAAACCTTTATTTGATACACCTAGAACAATTCGATCTCTAATCAGAGAATCTTTCTGATCTCCAAATTCGCATGACATTGATAATTTCTTCAATTCCGTAACAAAATGATCAAATGTTTCCATCTCTTCTTGTTTTCTATTAAAAAATTTGAATCTCTCATATATTATGTTTTTTCTCGGAGTTGTATAAGCCTCAAAGGCATCCACAACCTTCCTGTATATTTTTTTCTTTCTTCATCCGATAACCGTAACGTATTAAATACTTGCACAGCATATTTCCTCTCCAATAATATTTAAAAGTATGGCAACTTTCACTTCATCTGATTTCCCGTCTTTTCCTGTTGCCATCATATAAATTTCGAAATTTTGCTTAAACTTTTTAAAATTTTGGCTAAGGTTGCCTTCGAGCACTAGGCAACATGGAATTCTAGCGTTTTCCATTTTAAAATTTATTTATAACACTTTATTCTTCTTGAACATATATCTTCTAGTATGACTGCGCCATTTTTTATATATTTGATATTTAGTATTAATATTTAGTAACACTTAAAATAAAAAACACCTAGTCAGGATAACCGTTTATTTCATAACCTATATCTAAAACTCTCTTTACATGGGTGTCTCTCATACAGGTGTCTCAGCGAGACCGGTCATTAGACGTTTCTGGGGTTCTGGCGAAAATAAAAATTTGAGAATTCAGACTTAAGTATTATCAATTACGATCTCTTCGACTAAAATATTTTCAGATTTCTTGCTCTTCCGGTTATACCGGAAGTCGCTACCTACTTTAGTTTTTTATATAGAACACCCTGTATATTTTTACATATTTGAATTATAGTTATTCGAATTTTTCTAGAAAAATCTGCTCCAGCAGACATTTGTTCAAAAATCAGAGAACACTGGTTTGTTGAGTTCAAAATTCCAAGAAAAAGGTAGAACATACAAATGCCGAAGAGGGAGTTGACGATGAAGAAAAAAATGATAAACCCAACAAGAGGTTAAGAAAAGTCAAATATGTAGAAGATGCTATTTGGAACTGGGTTACAATTCTGCCAGGATTCTGTCGCAACCAAAGTAGAATTTCTTGTCCGTAATAAGTTTGCAAGGGTCGAAAAAATCCCACGTCCAGGGGCTGGACATGATGGGAACAGTGGACAGGAAAGCAAAATATTACAATTCCGTTTTGTTTTGCATACTGTAAGGCTTCAAAGCTTTTGTGGCTACTATGACCATCTAATAATAACAAAATAATATTTTCTACAGACGCTTTTGTGTATCTTCTTTGTGTTTTGTAATATAAATTAAATAAAAACAATACTTTTCTTGGTCCTTATATTTACTGTCTAACCGGTTGCGGCTTACGCCTTCATCAGTGACATTAATAATACAACACTAGATTTTAGCAACATATTAAATCCATTCTGTTGCTGATATATAGGCTTATCACAAGTATACAAGTTAAAAATTATGAAGTATAAACACATTAAAATCCACGTTAAAAGTTAAAATTTTACAATAAAAATATAAATCAACACTACTATACTCGGATTGACGGGCACTTATTATATGAGCGTATTAATCTTTGTAAAAAAAAATGTGCTACAAATCCAGTAAAACCGTAATCGTCGAACAATTTCCAAACGAAAAATTAATAGATGCCGCCAAATACGAATACAAATCGACCCAAAATTCTACGCAACAACAATTTCGAAATGTCGACTTTTTATATAAGTCGTTATATATTCGTTTTCAACATCCACACACTGCAAAGGTTGGTCTTAAAAGAGGAAGAATCAACTCGTGCACGCGAGTTAAGGTCCTTTCAGTAAAACCAAAGTTTTTAAAAAGAAACTTTAAACTAATTTATTCAAACGACAGTGACAATGCGACGGATAAAAACTAACTTAACTTAAAACCCCTTCTCTAATGAGATGTCTGGTGGTGCGACATTCTTCCTTCATTTCCAGGAATTTAGCATAGATGATGCTATAAAACTCCTCCACCCCTAAATTTTGGATTCTCCTGAATCTCAGAATACTTTCTCTGGTTTCTATTGTATACCCTGCATTTGTTGTAGGTTAAAATAGTAACACATACGATACAGAAGAATGTCAATAGACCAAGAGTTACATTATTGATTAACATATTATTTGTTAGAGGAGATATTTTTACATAATTTTCCTGAACAAGGTTACTTATATTTTTAAAACGATATAAGGACGTTGTGCAACCCTTACATTTCCTAATATTAATTTTGGAATAAGGTTTTGCTCTAGCTTAACATTTTTAAAATAATTTTGAAGAATAATATTATCAATGTTATATTTACAATTATTAATATGATCTAATCGATACGTTCCTCTTAATCGGAGATTTCTATTATATTTTCCACAGATTTCTTTTACTTCTTTTATTTGTGGGGTTAACGATTATAAAATAATAGAGACGTTACCCTAGTCTCTATTATTTTATAATCGTTAATTTCTACTTCAAAAAACTTACAATTTGTGAGATTGCCGTGCGTTATAATTTCAAATTCGCAATTGGTTTTATCATAGCGTGGAACGCTGATTGTAACATAAATATTCATTTTGTCTCAAGTGATGACATTGGCCATCCATTAGAAACTAAACATTATCGTTAGTAGCGATGTATCTAGAGGAGGGTTCTATCTCAACTTACGCACCATTAAGTGGTGTTGGCAGCGGATTTAATTCAAAATACTGATATTCTTCATTCGTGATTAACGTATTTGTAAAATAAAGGTGTAAACATAAAACTTTTGATAGGCTTTAAGCTCAACCAAAGTTTCAATAAGATAGATGTGTTATAGGATGACTTCGAAAGGAAATTTATGTGTAGAATCTAAATCAATGTCTTTTAATTCTTTAAGGAGTTCTTCTGGTGCAATTAACAGAGAATGCAAAATATTTCTCTTAGCTAAATTTATTATTTCTATAATTTCGTATATTTTTCTGTTTAAATGTTCAAGAACTTCGGTTTGTTCGGAGAGAAGTGTATCACGGCTGATGGGCCAAAATCGATTTTCAATCTGATCCAATTTATACATTAATTGTTGAAAATTATAGTTTAACTTTTCGTTTGTCTCATTCAAGTACCTGAGAAAACGATCATTATTCGTAACCAAATTAATTTGTTTCTCTATTAACTGATTTATCAAACTATCATAGCGTTCGATGTCTGTGGCGTCCAAATTTCTAGTTACAAATTTAATTGCATTACTCAAAACCACGAACATTTTTTTTAAGGATGTATTTAATTGCAAAGGGCTATATCGACGAAGTCAACTAGAAATACTTAATTTCCGGTCACTCTTACTTGAGTTGTGACCGGGACTTCGTCCAGATAGAAAAGATGAAGCGAGTAGGAAAGTGTGAAGTTCCGTTTGATTTAGTAAATATGATAGTGTCGGCAACGCCTAATAACCCCTTCATGTTTAGGCCATATTAACTTCAAAACGATGAAAGAAATGGCAACAGAAGGGTGTCATAAATCGAATATCACATGACCACGTGTGATGGGTGTCAGTATGATAAACAGCATAAATTACCATTTGACAAAGCAGAACCGAAAAACACTAAACCGGGGTAGTTCATACATACGGACTTGTGTAGTCTCATTCCCTCCATAAGTGGATGTCTGTACTTTGTTCTATTTAAAGATGACGCTACTGGCTTTAGAAAAGTGTAGATAATTTCAAAACATTCGTACTGACAATGGCCAAGAGTACACAAAGGAACAGTTTCAAGATTTCTTAAAGAAAAAGGTAATAGACTTTGTAACATGTTCACCTTATTGTCATGAACACAATGATAAAGCGGAGAGAGAACATATAATAATAGTAGAAAGTGCTTGTTCTATGATATAAACAAAGATTTGCCGACTTATTTGTGGGCAGAAGCTGTGAATACAGCTGTGTATATTCTGAACCGTACAACAAACCAAAGAAACCCGAATGTAACACCATACAAGCCATGGATGGGAAGAACAGCTTCGTTGGATTTCGTTAGACTTAAAAGTATTTGGAAGTACCGTTTACATGTGTTAGAACAATATGTTCAAATCATAATACTAGAAATCTACAGGTAAGCTATTGCGCATCGTCAAGATGGCGGACAATGCATGCGAGACGTCACTAAGAGAGTGGCGTTTAAAAAATTAGAATAAAGGAACTTTATATTGAACTAAAACTAGAACTTTGTGAAGTGTTATAGTGCTTATTTTTACATTATATGATTAAACAGTTATGGTAATTGGTATGTTATAGTACCTAATTTATAATTATTGAAATAACTGTCTACTTTATAGAAAAAATAACCTAAAAAGTTCAACGCAAACAATAGAAAAATGCGGTGTTCTGTATTTGGTTGCTATAAAGATAATCAAAATGTGGGATTTAAAAGTGGTATTGGTAAGATTTCATACATTTCCAAAGGATTCCAAAGTAGTAACCCGTAGACATCTTTACGATATCATGCGAAATTGTCCAGAAAAAACTTTGTCAGAAAAATTAGTTTTCATGGAAAACTATTTAGTTACCGATAATAATTTTAATGAAGACGAGAAGGCAAATGTTTCTCAACAAATAAGAATTTTAAAATACAAACTTAGGACTAAATGGCAAGATGCTCATTGTTCGCGCGACAAATGTCGGGAATAATTGTAGGTGTTGGTTCGAAAGAAAAATTGGAAATTTCTTACTTGAATTGGGGTTCTAAGTTGAATTCTTCAGAGGATCGAATAAAAGGCGTCGTTTTAATAACGAATACAATAATGGCTGCTTGTTTTATTTGTAACATTTGAAATCGACAAAATTGTCATGGTTACATAAAATTTGGTTTGTTATTTGGGTTGCCTAAACATTCCACCCACCAAAAAATATTATTTTTTAACAATTAATATTTGAATAATAATAACAATACAAAATACAATGATGAATTAAAAAAGAAAACAAATAAATAAATAGCGAAAAGAAATAAAATACAAAATTCAATTGACGGGTAATACAGATAACTTTGCGACGGGGCGCATTAATCTTCCGTTAGCGGTCTTCACAACCACTACCCGTACAACGCCATCTTGCGCTGGATGTATTTCCACTACGCGTCCGATCGTCCATTGCAATGGGGGACGCTGTTCATCCTTAATGACCACCATGTCTCCCATTTTAATCATAGGAGTGATTTTGTTCCATTTCATACGTTGCTGCAAGGTATGTAGATATTCAGTCCGCCAACGGCCCCAAAAATCTTGTACCATACGCTGCAGCAAATTCCAACGGTCGAGACGGTTTATTGGACTCTTGGTAAAGTCTGGACTAGGTAATTCCACATTTAACGGTTCCAAACATAAAAAATGTGATGGTGTCAAGGGCAGCAAGTCGTTGGGATCGCTTGACAAAGGGCATAACGGTCTTGAGTTTAACACTGCTTCGATTTGAGTTATCACTGTGTACACTTCTTCGAAGGTAAGTATTTGTTCTCCAATTACTCTTAATAAATGACTCTTCACAGATTTGACCCCAGCTTCAACCAATCCGTTAAAGTGAGGTGCTCCTGGAGGGTGGAAATGCCACTGAATGCCGAAAGTCGAACCAGTAGCTTCGGCAATCTCTTTTAACTTGTTGTTCGCTCCAATAAAATTAGTTCCTTGGTCACTATACAAATTGATGCAATTCCCTCTTCTAGAGAGGAATCTTCGGAGAGCCGCGATGAAAGCATCAGTCGTAAGATCTGTAACCAACTCCAGATGAACAGCTTTAGTAGACATACAAAGAAAAATACACAGATACGATTTTACAGAACGAGATCCCCGTGATCGGTTCATGGTAGTGCGTATGGGACCTGCAAAATCGACTCCTGCTGCTGAGAATGCCTTCACTTCTGATATTCTGTACTTTGGTAGGTCGGCCATCAATGGAACTTGTGGCCGTGGATTCATCCGGAAACATCTGATGCATTTAAATAACACGCGATGGATTGCTCTTCGCGGAGACAGGATCCAATACCGTTGAGCCAATAATCCATGAAGGGTGCGTTGACCAGGATGTAAATATTCACGATGAATTGTTTCGATTATTAATTCACTTAGTCTTGAATCACACGGCAGTAATAAAGGATGTTTATGTTCGTATGGTATATCCGAATGTCTTAATCGTCCACCCACCCTGAGCAACCCGTCACGATCGATGAAGGGTGTGAGTTTACGAAAGGGTTTTGTTACCAACTGGTTTTTGATAAGAGCATTGAAGACACACGAAAAATGTTGATTTTGAACATGTTTTATGAGAACATGAAGTGAATCTTGCAGTTCAAATTGTGAAAATGATGAGAATAAATTAACGTTGCGGTTTTTCTTAGAAAGTAGAATAAACCGTCTTATGTACGAAATAATTCTTTGGATTTTTGATAAGGAAGAAAATTTAGTAAGTAAGTGATCCAGAAAATGTGTTTGATTTTCCCCACAATTTACTAAAATAGGTTTGCTCTCTTTAGCAATTGCTTCATTATTTTCATATTTGAAAATGGGGTTAACTGGCCACTGATCGGAATCTTCTTTCAACCATGATGGACCATTCCACCAAAGATTAAAAGATGACAATTGACTTGGACATAAACCACGGAAACCACAATCGGCTGGATTATCATGAGAAGGCACATAACGCCACGATGAGGGAGGTAATGCGTTTTGTATATGAGAGACTCTGTTGGCTACGAAGATTTTCCATCTACACGGAGCTGAATGAAGCCAGTGAAGTACCACTTGTGAATCGGTCCACGCAACGACTAAATCGACAGGTAAATTCGACAGTGTGTTGGTGATTGATGAAAATAAATCGGCCAACAAGGTGGCTCCACAAAGTTCCAGTCGAGGGACTGAAATCGTCTTTAAAGGGGCCACACGTGATTTGGCGCAAACGAACGAAGTCGTTATGAGATTGGATGTGGAACATCTAAGGTATGCGACAGCGCAGTAACCCGTTTGCGATGCATCACAGAAAAGATGAAGTTGGATGTGTTCGGGTTGATCAGGAATGATCAAACGAGGTAAATGAATATCGGATAATAAACTAAGATTATGTTTAAAGGTTTTCCATTCGGAATGGATGCTTGACGGGGGCGATTCATCCCAATCGAGATGAAGGGACCATAATTGTTGAATGAAATGCTTGGCTTTAAATGTGCATGGTGTTAGAAATCCGAGCGGATCAAAAATCCTAGCAATGTCTGATAAGATGGTTCTCTTATTGCAAGGTGATTCATGGGATGTATATGAAAAGGAAAACTGATCGGAGCAAGGATCCCACTGAAGACCGAGGACCTTAACGGAACATGTTTCATCATAGTCCATGGAGATGGGTCGTTGTAAATCGGATTCGGAAACCGCAGTTAGAACATCAAGGTTGTTACTGGCCCATTTTCTTAATTTAAACCCGCCTTTGTTGAGAAGGTTTATTAATTCTTGTTGTAGCGTAAGTGTCTCATTAATAGTGGAAGCTCCAGTGACAATGTCATCAACGTAAACGTTGTGTTTCAGTACATGGGAAGCTTTAGGATAGTCATTTGAGTACACATTAGCCAATTCAAGAATTGTTCTGAGAGCTAAGAACGGTGCTGAAGAAACGCCATAAGTAACCGTGTTTAATTGATATGACTGTACCGGTTCTTCAGGGGAAAAACGCCATAAAATGTTTTGAAATGTTCGATCTGAAGGGGAGATTAAAATCTGCCGGTACATCTGCTGAATATCACAAGTGAATGCGTATTTAAAAAATCGGAAATTGATTAAAATATTAACGATACTCTGTTGCAATTTTGGACCAATCAACAGAACATCATTTAACGATTTGCCATTAGATGATAACGCAGAGGCATCAAAGACTACTCTAAATTTTGACAATTGATTATCATCACGAATTATGCAATGATGAGGAATATAATATTTAATAGACGTAATATCTGGAGAAGGAATGAGGGACATATGATTAGTCTCAAGATAATCTCTCATGAAATCAACGTATTTTTTATGTAACGACACATTTTTCAGTAGGCGATTTTCCAATAAAGTAAATCTTTTTAAGGCGATGTTGTATGAATTTCCCAGAACAGATTCATCCTTCTTGAAGGGTAAAGATACGATGAATCTTCCGGATACGTCTCGTCGATAAGTATTCTTGTAGTGATCTTCACATTGTTCTTCTTCTAAAGACATTGTTTTATTTTCAGAAATTGATTCCAATTCCCAAAAACGTTGAATTACTGAATCAATAGAATCATCAGTCGTAGAAACGCAAGTTGATAATGAAGTCGATGTCGATAATTGAGATTTTCCCATTAATATCCATCCAAAGACGGAATGTAAAGCAATAGGATCGTTCTGACCACCGCAGACACGACCACCAGTAAAAATTTGAGGAACTAATTCTGCTCCCAATAGTAGATCAACATCTTTGACTGAGGTATTATGTTCAGGATGAAAATCCAAACATTTAAGATGATCGTAAGAATTAATGATACGTGATAATGAAGGTTGAGCAGAACAAATAGACGGAGTAACAATGGCTTTCAGATCACAAGAGAAATTTTGGGATTGACAAGATTGAATCTTGCAATTAACGATGCCCTTATTACAAATTGATGTCATAGAGTTCAATCCATGAATCTCCAATGAATGACTTTTACGTGGCAACCGAAGTCTTTGCGATAGTTTGGTGGTAATAAAATTAGACATGCTCCCAGAGTCTAATAAAGCTCTTGCCAAATGAAGTCGACCAAAATGATCACGAATCTGTACGAACGCGATAGGTAAAATGACCTGATGATTAGCGCCTTCTATGGATACGTTGCCATTATTACATGCAGTCGTCCCTACATGCATAGTTGGTTGCTTCTTAGTTTCAAAATGTAGCAATGTGTGATGACGTTGATCGCAGGAATGACAGCGATAATTGGATGTACAAGAACTTGTATTGTGATTTTTGTTTAAGCAGTTGCGACAGAGATTGTGATCTCTTGCTATGGATAATCTTTCTGAAGCTGATTTTGCAAGAAACTTAGAACAACGATATATTGAATGTGATTCTGGGCATAATATGCATTTAAAAGATAGTTTTACATCTTCAGTTTTGAGGTTAACCGATGTTTTGCCACGATAATTTTGAAAAGGTTTGTTTTTGTTCATGGAAAGTTTATCAGATGTGAGTAACACTGAATCGAAAGCCTTTGCTTGGTTTTCTAGGAAATTAATTAATTGAAGGTATGTTGGAATTTCAAAGGTGGTATGTTCGGATTCAAACTTGGTTTTTGTAGAAATGTTTAACTTCTGAAGAAGAATATTAAACAAAAGAAAGTCCCATTGATCAACGGGAAAATTAAGCATCCGAAAACCGTCTATATTTTCTTTGAAGGTATCTATTAAAAACCTAAAAGATTTCGATGACTCTTCTTGTATTGGTTTCAGAGCAACGATCTCGTTAAAATATAAAGTAGCAAGATGACGTTTATTCTGGTACCTCCCCTTTAACGAGTTATAGGCAATTATATAGTTGTCATTGGTCACAGGAAGACCTTTTATTAAATTTAACGCTTCTCCGGACAGTGAAGTGAGAAGATATTGATATTTGGCTACGGCTGATAATGAATCATTGTCATTAATCATTGTATTAAATAAATCGAAAAAGGTCGGCCAATTTTTGTAATTGCCGTCAAAAACAGGAATTATGATTTTGTTTAGTTTTGGACATGATTGCGGAATAGGAATAGGTGCAGGTGACGATTTATTTTTTATAAGGATCGATTTGATGGTAAAATAAGCTTTATCAACTTCTTTCCTTACCTCATCATGTTGTGGGAAGTCACCATCTGAGATAAAACCCATGATCTGGTTGTGAATGTCTTGAAATTGATCATAAACAATATCAACGCGGTCTGCCCGTGCAGAAAAGATACATTTATCTTCTTCCGAGATCAAGTTTTGGCCGTAGGTAAGAGTTTCATTTAATCTATTAAGCAAACTAGTCCTTTTTAAAACGGCCTTTTGTAATTTATCAGTTGTCGTTGTCATGGTGAATAAATAAATTCAAAATAAACGAAATTAAATATAAATTAAGGGAAAAGGAATCTCGGAAACAGCGTCGTGCGTCCGGATCACCCCAAGGTACCGGGAATTAAAGCGCGGCAACGAAGGGCCCAACAACGCACGCTGGCGAAGATGTTTCCGATAACCGGGGAAAAGAGAAAATACCGACAATCCGGTAATACCGACAATCCGGCTCGAAGGACCAAATGTTCGCGCGACAAATGTCGGGAATAATTGTAGGTGTTGGTTCGAAAGAAAAATTGGAAATTTCTTACTTGAATTGGGGTTCTAAGTTGAATTCTTCAGAGGATCGAATAAAAGGCGTCGTTTTAATAACGAATACAATAATGGCTGCTTGTTTTATTTGTAACATTTGAAATCGACAAAATTGTCATGGTTACATAAAATTTGGTTTGTTATTTGGGTTGCCTAAACACTCATAAAAAACATGAAGTATTTTTAAAGCAAAATGCTTTGAGAAATCAAGCGAACGAACCAAGAGAAGAAAAACAACAGAATTGCGAAGTTCATCGGTAGTTGAACAAATATATGCAGCGCAAATGAAATTACGTGAATGTGGAAACGTATCTACTTCTCGAGTAGTAAAAGACATAGACGTATAGTTTTCCCAAGATGAGGACAAATATATTAAACAGCATTTTCCGCTGCCAGTACTGCCGAGGCCGCTAGACAAATGTCACCGCAAGACGCTTTGGCGATGTTTGTAGAAGCCGATTTGTCCAGAAGACAATATGAAGTGGTTAGGACTAGCGACAAGAAATTATACCTATGCTACAGTGTTTTGCAACGAGCAAAGAAAGAGTGCTATCCATCTAAGGATGCCATAACAGTCAGCACAGTCATAACAGAAACTAGTGCTGAAATAAAATTACAAAGCTTATTAGATCACACTTCTTCGCGATTATGTGAATACTTAAAAGAAGTTTTATTAATGTTGAGCCATGACGAAATAAAAAACTTAGAACTAATATATAAATGAGGATCTGACGGCTCACGTCAATCACAATATAAACAAAATGTTATAGAAATCTGCAATTTTATTTAGGGTTCTACCTTGCCTACACGTAAAAACCTAATAAGAAGAGGTTAGAACCGTTAGATTAAGAAAGTGTAAGAATCATGTCGTTGTTGTACGGTTTCGTATGGTTTCGTAATAAAGGTGTTAAATATTAATAGTTGAATTCTTAAAAAAACCAGTAAATCATTTTAACAAACATATTTTGGTCCTTCGAACCGCATACTTTCAAGAATAAACAATAATCAAGCAAGAAGTCGGCTACGTTACAAGAAGAACGTGGTGCATCAGACGAGATTGGGCGACATTACGCAACATTGTGGTAGATTACCGATGTTGTACGTTATACACAAGACGAGAGAAAAACGGTAAGTTCCTTTCATTGATTCCTTTTTGATCGTTCCTAGTCTCACTCGCATAAAATAAAAAATAATAAACAATTAAGTAAAATGGATTTAGTACAATTAAAACGTAAAAGAGGCAACGTTAAAAGCTCTCTTACTAAATTTGCTACGTTTGTTGGCACCTATCAACGAGGAGATTCAAAAGCAGAGACGGAATTAAGGGTACGATTAGAGAAAGCAGATAATCTTTTAGATAGATATGAAGAAATTCAAGATTTAATAGAGGAAATGGATGAAACAGAGTTACGAAACGCTACGGAATCAAGAAAAGAGTTTGAAGATACCTTTTATGGGGTTATCTCAAGAGCACGTAACTTTTTACAAGGTAATTCTTGTCAAAGCAATTCAGTTCAGGGCTGTTCGAGTCATACTGAGTCGATACATATGAAGAACATTCATCTACTGGCTTTAACTCTTCCAAAATTCAGTGGAGAATATACAGATTGGTTACCTTTCAAAGATGCTTTCTTGTCTGCGGTTCATAATAATGATAAATTAACATCATCAGAAAAGTTTCGATACCTACGAAGTAGTTTACAAAACGAACCATTAAATCTTTTGGCAGCATTGGAAACATCTAATGAAAACTATTCTTTAGCGTGGAATATGTTGAAGGATAGATATGAAAACGAAAGGCTAATTATTCATAATCACCTTAAGGCTTTGTTCGATCTACCAAATAAATGTTGGAAAAGAAAATCACTGTAATTTGAGATAGACCGTTGATAAGTTTAATGCACACGTCATGGCATTGAAGGTATTGGGAGAACCAATAAATACATGGGATACTATTTTAATCCATTGTGATAATTTTAACATTCTCTTAGTTCACCGAGAGAACATAACCTAGAAATTGTGACAGAGAGATTTTTTGTTGGTGAAAATCTTATCTTAAACCGTTTTGTTTGCTTCCAAAAGTATCAATTATTATAGTTCAGCTCCTAAAGCACATTTTTCATCCATCTTTTGAGATTTTAACGTTATTTTGAGGAAGAAATCCTTGATTTAAATTTGAATTTTTCTAACTTTACTCATTGTTGAAATTTGGCGTGTACTCCAATGTATGTCTGAAAACAAGAAAAGACAACGTTGAATACGAAGTTTTATTACGTTTCATAAAGGAATAAGGGAGAAATCAACGAAAAAAGAATTTAATTTTGAAGGTTAATTCCGAGAAAAATCAAGAGATGACGCTAGTTTCGAAGCAAGAATTTTGAAAAGGGCGCGAAGCTAAGAGCCAATCAGAAACGAGGAAAAAACAGTTGGAGTGCCGGGGTATATAAGGAGATCGTGAACAGGGAGCAGAAGAGCATGCTGTGTTAATTCCGTATAAGCATGCGTCAATAATAAATTTAGTTGTGACCCGTGATACCTTTGGCGCTGATAGCATAGAACACAAGAACAGCTTCTTTACCGATTGAATTAATGTTCAAATTTTTGATTTTTAGTTGTCTAAGAAATAATCTAAAAACTGTTTATAGCAGGCTTGTTAACGAATAGTGACAAGTGAGTGACAAGAAGATTGAAAAGGAAAGTATTGTTAAGGGGCTTCGACCGCCACGACAAACGTATTTCCAACAATACGCGTTAACGGTTTGAAATATCAAAAAAAGTTTCAAACAAAAGTTGTTTAAAAATGGAAAATCTATGCTTCTTCTGCGAGATATTTGATTAATTATTGTTAATTACCGAGATTATTAAGAAGCATTTCTAAAAGGGCTCAGAAGAGGCGTAGATATTTATTAAACGAACACTTTTTCTAAATAAAATTTTTTGATATTTCATAAAATAAAGGAGGAAAATGAGAAATTCCCACGCCGAAATATTGTAATAATTTCCTAATTTTTGTATTAGCCCCGCCCTCAAAGGATTGGTGGTGTGGCGTACCAGTTTTTGCGAGATCGTGCGTACCCTATCTACCATTAAATCTTTTACGACTTCGTAGAAATACAAATTCATTCTTTAGGAATTAACCGTAAAAGCACAAAATAATATGAAACGAAATATAACTTACCATTTTTTAAAGTAGGTATATCGATCCGAATTCTTACGTTTCGTTTTAATAATTTAATTAAGATATGAACGTTAAATAAAAGTAACAAAAATTTGATGTAAATTCAATTATAGAACTAAAAATTAAAAAAATCCAGAATATAAATTAAATATATTATAATAAATAGTACTCCTACACAGTGTGCACAAATGCAATAATTGTTGAGTTAGATTTTTATTATTGATTAAAATTAATGAAATTTATTTGCATTATTTTTTAACATGAATTATTTTGATACAATGTATACGTTTTCATGTACTTTCATGTTCTTCCTGAAGGCATCTGAAGTATGTTACAACATTTTAACATTAGACTTTTCGGTTTTGAATCAACTGAAGATTATGTATTTAGGAATCTCAATAATTGAATATGTTTATAAATTTTGTAAAACAAAAATAAATATAATCCTCAACGAAATCTTTTACTGTTCTAAATATTTAAGAAATACTTAAATTTATTTCATTTCTTTACCTAAAATATAACTTTGGAATTTTTGTACTAGAGAGACGCAGGTACTGAAATCAGTCCCTTTTTACACACTAACTAAAATGTATTTATTTTATTTCTTTACGTAAGAATATAACTGTTTAATTTTGGTACTAGAGAGACGCAGGTATTGAAACCAACTCGTTTTTACATCCCATAACAAAAAAGGGTTTATTTTACTACTTTGTTTTTCTAAAAGTCAAGAAGTTTTTGAAACATTCCTTCCTCGAGTTGTCTTGGGTGAACAAGGTACACAGAGATTTTCGTTATATTGGTTAAAGTAAAGTTTTTTGAAATTTAGTGTTAATTATTGTTAATTTAGTGTTTACGTGTGTATAGTTATTAGTTATTTAAGTTTGAGATAGTGACTTTTTAAGAGTTATGGGGAAAACAAGAAAACCACCTTCAAAGGTGTTGTCAAAAAAACGAAATTTTTTGAGAAATAAAGCAGGGCACAAGTAAGTACGAATTTTTAACTTCACTTTAAATATTACCCAATTTGACACAATTTAAAAATATTAGTTATCAGATAAAACATGCACTTTTAAACTATTCAAGAATTATTGTGACATTTATTCGTACATGCAGAAAAAATGTTTCCCATAATATAACCACAGACCGTTCGTTAGATGAGATTTCTGTTGATTTAGGGTATGTATATATTACCAAAGTTTTAATGAATTATTCACAAAGTCAGTTTTATTTTGTAAAAGATTAGAATAAAGTTAACATCTATACAACACAATATACTAAAATATAGTATCATAAAAATATAGTTGATTATTTGAAGTAGGAAATTTAAAATTGAGTAAATTTTTTAACAGTCTTAACATCCTGGAAAGACAGTCGACAGATAATATCGAAACAATTGAAAACCCGCAAGAGTGTATCAGCGGACGCAGAATTTTCGATGTAAAATATCTTTTTCATCAAATTTTAAACAATACTGTGCATACCCCTTTTTAATTGTTCAATAATTAACATGGAGTTAGTAAAGGAGAAAAGGTCTGGACTAATAAGTGTTTTTACATTAAAATGTAAGAACTGTGGTATCGAACAAGAAATATGTAACGATCCAATATCTGACAATACCATTATGGACATAAATAGCGCTACTGTTTTGGCTACAATTTCTACTGGCGCTGATTATTCTACATTAGAAGAAACACACTCTGTTATGTCCATTCCGCCAATGTCTAATCGCCGATATAACGAAGAACATAAGAAACTTTCCTCTGTTGTAACTAAAACAGCCTGGGCAACAATGATTGAAGCTGGAAAAGAAGAAGCTTCTTTAGCAACACAAGTTGGTGATGTTGACGACGACGGTATACCGTTTATAACAGTAATTGCCGATGGTGGATGGTGCAAAAGGTCCTATAAAACCAATTACAATGCTTTATCAGGAGTGGTAAATATATATTATACAGCGTAATTTAAAGTAGCAAAATTGAAATCAATAGCAAAGTTATATATTTCCGGTTTTGATCGATGTTTTTCGATTCCAATTTGCTGTTAAAAATATGGAAACAGCTTTTTATTGCCGTTAATATTTATTTTAGAAAATTATGTTTAATACAAAAGTTTATTGTGTAATTTTTATTTACATATGAGTATACTTCAATTTTATTTTTGTTCAATTTTTTTTGAGTTACGTCCGTCAGCGTAATATTTTTTTAATGGCTTCGATTAAACAAAAATTGTGAGAATTGAGAATACGAAGTACTCTCAAATGTAGATAAAAATTACTCAATAAACTTTTGTATTGATCATAGTTTCCTAAAATGAATACTAACGAAAGCAAAAATTAGGTAGGGAAAATTTAGATTTCAATTTTTCTATCTTATTTGGATTCACGTCGATATGTATCGCTTACAAAGTAAACGTAATTTAATTAATTGAACAGGGTTGCATTATCGGTGCCTCAACAGGGAAACTGTTATATTTAGGAATCCGAAATAAGTACTGTTCGGTATGTGCAAGGGCGGAGAGTAGGAGGCAAAATGTGGGGCAACATACATGTTTTAAAAACTGGATCGGTACGTCAACAAGTATGGAAGCCGATATTATTGTGGAAGGTTTTAAAAAAAGTGTGGAGATGCATGGCGTAAGGTTTAACCGTTTGGTGGGTGATGGTGACAAAAATTGGTGAAAGCCAGGTCATATGGAAACCGGACAGTTCATAAAATTGAATGCAGAAACCATTTGCTCAGAAATTATTGCAATAAAATTCGTGAAATAAGTAAAAGGCCACGAAGCAATAGTACCAATAAGCCAGTACCAATTGCAATTCGTCAATCTTTGAAAGCGAATATTCTGCAGTTACGAATTGCAATTATAAAAGCAATGAGACATCGAGCATTGGATTCTAGTGTGGACTTGACAGAAAAAGTAACATTATTAAAAAAGGACATATTAAATAGTCCACATCACATTTTTGGTGACCACGAAAAATGTGAGGCATATTATTGCACAGGTCCAAAACCAAGAGAAAAAAATTTCTCTTGGTCAAAAAAAAGTCATGTTTATATAGATTAGAACATTTTGCCTACAGCCTCACCCTCAACATGACGAATAATTCTGCCGAATCATACAATTCAGTTGTATGTAAATTTATTGGTGGCAAAAGAATTAATTTTGGTTTGAGAAATTCGTATGAAATGAGGTGTGAAGCTGCTGGCATATCATACAGTAGTACCGGAAATTATTACGAGCTCTTACACAATGCCTTCAATAAAACAACTTCCACTGTTACCAAAAAATATATTTCGGAGAGGAAGAAAATATTAAACAAACATCGTGATACACCGCGGAAGAAAAAGCGCCTGCCTCCTGCCTTTGCAGACGAAGATTATGGGGAAGAAGAACCTACGAATCCTACAATTACAGATATGCCAGAAGAAAAATTTTCTGATGAATGTATAAAATTTATAAATTGTTTAAAAAAAACTGCCGACGAAATTTCTGTGGTGGAAATATCCACCAGAGGGCAAAGTTCAAATCCCTTGTGGCTAGAGGAACGTCGTAAACGGTTGACAGCGCCAAATTTCGGAAAAATTGTTAAAATGCGCCGGAGTACATCATGTGTAAACACCGTAAAAGCTCTTTTGTACAGCACAACCATTGAATCAAAACCAATTCATTATGGAAGAGAAAGTGAGGCCATCGCAAAAGCGGAGTTTTGCAGTACAACTGGATTGGTTGTTGAAGATTGTGGTTTGTTTATAGGTAACGTTCTGACAACTTACAATAATATAGTTATATGTAATATTTTGTTTAGGTAAGGACGAAGAGTATTTTTTGGCTGCTAGTCCTGACGGTCTTGTGGGCAACGATGCCATAATTGAAATAAAGTGTCCTTATTCTGCAAGGGATATGACAGTGGAGGAGGCTATAGAACAAAAAGTAATAGTAGCAACTTATAAAACATTAAAATGTAATTTAATAAGGCCATATTTTGTATACCTTAGAAAATCGATTATGCCTCTCTCACTGAAAGAGGTGAAATAATTCTAAAGGAAAATCATAATTATACGGACGTATGCTACTTCATAATATGGACGAAGAAAAATTTCGCCTTTCAAAAGGTACTTAGTGTTATATTACGAAAATGTTATCTGTAAATGATCAATTTGCGTTTTGTAGATCCAAAAACAATCAACATTTTGGGAAAACATGCAAAAAAATTTAAAAACTTTTTATTTCAAATGTGTATTACCTGAATTAGTGGATCCTAGGTTTTCCATGCCTCCACCTCATAATACAATTCGGAATCCCGATCGAGGAGATTTACTTTAAAAGTGAAGAAAGAATAATTTGTCGTAATTAATTAACAAGAAGTAGAATAAAAGTCCTATTTAATATAAAATCTTATTTATACAAATATGTATAAATAAGATAGTTGAAAGAAAGGTCGTATCTTTTATTTATAGAAATATATGATGTATATTTTTCAAAATTTAGAAGCCACTCTGTAGCCTATGTTCTCTTTTTCAGACTTTTTATTGATAAACCTGCAATTATTGCTGCGCTAACTCCATGAACACATGATATATTTGAGTCCTAGATCAAAAAGTGGACTACTTATTAAGTAGACAAATAAAATTATCAAAAATTTTGTTCCTAGACCCAATGTGAATACAATAAAATTGTACATACTTATATTACAATACATTGTTTCTTTTCTACTTCGATATTTATTAAGATATTTATTATCTTTTCAAAACATATCATTTGTATTTCACTGTTCGGTTTTCTGGTTCACACTTATTCAGCAAACCGACTCTCTATCAAACAGTTCCAATACGAAAATATTGTTTTAAATCAAGTGACGTTTATATACATAAATTAAGTTCAAATAAAATTATTAATGTAATGTTATTAATACATTATTACTAGCTATTATACTATCTATATCTCCCGATTATTATCATTTTGTTATTTAAAAGAAATGGTAAAGCGAAACTCACTCTTTTTTTTGCTGAAATTAAATATATGTATTAGCTTTTAATTTGTTTTGTTTATTTATATTTAAAACTCTAATTGATATAGAAACAAATGGTATGCTTTTAAGTAAATTTTACTTGCGGGAATAAAAATACTTTTTAATAACATTTTAAGTCCCTTCCAAACACTAATGACGTTATATCTCCATATCGCGTTAGCCAATAGAAATATAGAATGCAATCGACACGTAGTTTTAGATACAGCCTACTCGACCGTCCTTCGAGCTTCCTCCCCTCACACGGCGATGCCCCTCAGAAACTTTAAGACCGTGATCGAAGCCCCTTAATGTTAAGATTGATTAATGAAGTGAGTAACTAAAAGAACAATTAAGGTTGATGTTTTTTAACTTATTATTAGTGATAGTTTTATTTTGTATAATTATAAATTAAATTAATTTATAAAATAATTTTGTAATTTAATTGTAGTTTTTTATTACATACTTTTTTTACTTCATTTTATATGTTTTTTTATTTTGTTGTTTTACTTGTATGTAATTTATTTTATCAAATTTTGTTTTATTATTAACATTATAATACCTGTTACACTATATAATTGTTTTTTGATAACTGTGTATGTTGAAATTTTGCAGAAGCAAATTCGCTATAAGCGAAAATTGTTTCTGTTTAATTTTATCGTGCAGTTTTTAAAAATCAAGGAAATCAAATTTGAAAGATTTTTAAAAATTCCCGCGCATGTTCACTAGCGCCATTGGTATCGCGGGTCACAACTAAAAACAGCGTTAAATCTAAAGGTGGAGAACACGCCATCTATATAAGTATATACAATTATTTAATCTATGCAGAAGAGTCGTCGTCTGACCAGCGTCGAATCCACGTCGTCAGATAGAAGAAATTTTGAATCTCAAGAGATAACCTCAAAGATTTAAGATAATTTTTTAAAGTCAAATCAACTTACGATATTAAAATAAAAAGAGAATCATCCTACAACCTATTCCGAGAACTACTGATACTTCTTCGAGATCATCCAAGACCCTATTTCCGAAGAACAAGCAGTTCAATTTCCCGTAAGAAGAATCCTGTAGACAATCCAGAAAATTAGTTAGTGCCCCGAACACAAGAGACAATCCATAATCCAGATACCACATTGAACTCCAATCCTTTCTTTTTCGTAGTGAGTGGGATGATAATTTTATTTTCTTATTTAACATAACCTACAAAAAGAAAAATCAAAGAATCCAACTCAAAGAACAACTCACAAGAGTTTCCTATAATTTTGATCAATACTTACTTGTGGGTAAAGAATTATTAGTTTTCTTGAATAACATTCATTTATTTAATTCTATTTTTCTTCAACGAGTTTGATGACAACTTAAGACGTCGGCCATTTGTTATTTTCAAAGAACAGTTCTAACGAGTTTTATCCTACTCTCTCTCTCAAATAATAAACGGGTTCTCTCTAATATCGATATTTCAGTCGATAACCGCAGTTATCTATTTTATTTAAAAGTTATCTCTCGCAAATAAGCATTGTTATTAAAGTAAATTTAGGAAAACATTTTTTTTTTGTTACTCATATAACGAGTTAATTTGATTTTGTGTTTAATTAAATGAATTTTTGTCGAACCTGATTAGTTTTCTTTTTGAACCTGAACTTGCCCGAAACCCTGAGCTTAATAAGAGTCTCTCAAAATTAAAGAAACCCAAATTTATAGTTTAATAACTTGTGTAAAAACACACAAGTAAAACATCACACCATATTTTAACAGATAAATTGGATTCAAAAACTAAATGTCAATAGAACTTATACAATTCATTGGTAATCGTTGTCAAATACTGGAAATAACAGATAAAGTTATTATATTATAAAATTGTCAAGGACTAACATAAATTATTCCGTTGGTGGAGTAGGACAATCAAATTTAAGACTGATTTAATATATCGATCACGATTTAATGATTATACATCAAATATCAATTGCCTGATATTAGAAAACATAACAGATCCTTTGCCTTTGGTTTCATTCAGAAAGGATTTAATCAAGGTGCCAAAGAACATAGAAATGGCAGATCCTTATTTTCATCAAAGAAATCAAATAGATATATTACTGGAAACAGTTGAGGTCTGGAAAATATTATTATTAAAAAGACAAACCATAGATCATATGGTGTTACAAAGAACAAAATTGGGTTTTATTATAACAGGCGGATTAAATTTAAAAGCAAATAATAGATTAATCAGTTGTACTTCTATTGATACACAATTGGAAAGATTTTGGGTAATGGTGGAGCAACTAGAAAGAGAAGAAAACTTAAGCGGCGAAGACAAACGTTGTGAAGAGCTTTTTTCAAGAGATTGTAAGAGAAGCGAGAACGGAAGATTGATTGTGTCTTTACCAAAGAGAGAAATAATTTCGCTAGGAAATTTAAAACAAGGAGCTGAACAAAGATTTTACAACATGGAAAATAAATTAAATAAGAACGAAAACATGAAAAAACATTATACACAGTTCATGCAAGAATATGAGAATTTGAATCATATGACAGAAGTAAACAAAGATGAGATGACTGATAATGGTTTCTATCTACCTCATCATCCAGTATTAAAACAAGACAGTATGACAACTAAATTAAGAGTTGTTTTCGATGGGTCTTTTAAGAGTAGTAATGGCTTATCTATAAATGATAACTTGTTAATGGGTCCAAATATACAGAATGAGTTACTTGACATTATTATACGTTTTAGAACCTATCCATATGTTTTAACTGCAGACCTAGGTATGATGTATCGTTAAATATTAGTTCATAAAGAAGATAGAAAATACCAAAAGATATGTTGGCGAGAAACGGAAACTGAACCATTGAAATATTATGAACTTAATACTGTTACATATGGAACGACATGCGCTCCTTATTTAGCGTTAAGAACATTAAAACAACTAGCGCAAGACGATGGACATAAGCTTACAAAGGCTAAATCTGTTCTATTAAATGACTTCTACATGGATGATTTGTTAACTGGAACTAATACTATACAGGAAGCTATAACATTGCAGCAGAACTTGAATGACTTGCTTTCATCAGGAGGTTTTAAGTTACGGAAATGGCGTGCTAATCATTTAGATATATTGGCGCATCTGGAAAGGGAAACTATTAATGAAAACTTATTAGTTATAAAAGAAGAAGGTCCGATTAAAACATTGGGTTTATTGTGGAATTCTAAATCAGATAACATTACATATACCATCAAGGCAAAATGTTTCAAAAAACAACAAAATGACAAAGAGACATATTTTATCAAGAATTGCAACCATATACGATCCGTTGGGACTTCTGTCTCCAATAATTGTAAGAGCAATAATATTCATGCAACAATTATGGCAGTTAAACATTGATTGGGATACTAACATTTCAGAAGAACTTCAAGATATATGGACAAATTTTATAAATTCATTGTGCTACATTAATGAATTGCATATACCCAGATATATAAACCCTTCACAGAGTATGTTTGATATTTATGGCTTTTGTGACGCAAGTGAAAAGGCGTATGGCGCATGTTTATATGCAGTGTCAAAAGATGATCAGGGTAACTACATTTCCAATTTGATTTGTGGAAAATCAAGAGCGGCACCGATAAAGGCACAGACATTAACTTCCAACTACATTTGGCAACATGTTGACGGATTTGATAATCCAGCTGATGTTGTATCGCGTGGAATTACTGCAGAAGAATTACTAAATCATGATTTGTGGTGGTTTGGTCCAAAATGGATACGAACTGGACATTGGTCTAAACAAGCAGAAAAATATGAAACAACAGAAGAACATAAGGTACGAAAAGTAGTACTTCCCGTACTTCAAACGTTGTCTATATTAACGAGATATTCAAGATTTGATAAATTAAAAAGGGTCATAGGTTATTGTCTTAGATGGAAAAATCAGTTGAGTGAAAGAATAAGTGGAGATTTAACAGTTGCTGAACTAAAGGAAGCAGAATTAACAATAATTAAAATGGTACAACAATCATGTTTCGTGCAAGATTGAATGATTTAAAGAAAAAAGGATTTGTTAAGAAAAACAGTCAATTGAAGAAATTAAATCCTTTCCTGGATGAAAAAGGTTTGATTAGAGTGGGTGGGAAATTGTGTAATGCGCTTATTGAGATAGAACACAAACATCCTTATCTTCTTCCTAATGATCATTATATTACACATTTGATTATGAGAGAAACACATGAAAAACTTTTACATTGTGGTACTGAACAACTAATATTTACTGTGAGAATGCAATATTGGCCTATCTCAGCTAGAAAGGAGGCAAAAAGTGTTGTCAAAAAATGTTTAATTTGTTTTAAATTTAAACCAAAACAAGCTGAACTCCTTATGGGTAATTTACCTATCGATCGATTATTAGCCTCAGAGAGACCATTTACTATCACTGGCATTGACTATGCAGGACCAATACAAGTCAGAGAATGCAAACGTCGAAGAGGTAAAATTATTAGTAACAAGGCATATATCGCGTTATTTGTATGTTTGTCAACCAAGGCCATACATTTAGAATTGGTTCCTGATCTAACAACAGAGGAATTTTTGGCAGCATTACGTAGATTTATCGCACGACGAGGTTTATGCACAAAAATATTTTCTGATAACGGCACTAATTTTGTCGGTGCAAGAATTCCTTGCAGAGGTTTACGAATTTCTTCGAGGGAATGATTGTGATATCCATAACTTTCTAGCAAAACAAAAAATAACTTGGAGTTTCATTCCACCGAGAGCACCACATTTTGGGGGTCTTTGGGAGGCGTCAATAAAATCAATGAAACGACATTTTTTAAAAATCACAAAAGATATTCCTTTAACCTATAATGAATGTTACACATTGTTATGCGAAATTGAGGCTATCTTGAATTATTGACCATTATATCCTCTATCCAATGATCCAAACGACTTGAATCCTTTAACTCCTTCACATTTCCTAATTGGATCAAGTTTATTCGACACACCGTCACCTAGTTACCTAAATACTGCAACCAACCGTTTATCTGGCTTGGAGCATATTCAACAGCTAAAACAATACTTCTAGCAACGATGGAAGCGTGAATATCTTCATCACCTACAGGAAAGAAGTAAATGACAGCAACCTACTGACAATCTTCGACCTGGAGAGCTGGTTCTACTCGCAGAAGATAACACACCTCCCTTTCTTTGGATAACTGGACGTATCATCCAAGTACATCCGGGTAACGATGGCATCGTGCGTGTAGTGACAGTGAAGTGTAATAAGGGCATTTTTAAAAGACCAGTGAAAAAGGTGTGCTCATTGCCAGTTCAAAATGACACAAACTAAACTTTAAACGACTTTACATTAAAACTAGGTTTTAAGGTGGCCGGAATGTTATAGAAATATGCAGTTTTGTTTAGGGTTCTACCTTGCCTACGC